>NC_044322.1:208047751-208666368 GCF_007399415.2 Gopherus evgoodei
CTGCCATTGTTTACATTAGCAGTAAAGACAGGGACTGGTGTGTGGTGCCACCGGCATGCCTCCTGTCAGTCAGCACTGTGGCTCCTGTGCCCTGCCATTGCTCAAGTCCAACCATTAGAGCCAGCTAGCACAGCTTCCTCTGCTCCAGGCCTCTCTGTGATTGACAAGGAGCCCAATGGAGGGAAATAAAATCACTGGCTTATTCAGTTTTCCATTATATAAGGCAGCATCAACAGGGTTTGTGTCGCTTGGATCCAAAACATTTAACACGCGGGGAATGAGCTATGCTAGGAAAAGAACAGAGATTAAACCAGCCAGGCTACACAAGAGTGAGTTATTTACACAATTAAGTTAAAAAAGGCAACTTAGCCCAGGCTCTGTGGGGCTTGCCGGTCCATATACATGGAGAAGGGGGAACCAAGGAATCTTGACTGCTTTGTTTAGCTGACCCATGTAAAACCGATACTTAATATCTTATGTTGATATAGGACCCTTGATCCGGAAGAGCTGTACTGACACACTGATTATGCATTCCTAGGACTTGCTTCACTCACCTCCAGGCAGAGATGTGTCTGTTGTTTCACAGCACACAACAATGCCACGCAACTGTGTAGGAAGAATATCATACTGCTCTGAAACTGCAGGAAGAATTTTGCATGAGAATCCAGATACTTTGTTATTCTTTGGCAAGCATGGCTGCTTAATTCTCTCCATCTCTTAAGCAAACCATCACCAGAATTTATAATGTAAATGCCTAGAATCTTGGCTTTATGGCTCAGCCAAAAGATGTGATCTCCAACAGCAAAGCACCCCTTAGCACTACACTGAAGCATCATCACAGTACTGACTAAAATAAGAGTGCCATCTACTGCATCACCAACTCCAGTTCTTTACAATTCTGTGTTGCAGAGAGTCCCCTCCTGAGCTAGCCCGACCCTACTGAGCTCGTGAAATCTAACAGGATCACAGAACAAGATGGAATGTTTGCACATGACTCAAAGAGCTGGCTGTTTTTCTTAGAGCAGTTTCCTTTTAGAGATAGCACATCTTTCTGCAGCTCTGAATTTCTTTTTCTGGCAAGCCTTTTCATACATATGAAAAGAAATATCTGATGAAATATATTCCTCTATCTCTATGTTAGAAACATTACCAAGATTAAATTAATACATAATCGTACCAGTGGCAAAGAGTTAATTGAAATATTGAATAACTACAACTTTAACATAATACTGCAGACATACTAAGCAGCTGGTTTATCCACAATGCTATACACATTTTAGTTAAAAGTTGGAAAAAGACTGTAGAGGTATTATATTTGCAACACAAAGGTATTCCCTAGATTGTGCCAAGGTTTGTGTGCATGAAAAGCATTGTGAAAATCAGCTTAATGTGGGTTTTCTTCTCCAATTAAGAAAAAGGGGGTAGAATCTGTCTTACATACTAAATATGAATTTCTCTATTAATTGGGATGCTTTAGCAATGCATATAAAGCCAAATCCCCATCTCAGTGGGAATCCACTGACTTCAGTTGAGTTACACCGGGAATGAATGTCGCTAATAGCACGTTTTGAGTTCCCTTGCATGAAGAACACTTTATACTGACCAGTGCCATGTATTAATTGTACATGGTACCAGTAAGGAGGCTGCAGAGCAGCTACTGTAAGAAAAATCTGAGCATGATCAGGATATCAGTGTGGTAGGTGAGGTTATCAATATACAAGGTGAAGTTATCAGTGCAGCAGCTGAAGTTCTATTACATGAACCTGAATTGAAATCCTGCATCCCAGCCTCTTCAGATGTTAGCAGTTTGTTAACAGAGCTGATTTTTTTGCTCCAGGTTTCTCTTTCTCTACAATGGACCCCAAACCAACCTCAGCTTCATATAACCTCAAACCTGAGAATAATTCTGATTTAGATCCAAACTCTGTATAGGAGACCAATCTGCAGTCAGCATAATCAGAGAGATTATCAGCATTGAATTTGGAATATGGCATTTTGTCCTCTAGCTCATTGGTTAGAATCTGACCTAGGTCAGTAGTGGCTGAAATTTGTCACCATCTGAAGACTGCTAGGTAGGCCCTCTGAAAAAAATAAAAGAACCGGTGGGTCTCAGACCAGTTGCTAGTGGACAGGGATTCACATCACAAAACCACCCCCACAATTTGGTACTTGGAACCAAATCAGTAGAAAGTAGTTGACTAGTTAGTGCATGAGCTAAGGACTTGGGAAACCTGGGTTCAATTGCCTGCTCTGTCACAAATTTCCTACATGACAATGGGGAAGTTAAATAGCCTCTTTATGCCTTAGTTCCCCTTCTGTAAATTAGGGATAACAGTACATCCCTACCTAAGTGGCATGTTGGGAGGGTAGACACATTAAAGATTGTGAAATGCTCATATCCTGTGGTGGATGGGGGCCATAGAAGGGAGACTGAACTGCTCTCTAGGGATGGAGTGAACTCATTTCACTAAAATAACTGATCCTAACCTTCATCCATGTTGGATTCTGTTTTGGATTTTAAGTTCCTACAAAATTCAGAGGGCAAGATTCTGTGCTGTGAATCTTAGAGCTGTGACACAGAACTCAGAGGCCAAAGGAAGAACTAAGGAGGCTTTAAGCTGCCTTTGCATTCTCAAGCCTGAGCTTCTCTAGGGTCCCCAAAGTTAGATAGACAGCCTTCTTGGGTTTCCTGGAATCTCCACAGCACTGCATGCTGCAGCCCCAGCCTACAACCCTGTCCTGGGCACATACCTATGCCATGGCTTGCAAATGAGTAAACAGGAGACAGATTTATGGCTGTCTTCCATAGTGCTTATGTGAGGGGAAGTCCTCTCCCAGATAGAACGAGGGCCTTTATGGCCCCTTTAAACTGATCTTGTGTGCAGCACAAAGAGACCAGAATGGGGGTTAAAGTGTCATCTAGGGATGTTTGGTTCTGGTGCTTTGGTTTGAGCCCAACATACAAAACTAAATATATACATAGTCACATCCATGCACACATGTGCACTCTCTCTCTCTCACACACACACAAACATATCTCCTGCTACCCTGTGCAATCGTTGCTCTTACTTCACATGCTTTCTTATTAAAGTTGTTTAGAATCAGGAACTCCTGACTAGCGAGGAGTGAAAGTGGGTCAAGTAAAATAAGAATTGACCTGATATCTTGGTCAAAATTGAACCCTAATCCAAGAAATGCCTCCCAACATATTTTTTAAATAAAAGGTTCAAACAAATCCCTCTGAGTCTTTTCTTTTCGTTTTTCAGTTCTGTGTGTCCACTTTTATATAAAATAAATGTAAGAAATTCTCATGGGAAAACCTATTCTCATTAATTTTTCAGTCCACTTTTGTACACCATAGAGGTCCCGATACAAGATTCAGAAAAGCCTCTACATTTCTGGATGTTGATCTAAACCAATCTTCCAAGCTCTTTGGATATTCACCCAGAGACGAGTACAATTGCTGAACCGGTATAGACCCTATGGAGGGTCAGACATGACTGTGGACACAAAGATTGTACCATGGATGCAGCTGAAGCTCATTCTGTTATTCTCTCTTGTCTTGAATAGGCAGCTGAAGGAGATAAAGGCTGGACATGTCTTCACAGACTTTTCTGACATATTTACAACAAAGCAGTGTGCTGAGGCTCTTGTTTGGGAAATCTCTGCAATATTCAAATGTCAGCTCACAGCTGATGTGGTGCTTTGCTGCCTGGTGGACCTCTTGCAAAGAGGGATGGGGAAGTCCTGACTCTGAATTCCTCAATGCAGACAGGTGTCATGATGGTGACAAAGTGGGATTGTGTTCAGAAGGGAGAGGTCATGAGAAAAGAAAGGGAGGCAGCGCCTCACTAGAGACCTGATCGTGTGCACTCTTGTGTAGATTCCAAGAGAGCTAAGAAAAGCAGCAGAAGGAACAACAGTGAAAAGGGAAACTCTCCAGCAGGAGGTGCTATAGGAAATGGCACAGAAGTGATGGCTGGGGGGAGCTCACAGCTAACTTAGTACCAGCTCCTCCCAGCAGGAGGAACTGTAGAGAATGGTGCAGGGGCACTGACTGTGGGGTGCTCACAGCTACTCCAGCCCCATCGTCTCCCAGCCCGGAATATGATAAATAATAATAATAATAAAAACCACCATTAACTCCTATGTAATTAACAATTAATAAAACAAGTGGTTAATATTTACCT
The DNA here is from genome assembly GCF_007399415.2 of Gopherus evgoodei. Classification (NCBI taxonomy): domain Eukaryota; kingdom Metazoa; phylum Chordata; order Testudines; family Testudinidae; genus Gopherus; species Gopherus evgoodei. The sequence goes on from NC_044322.1 coordinate 208,051,942, forward strand.
AATGACTCACCCCGTTCCATAATGCATCATCTGCTTATTTATTAATATATAAAGATACACTGTTAAATGTAAATGAATGGTCAGTGCTTCCCCTGGGCTATAGTTAAAGGTTGCTTTGGTTTTAACTGTAAAGACCATTCATAAATAAACCATCAAATTTCCCACCAGCAGATAAAAATCTGTTATGGATCCAAGTTCTCCCAGCAGACCTGCGAGGTGTCACCATAAGCAGGGACTGAAGATTTTAATATACTCCAACATTGCAGGCTTCAAAGTTCAGTCACAGGAAAGAATCACTCCAGGTTTGTGTTTGGTTTTGGCTAAATGGACTCAAGACAGCCCTGGCCCCTGCGTTAGCCACAGAGAGTTCACAGGACCTCACACAATGGAAATGTTTATTTAGTGAGGGTAGCGTACATAGATCTCCTCTGTTCAGTGAGCAGAGGCAATGTACAGAACTTCCAAGGCAAAAGTAATTATTTATTATGTGTATTACCAGAGCACCTGGGAGATCTAGTTACAGACTAGGATCTCATTGTGCCAGGTGCTGTACAAACAGAACAAAAAGACAGTCCCTGCTCCAAAAGGCGTATAATTTCTTGATTGACAGTTCACTTGTCATAAGCTTCTAAATCCCTACATTGACCTTGAGTGGGACTGCATTCCTAAATCCGTTAGGCAGTTTTAAATTCTCCCCGTCTGCTCTCAAAAGCACTGTGGAAACAGATTAATAATTATTCAGAGCACCACAGTTCTCAGCACACTCTTCAGCACCTATTATCTAGCTGCGCAGTAGCATCTACCAACCTTCCTGTGCCCTCCTCTTTTTTTCTATCTGTCCCATGTCCCATAATGCCATGGGGGTTCCTGTGGTCAAGCCCAGAGAAGTACACTGAACTTTTCTCCAACCAAGGTGGAATTCTTTACATTGGCAGATAAGAAAGGGGAGAGAGGAGAAAATGCCAGCTCTGTGCTACTTACTTTCAGAGTAGGAAGGGGCCAACTGAAAATGTTTGAAGGCAAAATCTCACCTCCAGCCTTTTACCCAAGAGTTCAGCAAAAGATAAACTTGGCAACATTTACATCATAGTGTCGCCACATCCATCAATACAGCCCGCACTTCGAAGACGGAGCAGGGCAGGGTCTTCCCCAAAAAGAAGCAGCCAGTGCTTCTCTTCTCTTGCTCGGGTGGCTTAGATCCCAGAGTGCAAAGTTATTAGCTTTTTGCTTCCTCATGCAGTCTGCTGCTAGGAGGGCTCTGCAGCTGGGCTCCTGGAGCTTAAGGTGCTTATGGGCCGGGCCCTTGGGACCTGAAAGCAACGAGTTCCACATGGATCTGTTGGAGGCATTTCACAAGACGTCTGAAATGCTCCCAAAAACTTTGGAGGTTTTTTCCCAAAATATAAGAGCTTCTTATTCTTCCATCCTGATATCACCCATACGATCCAAAGCAGACACTGGCTCCCACTACCGAGCATCAGTGGCAGGCTGTAAAGAGAAACCCTAGACTGAACAACTCCTAACTCGGGGAGTGTGTAAAATCCCAGTCCAGAGACAAATCTCACCCCTCTTTTTATAATGAACCAAATAAAATCTGCCCAAATCAGAGCACTGATGAACTGTGGTGGGGGGCTGTGACCAGGTCAGAGTTGTGTAGTGTGAGCCTCTCTCAGCTTGAGAAGGATTCAGGATAAGAACCTCAGGCTCTCCAGAATGGATGATGATAACCCATCCAGTGACTCCCTAACCTCTACCTTCTTCATCTCCACCCCTTCAAGGAACGAAACTTCCTCCTCCCCATTCTCCTGACTCTGGCTTCATACACAGAAAGCCCCAGGGAGTGAAATGCTGCGGATTCCTAGGACGTGATTAAATATTTAAATCGATAAAATTACATTCCGCCAGTGACATTCAGCTCTGCGTCTACCCTGCCTCTTGCTCTCTCCCGCCTGGCCCCCGGCAGCTCTTCCCCCCACAGACACACGCCAGCCAGGGATCTTTCCTTCCACTCTGCTCTCTGCTAAATGCTTTTTTATTCTCAACCACCTGCCCCAGGCCCTCTCATCAATTATTAACCAAGCGCCCTATGAATATGCAAATCAGCCGGCACTCTCGTTTTATTAAATTAAATAAAAAGAAAGGAAACGACATGGCGTACAGCAGCAGACTAGATGATGGCGTAGACCGCTGCGGGGGGAGGGCAGAGAAGAGGAGAGGGTGGGTTCTGATGGCAAGGGACAGAGAAGGGTGAGATGGAATATGAATTGTATATGCCTAGTGAGCTGATTATTCAGAATAGTTTGTGTGTTTAATTTCAAGCATGCATCTGCAGGAATACTGGGGTTGGGTTGGGTTGGGTTGGGATGGATGGATGGTGTGTGCCTGTGGGGGAGGTGGTTGATTTTGCAGCAAATAAATTGTTCAAAAGGTGGCAGGGATGCTTTCCTATGATCAAGACCTTTCATTTCCCCCGATGGGGCATGACAGGGCTGCAGGGAGCAGCCAAATGGATTTCTATTGTGAGGAGAGCTGTAGCCCTATACTAATGTCTGTAAAGCCATCCATCTGCTGCCACACCCAGGCCACTGACAGCCCTCTCTCTTGGGTCTAGACAACTTGCGCAGCTTGCTAGCTTTCCCCAGAGGAAGGGCCGTGCAGCTGCAGGGGGCTGACCTGCCATTCCCACTTGATGCAAGGGTGACTGAGGATAAATCGTGTGTCAGAACAGACCACAAGGCCCTAAATCTGCACATTAACTTCCAATATGGGAGCGTGTGTATTTCCCGGGCCTTGTGTGTCAGGTTTCCTTTCTCCCAAGGTGCTGTTGGGAGGAGGCACTTTGCCGATAAGGGGGCTGGGATGAGCTGATCCATTTGATCCACTTTGAATCAGTCACTGGCTATATGGCCAGTGGAGCTGAGCAACCTTGGGATGCCCTGAGTTCCCTCTCAATCTCTGAGAGCATCATATGAGCTTCCTCTCTGTGTCTGACACCTTCCCACTCTTCCCCTCAGCATCACAGGTTGGCTATTTGTTCTTTCTTGTGGCCACCGCTGAGCTCTGATGGCAGCTGGCTGATTGTAATGGTGGGTACTGACAAATCACCTCTGCAGGACTGAGAGTGTTTCAGTGAATTTAGTGCTGGCAGAATGTGGTGGACTGACTGCCCTGGATGCTGGTGTCTTCTGTTCACCCAAGGAGTAAGCACAGCACAGATAGCTGCAGGGCCCTTGCTGTGCCCTCTGACAGAAACCCTTCCAGGGCTGAGAGGGGTAACAGATCCCACCCTGGCCTTGGGCTCTCTGCCAAGAGAAGGGCACGCAGTGCCAACAATGATGGCATTTTTGTGAGGAGGGCACCGGCCTGTTAGGAACAAATGTGTACTAGAGACCGTGTACGCTGTAGCTAAGTCCATACACAGCTAGGCAGAGGTTTCTAGAGCTGTGGCTGAGGAGAGGGGAATGCGGGGAGGGGAGGGGAGGGAAGCATATCAGCAGCTGGAGGCACTGTGCCTGAAGGAGCTTAGGTTAGCAGAATGCCTTTGGGGTGCTGGTGGAAGGAGAAAGGCAGTGCCCTCAGGAGTGCCTCCTCTACCTGCTGGTCTAGAACTACCAGCTGGTGCGCAGGCGATGATCTGGCCCACCCCTTTTGGAACATGTAGCAATGCTGGGGGCTCTGACAGGTCCTGCTCACAGAGTGCAGGGCAATTTACTGGCTTCACATGTGAGGTTATGGGACTGATTCTTCATTATCCTGCACTAAGCATGGTCATTTACACCCAGGTAAAGTCAGTGCAAAGTAGGAGTGAAACCATTACTCTGATCTAGTCATGCATTACACCTTCTTTTCATTGCTGTAAATAACTATACACAGAGCATGAGACTCCATGTGTCTCCTCACTGGCTGGCCCCAAAGATGGTAACAGCCTACTGCCCACTCATAATATTAAGCATTCCTCTTTAGATCGTGTGTTAGATGGTTAACATTGCTGACACCGTGGCTATAGTTCCAATTGATGAAGATAGTGAACTACATTGGGACCTCAGATACAGCAGTGTAAGTCTAGAATAACTCCACTGATGTGAATGAAGCTACAGAGGGGTAAAATCAATGGGAGTGAGATTATAAGCAGGCCTGGTATTTAAACATGCAGCAACATTCATTACATACACACTGGGATTTGGCTGCCCCCTGTGCTGACATGCCAGGTGGGAAAGAAGTTCCCTACCTACCCCCCTCCCCACCACACACAACTAGAGAAAGGCAATCAGAATACGTCCCAAAGAGTTTTGCACTGCTCTTCCCTCAGGTGCAACATGTCTGGGACTGCCTACTGAATGCAAAGCACTGATTTCGTCCACTAAAGAGTTAGAATGTTTCTGATTCTCTGCCTTTCCGGGGGAGGCAAAGAAATTTCCTCTCATATAGCCGAATATATGTTAATTTGGAGTGTTTTTTGTTTTCTAAATTGCTCTTAACTGTGTGCTGGCGCACAGGTAAATTGTTCCTGGATGAGGAAATGATCTCCCTTCCCCTAGAGATTCACACACACCACAGTGAATGGAGCAGTAAACGAGAAACCACGTTCTTTTTTGCAAATCATTCAGTAGTTTCCTGCCTTCTTTTCTATATATTTTTCAGCTGTAAATGAGTTTCTGCCACTCCAGCTGGCTGAGAAGCTTGCTCGCCATTGTTACCTCATTCTCTTTTAAACAAAATGAAAAGAAAAAAAAGAAGTCATTTGCTGCCATAGTACCTCCAGTGAAATGCAATCAGCTTATTCCCTGCAAAACTTCACCCAGCAGCATTCCTCATGAGGAGCTCTCATTTGGCCCAGGATGACAGCACCTGCACTACACCCTTCCTTTGACTTGGGATTGTGAGACAGAAGCCAGCCCCTCCTATGGCACATTTTGCTACTCCAGTGATGAAAAAGGAATATCAAGACAGATCACCAGGTTGGCTAAGGGTCTTCTTGCCATAAGGGAATCCCCCACTGGCTTAGAGATTGCCTAGCCAGCACTAAACCACACACACACACAACCTGACATACCACTCAGTGTAGGAGCCATGTCTAGGGCATGGCTGGTGTCAGTTAGGTGATTCCCAGGACTGGGAATGGAGTCCAGAGTACCAGCTATATGTCTCTGTACAGACACCAACCTTCTTCTCTGGGAGAAGGCGGTCAGAGTTAATCGCTGTGAAAAAGTACCACACAATAACAGACCAACACGTTTATCTAATCAAAGTAAACCTAGGGAGGGACATCAGGGAGGATATATACAGACTCCTTTGCCTCTGGCTCAACAAAGAATCAACCCAGGGAAGGATCTCTGGCAGGGGTGACACAGACTCCCTTTCCCCTGTCATAGGGCTTTCCTTTGCATATAGATCATGAAACATATAATAAAGAATGAGAACAGAAAACCATCTAATGGAAATCTTCTCTCTTGAAGAGATTTTCGCTTTGTCCTCCAACAAAGATTCCCACTGAGGAGTGAAGGTTTTATCCTTCCCTGGCCCTTTTTTCACATATAGTTCCCCTGCCCTCACGTAGCATCTGTCACCATTCTCCAGGTTATATCGGTGCTTCACCACCCTTCATGCCCTCCCCAGCCATACCCAACTTTTCAATGTTTCTGTAGCACCAGAAAAATCAGACTCACAGAGTGAAAAAGGGTTAACTCTACCTACCCTCCATGAACTCCAATGCTAGGGTTCCTAATACCTATAGTCAAAACTTGGACTAAAAGTTCCAGAGTCCTGGAACTCTGAGGACTCTGGTTATTTTATAAATCCAAGCCAGGGTTTCGCCTTTTTCCTTTCTTGCTTATTTCATGGAGCTCTTGTTAATTGACAGCCCTTTGACCATTCCCCACCGCACCCCCAGTTTTCAAACAACCTTGTGATTATGATCATTCTCATTGCTTTATCCTCAGAGCCTGTCTCTGTCTCCCCTGATCACCATGCCAGGCCTTGTTCTGTGTTAGCTTCAAGCACGGAACTGTAGATATGCAGCCCTCATGGAATGGTCTAGATTCAGAATGGCTTGTCCCACCATCTCAAATTGGGCTGGAAAAACCCTGAGCTTGAAGGAAACATCTCACTCAGTCTTATCACATTGTGGGAACCAAAGGTAGACAGAGCTCCCTTGCTTTCTTTTGGAAACTATACGTGCTGCCATCCCCCTCCCAGGCTTTTCCTTCATCTGCAGTGCACTGTACTGTATTGATTTCACAGGCAGAAGTATAAGACTACTAGATGCCTGTGGTATATGTGAATATGAAACTCTGATGATCCTGCTCAAGATTTTCAGCAGTGACTAGTGATTTTTCAGGTGCCTCCATTTTTCGGTGCCCAACTTGAGACACCTTAGAGGGGACTGATTTGCAGGGAGTGCAATGAGAACCTCTGAAAATAATGGCACAAGTATGAAGTTGGGCACTCAAAAATGGGGACCTGCAGAATAGCTAGTCACTCTTCAAAATCACTGCTTTTACTTTTGTTCTTTTTTTCTGCAGTTTTTTCTTAATCTAAAATAAAACTGAAAGTCTATGGCTGTTCTTTATGTTTGGGAAAACCTAACAGTTCAACATTATGACTGTGTAACTGAGGCTGGAGTGCTTGTGGTTCCATAGAATAGGTTGCCAACCACAGGGCATGGCCAAGGAGATGCCTCGCATACAGGTACTGCACTATCACAAAGCACCACTGTGCAATTCTCACAGATATCCCATGACTGAGCTAGGGATGCGACCACTTTTCTCAGATGCAAGGAGTTAACCAAGGAACCCTGCACAAGTGTCAAGCAGATACATGTCATCTTAGTGTTCAGTTAATGCAATGGGAAGAAGCATATGGACCCAGAACAGGATTTCCGCGGCGCCTGATATGGACTGTTGATGTAGCCCCTGAGAGGAGGAGAATCTGACTTGGATTTCAACACTCAGCTGCCATGGAGTCGGAGCACACGTTCTGGGTAGAAGGAACTGAGCTGCAGGATTTCTGGGGTACCTCACAATCACTCTGGATGTAGCCCCTGAAAGGAGGAGAATCTCAGCTGGAACATGCATCCAGGTGTTCCTAACACAGCTCCTGAAAAGAGCTGGACTGGATTCCCACTGGAACAGACCCTGGGTGCAGCCCCCTATAATAATTCAATACTGGCAAGGATGCGTTCCAGGTGCTTACAGTACTCACAGTACTCTTTCCATCTCTAATTTCTATAATGCTAAGAACCTGAACTGGATTTTCTTGTACCTCTCTGGAGTAGATTCTGCATGTGAACCACTTCTAAAGCAAATATTTGATTTAGGTGCTAAGTCTAAAAGGAATTTCTTTTCTTCTTCCTCCTTTCTTTCTTTCTTTTTAATTTTCAAATCCTTCGGTCCTGAAAGTAATTAACTTTCAATGGCAGCTAATTATACAGGAAGAGAAATTGGAGTCTGTGTGGCTGTTTGTTTGGTGCAAGCTCGGCAAAGTGTTTTTTAATTGGAAACCCTTTTTGCTGCGTGCATTTCAATCCATTTTGCACTGTATTTATTGTTCCCGATTCATATTATAACTATGACCTTTCATCTAATGACAGAAGCTCATTCACAGAAAAAAATGATTATTTTAACAAATAGACATTAGGGCTCTATGAGCAAGAGAGAGAGAGAAAGAGGCTGGAAGAGCATACAGGAGCACAATGGGGTGGGACAGGACTGGCTAAGATGTCATAACCAGTGGAACTACATTCTTAAGACCAGAGATCTCATGGAAAAAAGCAGGGCCTCCAAAAACCTCTGTTAGTGAAATCTGCTCCTAGCTCCTGAATTCTCAGGTTTTGGGGTCCCAGGTACAAAGACTCTGAGAACCATTGCATTTGTCTCAGCCCAGCATTCTACTACACCCATTCTTTCATAGAGAGATGCCTGCAAGAGGAGATGCTTCTTATGAAAGGCTTCACAGCACATCTATCAACACAAGAGGCCACCAAGAAATAGTGGGAAACCTGAATGTTCTCTCTCTCTCTCTCTCTGTGTTTTGTGAAATTGCTCTCAGCTGGGAGCACTTATAACATGTGAAGAACTCACTAAGGCCAGAGTGAGCAAGGGAGGCAGATGGACAAGAGACAAGAAGGGCACTAACAAAAGCCCTGGCCACTGCTCGCCTTCTGAGAGCCTCCAGTTCTGCTGCTCCTTTCTAATCCAGATAGAGGAGCCATGGGACAGTCAGCGCAAGTGTGCGTTGGGGGAGATAACATTGCTAAACAATCTCCTTTGTGATGGAGCCTCCCCCGCACTGCCCCCTCCCTGCTGTGTCTGGAGTGGCTATTGCCAGGTTAGTAAGCTCCTGCTAAAGCCTGAAAACCGTGAATGGCAATGGAACAGCTTAGATATTCCCAACATATGGGGGCAAGGGACTGTGTCTCCAGGACAGCAGAGGTGGTAGCCCCTAATGCCCAGGGCTGCCTGCTGGGTTGCATATGGTACATTTTGAACTGGCAGTTCCTACTGCTAATGAGCAGTTCTTGCCAGCTGCCCACGTGGCTTCTGCAAGGAGAAGCTTAGCTGTCAGTAGAGGATGTTTGGCAAAAGACTCAGGAGCTTAGTTGCAATGAATTTGTATGACACATGGAGCACCAACTGTTACCAGCAGCCAGGATGGGACAGGCTTAAAGGACCAGGGAAGTCAGGCAACACATTCACCCTATTAATATTCCACTGAGCTGGAATCAGCAGCTATCACGGCTCCTGCCTTAACTGAATTCACTACTGTACCTTCCAACTTCTTCTGTAAAGGAGGTTATTTAACAGGCAAACAGAGGGGCAACTTACACAATAGAATAGCATATTGCTGGCTGTCACTCAGCTGAGCCTATCCCATTTCTGCTCACCGCTGCTTCATTTCCCACCTTGTTTCAGCATTGGAGCTGCCTAGGGATGGTCTAGCTGCTCACGGAGGTCTACCCCTTACCTAAATGCACAGTTCTCTCTATGTGAATTCACTTGCTCCTTTGTGAGTGCACAATCATTTCCATGGCAAGCTGAAGAAAGCACCCTGCAGATGGAGGCTGGGGATGAACAACAACAAACAAGAGCGGGTGAACTCCAAAGAAGCCAACGTTCTGTTTCAATACAAGTGTCCTTGGTAATAGACAGCTAGGAAGGATTAAAACAGGCATCTTGCAACAAAGGAAACAATGGTCTCTAAACAAGACACTGGTCAGAGATATTAAAAGAGCTGCCATTTGCTCTCTAAGGGGAGATATTCTGGCTATGTGCAGTCCTGCAGAATCTAAGCTAATTTCAAGTTTCCAGTGGAAATCAGGCAGCTCTCGGTTCACCTGTAGGTTGTGATTGCTTTGAATGTGTGATTTCTTTGGATCTGGAACTCTGAGGGTGAAAACAGCAATAAAAAGGCTGAGACGAACCCTGAGGAGCCCAGCTGCCTGAGTGAGATTTGTACAGCTCTAGTGAAGACATTTTCAAAAGCACCTAAGACCCACTGAAAGTCAGTGGGACTTTGACTCCCAAGTCACTTAAGCACTTTTGGACTTTTTACCCATAGACATAAATTTGGCCAGGACACTAGAGCTAACAATCCAATTGCTTCAAGGAGTGTCACTGAATCTTTAATGACCATGCGTATCATCTTTCAGGAAGAAAACACCCATGTGATGGATGGCTTTGGAACCCACCTTCAGCATCTTGCACCATTAGGCTCCATGAGGCAAAGCTTCCACCATATGATGATGAGGTACTTGACAGGCCCCAGCTGGGCATCTACACAAAAGCAAGACTCACACCTTAAAGAGTGGCTGGAGCACACACCTATGGGGCACATTTTCAGAGGCACAAATGACTGTTAGACACCTAACGTCCATTGACTTTCAAAGCCTGAAGTGCGAAGAGGGCAACTTAAAACCAAAGGGGAAAATATTAGCACAACAATCAATAATAATATGTCCACTTCTATTACCTTGCTGAGCTTCACTGTCAAAGCAAACTCATTGACCATCAGCTATGTTCAAGAAACTTCACTGCAAACTCTACCTCAATGCCACCACTACACAGGCAGCCATCACTATGCAGATTTGGGACTCCTCCTATTTTTAGCATGGCTTCCAGCCTGACAAAGGAAGGCCATTTTAGTAGTGTTGCTTAGCAGTCTAGGGTTGCCACTTTTAAAGCACTATGCTCTGGGAGCAGGGCCAGAGCAAGGATGCTTCATGCCCTCCCCCGTCCCAGAGCCCTTGCTTGAGATGCTCCCCCACCACGACAGCTCCCCACCCTCCGCCATTAGGCACCGCCCCACCCCAGCTCACCCCTGCCCCGCCCTCTCCCCAAGCATGTCGTCGCTGCTTCACTTCTCTCGCCTCCCAGGCTTGCGGCGCCTAAGCTGATTGGCACCGCAAGCCTGGGAGGCGGGAGAAGTGAAGCAGTGATGGCATGCTCGGGGAGGAGGCGGGGCAGGGTGAGCTGGGGCGAGGAGTTCCCCTGCATGCTGCCACCCAGCCACTTACTTGCTGCAGGCGGCCCTCCCTGCGCGCCCCGCCCCAGCTCCCTCCGCCTAAATGCCGGCGGCGACCAGGGTGGCTGAAGATCCGGCCGCCACGGTCGCTGCTGAAGAAAATGCCGCCCCCCAAATCCTAGCACCCTAGGCAACCGCTTAGGTCACCTAAATGGTTGCACCGGCCCTATCCGGGACGAAGTGAATTATCAGGATGTGTGTACTGCAAGTTTGTAAAGGCGTACCATCAGAACCCAACATCATGGCATGATGATGTTGCATCGATCCTGAAGATGTTTTGGGGATCTTTTCCTCATTCTCCGAAGCTGGCTAGCAGGTCACACAACAGCCCTGTTGAAATAAGTACTATCCCATGAAACTGGGACAGGTGGTAGAATAACTTCATAACAGCCCCCCACACTACCAGTAATGTTTTGTTTTGTCTCAGGTTTTAACAGGCCACTATACTTAAGACACTGGGCCAGCTTCTGCACTTATTTAAATCATTTGCAAATCTCTGATTAACTTCAGTTAGGTGTAGGATCGAGACCATTATTAAATGCAAAGAGAAACATTTTCAAAATGTTAAGTGACTTAGGAAATTAAATCCCTTTTTCAAAAGAGACATAGGCACTTCAGAGCCTAAGTCCCATTTACTTTCAATGAGAAACTCCTAAGTGACTTGGATGCTTTTGAAAATTTTATCCCTAGTCTGCAATTTCTTTCTAGGCATTCTGATTTACTCTCGATTGCCGTCACATAGCATAGTTTTGTCCTATTGAAAACAATGCCCCTAACCTTTGTGTTTCTAATGGAGCTTGAAATAAGAAGATACATAACAATAAACAATGTTTGGTTTTGTTTACTCCTCATTTATATGCCAGGATCATGGATCAGGTCACAACACAACTCTAAAAAGAGAGGGGTCAAAACAGGCAGCTTTGCTGTTGACTTCAGTGGCACCAGCAATAATGCATAGCATGAGAATTAATTGCTACTGCAGAGCAGAAAAGAAAACACAAAACCACAATACTCTGTGCAGGACCCAGAAAAACTGTCTTCCCTTTTGCCCACACCCCCCACTCAACATGTCCCTGGATAATGTATTTTTATGTTTTTAGAATCCATATGGAGGAACATGTGCATAATGAGGTGGAAGTAATGTTACAACAGATCACATCTGGAGTCAAAACTTCCTGGCACTGCTAACATACCTGCTAATAATGCTTTACTGTTTTTAAATGAGTTACTTGAATATTTGAGATCAGCTTATATTGGGATACTGGAAGAAGGAGCCATCTCATTCAGTGCAGATATAACTCCTGGCAAGAACTAAAAAGCCTGCAATAAAGCAACACCAGGCCATCAAAAATAACCCTTTGGATTTCTCACAAACCCAACCAAATTGATTCACCTCATCTCATTCCAAATGCAGCACACTCTGTCAGCTTTATGCAATTCATATCTTGTTTTCATAAGGGTCCACAACAGGAGGTAAGAGGGGCAAAACAGGAACCATATTCGCTTATGTAATGCAGAACAGTCCATGGAAAATAGTAGGCAACATCACTATGCCCGTTCTTTTAATACTAACAAGGCTTAAGGTAATGGATGAAATGTTTCTTCCAACCAAACATTGTGGCTACCTGTTTCAGTGGTGCAGGCAGCTTAACAGCAGTTTTTGGGATGAAATCCCCAAAACCTGCCACTCGTAGGGCTTGTCTACATCAGAAAGTTGCAGCGCTGGTGAGGGAGTTACAGCGCTGCAACTTTGAAGGTGTACACATCTGCAGGGCATCACCAGCGCTGCAACTCCCTGTTTGCAGCGCTGGCCGTACTCCCGTTTTGTCTCGGGTGTAGAGGATCCAGCGCTGGATCAGGTAATCCAATGTAAACACTTACCAGCGCTTTTCTTGACCTCCGTGGAAGGAGGAAGCCTCTGGTAATCAAGCTGATCTCCTTTCCCGGTTTGCTCTCTCGTTCCCGGAACCCCGAGCAAGCAGGTAAGAAGAACCGCTTGCTCGGCGGTTCGGGGAACGAGAGAGCAAACCGGGAAAGGAGACCAGCTTTGCCGCGGTTCGCTCTCTCCTTCCCGGAGCCACCCTGCAAACCGCAGGGAAGGAGAACCGCTTGCTCGACGGTTCGGGGAACTAGAGAGCAAACCGGGAAAGGAGAGCAGCTTCGCCGCGGTTTGCTCTCTCGTTCCCGGAACCCCGAGCAAGCAGGTCTCCTTCCCTGCGGTTTGCAGGGTGGCTCTGGGAACGCGAGAGCAAACCGCGGCGAAGCTGGTCTCCTTTCCCGGTTTGCTCTCTCGTTCCCCGAACCGCCGAGCAAGCGGTTCTCCTTCCCTGCGGTTTGCAGGGTGGCTCCGGGAACGAGAGAGCAAACCGCGGCAAAGCTGGTCTCCTTTCCCGGTTTGCTCTCTCGTTCCCCGAACCGCCGAGCAAGCGGTTCTCCTTACCTGCTTGCTCGGGGTTCCGGGAACTAGAGAGCAAACCGGGGAAGGAGACCAGCTTCGCCGCGGTTTGCTCTCGCGTTCCCGGAGCCACCCAGCAAACCGCAGGGAAGGAGACCTGCTTGCTCGGGGTTCCGGGAACGAGAGAGCAAGCCGGGGAAGGAGACCAGCTTCGCCGCGGTTTGCTCTCTCGTTCCTGGAACCCCGAGCAAGCAGGTCTCCTTCCCTGCGGTTTGCAGGGTGGCTCCGGGAACGCGAGAGCAAACCGCGGCGAAGCTGGTCTCCTTCCCCGGTTTGCTCTCGCGTTCCCGGAACCCCCCTTGAAGCCGCCCAACAGCGCTGCAGTGTGGCCACATCTAACACCACTTGCAGCGCTGGTTGCTGTAAGTGTGGCCACTCTGCAGCGCTGGCCCTATACAGCTGTACTAATACAGCTGTAACAACCAGCGCTGCGAAATTTTAGATGTAGACATGGCCATAGTCAAGTTTCATTCCAAGCACTGATAAGTCAATAGGTTGGTTTGAGGGAAAGTGTTAGCCAATACATATATGGTAACTCTTCACTTAAAGTCATCCCGGTTAACGTTGTTTCATTGTTACGTTGCTGATCAATTAGAGAACATGCTCATTTAAAGTTGTGCGATGCTCCCTTCTAACGTCGTTTGGCAGCTGCCTGCTTTGTCCACTGCTTGCAGAAAGAGCAGCCCATAGGAGCTAGCTGGTGGGGGCTTGGAACCAAGGTTGACCAGCAGCCCCCCATCAGCTCCCCGCTCCCCTAAGTTCCCTGTGCGGCAGCTGTCCAGCAGGCTAGCAATTGCGGGCAATTCAGTTGTCCCTCCCCCACTGCCATGTGCTGCTCCTGCCCTCTGCCTTGGACCTGCCCCTGGGAGCCTCCTGCTTGCTGTGGTGTGGGAGGGGAGGAGTAGGGGGAAGAAGGGGGCTAATATCAGGGCGTTCCCTCCCCACCACTCCTGCCCCTCCACTTACCCCATCTCCATAGAGAAGGGGGAGGGACACAACAGGGCTTAGGATGGGGGGAGCTTGCTAGCAACAGCTGCTGTTTCAACTTACTGATCTACTAAAAAAAAAGGCAATTTACTTAGAGTGGCGTCAACGTACTTAAAGTGGCAATGCACATCTCTCTCTCAGAGGGTGTGCCTCTCTGTCTCTGTCTGCCATGCTGTCTCCTCTCCCTCCATTTGTGCTGCCTTGTAGAGTGTGAGGCTACATTAACAACAATTTGTTAACCCTTGAGGGCTCAGCCCTCTGTGTATAATATAGACTTTTGTCTGGTGAAAAAAAATTTCCCTGGAACATAACCCACCCTATTTGCACTAATTCTTATGTGGAAATTGGATTTGCTTAACATTGTTTCACTTAAAGTTGCATTTTAAGGAACATACCTACAATGTTAAGTGAGGAGCTACTGCAGGTCATGTGTTCACCACATTAATAGATATTATGTGTATGATAGTAATATGGTATATATGATAATAAATATGAGCATTGGTTACTCATGTAAAATTGAATTGTTCTCACTCTTGCTCACTATATCCCACAAATAACTGAACAGCACAACGCAGCATTTGGCATAAACCTGTCAAAGTCAAGAGACATTAATGCTCTCACCTGGTACAAGCTTAGGAGGGACCTTCATGGGCAGTTAGTTTGGATGGTAGTATCCACAACAGAGAAACAAAAACCATGGTACCAGAAAAATAAGGTAAAAATCTAACTGATAAATTTTAGTTTTGGGTGATGTACAGATTGTGTTTAGCTCGTAAACAGCTATGATATAAAGCTAGGTCATTTGGGGGGTATACTTCAATTTTGGAGGTGTAAGGTGAGCTGTATGCTGAGAGAAACAGCTTCCCGGTAAGAGTGGTGCATATACCTCCTTTTTGTATTGTACTACATTGTCTTTAGACAATAAATTGGCTACGCTTGGTTATTTAGTCTCAAACATTTTTAATATCAAACTGCAAGCACAGTCAAAATCAATTGGCTATACTTTTAGCAATAAAGGGCCTGTTTACAATCAGACCAGAACTGGATTTTCAGCCACGACTTTTACTCTGATTTACCAGAATGGCAGGAAAGGCCTCTGTTATCAGAAGAATGTGAAAGATGAGTCTGTAAAGCATTTCTCTTCTGAAAGATCTGGGCTTTGCCAATCTCCCATCACCCACTTCAGTAACACCTCTGACTCCCTGTTGCCCAGTCTCAGCTTCTCAAGGGCCTGGGGCCCCAAAATTCCACTGGAAGGAAGAGAGCATTTTTTGCCAATATCTCAGTCTTCTGGGATGGAATTCACCAGGACTTTAGGGGGTTTCTGAACAGTCACCTCTGTCTAAACTACAGCATGTCTGTTACACTCTCATCTCCCCTGCTATCTTCAGGAAGTGCAAGGACAGCAGCAGCCAAATGAGAGATGTCAAGCAGATAAATCCAGTGTAGTTGTAGGGTGAGAAGTTGTGACATGAATATACACGTTACTGGGCCAAAATCAATGTAAGCCATCTCCATTTAAAGCAATCAGCCACACTACTGTTGACACCAGCTGTTTACCCAAGGATTAGGGATGCTAGCACAGGTCAGGTGTGTCCCAATCATCTGATTTCTCCCCTCTCCCCCACAGCATCTCCAGCACTGCCAGACACATGGTCATCGCAGGCCTGACACAATCTAAACTGGGTAGAAATGGCACCACAAAGAATCTGATCAAACAAGAGTTACTTACCATTACTTTTAAAGGACAATCAAGTAAGGGATAGAAAGCAGCAGGACTTACCTATGAGAAAAAGAGAGGAGAGAAAAATGAATGAATCACCTAAACCAGAGACTTTCAGCAGCACAAGTTCAGCAATATGACATGTCTTTTTGCTAGTATGCCAGGAGGCATGGATTGGGCCAAACAATAGTGACTGGCTCTTGCCATCTCTCCTCTCCATCCTGTTCCCCTCCCACAGACATTTTATCCTGTGAGGAAATGGAAGTGGGGTGGACCAAAAAGGGTAGAGAAGAGGGCTAGTACCCAATATTTATAATTCAATGACTGTAGCAATTATCAGAGATTCAGAGTAATACAATGTCCTTGAGAGGTAAATAGATGGACTCAAAAAGCAGAACCTCAGCTGGCTTGAAGAACCCCTCCCCAAATTACATAAGTATTACTTATACCAAGCTATAGGTGCCATGGATAGTCACAGAACAGAACAAGAATCAATTCCTGCCCCAAAGGTCTGACAATCTCATTCAATCTAAGAACAACGGGGGACAGGGATGGTGAAGGGTGAATACAATATGACCATGAGATGGTTTCAAAAGCAGGGGATCAGTCTTGAGGGTTACGTGAAGTGTCTGCGTATGTTGTTGGAAGGGAGCAATTAAAAGGATTCCTAAATGCAACTGGCTCTGGGCCAGGTTAATAACCAGAAGAGGCCTATTTACCAGACCTGGGTTGGATGTGGCTCAAGATAGCTAAAATCTTGTGAGATAATTAATTGTTATGATAGTTTATTATTTATATTGTGGTTGTACCTAGGAGTCTCAATGAGGGACCAGAGCCACAATGTGCTCTGCACTCTACAAACAGAGAACAATTCACAAATTACTTTCACAAGATTTCTACCATAGTGTGCTGAGTCTTGAGAGAACTTGCTGGTGAGACTCTGGTATCATTGAACCCAACTTAGAATCTTAGCATTGATTTGACTTGGAACCCAAATCACACCAAGCATGACCCAGATTTCTCATCAGTCTTAGGGTACATTTGTGTCTCTACTTAGTCTCTCACAAGGTGTATCTCTGCTGCCATCTACTGGATGGAATGTCTCACCGGTTAATATATGATTGGGTTTGTCTGTGTGTATCAGACACACAGAGAGAGAACCTGGCTAACCTCTACCTGATGGGATACCTTATACAGAGCTATAAGTAGAACTGGGCAGGAAACAGTTCTCATCCCACAAGAGTTTGAGATTGTCAAAAAAAAAAAAAGTTGAAATTTCTTAAAAAAAAAAAAACCCCAAAATTTTGAATCAGGAGATTCATTGAGACCAATCCTTTCCCATAAACAGTTCTTAGGTTTGATGCATCAACATTTTCTGGCAAAAAATATTTCATCATAAAATTTCCCAGCAGCTCTAATGACAAACTCTAACAAGCATGAATGTTTGACACATTACCATTACTTAATTAACTGTTTGTGAATAAGAAGTTTGTTAATAAGCAAGACAACACACAGTTACATTTCTGTAATATATGCATGCTCCAAGGTCAGATCTCGATAACGGGGGCCTGATTCAAGGCCCAATGAGGCATCACAGCAGAGAACAGATCACAGTGAGAACAGAGCTCCACAGGTAGATGTTTCTGGATTGTGAGAGACAGGATTATGTCGGCAAACACCAATTCACGCCTGCAAACTACTGTGACTCTGCTTGCAGACACTGCACCAGGGATGCCATATTAAGGGCCTTTTTCTGGCTACACATGCCAGTAATCCATTGTTCGGAGACTTTGCAAGGCACTGCACTGACTGTTCCTTGGCAATGGCCCCAGTAATGTGGGTGTGATGTTTAGTCGTGGGGACAAATAAAAGGTTTGACTTTATACACCAAAAGAGCATTCAAGATGAAATCCTGCTGTCCTTCTATTCACTGTCTGTCATCAAAGCAATTTCGGTTTACAATGTGTCTTTCAAACAGTCAACTCCACTGAAGTCAATGGCATTACACTGGCATAAAACTAGTGTAATGGAGTGACGAACAAATATTGCAGAAGAAATAATGAGTATGGGTGGGGATAGTTATTTTTTTTTAAAAAGAAGTTTAGAGTAAATTAAAACAATTAGAGTTAATGTAAAAAAATTAGCTGGGCAAGGGACAAAGGAAAGAAATATAAATACAAGGACGTACTTTCTAGAAGTGAGCAAAAAGAGCATAGAAATATTCTCAAATCTTCTTAAGAATGTAATTCACTGATTTATGTCACTGAGATCCACAACCCTTCTTACTCAAACATTCCGGTGAATGCAGTTTCACTCACAAAAACGTTTGCAAAATGCACTATGTCATGAATCCTAGTGCAGACTGCATCCAGGAGCACATTTGCACCAGCCATGGTGTCACAGCCATTTTGAAAAGTTATTCTTGTTGCATGCACACTTGATTCATTAAACAATAGGAATGTTCACAGGTAATTTGCCAACAAGTTGAGGGATTCCACTTATTTAGAAAGCATAGTTCATCCAACCAAGGAACAGAAATAATGCCATGTATCATACCGTACCATGTATCATAGCAAGTGTGAGCCATGGAATGGCACACATAATGAATAGTGCATACATAAAACAACCTGTTCTCAAATAATCGAGAGGCTAAAATTCATTCACACAAACTATTCATCTAACATCTGAGAATAATGAACAAATTA
Source organism: Gopherus evgoodei (assembly GCF_007399415.2). Classification (NCBI taxonomy): domain Eukaryota; kingdom Metazoa; phylum Chordata; order Testudines; family Testudinidae; genus Gopherus; species Gopherus evgoodei. Next base: position 208,070,330 of record NC_044322.1, read on the forward strand.
GTAAAAATCAAGACCTGCTACCAGATAATTTTCCAAATGAAAAAAGAACTAAATTCTTTTAACTGATTTGCAGAGAACAATGTTTCACCTAAATATAATTCTTCAGACTGCTGTGCAGTGGAAAGACAGAGAGATGCAGGGACCAAGAACAACTAGTAGAAAAATGGAAAAAAAGACTATGAACAAAGAACACAAACTCTGCTGGAAAGGTACCACTTCCAGCTCTCTCTGAGCTTAACCCTATGCCTCCAGCCACTTCAATAAGGTTGCAAAGAATTTGGCCCTCATTCTGAGATTTTCAAGGACTAGAAATAGCCATATGAAAATGCAATGGGCATAACAACCAAACAAAAAGACTAAACACTGCGTCCACTACCCTTCCCTTCTTATCTCGAAAAGACACCAAGGCTCTCCCTCTGCTACATGCATCAGATTTCCAGAAAGCTCTCTCTGTCAGTGTCTCATCAAAGCTCTTGGTCCGGCTTCTGTCTTAAGGACATTCAACAATGAAGAAACAGAACAGCATCTTAACCAGCTCTGCAAGGGAGATTATTCCAAAGGTTAATTACTGAATGAAATGGAGCGGGTGGGGAGAAAGCAGGGGGTGGAGAGACACAGAGATAGAGACATTCTCTCTTCTGCTAAATCTGGCTTTCCAAATCCTTAAAGTCCTTTACAATTTAGACTGAACAAGGAGGGGGCAGGAACGGGATAGGCTTGCCACTCATCTGAACATTTGATAAAACCTCAATTATGTTCCTTTCATAATCCTGTGTCATTAGGAGCAAAATGGTACATCAGGAGGCCATTTAGCTATGAACGGCCGCAGCCTCGCCATCAGCCCTGCTGACTTCTCCTTGCTTCTGTCTGTGCACTCTCTCTTTTTGTTGCTGGAGCACAATTATATTTTGAGATGTAATTTTTTTGAGCTAGGCGCTCAGCCTCCAGCATTGGGGGGTCCTACAATGGCCTGGTTGGAGACCCTTACTGCCCTTATTATTAATATTTTTGGTGGAAAGGTCATTATTACAATAATAGCTGGGAATTAATCTGTCTATTCAGAGCTTTCAAAAAGCAAAACAAAACAAAAAAAGACCTTGTTTGTGTAGAGCCCCAATCCTGTTCCTGTTGAACCCTATGAGAGTTTGGCTATTGGCTTGAATAAGAGCAGGACTGGGCCCCACCAGAGATTTTTATAACAGACAGACAAATCCAAAAAAACAACACAGTGAATTCAAATGCAAGGTTGACCTTGTGACTCTTGCTGTTGGTGGAAGGAGAACAGAATTAGTACTCATGACCTGTATAATCCAGAGTCCACACCAGTCTTACACCAGACCCAATCCAGGTTCTATACAGAGTTCAGACATATGATTAAGCACATCACAATAGGAGTATCAGGTACCATGGGGCTGGGCACAGTATAAAAACACAGAGGCTGGAACCCCTGTGTCCTGGTATTCTGAACTTCTAAATGCTCCTTTTCAATGTATTATGTTCTTCACAAATGCAAGATGGTGTAAATGGGAGGACTTTGGCTTTCTTGACCATGGGATGCTGTTCCAGGAAGATCTCCTGGGAAGAGATGGGGTCCACCAAACCAAGCAAGGGAAGAGCATCTTCGCATATCAACTCGCTAACCCAATAAGGACTTTAACCTAGGTTCAAAGGGGCAGGTGACTAAAGCCCACAGATAAGCATAAAAAAGGCAACTTGAAACAGAGGATTAGCTATTGGGGATGTGGAAATGGAAACTTACAATAGGGTCATAGGAGCAATAAGAGGGAAATCCGCGGGGCAATGTCCTTAGCTGTCTATACACAAATGCAAGGAATATGGGGAGTAAATAGGAAGAACTGGAAATATTAGTACATAAGCTAAAGTATGGTTTAATTGGCATAACTGCATACTGGAATATTGACACATTGTATATACTTGTTCTCAGGTGCAGAAGAAGGTGGGAGGCAGACCTCTGGATAAAGTAAAAGGGGTAAAAAATAGAAGTGATGTCATGGTAGCAGTCTATTACAGACTACCAAATCAGGAAGGGAAGGTTGATGAAGCATTACTACAACAAGTAACAGAAATATTCAAAAAACACAAGGGCTGTTAGTAATGGGAGACTTTAACTACCCAGACATCTGTTGGAAAAGTAACACAGCAAAGCACAAATTTTCCAGTAAGTTCTTGGAATGTACTGGAAAATGTACTGTTTCAAAAAGTGGAGGAAGTAACTAGGAGAACAGTCATTTTAGACTTGTTTCTTACAAACAGGGAGAAAATGGTAGAGAATCTGAAGGTGGAAGGCAATTTGGGTGAAAGTGATCATGAAATGATAGATGTCATGATTCTAAGAAAAGGAAGAAGTGAGAACAGTAGAATAAGGACAATGGACTTCAAAACAAAAGACTTTAATAAACTCAGAGAACTGGTAGATTAGGTCCTATGGGAAGAAAACTAGGGAAAAGGGAGTTCAGAATAGCTGGCAGTTTCTCAAGGAGACAATATTAAAGGCACAACCACAAACCATATTGGTGAGAAAGAAAGATACGAAGAAAAGTAAGAGACCACTAAGGCTCCATCAGGAGCTTTTAAATGACCTGATAATGAAAAAGGAATCCTACAAAAAATAGGAACATGGGCAAATTGCTAAGGAGGAGTAAAAAAGAATAGCACAAGCGCATAGGGGCAAACTCAGAACTGGTAAGGTACAAAAATGAGTTATACCTAGCAAGAGACATGAAAGGTAATAAGAAGAGGTTCGATTTATCAGGGATCGATAAATCTAGACACGATATGTCGATCACTGAACATGCTCCCCGTCGACTCCGGAACTCCACCGGAGCGAGCGACGGTAGCAGAGTCAATAGGGGAACCGCGGACATCAATTCCGCGCCGTGAGGAACAGAGGTAAATCAATCTAAGATACTTCGACTTCAGCTATGCTAATCATGGAGCTGAAGTTGTGTATCCTAGATCAACAGCCCTCCTAATGTAGACCAGCCCTGAGAGTAGTTAAGGAACTAACTGAAGCCAGGGTCCCACGGGAATGTGGAAGAACAAACACAGAATCATAGAAGATTAGGGTTGGCAGAGACCTCACGAGGTCATCTAGTCCAATCCCCTGCTCAAAGTAGGACCAATCCCCAACTAAACCATCCCAGCCAGGGCTTTATTAAGCCTGACCTTAAAAACCTCTAAGGATGGAGATTCCACCACCTCCCTAGGTAACTCATTCCAGTGCTTCAGCACCCTCTTAGTGAAATAGTTTTTCCTAATATCCAACCTAGACCTCCCCCACTGCAACTTGAGACCATTGCTTCTTGTTCTGTCATCTGGTACCATTGAGAACAGCTGAGCTCCATCCTCTGTGGAACTTCCCTTCAGGTAGCTGAAGATAGCTATCAAATCCCCTCTCACTCTTCTTTTCTGCAGACTAAATAAGCCCAGTTTCCTCAGCCTCTCCTCATAAATTACGTGCCCCAGCCCCGTAATCATTTTTGTTGCCCTCCGCTGGACTCTCTCCAATTTTTCCACATCCTTTCTGTAGTGGGGGGCCTAAAACTGGACACAATACTCCAGATGTGGCCTCACCAGTGCCTAATAGAATGAAATAATCACTTCCCTCGCTCTATTGGCAATGCTTCTACTAATGCAACCCAATATGTTGTTAGCCATCTTAGCAACAAGGGCACACTTTTGACTAATATCCAGCTTCTCACCCACTGCAATCCCCAGGTCCTTTTTTGCAGAACTGCCACTTAGCCATTTGGTCCCCTGCCCGTAGCAGTGCATGGGATTCTTCTGTACTAAGTGAAGGACTCTGCACTTGTCCTGGTTGAACCTCATCAGATTTCTTTTGGTCCAATCCTCCAACTGTCTAGGTCACTCTGGACCGTATCCCTACCCTCCAGCATATCTACCTCTGCCCCCAGCTTAGTGTCATCCACAAACTTGCTGAGGGTGCAATCCATCCCATCATCCAGTTCATTAATAAAGACGTTGAACAAAACCAGCCCCAGGACTGATCACTGGGGCACTCTGCTTGATACCAGCTGCCAATAGACATTGAGTCGTTGATCACTACCCATTGACCTCGATGATCTAGCCAGCTTTCTATCCACCTTATAGTCCATTCATCCAATCCATACTCATTTAACTTGCTGGCAAGAATACTGTGGGAGACCATATGAAAAACTTTGCTAAAGTCAAGGTATATCATGTTCACCACTTTCCTCATATCCACAGAGCCAGTTATCTCATCACAAAAGGCAATCAGGTTGGTCAAGCATGACTTTCCCTTGGTGAATCCATGTTGACTGTTCCTGATCACCTTTCTGTCCTCCAAGTGCTTCAAAATGGATTCCTTAAGGACCTGCTCCATGATTTTTCCAGGGACTGAGATGAGACTGACTGGTCTGTAGTTCCCCAGATTCCCTTTTTTACAGATAGGCACTATATTTGCCTTTTTCCAATCGCCTGGGACCTGCCCCAATTGCCATGAGTACCTATCTTTAATAAGTGGGAACAAAGAGGACCTGTGGAATTATAGACCAGTCAGCCTAACTTTGGTACCTGGAAAGATATTGGAACAAATTATTAGACAATAAATTTGTAAGCATTTAGAGCATATAAGCATTTTAAGAAAGAGCCAGCATAGATTTGTCAAGAACAAATCATGCCAAACCAAACTTTTTTTTTTCCATAGAGTTACTGGCCTAGTGGATAAGGGGGAAGTAGTAGATGGGACATATTTTGATTTTAGTAAGGCTTTTGATATAGTTCCACATGACATTCTCATAAGCAAACTAGGGAAATGCAGTCTAGATGAAATTACTACTCCGGTATTGTTCAATATTTTCTTTAATGACTTGACTAATTGACTGAAGACCATGCTTCTACAATTTGAAGAGGACACCAAGGTGTTTCAAGCACTTTGGATGACCGGATTAGAACTTAAAGCTCCTTAACAAATTAGAGACTTTGCCTGAAATCAACAAGACAAAATTCTAGAAAGACAAGTGCATAGTACTACACTTAGGAAGGAAAGATCAAATGCACAACTACAAAATGGGGAATAACTAGCTAGCTGGTAGTACTGCTGAAAAAGATCTGGGGGTTATAGTGGATCACAAATTGAATAGGAGTCAACAATGTGATGCAGTTGTGAAAAAGCCTAAAATTCTGGGGCATATTAATGGGAGTGTCATATGTAAGAAAAAGGAGGTAATTGTCCTACTCTACTCAGCACTGGTGAGGCCTCAGCTGAAGAACTATATTCAGTTCTGGGTGCCACACTTGAGAAAAGATGTGGATAAACTGGAGAGAGTCCACAGGTGAGCAACAAAAGTCATAAAAGGTTTAGAAAACCTGACCTACGTGGAAAGGTTAAAAAAACTTGGCATGTTGAGTCTTGAGAAAAGAACACCGAGGTAGGACCTGGTAATAGTTTTCAAATATGTTAAGAGCTGTTATAAAGAGGATTATGATAAATTTTCCTCCATGTTCACTGGAGTTATGACAAGTAGTACTTGGCTTAATCTGCAACAAGGGAGACTTAGGCCTGGTCTACACTACGCGTTTATATCGATGTTAGCAGCATTAAACTGATTTAACGCTGCACCTGTCCACACAACGAGGCCCTTTATATCGATATAAAGGGCTCTTTAAACCGGTTTCTGTACTCCTCCCCGACGAGAGCAGTAGTGCTGAAATCGGTATTACTATATCAGATTAGGGTTGGCGTGGCTGCAAATCGACGGTATTGGCTTCCGGGTGGTATCCCACAGTACACCATTGTGACTGCTCTGGAAAGCAATCTGAACTCGGATGCACTGGCTAGATAGATAGGAAAAGCCCACGAACTTTTGAATTGCATTTCCTGTTTTCCCAGCATGGAGCTCTGATCAGCACGGGTGGCGATGCAGTCTCAAATCCAAAAAGAGCTCCAGCATGGACCGTACGGGAGATGTTGGATCTGATCGCTGTATGGGGAGATAAATCTGTTCTATCGAGCTCCATTACAGAAGTCGAAATGCCAAAGCATTTGAAAAAAATCTCCAGGCTATGATACAGAGTCCACAGCACAGTGCTGTGTGACAAGCGTAACGGAAAGCCAAAGCATCAAATGGACGCTCATGGAGGAAAGGAGTGGGGACTGAGGACTCCAGCTATCTCACAGTCCCCACAATCTCTGAAAAGCATTTGCATTCTTGGCTGAGCTTCCAATGCCTGTAGGGTCAAACACATTGTGGTTTGGAGTATATCTCGTCAATTTACTCCCCCTCCTCCCCGTGAAAGAAAAGGGAAAAAAATCGTTTCTTTACTTTTTTCAGTGTCACCATATGTCTACTGCATGCTGCTGGTAGACACGGTGCTGGGGCAATGAACAGCAGCATCCTCTCCCCTCCCTTCCCCGGTGGCAGACGGTACAGTGCAGTAGTACTGGTAACCATCCTCCTCATCATCCCATGAGTGCTCCTGGCTGGCCTCAGGTGAGGTCAGCCGGGGGCGCCTGGGTAAAAATAGGAATGACTCCAGAATATTCCCTGCAGATGGTACAGAACGGCTGGTAATCGTTCTCATCACAGCAACTGGGGGCTGAACTCCATCAGCCCCCCCCCTTCATGTCTAAAGAAAAGATTCTTTACTGCCTGGACTATCATAGCAGCAGGATGCTGGGCTCCTCTCCCCCCCACCATTTAATGTCCTGCCTGGACTATCATAGCAGCTGGAGGCTGCCTCCCTCTCATTTTATCTCACTAAAAAGTCAGTGTTTCTTATTCCTGCATTCTTTATTACTTTATCACACAAATGGGTGGACCCTGCTACGGTAGCCCAGAAGGGTTGGGGGAGGAGGGAAGCAACGGGTGGGATTGTTGCACGGGCACCCCCTAGAATGGCATGCAGCTCATCATTTCTGTGAGATCTGAAACGGAGCAGCTGTGCTTTCTGGAACACTGGTTCTCTAGTACACTTGCCCCATATTCTAAGCAGGACTGACTCTATTTTTAGATACAACATAAAGGAGGGAATGACCCGGGGAGTCATTCCCATTTTTGTCTTTGGGCCCCCGGCCGACCTCAGTGAAGGTCAGCCAGGAGCACCCATGACAGCAGCAGACGGTACAGAACGACTGATAACCGTCATCTCATCGCCAATTTACAATGGCCCAGCAGATGGTACAGAACGACTGGTAACCGTCTCTGCTACCTTGCAAAGGCAAATGAATGCTGCTGTGTAGCGCTGCAGTACCGCCTCTGTCAGCGGCATCCAGTACACATATGGTGACAGTGACAAAAGGCAAAATGGGCTCAATGGTTGCCATGCTATGGCGTCTGCCAGTGCAATCCAGGGAAAAAGGGCGCGAAATGATTGTCTGCCGTTGCTTTCATGGAGGAAGGAATGAGTGACGACGTTTACCCAGAATCACCCACGACACTGTTTTTGCACCATCATGCATTGGGATCTCAACCCAGAATTCCAGTGGGCAGGGGAGACTGCGGGAACTATGGGATAGCTACAGGATAGCTACCCACAGTGCAATGCTCCAGAAGTCGACGTTAGCCTCGGTACATGGACGCACACCATCGAATAATTGTGTTTTGTGTGGCCACATGCACTCAACTTTATACAATCTGTTTTACAAAATTGCTTTATGTAAAATCAGAATAATCCTGTAGTGTAGACGTACCCTTAGGTTAGACACACCAGTTAGGGATGGTCTAAGTTTACTTGGTCTTGTATCAGAGCCAGGGGCTGGACTTGATGACCAGCTATGGTCCCTTTCAGCCCTACATTTCTATGAATCACTCCCTGTCCTAAACTGCAGTGTGCTCTTAAACAACTGCCACAATCCACACCAGAGATGATTGCATTTCAGTGACACACAAAGTAATGCAAGGATAGTTTATAAGGCTCTTTGGGATCCTTCTGTATTAAAAAGAAATCAGTGCAGGATTTTGTCCTATTATAATGCCTTACAGAGCCAATCACCACCTTAAATCCTTTTGCTGCCTGTCACAACAAAGTCGTCAAGCCTGCCTGACTTTCTGCATGTGCCAACTGTAAATAAATGACGTAGGAGTTCACTGAGAGTCCATCTGTCGATATCTTATTTGGTGTGAATACCACACCCAGGCATCAGCTCAAGACTAACTGTCAAAGATTCCCTCTCTGTTTTCTGGTTGCCTCATGTCATAGCTTTAGAGGTATGTTTTAAAACCACTGCACAGAGAACAAGGATGTGTTCAGGTCTCCCATGGACTTTCATGGGAGGTCAGGTCACTGAAGTCATACATATAGTAGATATAGATTGTGACAGACCCAGACCAGTGGGGTACAGGAGTCTGGTAGAGGGCAAATATACTGGTCACTGGATGAGTAGTTTTCTGTTCCCTGAGTGACCAGAGCAGGGGCTGCATTAGAGTAATCAGGAACCTGCTAGAACCAATTAAGACAGACAGGCTGATTAGATCACCTGCAGCCAATCAAGGCAGGCTAATCAGGGCACCTGGGTTTAAAAAGGAGCTCACTCCAGTCAGGCGAGGAGGAGCCAGAGGAAAGGAAGTGCGTGTGAGGAGCTGGGAGCAAGAGGCGCAAGGAGCTGAGAGTGAGAGGCTGTGCTGCTGGAGGACTAAAGAGTACAAGCGTTATCAGACACCAGGAGGAAGGTCCTGTGGTGAGGATAAAGTAGGTGTTTGGAGGAGGCCATGGGGAAGTAGCCCAGGGAGTTGTAGCTGTTATGCAGCTGTTACAAGAGGCACTATAGACAGTTGCAATCCACAGGGCTCTGGGCTGGAACCTGGAGTAGAGGGTGGGCCTGGGTTCCCCCCAAACTTCCCAACTCCTGATCCGACACAGGAGGAGTTGATCCAGATTGTGGGGAAGATCACTGAGGTGAGCAAATCTGCCAATAAGTGCAGGACCCACCAAGGTAGAGGAGGAACTTTCTCACAAGATGTATGAAAACCTATGAAACAGGCAAATTCCAATTAAAAAAAAACTCTCTAGGAAACATCCCAGAATCTTCATCAAACAGGTTTCTAAATAGAAAAGCAAAATTAGGCTCTTCTGCCAACATGCTGGATACCTGAGATTCCAATGGAAACACAATGGACCTAATTCAGAGCTAGCCAGAAATGGACACAAACTACAAGTACTTCAGGGGAGATTTGCCTGCTTGATTCAGGTCTGGCTGTGGCACTACATTGGTTAGTGATGTAAAATCATTACCGCTGGGAGGCTGTTTGTGCAATGAGCTGGAAGTGTCTCTCTTCTGTTTCTGTCCACTTCACAAAAAACATCCCCCAAGATTGGCCCTGATTTGCCTTTGCTGGCTGTCTCACCAGTGGGACCAAGGATGGAATGGGTATGGAGAGTGCACTTCTCTCTCACTCTAAGAAGAGATGTCACTCTAGAGTGGGACTGAAGCCCCCTGGTAGGAGGCAGTGTGAGGGATGCTTGCTTCCCATGTTGTTGCTGTTCTGTGGATAAACAGCAATGTCATCCCCCAGGTGTCACTCTGGCACCTTATAACGGCACTAAATTCAATTTTAGAGAACAACAACATGTAAAAAGGCACATGGGACTGGAAGTGACTATCAGTTGCAGCGAACCAGATCTTTTTCCACTCCACTTTCCAGCCAAGCTTCTCCAGCGACATGAACCATCTCCTGCTGAGAGAACAAAAGATTTCCTTTTCACAGACGGTAGGGTGTCATTTAATCATTCTTAGTTATTTATTTTTAAAGTATTCAGACTAGCAATGGAAAGGTGAAAGGCTCCATATTGCAGCTCCAATTCCCTGAGTCATCATGTCCACCTCCGCAAACTGAATCATATTTAAAATAGGGCTGTCGAAGGAGAGTGCCTGTATCTTGCGAGGTGCTCTCCAGCCCCACCCGCAGACATTCACTCTGTTAGAAACACATCACTTTCTAATAATATAGTTGGCTGCATTATCTTATTTGACACTAAAAACTTGAGACGATTGATGGTAGTTTAAATTCCAAATAGACTAGAATTATAAAACGGATTTATAATCCCTTGCATTAGTGCTCTGGGGAAATGGCTGAAGTCTTTATCACATTCAGAGGACAGCATGACTGATGCCAAAATCCTGCCTCTACACTAGCCCACCCTTCATCTCCCACTCTCCCCTCACTGTGTTTCTGGGCAGGTCTCAGGCAGCCTCGAGTGGAGCCCACCTACAAGCATGGCTCTGAGGCACTGGCGCTTGCTCAGTAGGTGCCATGGTTATTGTTTCCTGAGTCTGTTGATAAAAATTGGAAATAGTGCAAAGCAACTAGATCAATCTGACCTGATCAAAAGACAAAAAGAAAGGGAAGGAGGCAGAGATGGAGGGAGGAAGGAAGGGAAGAGAGAGAACAACCTCCTTTGACTTCGATTCTCACTGATGTTGCACTGAGAAGCAGCACAGTATCTGCTTCTTAGGCAGCTCGTACTATAGAGATAGGGTGACCAGGTGCCTGGTTTTAGACTGAAAAGTCAGGTTAAAAAGGGGACCTGACAGAGTCCAGTCAGATCTACTGACTGGACAACCAAAGTCCAATTACTGAGGGCGGGGAAGGTGTCAGGTCATCACTCGTACCAGCTCTTACCTTTGTCCGTCAGCTGCAGCCCCAGCTCTGCAGGTGAGTCCCTCCTGACCCAGGCAGGGTTGGGGGGGGGAGTGAGGGAAAAACAGCAAGCGATGAGGTGCTGGAGGGAAGAGGAGTGGATAGGGACGGCGTCCTGGGAGGAGAAGGCAGGGCAGGAGAGGTTCCCTGCTGGAGTGTCTGGTTTGTAAATATTATCAAGTTCTCAATCCTACATAAAGGGGTCAGTGACAGATCAGAAAGACAGGACGGATAGACACATGGGGTACATAAGAGATCGGGAAGAGAGCTCAGAGCTAGTCCCAGGGACACTGAAATAGTGGAGTCACACCTGGCACATGACCAAAGCACCAGCGCTGTGAAGCAGCAATAAAGGGAGGCCAACACCGTTTAAAGCTATATGTAGGTACCTAAATACGTACCTTGGTGGTCAGAAGGGGTTGATTATTTTTTACGAGGGTACTCAGACCTTCTGAAAATCAGGGTGCTTATTTCCGGGCCTAAATATGGAATTTAGAGCCTAACTTTATTCTCTCATGTTTGAAAATGCTGGTTGAAATAGAGGGTTCCCAGCCAATGGGAGCTGTGGAGCCAGTGCTTATGGCGGAGTGGGGGCAGCGCATGGAGCCCCTGTGGCCATTCCTCCACCTAGGAGCAGGAGGGACACATCGCTGCTTCTGGAGAACCGGGTAGGGACCCTGTGGCCCTGCACCAACTGGACTTTTAATGAATATCAGAAAAAATGCTGGTTTCTAGAGCATTCTGGTTGGATAATACAGCTTTTACTGTAGTTTGGTCTCACTGCACATCTTCCTTGTGAGATGGTCTCTTATCAGACATAAGCACTTGTTGCCATACAGGGAACTGTATGCTGCAGATCACTTAGCCATTACTCCCAGCCACAGCTCTGGGTTTTATGCTTGGGCACTCCCCTGTACACAGCCCCGTCACCAACCTCTCCAATTCTTTCAGTCTGCGTGGCAAACTCAGCCCTCCTTAGCCAGATGAGCAATCCTTCAGTAGAAATACAAGACAGAGAGTGGGAAAATGCCAAGGGGTTGAGAGATGACCAAGTGTGTAATCTATTTCCATCACTCTCCCACTCCCCTACCTCTCAGCTCCCACAAGGAATATCCCTGCCCTATCAGCCAGTTTTTCAGCCCTCCACTACTCAGGCATCAGCCCTGTTTCCATCATCCTGCAGATAAGTCTCATGCAAAAGAGGAGGAGGTTCTCTCTCCCTTTTCTTAGGCATTGTGAGGCTGAGCTCCAGGACCCAGCCATCCCAAGGGACCAACTATCAGATGGAATTTACATGGTAAATGTTAATCTCCTACTTTGAGCTGGGCTGCCAGGAAAGGAGGTGAGCGATTCAGGCAGAAATCTACAGAGCCCAAAGCATCCCCATTTGAGTCTGTCCAGCTGTAACTCAGTGTCATGGGTTTCATTCAGCAACCAAAGAGTTAAGCAGCCTCCTATATATGAAGTGCAGCTTCAGGATACTGCAACACTACAATCCAGTGTTCGCTTGGCCGAGTGTTGTGAGCAGAAACTTAGATTTGCACTACCCTGGATTATAAATACAGCAACGTCCCTTATAGAAAAGAGGCAGGAGAGAGCTCTAATGAACACTGAAGAGACTGATTATTTATTAAAGCTGCTGGGCACAGACACTGACTCTCCAGCTCCCAGACTCGCTAACACAGCCTGTGCTGCCTAGCATCACCGTACTGGTCTCCAACTCCTGGCCAGGATCAAGACCTCATGGAAAGAAGTGTTGACTATATTATGGGTCGAACCTGAGAGGTTCCAGGTTCACACAGCCCTAAAGCCCTTAGAAAAAATGTTCAGAGTGTTCCTACCACCCCTTTGCTTTTGTAACCTGGCTCCAGATCACTGATTTACCAGCCAGGGAATCTGGGTTCTACTTGTAACCCCTAACGCACTGAGATGTAAGGAGCATTATGATACCTCATCACATCATCCCATTCCACAGTTGTCACACTACTGTGCACCCCCAATTCCTTATGCAACCACCCTAGCCTCTAGACACACACTTCAGATTTAGTCTCTTTTGATAAATGACTCCTATTAAACTAGATTCCTCTGTCACTGCAAGAGACATGAAATTAAAAACTGTCTGTCTTTAATCATGCCAGGCTTCATCTCTGTCTCCTAGGCTCCATTTATCAATAATTAATATATCAGAAGGACTGAAACCCATTTCAATTTCAAAGACCCAAATGCTACATATAAAATGTAAAAGGAACCACCATCACTCCCATGAACAGATCGGCAAATTCACTCATGCACGCATGGGAAAAAGAGAACAGCAGCAACCACCAAGATGCAGGAGGCGCATGAACATGACAATGTAAAAGCAGCTCTCCTTGTGGTCTCATTACTGGGAATCTTTGCTCCCAGAGGTTTGCACAAAGAGAGGGGACCACAACATCTTTCTGCTAAAGACCTTTAAGCCTTAGCCAATGGACTTTTTCCCTTCCCCTTCCTCCCTCCCCACCCCCCCCGACTTCAATGGCTCCATAGTCTCTGCCAAACCAGCACACTGGGCCATCTAGTCTCATATCTCATTTCCAGAAGTGGACAGTAATATTAAAAAACTCTGCCCTGCATGCCCTAATAATGCATCTGTCTGAATGAGCGTGGGAGTTACAGGGCAGATGTGTGAAGTGTATGGGAAAGGGCCTGACATTACATATATGCAAGCTATCTCCGGTTGTTTGGTTCCTGAGTAAGCTGCGATTGAAGTCAGAATGCCTCTTATGCCAATCAGACCGTCTTTCCCATTTGTTCTAGCTGCACAGCACCACTCTTTCCCAATATCTCAGCTAGTTCCATTTCCTCTGCATGCAAAGCACAATGAGATACACTAGAAAAGATGGACAAAGCTGTCCAAGTCCACTGGCCCATCAAAGGAGCAGAACAGTGAGCCTGGATTCTGTAGTGAGTTTGCGTGGCACTCAGGGAAACAGAGACCTGGTGGGCTTCAGGGTTACCTTCTCATTTTATGGAAAGAGAAAATTTAGCAGGCTATCAGCCAAATTCTGAGGTCCTTGCTCAGTCATTGCTCAAGCAAATGGAATAAAAATCCCAGAAACTGTTCCTTTAGGTGAAAAAAAAAAACCAGGCTAGTGGCCAATCTGCAAACTTCAACAATAGAGATACAGCGTTATACCAGAAGCATGGGCCAGATTCTCAGCTGGCGTTAATCAGAATAACTCCACTGAAGTCACTGGAAGTAAAATTCATTTATACCAGTTGAGGATCTGACCTGAGAGTCTTCTAACTCTTAGGTCTTATAACTAACCGACCTACTCCAGTGCTAAGGACCCAACACAATAATCTCCCTGCCACCACCCCATAATGATCATGGAACAGTGCAGAAAAGCACAAGTTCATCCCCGTGGCTACACTATAGCAACAATCAAGACATTACCCTCTCATTACTGTAGAACAATACTATGTAGTGAAGAACAATTAGCAGCTTTCTGTTACGCAGTAACACTATCACTCATTACCCAGTAATTACTATGGAACTATGCAGGGACACAAAGGGATCTCCCCATGGTTACAGTGTAGCAATATCATTCAATAGCCTTTAATTACTACAGAACTATACAGTAACACATGATGACCTGCCTGCTGGTATAATGTAGTCCTATCATTCATTGCTCATTCCTTGGTAGTTACTAAGGGAACCCCGCAGTAACCTCACCGCAACGGTGATGCATTGTAGCTATTTGGATTTAATCACAGCACATTGTGCGTTTTCAGATTGTGAAATGGAAGAAGGAGAAGAAAAAAAAAAGCAGCACAATAAAAATAAATAAAAAAACACCTCGGTGTGGAAAGATTACAAAGAAGCATTTGCAGAACTACTGTTATCTTTCCAATAAGTTCCCCAGTCCCTGCTACTGAATTGTGGCAACACTGCGGTAATGCTTTCACTGAAACTTAGAAATGAGGGTGATAATTGCACCGTTGCCCTGCAGAGCCTGTGGTACTTGTAATTATATCCCGTTACCAAGGAACACAGCAATTTCAAACCTATTACCCACAGGTATCGTTTATTTCAGAGTTAAATGTATTACTTCAATGCCAGTCTCATTCGCAGCTCTCCTCTTTGAATTCCAAGTTTCCATGAGTGAGAAGCACTGCAAACAGAGTGCATGCAAGAAACAGGGGTGGAGGGGACAAGAGAGAGAGAGGAGCAGGGAGGTCAGGGGCCATTTTTGTCTCCTGTCTTGGGCCATATGTACCACTTCAACTCTGGGGTGCAGGAGAGAATTCCCCTCATGCAGGAGAAGCTTACACCTAAAGTAAGTGCTGCCTGATCATAGCTCCCAGTGCAGGGGCTTGCCCAGGGTAATGTTGGGAGCAGAGGAAGCAAATTAGGGGCACAAAGATGCATGCACATAATGCTCTGCATTACAGAGGCTTCTATGCTACAGACCAGCCCCTAGGCAACCTGGGCAAGGCTGCTGTAAGAGGGTGCTGCTCCCAGGGTTGCTTTTACTTATGCTGGGGGTCATGTTGGCTCTCAAAGCATGGGGAATCTGCTCATGTTTGGGGAACATTTAGAGAAATGTTGCCTAAAGACAGTTTTGCCTCCCCTTCCCCTCCAGGCTCTGCAATTTACCACCAAGGTTGTATATCACAGAACATGCTTACTACAGAATGTATAGAGATGACAGTCTGCGTATATACTGTATATATGGAATAGATGTGAAAATCTTACTGTAGTCACCACTCTCAGGGATTAGTGTGAACCAGAACATAGTATCTGAAATTCTGTAATCCCGCAAACAGTGTGTAAATTCATATCTGGAGTCACAGCTCATGACTGGATCCTCTCTCTATAATGGCTGCAAAATAGGACCCAGAATCTGAACAACCCCCCATTATGAGAAAGTTCAGAAGCAGATACAATTTTAATTTTGTGATTTGTGTACATCTGTGTTTTCTTTTGGTTTCCACACACAAATCCCCTGAATGGGATTCCCCAGTGTGGGGGAGTCCTCAACAGACACAGAACCCATTCCTATTCCCCCGCCCCTCGCAGCTTCCAATCCAAGAGTTGTATTGGGGTGGGAAGGCATGTGTTTTAGGTAGGGAGAGACAGGCAGAGGGAGTGGTGAGAACCTTAGGTTCTGCTGTTGGAAACCATTTCCAGCTGCACAAATTAGGATATTTCCCAGGATTCTCTAACTCATGCCTAGGAACAGGGCTGGCACAGAGGATCAGGAAACAATACCATGATGCTTGACAGTCCTCTAGTCCCCCTTGCCGTATTGCATGCAATCTGGCCTGCAGTGGGGTATCGGCAGCAACGTCTATAATGAGGATGAACAACAATTTGTCTTCTGTAAAAGCAGCAAAGAGTCCTGTGGCACCTTATAGACTAACAGACGTATTGGAGCATGAGCTTTCGTGGGTCTGTAAGGTGCCACAGGACTCTTTGCTGCTTTTACAGATCCAGACTAACACGGCAACCCCTCTGATACTTAAATGTATCTTCTGTTTTCACTTACTCATAACTTTGTGAAACTTTCAGCTCCGAGTTGAAATTTTCCAGGCTTGGCCTGTGTCCAAAGGTGAATATTTTTGGAAAGTATGAACAAAAATAGTTCTACCATTTTTGATCACCAAGGAAAGAAAGTCACATATACTTATTCCATTATAAATGAGTTCTGACAACAAGTTTCAAACAGCTCTGCAGCTGAAATTGCTAGGGGCGGGGATGAAAGGGCTGGAAGTTGAAATCTGAAAATGGGCCTCAGTGAGGACAAGAGGTTTTGAGCGGGTGGAGCAAGAACTGTCCCTTACTATGTGTACGTAAAATGCCTAGCACAATGGGATCCTGATCTTAGTTGAATCAACTAGGTACAGTCATAAAACTCAGTTGGGTTTTCATGAGGCCATGTTATGACCCTTTGACGAGTGCATGCTGCAGTTGGCATACAGAATATTTTGCAAAGCTTTTTCACTAAAAATCTATGGCTAGTGAAAACTGTACCAAAGATGTGCCTAGGTTTAAGCAAGGGCTCCATAAACAAGGGTCTTCAGGTCATTTCCTGAGGATCCTGTAATATTTTACAGTATAGTGTAATATATTGATTTGTGATTTCCAAAAGCACTCAGAACTGGTAGCTGAGGTCCCACTGAAATAAAAATCCCAGCCTTTAGTGCACATAAGGTCATGTCTTCTAGTGATTGGCCTCAATGAAAACACAGCCTTCTACTTAAACCTAGCAGAGTTGATGCTCTATCTCAAGTGACAAGGATTCATGCTTTTGGTGTTGCAGTTCCTGGGTTCTGTCCCTGATGATAATCATAATTTTTTGCATGTTTTTGGTTGTTACTCCATTCTATGGGGCTTTTAATCTTCAAGACATTTAAAAAGCATTAACTGTTCCTCACAGAACACCTATGAGGTGTGTACAGTCATCCCCAATTTACAGATGGGGACAGAGGTTAATTGACTTCAGAGTAGTCTGTGGAAGAGCAGAGCTCATAATGCAGGAGTTCCTGGCAAGCAGTTCTGATATCAGACCAGATGTCTCTGATACATAATATATGGCATCTGTTTGTTGGATCGGTACCTATAACAGTTGTGGCAAATTGCCAGTACTGTTATGCTGGGTCTCACGCTTTCTCTTCTTTGGGGAAGGTTTCAGGGCACCATTGCTTGCCTCTGAACCGGTATTTTAATTACCCCACTAGTGTCCTTGAGAAGGGGAGTGGAGAGGGAGGGACCTGGGCCCGCCCTCTTCTCCAGGTCCCAACCCAGGGGCCCTGAGGTTTGTGGTGAACCACTTGAACTAGCGGTTCCCTCCCCTGGGCTACTTCCCTCTCCTGCCCTTCAGCTTGGGAAGGGGCTTCTTGCCCTCCTTTTACACAAGCCAGGTGCCCCTTACCTAGGGTTTCTTTTGGATTTCTCAGCCCACCGCAGCACTCCTCCAAACTTTCCTTTTGTCTCTCTTCAATACTGTTCTCTTCTCCAACTCCTTCAAACTGCTCTCTGCTCCAACCAAACATTCCTACTCCAACTCCCACACTGTCTGACTGAAGCAGGGGGTTTTTATCACATGACTGACTGCTGCTGCTCTAATTGGCTTCAGGTGCTTTAGTTAATCTATAACAAACCTTCCTCCCCTTGCAAGGAATAAGGCTCCCTGCTAACACTCTCCTGCTGCCCTCTGGCCATGCTGTATCACACAGTACATACGCTATTGGATAGACTGTATAACTCAGGCACTATGATATCAGTCCACTCACACCCCTTCTCTATCTACGCTACATTGATGACATCTTCATCATCTGGACCCATGGGAAGGAGACTCTGGAAAAATTCCACCATGATTTCAACAGCTTCCACCCCACCATCAACCTCAGCCTGGACCAATCTACACGGGAGGTCCACTTTCTTGACATCACGGTGCAAATAAGTGATGGTCACATTAACACCACCCTATATCGAAAACCCACCGACCGCTATGCCTACCTTCATGCTTCCAGCTTCCATCCCGGACACATCACACGATCCATTGTCTACAGCCAAGCACTGAGGTACAACCGCATCTGCTCTAACCCCTCAGACAGAGACCAACACCTACAAAAATCTCCACCAAGCATTCTCAAAACTACAATACCCGCATGAGGAAATAAGGAAACAGATCAACAGAGCCAGACGTGTACCCAGAAGCCTCCTACTGCAAGACAAACCCAAGAAAGAAACCAACAGGACTCCACTGGCCATCACATACAGCCCCCAGCTAAAACCCCTCCAACGCATCATCAAGGATCTACAACCCATCCTGGACAATGATCCCACACTTTCACAGGCCTTGGGTGGCAGGCCAATCCTTGCCCACAGACAACCTGCCAACCTGAAACGTATTCTCACCAGTAACTGCACACCACACCATAATAACTCTAGCTCAGGAACCAATCCATGCAACAAACCTCGATGCCAACTCTGCCACATATCTACACCAGCGACACCATCACAGGACCTAACCAGATCAGCCACACCATCACCGGTTCATTCACCTGCACATCCACCAATGTAATATACGCCATCATATGCCAGCAATGCCCCTCTGCTATGTACATCGGCCAAACTGGACAGTCTCTACGGAAAAGGATAAATGGACACAAATCAGACATTAGGAATGGCAATATACAAAAACCTGTAGGAGAGCACTTCAACCTCCCTGGCCACACTATAGCAGACCTTAAGGTGGCCATCCTGCAGCAAAAAAACTTCAGGACCAGACTTCAAAGAGAAACTGCTGAGCTCCAGTTCATCTGCAAATTTGACACCATCAGCTCAGGACTGAACAAAGACTGTGAATGGCTTGCCAATTACAGAAGCAGTTTCTCCTCTCTTGGTTTTCACACCTCAACTGCTAGAACAGGGCCTCATCCTCCCTGATTGAACTGACCTCGTTATCTCTAGCTTGCTTGCTAGCACACATATATATACCTGCCCCTGGATATTTCCATTACATGCATCTGAGGAAGTGGGTATTCATCCACGAAAGCTCATGCTCCAAAACGTCTGTTAGTCTATATGGTGCCACAGGATTCTTTGCTGAGGCCACACACAAGCATGCCTCTAGGGTTCCAAAGGTATATTTTGAAAATCTGCAGATATTGTGACACTTCTGAACTCTGAGAAGTGTGTATAGGCACAGCTGAGCATTCAATCAGTGATCAGTAGCTTGAGACTTGCAGTGTTGTTGTAGACCTGTTGGTCCCAGGATATTACAGAGATATGTTGGGGGAGATAATATCTTTTATTGGACCAACTTCTACTGGTGAGAGAGACATGCTTTTGTGCTACACAGAGCTCTTCTTCAGGTCTGCGAAAGGTGCTGGAGGGTCACAGCTAAACACTGGGAGAACAAATTGTTTAGCATAAGGAGTTAAAATATATTCTAAGGGACCATTCAAGGTGACTTCTGACTGATTAACCCCAAAGACTGACTGACTCACACACAAGGTGGGGAAGATAATATGATTTATTGGACCAACTTCTGTTAGTGACAAACACAAGCTTTCAAGCTTACAAAGAGCTCTCCTTCACTAAGACATTTCAGGGTGCAATCCAGACCAGTGAGTTAATAATTTTCAAATGATACCTCACAAGGCAGGATTTGTGCTAAGATTTTTATAGTAGTATGTAGGGTATGAATACAGGGGTACATTCAGTGACACCTCCCCCCTTACAAAAAGGGGTTTAGGCTGATGCACAGGGAGCAGGTCAGAGCTCTCTTTCCTTGATGACACATCTGCCACCCTGTTGTCTTTTATCTTTATATGCACAATTTCCAGATGATATTCTTGGAGAATGAGACTTCATCATAGCAGTTTAAAATTGGAGCCTTATTTTTGTGTAACCAGACTAATGGAGAATAATCAGTTAGTACCCTGAACTCTCTGTTAAAAAGATAAGGCCATAACTGCTTTATTGCCTACACAATAGCATAACATTCTTTCTCTATGCCAGAATAATTCTGTTCAGTGGGTGTCAATTTCTTGCTTAAGAAAGCAATGGGGTGTTTCTTGTTATTCTCCCCTGTCCGCATTAATACATCCCCTAAACCAGCGTTGATTCATCTAACATAGTTGTTCAAACGTTTTGTCGAAACAGAACAGGTTTTTCAGACAAGATTTTCTTTACCTTATTAAAACCCTCTTGCTATGCCCTTCAGCATACAACTTTGTTAGACTTTGTCTTTTTACATAGATCTGTGCAAACCCTCGGTAATAGTTTAGCAGACCTGTCATAAACAGATAGCTAAGGGTTAATGTCTCTTTCACCTGTAAAGGGTTAACAAACAGTGACCTGCAACACCTGACCAGAGGACCAATCAGGAGACAAGATACTTTCAAATCTCGTGTGGAGGGAAGCCTTTGTGTGTGTTTTTGGGTTTGGCTTTGTTCCCTCTGGGTCCTGGACGGGACTAGAGGTGCAACCAGGTTTCTGCCAATCTCCCTACTACAGTTTCTTATCTATTCAGAATAGTAAGTAAGTACAAAGGCGATCATAGTCTTTTAACTTGTTTTTCTTTATTTGCAGATGTGTACTTGCTGGAAGTAGCTTAAATTGTGTTTCTGCTGGAGAAAGCTTCTTTCTATTGTCTATAAGCTAAAAAACCCTGTATATTTACCATCTTGATTACAGAGACAATTTTTATGTTTTTTTCCTTCTTTATTAAAGTTTTCCTCTTTTTCAGAACCTAATTGATTTTTTTGGTTATCTTTTGTAAGACTCTAGGGACGAGAGTCTGCACTCACCAGGGAATTGGTGGGAGAAAGGAAGGGAGGAGGGAAGAAAAACCTGCTCTCTGCGTTTATCTCTGTATCTCTCTCCAGGGAAGAAGGGAGGGGGAAGGGAACATTCCTTTCGGGTGGGGATTCAAGGAATTGAATCACGGTGGTCTCCTAGTGTACCCAGGGCTGGAAAGAGCTGGGAGAAAGAAAGGAGGGGGAAGGGAAATGGTTTATTCCCCTTTGTTTTGAGACTCAAGGAATCTGGGTCCTTGGGGTCCCAGGGAAGGGTTTGGGGGGACCAGAGGGTATCAGGCCCTGAAATTCCTGGTTGGTGGCAGCGCTACAGAATCTAAGCTGGTAATTAAGCTTAGGGGAATTCATGCTAGTACCCATATTTTGGACGCTAAGGTTCAGATTGGGAATTATACTATGACAGAACTATGAAAGATTGGGCCTCCATTTTTGATTTGTGGCACCAGCCAATTAACAATGGCTTCAAATCAAATACAATGGACTCTTTCTCTCTCTCTTTCTCTCTCTCTCTCTCTCTCTCTCTCACACACACACACACACTTCTTTAGAGTCTGTCAAGTTCTCACATATAATGGTTACATATCAGTGATTACAAATTAACAATAATAATAAAAAATCATACGCATACACCAAAGGAGCAATAACGTGGGTGGAGAATCTACACTATTGAATTAAGCCTTTAATCTCTTTGAAAATATTGGTTCAAAGTGTACCTGTGCCAAGTCATTTCTGCAAATGTAATCTTCCCCTCATGTTAATGTCAAATTGGTTATTTCTCTGGGTTGACCCTATGTGGACTCAGTACCTCACTGCAAGGGGGCAGGTTACCACCTTGTACCTGTGTTGGACCAGAACTTAATGTGTGGTGCCCACCGCGGAATGAAAACTGTGTTATAAATGTTGGAGGTTAGACCTGCGACGCTCTGTAGAATATTGCATGTGCAATAGGTCAGTGGAGTAACAGGGCTGGGACAGACACTTGAGTTCAGACTGCAGTGCCACCTAACCCTGTGCCACGTCCCAACGAGCACTGCGCAGCATCGCCAAAAGCAGGCATGCAGGGTCTCTTTTGGTTTCTTGGCACACTGAAGAGCATGCTCTCTTTTTCTTTTGGATCCCAAATTACTGGCAATCAGCAAATGTGACTCAGTACAGGGCACAGAATAGGAATGTTGTAGCATTTGTCCATTTTGTGGCATTTGTCCATTTTGTTTTATGCAACAGCTCTAGAAAAACACTGCCTGGGAGAATGCATTGTGGAACAAGGTTCAGCTTTCTGCAGTGCCTGTCAGCATGGCAAATAGCCAAGCATGCTATCTATAATGTGTTCTGTGCCCTCCATTAAAGGGTCACTGGTAGACGAGTTTCTGACCAACACATCCGTTTTGTAAAATAAAAGTTGCATTAAACCTAAGAGAAATAGGAATGTTCGCAAGAAATTAAAAACAAAAATCAAGTGAAAAATAAGTTGCTAGTTTTATTTTTTTAAATATAAACATTCTCCTGCAGTGTTTGCAGCCAACTGCAGTATTACGCTAGTGCAAGAGAACTGAAGAGTGAAACTGAATTTTCATTGTCCAAGCTGAGGGAAGTGAAAAAAAAAAACAGTAAATCAGCATCTTATATTATAATAGCTCCTTGTAGCCCAATGCATCCCAAACCACTTTCCAGACTGACATATGAGCTATGGGCTAGGGCAGTGCTCTTCACTATTTTTGAAGTGGCGGCCACTTTGGCAAAAAATCTTCAATGTAAAAGCCACGTGGGGTGAGGCCGAGGGGTTCAGAGTGTGGGAAGTGGCCCAGGGTAGGGCAGAGGGTGGGGTGTGAGGGTGAGGGCTCTAGGGTGGAGCCGGGGATGGGGGATTTGGGGTGCGGGAGGGGGCTCAGGGCTAGGGCAGAGAGGTGGGATGTGGGGGGTGGGGGTGGGGTGAGGGCTCTGGCTGGTGGTGCGGGCTGTCGCGTGGGGCCGGTGATGAGGAGTTTGGGGTGCAGGCAGGCTGCCCTGGGGCTGCCCCCAGAAGCTTCCCCCCAGTCCTCTCCCTGCCACAGGCAGCATGGGAGCTCTGGGACCAGGAGAGAGGCCCAGAGCAGCCCGGCAAGCCCCAACTTGTTCCCCTCCCCAGTTCTCGCCCACATCCCTACCTCTCTCCTCTCCAGGCCCCTGCTGCGTGGCTATTTATAGTCCTTATGCGTGCAGCGCTTAGAGGGAACTTAGGGAGCCGTAGTTAAGGTCAATGGGAGCCAGCACTGGGTCACGGGCCTTGCAATGAAGAACACTGGGCTAGGGTCTGGCTTTTGTGACTCCCACATAGGAGGAAAGACATGGAAGAGTTGGAGCTGCAGTTGCCCCAGGCAGTCTGTCTGCACTGGGAAAAGTATGACTTTAAAAGGCTTTTATGTCCACTGCTCCCGGCATGGCTTCTGACACTATGGTATTCAAAAGTGGGCATATCCCCTTGGGATGGAGAAACTCAAGCTATGCTAAACTGCCCCCATCCCTTGCACTTAGAGAGTGCAGACACCCAAATTCTGGCGGCCCAGTGGGGCAGGATGTAAGAAGGAGAGAGCTTCCTACACTCCCTTCTGTACCTGCACATGCACCCATCCAAGCACCCATAACCTGATCCAATGGTGTGAGGGTGCTGCAAGTGCATGGGTGCTCTTAAAATGGCTTGATTGTTAATATGGTTGTATTCTAAGGATAAAAATCTAGGCTCCAGTCCTGCAATCATTCTGTGCAGGCAGATTCCTGCAGCAAAGCAGAATCTCACTAGCTTCCAGAGCCCTCCTACATAGAGCTGCTTGCAGGATCAGGGCCTTATTTTGCATAAGGACTCCACACAGATGATCTCAAGAGGCTTCACCATCATGTAAATCAGTGCAATATATGCCATTCCATTAAAAATGAAGGTTGCAAAGTGACGCAAAGATAGCAATGTCAAAGTGATGGTTCCCTTGGACCTGGAACTCTGCTCCTTATGTGTAGACCTGATGATACAGTCTTTAATTACATGAGCACATACTGTTTTTTCTACAGGACTCCTGCCTCATCCAGTGCTCAGGATGGATGGCAGTCACTGACTGGGCAGTTATTCAACAGTTCATTTTCTCCTCATCCCTCAGTGCATGGCCCCATGCCTTATTGACTGCCCAACATCAAAACTTTGTACTGAATGAAGCTGGAGTCCTCTAGGAAATATAACGTGATTGTATAAAGACTGTATTGTACTTTTGGCACTTCCTGACTTGTGTGCATTTCACTTTGCCAGTCTTTTAATAATTTTAGTAGGGTTTATTTGAAAATAAAAGAAAGCAGATAAAGAAAGAAATTCCATCATGCAAAACAAAATGCTGGATCCCAATCAAGTGTTCTGTCCTGCGTAAGTATGCAACGGGCTGGGCAGGAGCCCATGCCTGACTCCACACTCCCATTTCCATTATCATTCAGTAACAGAGTGCCCAAGGGTGAACTAGACACCAGACAGATGCTTCTAGCAAAGGAAACACAGTTTCGGTCTTAGAGCTAATGGTCTAACGGGCATCCAATGCAATGAAGGAAGGTGATAAAACAGCAGGGTAGGGCTGATGCAGGAGAAGCAGCAAATGCAACTAAGCCTTCATTCTTGTAATGAGCTCTGGATGGGTTGATTACAGGATCAATGCCTTAATTACGCAATTACTCAGCAAAGGCACAGAGTGGTAGCTCCCTTATGCTAGGCACTGTACATACACACAGTAATAAACAGTTCCTGCCCCAAAGTGCTTACAATCTAACTACACTAGGCAGAGTGGGAAGGGAACCAGGGGTAACAGAGAGGAACAGGGATTTACCCATGGTCACACAGCAGGTCAGTAGTAGAAACAGGAATAAAAGCCAGGCCTCTTGAATCCCAGCCCAGTGAGTCCTATCCATTGGACCATACTGTCCTATCGTTTTGCACAGCATGGTTGATTTGGCATATATAATGGAAAAAGAACTGTGCCTTCTTCCATATGCATTTTTCCATGTGCCTTGCGGAAAGAGGCAAAACCCTTTAGCTGCTCACCCTCTGCACTAAGCACCATTACAGATCTCATTCCACACATACCTACAATTCAACAGAATACTGAGTGAACAGCCATTCAGTGGAGATTTCCACTCGGCTTATAAAGGCACACATCAGCTGCACCTATTGTACATTAGCAGACTGTTTATTGTCATATAACAAAAATAGCATGGTGTGTGTGTGTGTGTGTGTGTGTGTGTGTGTGTGTGTGTGAGAGAGAGAGAGAGAGAGAAATTAGTTTTTTAAATCATCGTGGTTTAGCCACATCAAAACAGATGTTCACCAAAAGGCACGTCTGTGACCTAGGGATTTAGTCCCTGCCAAATGTTAAGTTTTTGCCACCTGGCAGAGAAGCGTAAGGGCTGTTGAAAAGAACAGGACAGAATTTTGTTATAATTGCAAAAATGTAGACTTTTTTCCCCATCCTCAGAAATGGTTAATCTGTCTGTGGATCAAACTTCCCCCCCCAAAATTTGTTCCCAGGCTGATAGCAAAGGTGCTAAATTTCAGTTTGACAGATAAAAGTTTGTCAAACTTACAGGCAAATGACCCTTTAGAATGAAAATGCTTGTGAAAACTCAGCTTTATGCATTGGTGCATGATCCACCTACAATATATTACATAAAACAGGATCATAAAGATACTGTGGACTAAACTGCGTGATGCAGACTCCAATTTTGCACTCACAAATATTTACATGTAGCTACAAAGTTGTGTGTGAACTCATTTTGGACATGCAAATGGTCATTTGTGCATCCAAATACGCCTGAAAAATTGGAGGCTGGTTCAAGGCCTTATAAAATATATGGCCCTATATTCTAGACAAAAACATTTAGGCATATAGGTGTGTGTGATGGGACTTAACCTCTCATTACCTGCAATACTAGGGAAAAGGCACCCAATGAGTCATGTTCTGCAAGTGGGGAGGAAAGTAGCTAATTGGCTCCTAGGCAGAGCAGGCGGAACAAAGCTGCAATGAGAAGACTGAAGGAGCTCAGTTGATGGGGCGATGACAGAGGACACAGGTCCCGCTGGCTGAGAGAAGCCCCAGATTAGGGTACACAGACCGAGATAACTGGGGCAGCACAATACAGAGGCAGCGTAGGCTCCTGCAAGGGAAGCCCCCCAATACAGTTTGTAAGTAGAGAGGAAAAAACGTCAGTAGCCCAAGTCAGTAGCAGAACTATTCAGTTTTGCTTCGACTTGTTTATGGTATCCGAGAAGGGGTCTGAACTTAGGTGACTTGGTCTGAGGGCTGAGCCGCAGAAGATCTGGGGCCAGAGGCAGGCGGCTGACAGGAGGTGCTGGAACCAAAGCTAGCAGCAACATCCTGTATTTACGCAAGGGGAGGCTCTGAGGTTGACCGAGCCCTGCCACAGGGAGACAGAAAGTCAGAAGCATAACCAAAGGAGCAGAGAAATGTTTTCAGATGAAATTTGGAGAGACATGGAAGTAAAAATTCTGACCAGGTTTGGGAGCCAGTATCCCTGTGGCTTTGGTAAACATATTCGCCCTTAATTAGGAGATACTTTAGTTGCAGAGATGAACAAGACAGTGTAAGCCAACTGTATCTCTGTCCTGGGCTTTTGGCATGATCTCCTACTGGGGAACAAAGCCATGTGGTGGACAGAACACAGCCTTGTTTATAGTTATATCTTCCTATTAAAGAAAATGTAATGAAAATAAAACACTGAAAGGAGAAACAAACAAACAAAAAACCCACTGCAGGCTGGTATAAATGGATGTCAGGGACTTCCTGCTGACTTATGCCAGCTGAGGATTTGGCCTTCCTTTTTTTGCCCTTAACCCTCCCCCCAATCCCCCAGATTGTACAAGAAAATGGAATAGTAGTTGAGGTTCCACATTATTCGAGCGGGTTGTCAGAGTGAGGGTCAACGAGTGCTCCTCTGGTGCTTTTGATAAGGAGAGGGAGGTGAACAAAGGTTGCAGTTTAATATCTCCCCAACCCGCAATCCAGGTCTCTCTCTCCTTCTCTCTCAAAGCCAAACAGAAATAAGAAACTTAGTTCATTTCACCAACATGACATCAACTTGACAGAGCTGTGACTATTTGACATCCTAGTCGATAATAGAATGGCACTTTTGAGTGACAGCTGAACAATAGGGGGGAAAATGTAGCTTCCATAAATAGGTGAATTTACAGCTTGCCGTATGAGAAATAAATAAACCATTACCCACAAAGCTTTGTTTCCCTTTGAAGTTTGCCATCTGTCACTGCAGGTTAAGTAACCGTCTAAGGCTTGTGTGAGGTCTGGGCTTCTTCTAAACTTGCCACTTTTGTTGGCCATGACCCTCCTGCTTCAAGATATAAGCCAATCACTAACTGTTCGGGAGAGGGGAAGGATCTTCCCCTACAAGTGTGCTATTGTCTAACTGTCCGTTGTAGGGTTCCATGATTGCAGCTCTGAAGTAGAGGTAAAATCACATAAAGGTTGGGGGAACCTGGAATGAAAATGCATGAGTCCTGGAGAACGACTGGAGGGGACATCAACAACAGGATACACTAAAAAGATGGGTTGGGCCATACACCTCATTTCTCCTACAAGGAGACTGCAGAAATCTGAAGTGACCCAAGTGTGACCTTTCAGCAGGGTCATTTCCTTATGTCACCCTTCCACCTCACTGCCACTTTTTAAAAGGACTAATGGGAAGGACCTGAAATTGAAATTTTTGGCTCCAAGTGCTACATATAGCAATTGGGCCGAGATCTTACCAGTGGAATGTGAGGTGGAAATGGGAGGAAATCCCAGGCAATAACAGGGAGCTGATGAAACCGCCTGCTTCCATAAACAGTGTGACGCGGTGGACCAATTAATCCACAGGTAGAGTCTAATACGGATGGTAAGCAGGAACAGAAACTGTTTGTGATGTCCCTAGGGCATTCAGTGAGAACGGACAGCAGCCTTGTCAAACATGGTGTCCTGCTTGCTGCTGCTGTTCCTTTTTATAGCACCATATGGATTTTGAAAACCACAAATTATTAATGCGGGAAAATAATTATAAACTAAACACGTACATTGTATCTCCTGCTCTCCCTTTAGTCTCCTGAGAAATCAGCACACACCTGATTTTGGCAACACGTTTGCTCTGCAGCAGCACGTCACCCCTCCCAAACTACGCAACATATTACAAACAGTGACAACATATTACATGGTCTAAAACCCCCTCCAAAAATAAGAATTACAGTCCAGCTTAAATCTCCATCTAAGCTGAGCCAGGTTTAGTTGGTACTGTATTTGTCTGTAAACATGGCAAAGTGGTAGATAAGTGCTTACTGTCAGTGTCACCATCGTCAGCTCGTGTGTGTTAATTTTCATGGATCCATGGCCTTTCTGCCAACACTATACCTTTGTCTACCCACAGTACTTGACTGGTCCTGTTTTTACCATATTGAAAACAGTGTGACACAAAAGCTGTTTTTTCTCCTTCATGACCACAACTCCCCAAAGAGCCAGCTGGCTACTTCCTTGGCTGGTGTAAATGGAAGTCACTCAATTTCGTTCAGTGGAGCTGAAGCTATGCTGTTTTATGCCAGCTGGCCTAGAGGCTAACTCTGGTATGCAAAAAATCCCGAAAACCAAAACCACTGAATTTTGCTTTACACTTATGTGCAGAACTCTTCACTCAGATGGTTTTCAAGCACCAGGTGTCTGTGTGGCTGATTAGTACCAAGGACCTTGCTACCACCATGAAGAGAATATACAGCCTGATCAACTCGTACTGGGAGCAGCTAAGTATACAGCACGAGGAGTAATGCCATGATATTGACCGACTTCTCAGAAAGATTCAGGAAGTGAAGGTTAAAGAAGTGTTTGGAAGTTGAAATTTGTCGAAGCACTAAAGCAATGATCTGACTATCCTGTTCTAAGCCTATTGGTTCTCAGCCAGCACATGCAAATGATGGCTGTAAGCATTTCTATCCAGAGATGTTCCTGAGCTGGTCCTTAATGTTATGTTGTACTAGCACTTCTCTGTTAGTCCCATCTGTTGTCCACCAAAATTCAAGCTTTCATTAAAAAAAAAATCATATGTCCAGTCCTTCAAACTGTGAAGGAAGTGTTCCAAATGTGAACCAGTGCAGTGCAGAGGGCATGAATCAGCCCAAAGAAACTCAGAGGTGTGAACTGCCCCTGTTCATCTGTGCATGTTAACTCTGAACCTACTGATGTCCACTTAAATAATATACACTAAAATGTTTCATTGCTGATCCATTTAGCAGAAATATTAAACTACTCTAGGACTGGGTACAGAACCATGACCTATTCTCATTCTGATGGTTCTGTTAACTACAATATGAATTCCAGCAGTGAAGAAATAAACAGAGGAACCTGCTTTCATTTGGCAATAACTTGTATATTCTCCCAAATTGTCTTTTTTTCCTTATTTCCATCCTCCATTGAATAAAAAAAAGAAAGAAAATGAATAACTGGGCCATATCTCTATGTGGTACTACCTGCATACGTACCAGAAGATTCCGTTAGGGCCCCTCCCTTATTTTCTTGTGCATTTTTCTGTTGTGGGGTATGAGACCTGGGTTTGAGGCTGTGGAAGAAAATGAGGGGCTGTGATGATGCGGTTCTGGAGGGACCCAACTGAGAATGCCAATTCAGGACCAATTGCTCAAACAGGGCAGTCACGGCCCAAGGCTGGGGTTTTTCCACCTCTAAGGCAAACCAAACCAGCCAGACAAAAATGACTTCGGTTTCACCCCACTGGCTAACCACAAGTCACACAAGCAATTTCCTTAGACATTCCAGTCTCCCAGTATCACCACCAGTGCCACCCGTCCTGGGGATGAATGTTATGAAAACCAACACCCCAGTAAAAGAAAATGGTTCTCTCGATCCCAAAGGACCAAGCCCCAGACCCAGGTCAATATACACATCTGATCTTACCCACAAATCACACTGTTGTCAATCCTTTAGAATCTAAAATCTAAAGGTTTATTCATAAAGGGAAAAAGATAGAGAGGAGAGCTAGAATTGGTTAAATGGAATCAGCTACATACAGTAATGGCAAAGTTCTTAGTTCAGGCTTGTAGCAGTGATGGAGTAAACTGCAGGTTCAAATCAAGTCTCTGGAGTACATCCCCCGCTGGGATGGGTCATCAGTCCCTTGTGTAGCGCTTCAGCTTGTAGCAAAGTCCCTCCAGAGGTAGGAAGCAGGATTGAAGACCAGATGGAGATGAGGCATCAGCCTTATATAGGTACTTCCAGGTGTAAGAACACTTCTTTGTTCTTACTGTGGAAAATTACAGCAAAATGGAGTTTGCAGTCACATGGGCCAGTTCCTGCACACCCTGCTGAGTTACAAGGCGTACCTGCCTCCTCTCAATGGGTCAATTGTGTAGCTGATGGTCCTTAATGGGCCATCAAGCAAGCTAAGCAGAGCTAACACCAACTTGTCTGGGGTGTCACCCAGAACTACAGCATCAATTTGAAATACAGACAGTACAGAGCCAATACTTATAACTTCAACTACATAATGATACAGACATACAGACAGCATAATCATAACCAGCAACCCATAACCTGGTCTTAGACACCTTATATGACCCCTTTCACATAGGATTTGGTGCCACTACAGGACCTTGGTTGCAAACCATGTTCTATATGGTCCCAGTTTATATCAATAACGTCACAGGGGCTCGTCCCAAAGTTTTGGGGGCAGAGGGCCACTTGCATGGTGGCTGTGTGTTTCCACATTGTTTCTGGAGCCCTGCCTCATTCTCTATTCCCTAGTAATATGGCTCTAATGAAGCTGGTCTAAAGGACGAAAAGTCCCTAGTGTGAGATGGAAAAGGGGCTGTGGAAATGCATCCTTTGGCTATTTACTTTTTCCTACCCATCTGAACTGCCCACTGCCCCAGTGTGGGTCCCCAGATCCAAGGAGAGCTCTCCACATGGAAGCTCTGGAAGAGATGGCTGACCCCACTCTTCTGCATGGGAAGGATCTGAGCTGCATGTAGATCTTCAGAGCACAGTCTGGCCCTCAGGTAAGAGTAACATTATGGTTTTAAAAACTCTCTCAGTTCCCCACATCACTAGTCAAAGCTGACATCCTACAACCAGGACCCCCTACCTGGGAAGGCCAAAGGCTGCTCCCTGTCCTCTAACTTTTTACAATGTGTAGTTATTCAATCTCATACAATAAGAAGGAGAAATCAGAACTTATGCACTAGGGCCTGAGCTATTTACCTGCAGAGAGGTCAGGCAATAACTTATCCATGTTACACAAAGCCTCATACAAATGGTCAGGAGCATTCAAGAGGAGGTCTGCTTTGCTTGGACAGCATCAAAGTGGGATAGTGGACTAGGTAATGCAATGGCATCGATCTGATGTGATAACCACCACATCCCAAAGAGAACAGCTCAGTTCCATAACAAACCCACCCAGGACCCCAAGGACAGAGAGACAGACGGGTGTGAGGACCTGGCTCTGTTTGTTCTCAGCTGGCAGTCAACAGAGACCCACAGGCTAGTCTCCCCAATAACCTTACAGGGATGTGAAATTCATCTCTACCATTTTGCCAGATGACAAGCCATGTTGTAAATTATATTCAATCCCACTGCCCTTTGTTTATCTACCATGACAGTCTGATCTGGATCTTACATGGCTAGGAGCCCAGAGGGCATGCGTGACCTTTTTCAGCTGTTCCAAGCTGGAATAAGTCCCTCTGTCCCCCCACTCCACCTCTTCTCCCTTGTTTCATTTATTCCCCCTCCCACCACTTCTCCCTCTCACTCCATCACTCCGAGATCCCTTTATTGCTATCCTCTTAGAACTTTATCTCCTGCTGTTTCTCTCCCCGGGAGTTATAGCCTCACTTACTTTCCTCTCTTTTCTTTGATAGTTTCTCTTTTATTTCTCTCCTGCTCCATTTGTAGAATAGGCTAAGTTTTCACTCAGGCATTCACCGAACCCAAGGGTCATCTGACTTTTTTGAGGCTGAAAGCAGACATTAAACACATCCTATACATTTCTCCTCCTCTTCCCCCCCTTTTATCCAGCCTCTCTCAGCTTTTTACCTCTTTATCTCTCTCCATATATCTTGTTTCTATCCCCCTTTACCTCATCCTCCCTCCCAATGTCCTCTCATTCTCTCAGCATTCCCCATTCTGCTCATCTCTCCCCTTTTTTCAATGCTCTACTAGCTTGCCTTGAAAATTCGTCAGAGCCTAATCCTTTACAGCTGCCCTCGTGCTGAGTCGAACCAAACACTGCTTACACCTCAACATTTTCTCCTAAATTCACCCCGGAAAGAGGCGCTGAAGGATCTCATGTTTCTTGCTGAGGCCTGAGTTGCTGAACTGGTGTAGACACAGAATTATTTACAAAGACAGCCTTTGATAGACATTGCAGAGAGGGCCCACCTCACAGCTGCCTCTTTCAATCCTCCAGCTGACGGTGAGGCAGGAAGAAGGTGGAAAGGCAGGACAAACTCCTTTAGGTGGGACCCACGTTCCAACAGAGCTAGTGCTGGCTAATCACTCCGGAGAATAGGGAAGAATTCTGAGATATAAACAGCTGTGTTGCTAGGGTTTGATAATTACAAATACCAATAGCTGGGTATATCGTGACCATGGGAAGCCTTTGATGACTGCCTTTGTAGCGTGGAAGTGACGGCTTCCACGGAAGAGGTAGACAAATTTCTAGTGCAGGCACGCGAGCTGATTTTCAGTGGCACTTACGTGCCGGGTCCTGGCCCACAGGTCCAGGGGGCTCTGCATTTTAAAAGTTGAAGCTTTATTAAAATTAAATTTAGCTTCACATTGAAAACTTATTTACTTTACATACAATAATAGATTAGTTATATATTATAGACTTCTAGAAAGAGGTCTTCTAAAAAAGGTTTAAAATGTATTACCGGCATGCGGAACCTTACCATGAGAGTGACTAAATGAAGACTTGACACACCACTTCTGAAGGTTGCTGACCCCTGTTCTAGTGAGTGCTGCAGAGCAGCCCATGGTCATAGTATGTATGGTATTAATACACAGGAGTGCAGGAGAGTTTCTGAAAACTAAACTTAGGATTTTTAGGGAGGAAGATATAATCCAGGCCCTCTGGTAGTTTTTGCTATACAGGGTCAGCTAGACAAGGGGAACTCAGAGTCTTAACATACAGATTAGATTGTATGCAAAAAAAAAAAGAAGTGTTTAAGTTAATAAGACACAGGGAATCTTTTGGGTGGTGGAGTGGGAAGGTGGAGTCTATACAGAAAAGCTGGCTCCACCTTAACAGAATGGCACCCAACTACTAGCACAAGACAACAAACGCTGTTTGGGGTGTTCTTATAGTAGTTTTAGGAGAGCTGATAGGTGCTCAGCAATACTTGGGCTGGACAAAGGCATCTGCTAGCAAAGTCAGTAGCACAGAGGTATATATATTTATCCCGTAAAGGATAGGAAAGCTGAATAGAGGAAGGAACAAGGTGAGATCAGAGAGGTAAATTCCAGACAAAGTAACAGCACGGCAGACATAAGAAGCTAACTAAAAATAGGCGCCACACCAAAATAAGAGCTATGGATGTCTATACAGTGTACCAATCTAAAAACAAAAAGAGGTAAACCAAAATGCCTGGCAATGGAAGAGGACCTTAAAAGACGGTTACTCACCTTGTAACTGTTGTTCTTCGAGATGTGTTGCTCATCTCCATTCCAGTTAGGTGTGTGCGCGGAGCGTGCACGCTCGTGGAAGATTTTTACCCTAGCAACACTTGGCAGGTCGGCTGGGCGCCCCCTGGAGTGGCGCCGCTATGGCACTGGATATATACCCCTGCCAACCCAACCACCCCTCAGTTCCTTCTTGCCAGCTACTCCAACAGAGGGGAAGGAGGGAGGGTTTGGAATGGATATGAGCAACACATCTCAAAGAACAACAGTTACAAAGGTGAGTAAC
Source organism: Gopherus evgoodei (assembly GCF_007399415.2). Classification (NCBI taxonomy): domain Eukaryota; kingdom Metazoa; phylum Chordata; order Testudines; family Testudinidae; genus Gopherus; species Gopherus evgoodei. The sequence goes on from NC_044322.1 coordinate 208,104,253, forward strand.
CGTCTTTTCTTCTTCGAGTGCTTGCTCATATCGATTCCAGTTAGGTGATTCCCAAGCTTACCTAGGTGGTGGGGTCGGATTGAGATGTTGCAGAATGCAAAACTGCTGAGCCAAAGGCAGCATCATCTCTGGACTGTTGAACCAGAGCGTAATGAGAGGCAAAGGTGTGGACCGAGGACCAGGTAGCTGTGCGACATATCTCCTGGATGGGTACATGAGCCAGGAAGGGCGGCAGATGAAGCCTGAGCTCTGCTAGAATGAGCGGAGAGGTGGTTCAAGGGAACATGAGACAAGTCATAACAAGTACGGATGCACGCCATCACCCAAGATGAGATCCTCTGGGAGGAGACAGATAGGCCCTACATCCGGTCTGCCACCGCGACGAAGAGTTGGGGCATGTTACGAAAGGGTTTTGTCTGCTCGATATAAAATGCGAGCACTCTACGGACATCTAGGGAGTGCAATTGTTGCTCCCGTCATGATGAGTGTGGCTTCAGGAAGAAGACCGGAAGGAAGATATCCTGGTTGACATGAAAGGCCGAAACCACTTCAGGAAGGAATGCCAGGTGTGGTCGCAACTGCACCTTGCCCTTGTGAAACACAGTATACGGTGGGTCCACCGTGAGAGCCCGAAGCTCGGAGACTCGTCTGGCCATGTAATGGCTATGAGAAAAGCTGTCTTCCAGGACAGGTATAGTAGCGAGCAGGTTGCTAACGGCTCGAATGGGGCAGACATGAGTCTGGGTAGAACCAGGTTGAGGTCCCAGGTTGCGCGTCGTACTTGGGGTATAGGCGCTCCAAGCCCTTGAGGAACCTAGAAACCATAGGGTGCGAGAATGGAGAGCACCACTCTACCCTGGGTGGAAGGCAGAGATGGCCCTAAGTGCACCCTCAATGATGATACCGCTAGGCCCTGCTGTTTCAGATACCGAGGTAGTCCAGGATTGTGGGGATTGAGACCTCGGTGGGAGTGACATTCTGCGTTCGCACCAGCAGGAGAAACGCTTCCACTTGGCCAGATACGTTGACCGAGTGGAAGGTTTCCTGCTACCCAGGAGTACTTGTTGTACTGAGGCAGAGCAACATAACTCTGACTGGCTTAACCATGCAACAGCCACGCCGTGAGGTGAAGGGGACTGCAGGTCTTGGTGGTGAACTCTGCCGTGGTCCTGAGTTATGAGGTCTGGGTGAAGAGGCAGAGTAACTGGGTTGTCTATTGAGAGGTCGAGCAACATGGTGTACCAGTGCTGCCTGGGCCATGCTGGAGTGATCATGATCAAGCGAGCTCCGTCCCTGCGGAGCTTTAGCATAACCCTGTGAACCAGCGGGAATGGTGGGAAGGCGTAAAGCAGTTGGCTCATCCATGGCATCGGAAAGCGTCTGAGATTGAACCCTTGGAGAGGCCTTGGAAGGAGCAGAACATCTGGCATTTCCTGTTCTCATGGAAGCGAAGAGTTCCTATGCGGGGAAATCCCCACTTCCGGAAAAACAGAATAAATAACGTCCGGAACGAATCGACCACCGTGAGACAGGAAGGATCTGCTGAGTTGATCCGCCAGTGTTCTGAACTCCTGGGAGAAAGGACGCTGCCAGGTCTATCGAGTGAGCTGTACAAAAGGACCCAGAGTTGGATGGCATCCTGACAAAGGAGGGAGGACCGTGTGCCTCCCTGCTTTTTTAGGTAATACATGGCCACTGTGTTGTCTGTGAACACTGGGACACATGGCCTTGTAAGTGCTGTTGAAACGCCTGGCATGCAAGGTGGACTGCTCTCAGCCCTCGGACATTGATGTGCAAGGCAGATCCTGAGATAACCAAGGCCTTGAGTGCGAAGATGTCCGAGGTGAGCACCCCAGCCGAGAGATGACTCGTCCGTCGTCAGGGACATAGAAGGGGTGGTGGAACGGCATCCCTGCACATACCAGGGAAGGCGCCAGCCACGAGTCGAGGGAGCCTAGGATGCTTGGGGGAATGGTGACTATCATGTCCTATGGCATCTCTGCCGGGTGGTATACCGAGTTGAGGCCAAGATTGGAGGGGACGGAGGCGTAGCCAGGCGTGTTTGGTCACAAACGTGAAGGCAGCCATGTGATCCAAGAGACCGGACAAGTGCGAGCCAAAGTCGTTGGGAAGTTCTGTAGGCTTTGGATAATTGTTACCAATCGCCTGAAACCGAGTCGTGGTAAGCAGGCTCTGGCGGAGATTGGAGTCCAGGATGGCCCCAAAGAAGTCTATCCTCTGTGTGGGAACCAGAGGGGATTTTCTCTGTATTGATCATCTGCCTATAGGGTATGAATAGGTCCTTGATGATGCCTACATGATGCATGACTCGTGTCTCGGAGGTCCCTCGGATGAGCCAATTGTCCAGATACGGAAAGACATGTATCCGGCCGGCTGGCGGAGGGAGGCGGTGACTACAAGCCATGCGCTTTGTGGATACTCTCGGTGCTGTAGAGAGGCCAAATGTAGGATGGTAAACTGGAAATGCTAATGTTGGCTACAAACCGGAGGTACCGCCTATGTGGAGGATAAATAGCGATGTAAAAATACGCGTCCTTCATGTAGAGGGAGGCAACCAGTCTCCGGGATGCAAGGATGGGGGGATGATGCGGAACTTCAACTTTATCATGAATTTGTTGAGTTCTCACAGGTCTAGGATAGGTCTGGACTTCTCTTCACCTTGGGGATTAGGAAATAGCGGGAGTAGAACCCCTTCCCCCTTTTGTCTTCTGGTACTTCCTGCTATGGCTCCCATGATAAGGAGCGTCCGCACCTCCTGTAAGAGGAATTGCTCATGAGAGGGGTCCCTGAAGAGGGACAAGGGTGGGGAGTGGAAGAGGGGGCGAAATAAACTGGAGGTGGTACCCAAGTTCCACTGTGCATAGGACCCAACGATCTGAAGTTAGCTGGGACCACGCAGGGAGGAAAAAGAAGAGGGCGGTTGGAAAAAGGAGGGAAGGATCCTAGAAAGGAACTGGTATGCCGTCCTCGGGCACACCTTCAAAAGTTTGGCTTTGGCCCCGTAGGCAGTTTGGAGGGACCCTGATTCTGGCCCCCTTGGGAGTCCAGACTGCCGTCTACAATTGCCTCGGCTGCGCCCTCTGCCAAAGACCTGTCTTGGTCTAGGCGGGCGATAAGGCCGGTGAGGCTGGGGACGGAAGGATCTGTACTGAGTCACCGGGGTGTGCGTCCCGAGGGAGCGCACGATGACCCTGTTTGTCCTTAAGGTTCTGCAGCCTGGGGTCAGTCTTTTCGGAGAATAAGCTTTGACCGTCAAAGGGCAAGTCCTGTATGGTGGTTTGTAACTCAGGTGAAAGGCCTGACACCTGAAGCCATGATATTCACCTCCAGGGGCGGCTCTAGACATTTCGCCACCCCAAGCAGGGCGGCATGCCGCGGGGGGCACTCTGCTGGTCGCTGGTTCCGCGGAGGTCCACCGGAGCCACCTGCCCCTCTCCCGCGACCGGCAAAGCGCCCCTGTGGCATGCCACCCCAAGCATGCGCTTGGCGTGCTGGGGTCTGGAGCCACCTCGGTCCGCCTCATGGCGACACCTGAAGCCAGGGTCCCAGCTGAAGGGTCAGCTGCGTCCAGGGAGGCCTGGAGAGAAGTTCTCGCCACCTTCTTCCCTTCCTCCAAAAGGGCAGCAAACTCTGGGCGGAAGTCTTGGGGAATGAACTCCTTGCATTTCTCAACCGCCGTCCAGGTGTTACAACTGTACCAGCTGAGCAGGGCTTGCTGGTTTGCCACCCTGAGTTGGAGGCCCCTAGTAGAGTATACCTGGAGGCCCAATAAGTCCATGTGCCTAGCCTCCTTTGATTTGGAGCAGGAGCTTGCTGGCCATGGCGTTCCCTTTCATTGACTGATTGCACGACAAGGAAGCAGGGAGGAGGGTGCACGTACAGGTACTCAGACCCCTTAGAGGGTACCATGTACTTCCGCTCAATTCCCTGGCCATGGGCATAATAGATGCTGGAGATTGCCAGATGGTATCAGCGTTTGCTTGTATGTACGGATAAATGGCAAGGCCACTCTTGTGGGGGTGTCAGCTGACAGATATCCACCACCAGTTCCTCTATCTCCGGGACCTCCTCCACCTGAAGATTCATATTCAGGGCCACCCGTCTCAGGAGGTCCTGATGTGCCCGCAGGTCAATTGGGAGGAGGGCCCGAGGAGGATGTCCCCGCCAACCGCTTCATCTGGAGAGGAGGAAGAGGAAAGGCCAGGGACAAGAGGGGTCCATGCATGGGCTCCTATTCTTGAGTAACGTCAGTCTCAGGTGGAACTTGAGACACTACTGGCTGAATGAGAGCCTCCTCTGTACCCGCGGGAGGGGGGCGGCTGACCATTGCCTCCGGCACCCGGTGTTCTCATGGTGCGGAACGGGATGGCATTGGAGGTGCACCTTGGGATTGATGGTATGCCCAAGGTGTCCAGAATGACCACTGATGGGGTCCCTGTTCCTGGGCCTGGGTCTCCTGGAAGACACAGCCGGGCACATCTGACTCATGGTCCTGTGCCATAGGAAGCACTGTCCACGTGAAATGACACAGATGTATGATGAGATAGCCAAGGAGGTGCCGAAAAACTCTGGGAAGGGTCTCCATCTCTAAACGACCTCTCCCTGTGTGGCACTGGAGAGCGGTACCGGTTGCCATACCGGTACCGGGAAACGAGACCGGGACCTGCGACCGGAGCGGTGCCAGGATGTCGACCAGGATCTGGAGGCTCGACGTCTGGAGCGGCTGTGAGAGGCGCAGTGCCGGGAATGGTACCGGGAGCTGGATCGTTGCCGAGAGTATCGGGCCGGCGAACGGGACGCTGAGCGGTGCCACGAGTGCGACCAGTACCGAGATGGAGAGCGGTGCCGGGACTGCGAACGGTGTTGGGACTGGGATCAGCGACGGGACCGAGAGCGCCAGTGGGACCGGAATCATGATCGGTGCTTCTCGATGGTGCCGACAGAGGGTGGCCTCAGCAGGACAGGCTTGCCTATTTATTGAATGACCCTCACCGTCGGTGCCGGGGGTTGAGGTAGCACAGACTCCGTCAGCACGATCAGCTCCCTCGCCGTAGAAAAGGTCTCCAGCGTGGATGGAATTGTGAGCTCAACCACGGCGTGCACCGGGGAGCTTTCAGGCACTGGACTCGATGGCCCTTGCGGGACCCGGAATCGACGTGCCGAAGCTGTTGGTGCCGCAGCAGGTGTCGGTGCCGGGTGGTGCGGCTTAGGCGGGTGCTCCAACTGCAGTGCAGGTGGCACAGAAGCCGCAGGAGTCTTATGCTTTTTAACCCACGGAGAGAGGGAACAGTGCTGAGCAGATGATGGTGCTGGTGACGGTCGGTGCTGAGGGGCCTCAGCGGTACCGGATCGATCTGGTGCCGAAGAGATGCTTCTGCTTCATGCGGACTGTCCAGCGCTCGGTGCCGAGGGAGGAGGAGTAAGAGCTGCCTCCATCAAGAGCTGTTTCAGACGAAAGTCCCGCTCCTTCTTCATCCTAGGCTTAAAGGCCTTACAGATCCGGCACTTATCCAAGAGGTGGGATTCCCCGAGACACTTAAGGCAAGAGTCATGGGGATCTCTCATTGGCATCGGCCTGTGGCAGGTCGAGCACGGTTTGAAGCCCGGTGAACTGGGCATGGGGCCCAGTACTGGGTGTGGGGAAGGGGTTAATGCCTGAACCCCTCTCAACTATATACACTAACTATAACAAAGAATGAATAAAAACTAACTATAACTATAGAATTTGTAACTATATACACGAGAATTAATAAAAGAACTACGAGTAGCTAGGGAGGTGGAGATCAGCTAAGCCACACTCCACTGTTCCAACGACTGACACGGGCGGTAAGAAGGAACTGAAGAGTCATTGGGTCGGCAGGAGTATATATCCGGTGCCACTCCAGGGGGAGCCCCGCCGACCCACTGAGTGTTGCTAGGGTAAAAATCTTCCGATGAGCATGCACGCGGTGCGCGCACACCTAGTTGGAATCGATATGAGCAATCACTGGAAGAAGAACAGGCATTTCTGATCCTGAAATGTGATGGGATGACAAAAGCCAGCGGGGTACTGCATTGCTTGGCTACAAACAAATATACAGGATGGACAGATTGGGGCCAAATTTTCTGCCAGCATAACTCTCCTGAAGTCAAAGCAAAGATACTGGCCCAATATCTAGAAGTGGCTCTCGCAGTACGACACCTGCAAGATTCCATAGAATCTATCACATAAATGCGCTGAGTGCAGAGGATCGGAGTAGAACTTGTGTGGATACCAATCCCAATCATAAGAATGCTACTACACTAGTAGGATTATACCACCAAACTCCAGAGCAGGAAAAGTATATGGAGTGTGTAATGCTGAGAGAGATCAGAGGTACCAGAGTCTAATAAAACATTAATAATGGGTGACTTCAGCTAACTGCATATAATCAGCCTGTCACAATGGGACAAGGGTTAGAGAGAGAATTTTTTGAAATTTTACATGATTACTCCTTGGAACAGCTAGTTCTGGAGCACAGGAAGGGAGAGTTAGGAATTCATCTTAGTCTTCAGTAACATGAGGAGCTGACTCAAGAAGTAACTATTGATGATCTAAGCAGTAATACAACGAACTGCATACAATTAAGTTGAACTTCCTCACGAGAGGGATCATACCAAAAACTAGAAGTATTTTAAGACATCAACTACTGTCATGGATCAGAAACTAGCAAAGAGACAGAAAACAAAGCAAAGCAAAGAGTAAATGTTCCATTTTGGACATGGTAAAAGGCTAACAGTGGGGTGTCACAAGGTTCCACACTGGCACCAGTTTTGTTTAATATGATTGTTAATGATCTGGAAAAATGAGTGAGTAGTGAAGTGGCAAAAATTTGCAGCTGACACAAAATTAGGTAGTTTAGTCAAGACCGGATAAGACTATGAGGTATATCAAAGGGATCTAAGCAAGCTGGGTTAACAAACAGCATGATGACATATTAATTCAATTTTGACAAATGCAAGATAGCGCACCTTAGAAGGGATAATTCGAACTACCCATACATATTGCTGTGTTTTAAATTAATTGTGACCATTCAGAGAAAAGACCTCAGCATCACGATGGGCCCACTCAATGAAAACCTGTGATTGATGTGCAGTGGCAGTGAGCAAAAGCAAATAAAACATTTGGATGTCTAAAGAATGTGAATATATTATAATGCCATCATATAAATCAGTGGTACACCCACACCTACAACACTACATTCAATTCCAGTCTCCTATCTCAATAAGGATATAACAGAACTAGAAGGGGTTGAGACAGGAGAAGAACATTACTACAATTCCAAAGAGGAAGGATTCCATAGTGGTTCAGACAGAGCCAGGTCCAATTCCCGGGTCCAGCACAGACTTCCTGTGTGACAGTGGGCAAGTCACTTAACCACTCTGTACCTCAGTTTCCCATCTGTAAAATGGGAATAATACCACTACCATAGCTTGTAGGGGTGCTGTTAGGATAAACACCTTACAGGTTATAAAGCACATCGAGCCCTACTGATGGAAAGCAACTATATAAAGTTATAGGATATCATCAGGTCGCAGATGCTTCTGGTTCAAACTCATCCTCACTCTAGTGGGAGAGATGCCTTAGACAATACCTTCTCTATGGAAGATGGTTTAGTGCTCTCTAGGACTTCCTTTTCAAAACCAAGTTGGATCTTGAGTCATAACATCCATTTACAAAATTAGTCCCAATCCCGAAGTGAAAAAAACAATGAGGAAACTGACCAAATCCAAGTTTAATTAACTTGATGCTACACAGGGCTAGTAAATAAAGGCACAAGGTTCCAGCCACTCTGATGACAGAGGCACAAATGCATGCCCCAAGCCACATACCTATGTACAGCTGCATAATCTTGCAATGAATTATCTGTAAATGTTCATTCACATTTTTCAGGGTTAGACTGGGCCTTTACCATACTTGTCTGTACGGTAAGCTCCCACCCAGTTCAGCTAAGTAAGATCTAGCCAGATCTTTGGTCCAGGTCTGGTGAAGAGCACAAACCTGCTGTTAGCAATGGACAGGGAGGAGCAGGAGAAGGGACGAGTATGGGCAGACTTAGCTGCACTTGCCCACCCTTCATGGCCGACCTGGGCCTGCAGAAGTCAGGAGATAAACTGTACCCTTTCCAGGGCTGCAATAAGTTATTTCTCCCTCCCGCATCCACTTCCAAAAAACAATGGTGAGAAACTGTGATTCTCTGGGAGTATGCAGCTATGCACAACCCCTTGTTCAGGGCTGAAAATACACTCTCAACATAGCCCATAAGGAATTTGTGCCACCTTTGTTTTCACCTCATTCCCTATCTCCTTTCTATTAAGACTCCTCCAGCAAATGAATCTAGAGGCAGAAAGTAAGAAATACTGCTGCTGTAAACCAGAGCAAGTAATATAAAGTATTTGAGGCAAGTGAATTTTAAACTGGTTAAAAACAAGTATTTTCACCAGTAACCTGATTCGAGGAGTTATCCAATTAGGCAACAGAAACAAGAGCATGGTTCATGTGTGTCCAGTGAAACTAACAAACAGCTCAGACAGTGAATATCAAACACTGGTAACAAACTGCTGATGAATTAGCTACAGGCCAAAATTACTCGCAGATATTAGTCCATGAATAATTTCAAATAGCCAATAAATCAGAAGGAAAAAAAAAAACAACCAAGGATCTGCTTATTTAAAATTCACCAGCAGGGAAGAGGCAAAATTTGCCAAACAGTTTTATTTCTTTCTTGAGCCGTTTGAACAATATTCACCACAATGAGCATGTGTATTTGACTGAGCACAGCAGATCAGACTACCTTGGAAGCTTTGCAAATAATAATGGCTCAAATATGGTCAATCTAAAGGAGCCATGGTGCTTGCAAAATAGTCCTGATTTTCCACCCTACCTCTATTGGCTAGGAATTATTCACCAAGCTCCCCATGCATGCAATCACTGCTGACAGAAAGTGCATGAGAACAAGAGGCAGAGAAAAGAGTTGGATAAAACAATAACCAACATGACTGTGCAAAACTGCCGTGTAACAGGAAAAGTTGGATAAAACTTTATTTTAAGATTTCCCCTCCACCCCATGTTTTGAGCCTCTGAAGTTTCTGGTTTTCTAAGATTTCCAGTCCAGTTTTGCAGACCCAAGAGGATTTGGGGAGTCAGAACAGAATCCTGCTGAAGTATGGAACAAGCTTGAGGTTCATCCATTGCCTAATTGGATCCCTGAGATCAGCTTTGGGGGGAACTCTTTGGTTCATGCGCCTAAATTTCCCTTTCAGCAATCCTTAGCAAACTCTGTTCTTTTTCATTTTGGATACTGGTGTTTAAGAGAGTGTTTCTAACTGGAGGAGATTCCTTGAGAGACCTCAGACTAAAAGATAGTGTATTTCCTGCTTCCAGGACATGAGATAGACAGAATTTCACGTGCAAGAGTCAAGCTATCTGATCACCAAGTACAATAAATCCGGATGGCTTTTTTTTCATTTTTTTCCCATTAAAAACAATGCACATTCTAGTTTAGCTGATGGAGGTGTTTCACTGATCACAAGCAATTGCAGCCAGAAGGCTGAGAGGGTAAACATATACATAGCCCCCACTCATCCCCTTTCTCTCCCTTGCACAGGCATGTGCACACACATACGTGAGTGTATGTCTAGCACCTGCCATTGCATCACACATGTACACACATTCATCCGGTGTGTCTCAACACACTCACTCCAATCCACTCAACAACCTAGAATGTGACTCTCTCTGATGATCCCCCAAGTTTCTTGCACAGGCAAATTCTCTCTCTCTCTCTCTCTCTCTCTCTCACACACACACACACACACACACAAACATATACACACACACTATTATCCATATCTATCCACATATCTATCTAAATAATGTGTCTACATTTTTAAGCGTGACCAGTGTTTTGATGTTTCACTATTTCTGGATGCCAAGCTTAGGGTACTGAAAATGACCCTGATTTTAGAGATGGGAGGGTTTCAACCTTTTTGAAATTAGGCCTCTTTAAGGTGTCTCAGGTTGAATCCCCAAAATTTAAGAACACCCCCACAGCTCCCACAAATCACTAGTTACTGTGAAACCTCGGATATTATATATATGTGCGTGTGTGTGAAATAACCAAGATACAACTAGGAATACAACCCATAAAGTGTTCTTTGTGTGCCTGAGAATCCTCAGAAGTGCTTTGAAAGGCTTGAAGGAAGAGAAATGATCTTAACAAAAGAACAAAAAATAAAACTTGAAAGGGAACAGAAGTTCTGAAGTGTGTGGGGGTAGGAAAGTCTTCAGTGTAAGGAACACCAAAGAGCTCTCTGACTCAAAGCTACCTGAATAGCTCAATCAAGTTGAGGTGGCCGTGGCTTGATATCCTTACTCTGCCAGAAACACTGTAGTTTGATGCTTAGGGGACTGCAGTATGGATCCAACGGGACTGTGGTTTGATTACCAGGGGACCTAGAGATAGTAACTCCTGGATATCCCCATAAGACTGGTTTAATTCCCAGGAGGCTGCCTGGCTTAGTTTTTCCTGACATGCTGGCTGGCTAGGAGACCACAGCCTTCCTCCTATAATGAGCACAAAGGTCAGGAGAAAGGACCCAACAAGAGGAAAGGCTCCATGTAAATTCTGTATGACTGTAACCCTTGTGTGCAGAGGGTGGCTGCAGGCACCAGCACGCCAAGCGCGTGCTTGGGGCAGCAAGCCACGGGGGGCGCTCTGCCGGTTGTTACGAGGGCGGCAGGCAGGTTGCTTTCGGCGGCATGCCTGCAGAGGGTCTGCTGGTCCCACGGCTTCGGCGGACCTCCCACAGGCAAGCCACCAAATTCACGGGACCAGGGACCTCCCGCAGGCAAGCCCGCCGAAGGCAGCCTGCCTGGCCGTGCTTGGGGCGACAAAATGCCTAGAGCCACCCTACTTGTGTGCAAGCGAAACAGGTCCAAGGCCATCATTTAGGGGCTGTGGTCAGAAGAGGTAGGCAGTCCCTTTGCTGAGATGACACTAAGTCTTTAAATTCCAATCTTCCCCTGCTCCCGTGGGGGTCGTTTATGAGCCCTTTTGGTTAGCGAACATTGGCTCCTAAAGTTAACAAGTGTGTCTGTTTTCAACATACGGTCAATTGCTGATTGTTCTGATCTGGTGAGCCAGGCTGATGATAAGCACCACCCATGGACAGAGAAAGTACAGGGCATTTCTACTACATTTTTAGAAAAGGGAGAAAGAGAAAAACCAAACAGCATGCTAGAGTCTCAATAGGATCAGTCTGACAGCAAAGGAGCATGTAAGAAGTGACCTTAACCAGCTGGGCCCTACAGCTCTGACTTTGACTGGATCTCAATGTCCCTGGACCTCAATGTCAAATCCCATCCGCAAAAGACCTCATCTTTCTCACTTCATTCAGTCGAGGGTATAGGTAACAATTCCAAATTCACACACAGAGGCCAACCTCTTGTCTTCCTATCCATGGTACTACCGTAACCCTCAAACGCCGTTTATATGTTCATGTTATGCAGTGACCCCACATGCACAAATGCATTTGATCATTTTAGAAAGTAACCACACACGCAGACACATATATATATGATTAATTGGCACAGTGACCATACACTCATCCATATCTTCACTTTATACAGAATGAACAGGTAGCAAATCCCAAACGTCTAGTAATAAAAGTACTGATGAAGACACAAAAAAAACCCCAACCAATCCTACCAACCATAAGATATGTCACCCCTGCACACACAGTAAATTAAAATGTTATGCAAATGCATATACAGCATCTGTTTGCCATCTACAGCCATGTGTTTCACCTCCTGAAAGATACATGAAGATCTAAGTGGCATTAACAGCGTTTATGAGCCCATCACCTGAACTGATATTCCCTCTATGGATCTAATGAAATAACACAGAGAAAGACACACAGACAGACCTGTAACCGGCTTGGTGAAAAAACTCTCATCTGTATTTCTCAGCCCCCTGCCATGAATTCCTGATTTCCCAAACCGAAAAGGAAATACACTATTCCAGCACCGACAGACTAAAAAGCCCCCTTCGCTAACAACAAGCATCTGTCAACCTTGTTATAGATCTGCCATCTTTTCTGGGCTGGGGTGGCAGGAAAGGAGGCCGGAGTCCGAAGTTAATGGGAAGGGAGGGGGGAAGTAAAAGAAGAAGAAAAAAGAAGGGGAAAGACTGCAAGGAAAGAAACAATAGGCAGCAGAGGAGGTTAAAGAAACAGAGGAGGGGGAGGAGAGAGAACGTGAAAGGGAGAGAAGGTTAATCGATGCTGAGTGTGTATTAACTCAGTCGCAAGACTCTGATGATCTCTAAAATGGACAGAGCTCTGATCTCATGGGTTATGAAACCAGCAGAACCATTTGATTTGAATTATGGTTCTCCGATTGTTTGCTCCATATCAGTGATCTCTGGCTTCTGTGACTCACCACCCGAATTCTCTTACGAAAAGAGGCTTTGATGGCAAGAAGCCCTTTCCTGACATTTTTTAACTGGAGTAAATCAGCAGAAGAGTTGAATTGCTTTCGCTGACATTTCACAGGGAACCAGACACTGTGGGCAACGCAGTCAGCCCCTGATAGCAGCGAAAGGGCAACTAACAGAGACCAAACACACCCAAGTATACTATTCAGACCCCTTTAAACTAGGCAGAGAGGAAATTTATTCACAGATAAAAACGTATTCATTTCCACATCCCATAAGACAGCTCCTCCCTAAAGCCGCTTCATTGAATCAGTATGGCAACACCAAAAAAAAAATCACAGCACTTTCATGTACTTATTATGCTTGTTATTATTACATGTATTATGGTAGCATCCAGTAGTCCTGACCATGGACCAGGGCATCTCTGTGCTAAGTGCTGTACAAACACATAACAAAAAGGAAGGTCTCCTGCCCCAAGGAGTTACAATCTAGCTATAAGACAAGAGACAATGGTGGATATAGACAGATACGATATGCAAGGAACAATGAGACAACGTGGGGTCAGCGTGATGGGCGGTAGTCTCTTGCACACCAGCTGCCTCATCATTGACAAGTTTTTTATAGGAATCACTGCAGAGAAGATTTGAAGGAGGGATTTGGAGGAGGATCATGGTGGAGTTTACCTTGCTCCCCAGGTGAGAGTCATCTACCTGAGCAAAATATCAGTGGGACCTAAAGAAGTAATGTTAAGACTCTAATTTCTAAATGAGAGGGGAGTCTGGAGGAGAAAGAGAGATTAAGTGGACAGACCCTGGCCTATGCCAAGTCCCCTCTGGCTGTCCTGGCAATGGGGGACTTAAAGCTGCCAAAAATGGGCAGCTTAGAGTTCATCTATAGGGGGTGAGAGAGGCGCTGGCACAATAGCCCCTATGAGGCTGTTACAAAACAGCCTAAGTTAGAACTACCCGGAAGCTCTTCTAGTTGTCTCTGGGACAAACCAGCCCCTGGCCATTCCCAGTCACTTTCTCCCTTCAGAGCCACTGAGCAGAAATATGGTACACCTGAAGATTGAGATCCTTGTGTTTTGAAACAGAAAAAGAAAAGGAAAGAAAAGCGGCCAGCAAGTGGGGGGAAGGGAAGGAAAGAGACTTAAAAAATACTATGAGATTCTACAGTAATGACTCCAAATAGAACATGTCAAATCCTGATAGACAGAGATGGGCATTTCAGATACACAGCACTTCTCTGGATTTGGGCCAATAGCATCACTACTATTCTCTGCTGGGTTTGGACCAATGCTCTAGAATATTGAAGCATTTTGAGATGCTGGAAGAGACACAAAGGGCTAATATAATTGTAACTTCAGTAGTTATCTCCCTTTTCGAAAAGCCAAGGCAAATGATGTATTGATTTTCCTATAGCTTCACCCTGCACGATTGGTATCAAGGTTGTGTAGGTGTCTGGTGAAGTGTTTGCAAAATTCCACCCAAAAAAAAGCAAATAAAAAGAAACCCACACCGGTAATCAAATTCAAGACATTTAGACCAATCTGAAACCTGAGACGAGAGGCAGGTTTGTTCTATGTAGCTGGAATTGAAAACAATCCATTACTGGAATCTCATCTAAGGACCTTTGCAAAAAGCACCTGCAGTATTATCTATATGTACTTGGAAGTAACCTTTGCAGAGGAAGCAGCGGCAGGGTGAGTGAATTTGCATTTCGGAGCTACAGTGAGCATCAGGCTACAGAGATATGATGAAAGGGTAGAAATATATAAAAAGGCATTCAGATCTCTGGGGCAGGAGGTCCAGGTGTCATAATCAGTGTCCTCATCAACTCCTCAGCTGGGTTCTGTCAACTCCGCAGCTGGGCTGTACGTTTGCTGTTATATAATCTCCTGTCCTCCACTTTACACCTGATTTTTTCTTATTTTGGCTATTGAAATTAAAAGGCATACATCAGCTCCAAAGTTATAGAATGTAGAGATGATAAAGATGTAGATCATCCGATTCATCTCCCAGGGGCAGTACTGTTCCTATGGGACAACATATTGGGCCTCAAAGTGCTTTACAAAAGGGGGAATAGTAAGTATCATTATCCCCATTGCCAATAGAGAAATACAGGCACAAAAAGGGAGAAAATTCTTGCTTCGGGTCACATCGCCAATCAGTGGCACAAATCAAAATAGAATCCAGGTCCTGCAGCTTCTACTCGCCTTCCCACAAGCAATAAAATGTGGCCCCTCAAATATTAGGGCACAGTAAATTTGCAAGGGACACTATCTTCTCTTGCATTGCTGCTTATCAGGTTAACTTCTAAACACTTATTGAGAGGATACCAGGTCATGTCAAGAGCAATTATACTGCCCATATCAATGGCCTGATAGTTATTTACATGAGGTAGTGCCATGTGATTACACCATATTCTCTCTTAGCTAGCTAGCTAGCTGCTGCTAACACTCTCATTAGGGTAGTATTTGCCGTAAGGACCATCCCAGAGATTTTAGCCCTTCTGTTGTGGACCCCGGAGCCAAGTTCTGGCTAGAACCTGGGCTCTCAGACAGTTTCTAGGCTTCCTATCATGGAGCTGGGAACCCCATCTCCCAAGCTCCAATATTCCCAGAGCTTATAGGCTCCCTCTCAGTCCATCAGGGAACACGATACACTGGTTTCAGTGACTACGGTTACTCTGTCCAACCTCTAGACAGCAAGTCTCAGGTAATTACAGTTTAAATACATAATGATTTCTTTCTACTAAAGAAGAACATAGCTGACCTGGTTAGTACTAGAGCTGGCTGAAAATTGCAATGTCCATCCGTTGGAAAATTCTGATATTTTAACATTTGTTTTTGTCCCTTATTGGAAAGAAAAGTTGAAATACTGAATTTGTTTCACTGAATGGAAAATTCCATAGTAAAATATTATTCAGAAATGTTTAAATGTTTCATTTAGACATTTCTGATTGGAATGAAAGGTTTGACATTCCTGAATCAAAATGTTTTATTTCAGTTCATTGAACCAAATCAAAACATTTCTTTGTCCCCTGGAGCTACTACACTGCCTTGTAGGAGCTGTAATTTGTCTGTTTTGTATTCTTTTCTGATCTATTGATCAAGTTTTCTGGCCATACTACATCTCCCAAAATGCACGATGGTCACGTGAAAGAACTGGGTTTGTTTAGTTTGGAAAAAAAGAAGACTGAGAGAGGACATGATAGCAGTTTTCAGGTATCTACAAGGGTGTCATAAGGAAGAGGGAGAAAACTTGTGCACCTTATCCTCTAATGATAGAACAAGAAGCAATGGGCTTAAACTGCAGCAAGGGAGGTTTAGGTTGGACATTAGGAAAAAGTTCCTAACTGTCAGGGTGGTTAAACACTGGAATAAACTGCCTAGGGAGGTTGTGGAATCTCCATCTCTGGAGATATTTAGGAGTAGGTTAGATAAATGTCTATCAGGGATGGTCTAGACAGTATTTGGTCCTGCCATGAGGGCAGGGGACTGGACTCGATCTCTCGAGGTTCCTTCCAGTCCTCGAATCTATGAATCTATGAAAAGGGGCAGGAACACAAGACACATTAGGGCCGCGGCCATCGAGGTGCAACTTCAGACAGCTCTCAGGTCTGTCTGAGAGGGCCTGAACAAGCCCCGAGCAGCCCTAGAATCAAGGAGATGCAAGCCACTGGCCCCATCATAGGAACAGGGATGAATTCAGCTTACAGTGCCTAACATTAAAACTCTCTGCTAGTGAGCTCCCTCAGATGCCAGCAGACCTAGTATATCAAAAGCTACTAGCAAGAGATACTAGAAAGGTGACTAGCATCTGGCATCTATCACTGCATGCACTTTCTCGTGTGAATTGCGAGTAGCACTACTAGCGATTCCCTGCTGGGACAAGACATCATGCTGTCCCCACTGGGGAAAAAAAATTGATAAATTGGCTAAAAATGTTTAAATTTGCGGTTTCCTGGAAAGCGCTGAAATATGAGCGGTTTGCAAAATTTAAATAGGCAATTTAAATAAGGCCTTACATCTGAAGCAGAGAGAGCAAGGAGGCTTTGCATTTGTTTACTTGCACTTCTTACAGGCACAACAGCAAACGAGACTGCCTGCCCCTTTCTCCCACTCTCCAGCAGAAGTGCCGAATCCAGCCATGCTGCATTAGTAACCAACTATCTGCTCTTCAGGTTTTAAAGGGAAAAGGATCCATCTGAATGAAGTGCTCTTCAATCTCATCTGGCTGTGGTTTGACTGTAATCACAGTCTCCTGCTGTGGAGCTATATGGATGCAACAGAAGGCAGGTTCCAGCAGGGTCGAGGGTAAATGAACAGACTGGGAACATGCAACTTCTAGGGTTCGGATAAATGAAGACATGGGATTTGTGATAGCTTAAAGAATGGACAGAGCATCTATGTGCATCCTGTTTATAGAAATGGAAATGATACACAAATGTCAGACCCAGATCCAAAATTCCACTACATTGCTGGAGGCATGCAGTTCTAGGGTTTTCTTTAGGCCCTTAGAGAGATGGCCTGGGCTGGGATGTTCAGATAAGAACTCCTCAACGTATGGGTACATTCAGATGCAGGCCTTTGGTTCAGGCCCATCTCTAAGCACTCAATGCTACAATCTAACCATTCTCTAAGAAACATCTCTCTTCTGTTGCATTCTGTCTAGGAATAGGGCAAGAAAAAGTTCTTCAACTCAATCATCACCAGTTTCTATCATTACATCTTAATGAGAGTCCTTGAAATAGCCCAGGAGCCATCTGTGAATGGGACTCTCCCTTGCTGCCCTGTGCCTTGTCACAGTTGGAGCCATTTCACAGTATTCTCTGATGCGAACAGACAGCCTGTGACTCTGAAGCGCTCTCCTCTCAGTACATATTAGACCAGACCAGGGCACTGATTAGAGTGAATTTCAAATATGTTTTAGTTTTATACTCAGCTGGTGTTCTTTTAGACATCTCCAGATTCAACTTCCCACTCCCTAAACTGTGGGAAGTTTGGATTCAGATCCAAACTCTGCAGCTGACCTCTCTCCATACAAATGAGCTGAACTAAAATTCTAAAACCAAGCTTCAGATCTGGATCCAGATCCTAATCTTGTTTTATTATGTGTGGTTGGAGCAGGGCTGGAATGTAGGGGAAATGAGCAGCGTAGGGTTACATATTGCTTGTTTTGACATGAGAGACATTTTTGACTCTGCTGATTTTGATCATGGCTTTTTAGGCATTATTTTGACTTTTGCTGAGTGCCCACAGACCTCTGGGCAAAGGACTCTTGCAAATAACATACCATAACATTTCACACCGGAGAGAGAACTAAGCATCCACAACTTCCTCTGACTTCAGCAGTCCTGAAAACTAGGCTCTATGTGTCGCAAGTGAGGCACCCAGAAATGAAGACACCAAAAACTAGAGGCCACTTAGGAAAATTAGGGCCTTTTAAACCACTGAAGGTCCCAGAGAGAATCAACCCACCACCATGATTAGAGCGCAGGAACCTGCATGCCCAGGCTCTTGCCACTGGACCAATCAATTTCGAGTTTTGTCTATTACTACTTCAGTGCCACCACTACCAGCCCGTGGAGCTGTTCTGGCTCTTTACAACATCCAAAGTTCTACTCGAACGCCACCTCTCTGGTGGGACACCCCTGGTACACAGGAAACCCCAGAGGAACATTATGCCTAATGCCAATTTACATGAAACAACAGCAAAATTATTAAGCTTGGAATCCTCTTGCAATAAAAAACCTGCAGTGTCATTTCTGAGCCCCCAGCTAGCAGAAGCCAACTTGCTCTGAAGTGGTATAATTTGGGCTGGAGACCAGAGATCTGCTCAGGCCTAATTGTTAGACCAGACCCAGACCTGAACTTGGACTTAAGCCCGTCTGACCCTACTTGAGTGGTTGAGTCATTTTATAACCCAACTTGACCCCAACTCTTCCCCTGAATCTTACTTAGAGGCCCCTCCACCTCCTGCCCATGGGAATTAGCACAGCATCTGCATGTGCTCCTGCTGTCTGTCACCCGCTACTGCTACGTGTGCATGGTATACGCGAGAGGTTCTGCAACTCCTCAACACATAACTCCACAGTGCACACAATTCTGTGAGGTGATGGGGGCCACTGGGAGTGGGGCATTCAGCCGCCAGCATGCCAACCCCAGAGGCAGAAGGAGAAGAGCTGCCGCGAGCCCAGGAGGGGCCAGGTTGTTTTCCCACCCAACCCAACCAACCCAGACCCAACACTTGTAGTTGGGTCCCATCAGGCTCAGGCTGGGTTGCAGAGCTCTAATGGAGATCATAAGGGTATGCCTACACAGCAAGAAAAACCTCACAGCTGGCCTGTGGCAGCTGACTTGGGCTGCGGGGCTTTAAAATGGTTAGACGTTTAGTGTGTTGTAGATGTTTAAGCTCAGGCTGGAGCCCAAGCTCTGGGACCCCGCAAGGGGAGAGGTCCCAGAGGCTGTGCTCCAGCCCGAGCCTGAATAGCTACACCACAGTGGTATAGTCCTGCTGTCTGAGCCCCAGCCAGCTGACACGGGCTAGCTGTGGGTGTTTTATTGCAGTGCAGACACACCCCCAAGCAGCCCTTCCTCCCGTGTTAATATCCTGCTCAACAAACTGAGAAGGAAAACATTCACTGCTTAAATATTGTTCTTAAATATTAGCTAATTAAGTGCCCTATTCTCATTCTTAAACCAGCATTACAGCTGGATGAAAAATGGGTGTGGATGGTTAATATGGCAGCCTCCCCATAATGCCAGTATCAATAAATGGTCACACTCTTCAAAAATATTGTGGATGTCAGTGAAGAGAGGGAGGGATGTAGATTAAGTGAGGAGAAGGGGAAGGGCTCAGAAATGCTATGCTTCCATGTCAGGCAAATCTTTCCTCCAAAACCACTAATGAGGAGCAGAAGGATCACAGGAATACAATTCCCAGGCAAAACAAAAAACAAAACAAACAAAAAAGTCATTAAACTGAGTTAAGGTTGTAATTCCTTAAGGGAAATAAACATTAAAGAACAATGGACATAGAAAGAGAGAAAAGACACACAAAAGAAAGGAAATTCAAAATGTTTAACAAAACAATCACCACCACTCCTCCTCCTCCCTCTCCGCCGTTAAATCACAGGCAGGAAATCGAAGAAAACTAATTTATCCCCCATATCACAGAAATATAGGGCTGGAAGGGAGTTGAAATCTTCAAGTCTGGACCCCAGCATGGTGGAAAGACCAAATAAACCTAGGCTGGGGTAGGCAACCTATGGCATGGGTGCCGAAGGTGGCACACGAGCTGATTTTCAGTGGCACTCACATTGCCCGGGTCCTGGCCACTGGCCTGAGGGGCTCTGCATTTTAATTTAATTTTAAATGAAGCTTCTTAAACATTCTGAAACCTTATTTACCTTACATAAAACCATACTTTAGTTATATATTATAGACTTTATAGAAGAGACCTTCTAAAAACATTAAATGTATTATTGGCATACAAAACCTTAAATTAGAGTGAATAAATGAAGACTCGGCACACCACTTCTGAAAGGTTGCCAACCTCTGACCTAGACCATCCTGACAGATGTTTGTCCAACCTGTTCTTAAAACCTCTGATGATGAGGATTCACAACCTCCCTTGGAAGCCTGTTCCAGAGCTTAATTACCCTTATAATAGAACGTTTTCCTAATATCTAACCTAAATCTTCCATGCTGCAGATTAAGCCCATTACTTCTTGTCCTACCTTCAGTGGACATGGAGAACAATTGACCACCCATCCTCTCTCTAATAGTCCTTAATATATTTGAAGACTTATCGGGTATCTCCTCACGACTGTCTTTTCTCAAGACTAAACATTCCAGGATTTTTTAACTTTCCTCATAGGTCAAGTTCTCTAAACCTTTTGTCACTTTTGTAGCTCTCCTCTGGGCTCTCTCCAATTTGTGCACATCTTTTGTAAAGCGTGCCCCCAGACACAGTACACTAGTTTAGGCCTCACTATGCCCAACAGAGCAAGACAGTAACCCCCTATGGTTAACATATGTCACTTCTGTTAGTGTACACCAGTATATTAGCCTTTTTTGCAGCTGCACCACATTGTTGACTCATATTCAATTTTTGATCCACAATAACCCTCAGATCCTTTTCAGCCATACTACCACATAGCCAGTTACTCCCCATTTTGGAGTTGTACGTTTTATTTTTATTTCCTAAGTGTAGTACTTTGCACTTGCCGTTGTTGATGTCAGACCAATTCTCAAATTTATCAAGGTTGTTTTGAATTTTAATCCTGTCCACCAAAATTCTTGCAACGCCTCCCAGATTTGTGTCATTTAAGATTTTATAAGCATACTCTTCACTCCATTATCCAAGTCATGAATGAAAATACTGATTAGTATCGGACCTTGGACTGACCCGAGAGATCCCACTACGTATGTCCTTCCATTCTTACAGCAAAACATTGATAACTGCTCTTTGAGTACAGTTTTTCAACCAGTTGTGCATCCATTTTATAGTAAATTAATCCAGACCACATTTCCTACATTTGCTTATGAGAATGTCAAGTGGGACTATGTCAAAAGCCTTATTAAAAATCAAAATATAACATCTACCTCTTCCCCTCTATCCACTAGGCCAGTAATCCCGTCAATAAAGGAAATTGGGATGGTTTTGTAGGATTTGTTCTTGACAAATCTATGCTGGCTAGTCTTTAACACTCTATTATCTTCTAGGTGCTTACAAATTGATTATTAATTTGCTCCAGGATCTTTCCAGGTATAAAAATTAGGCTGATGGGTCTATAATTTCCTGAGTCCGATTTAGTACCTATTTTAAAAAGGAGCATATGTTTTCCCTTCCGCAAACTTCTGGGACCTCCCCTGTCCTCCAGGAGTTCTCAAAGATCATTGCTAACTGTTCCGAGATGGCTTCAGCTAATTCCTTAAGTAGCCTAGCATGAACTTAATCAGACCCCGCCGACTTGCGTACATTTAATTTGTGTCAATATTCTTATATCTTTTCTTTTCTTGTTTTGGCTTGCATTCCTTCCCAATGGTGCTTGTTAATCACTGTGTTGAGTATCTGGTCACCATTAATGTTTTTCGTGAAGACTAAAGCAGAATAGGTGTTAAAAACTTCAGCCTTCTTTGTCTTGTCAGTTATTAGTGCTGCTTCCCTAATAAACAGAGGACCTATACTTTTCCTTTGTCTTTCTCTTGCTCCTAAATGCATTTAAAGAACCACTTCTTATTGCTTTTCATGTCTCTTGCTAGGTGTAATTCATTTTGTGCCCTCACCTTTCTGATTTTGTTCTTACATGCCTGTGATATTCTTTTATCCTCCTCCTTAGCAATTACTCCAAGTTTCCATTTTTTGTAGGATTTCATTTCAATTTTCAGGTTGTTAAAGAGCTCCATACTGGCCTCTTTCTTTTTTTCCTATCTTTCCTTCACATTGGGATAATTTGCTATTGTGCTTTTAATATTGTCATCTCAATATTTTTCCCATGAGACCTTACCTCCAGTTCTCTGTGTTTGTTAAAGCCTGCTTTTTTGAAGTTGTGTCCTTATTCTACTGCTGTCACTCCTTTCTTTCCTGAGAATCATGAAATCTATCATATCATGTTCACTTTCACCAAAACTGCCTCCCATCTTCAGATTCCCAAGCAATTCCTCCCTCTTGGTCAGATTCAAGTCTAGAATTACTGCCCCCCTGGTTACTTCCTCCATTTTCTGGAACAAAAATTTGTCCCCAGTATATTCCGAGAAGTTACTGGAAAGTTTGTGCTTTACTGTATTACTTTTCCAACAAATGTCTGGGTAGTTAAAGTCCCTCATTACAACCAGCTCTTATGTTTTGAATATTTCTGTTATATGTTCTAGAAATGCCTCATCAGTCTTCTCTTCCTGATTTGGTAGTCTATACTAGTCTCCCATCATGACATCACCACTATTTTTTACCCCTTTCATCTTTGTCCAGAGAGTTAACTGGTCTGCCTCCTACCTTCTTTTGGACCTCTGAAGAAGTGTATACATTCTTGATGTATAATACAACACCTCCTCCCATTTCACCTTGCCTGTCATTCCTGAACAAGCAGCTATACCTCCCTATACTAATATTCCAGCCATGAGACTTGTCCACCAAGTCTCTGTGATGCCTGCTGTCTCTGTATGTGTAAGTGATGCCTGCTACTTACAGAAGGCACACACCAGTATGTGTCTGACAAGTGTCACTACCAGTTGATGTCTTAAGCCCTGCTTGTGGCTAGGAAGCACAGCAGTATGAAGATAACTAGAGCTTGCATGCTATGGTGGTTCACCAAAGAGTAGCAGAAATTCCTCAGTTATACGTGGTCAGACAGAGGTACCAGTAGGGCCTGAGTAGAAGTGGTTAGGAGAGACATGCAGGACTGGTAAGATTATGGTCCTTTCCTGATCTCACAGATGGCACAACAGTGTGATTAACTTTGTGTGTGTTAATTATAAACTCAGGCAGCAAAGGAATGAACAGCAAATCTGCTTCTAGAAGCAGTGATGATAAGTGAGCAGTGTATATATAAATAGAGGGAGAAACACAAAAAGAGTGGACTCATATTTCTTCGATAGTCTGTTCTGGTTTCTGTAACAACACCAGGCAAAAATAATGGATTCCATACATTTAAAAGCTTCCATGGCTCTTCCCATAGCCACAGGCTTCATTTTCATAAACCCACCAGAAAAAAATGCACCCCCTTCAGCATGCAGCATGGAAGCTTGCAAAAGAGAGGGGTATTTCCCTGGGTAAGTGGTATAGCCTAACAGTTACAGCACAGGGTTGCAAGTAAGGAGACCTGGGTGGTAGTTCTGACTCTGCCACGAGCACATCACGCAAGTCATTTCACCTCTCTGCCTCTGTTTCATCATCTATGATGCTACCCTCAACTGCTATAGGCTACAGTACAAAGTTCATTCTCCAGAGCTGATTACCTTTAGCCGTTAAGATGAGGATGGGGAAGAGAGATTAAAAATGAATCAGGGGGCTGCAGTAGAAAGTGGTGTTTGGGGTGCTGTGAAATAGAAGGCCTGTTTTTTTCAAGGAACAGAAGGTGGTGCTGTGCCCACAAGGCCCAATTCTAAAGTCCCCAGCCTGCCAGAGATGCGCTGTTGTTCTGACCATTAAACTGGGTTTACTGCGTCTCCTGGGGCTATGCTAGTCACATTTGACAACATCTGCCACAGCCTTAATGACAGAGACTACAGAATGTAATGAGACCCACACACCTGTGCAGCTCTGAAAGGCAGCTATCATGTCCCCTGACTCATTCCAAGGCCTCAGATATACTCGTGGCTCCCATAGGGGGCAGAGCCTCCTCTCAATTTGCAGTCCCTGTACCATTGTTCTGATCCTCATCTCATCTCTTCCATACTTTAGCCACGACGGAGGGAGTGTTTCTATGTTTAAGACTGAGCAAGAGCTGCAGCGTTCATTGCCCCAGTGCCTTGAAAGTAGCCAAGAGGGGAGATTTCCTGGACCAGCATCTGCTTTCTTACCCACAGGACTTTGAGCTTAGCTTCACTGTCTACTTTGGAGGCCGCTGCATGTAGAAACATGGGAACACAGGAATACCCATAGTAGATGGGTCCTGAATATGATAGTGGTCAGTGCCAGGTGTATCAGTGAAATGTGCAAGGAAGCCCAAAATGGACAAGAACTGGGCTTGCCTCTTACCTCTCTCCCTTCAATATCCTGACCATCTTCCACCCACAGAAATCCATCTGGCACCCTGTCATTAGATGCAAGGACAGTCAGTGCTATCAATTAACAAGATGCACATGTTGACAGCTTTAGATAAGGAGTCAGAAGTTTAGATCCCTAGCCTCCAGAAATCTTTCAGAGGCACGTATCCTGAAATGAAATATTGTGAACTGCCTCAGTCCTAAGAAACCTCGTAAATCCAACAGATAATCTCTTTTGAGTGTGGGACTGGTATTTTTAGAACTGGTCACTGGGACAATTCACAGCATGATGACACTGGCATCATATTGGAATGCCGCTCACAGCACTGCACAAAGCCACATCAGTATGGCAAGAGGAGTTGTGTTGTTGCAACACAATCACCACCTCAGATCATCATGATGTTGTGGAGCAAATATCACCATGAAACCACAGGTGAGTCTGTCCATTTCCTCCCAAGATGATAGATAGTTTTGTGGTTAATACATTGGGCTGGTTTCAATTCCCCTCTCTGTCGAAAAATTCCTGTGTGACTTTGGGCAAGTAATCTCTCTGTGCTTCAATTCCCCATCTGTAAAATGGGAAAATGATGCTTCCTAGCTCTGACCCTTTGTCTGTCTTGTCTATTTAGAGTGCAAGTCACTAGGGGAAGAGGTTGTTTCTTATTCTACCATCATACAGTGCCGAGCACAATGGGGCCCTATACTTTATTAGGATACCTAAGCAGTGCTGTAATGCAAATAACAAAGTAACAACATCCGGTTGCAGCTGTGATACACCTTGTGGATCTGTCCCAGAGCCCACACCCCACAACATCTCATAATGCATAGCCTGGCTGAGGGAGACACTCTCATACTAGCCCTCCCTACATCACTCGAACCCCTGAGAAGCCAGTAGGAATCCAATGGGAAAAGGGAAAAAGGATTTGGGTAGAGAGAGTGCACTGAAGTCCCTGGCATCTGCCTGAGTGCACAGCTTGAGATATTAATAATCATTTCTTTCATCAAAGCTGGAGGAAAATAAAACAAGTGTTTTGCTGCTTCCTGTTTGAATTAATCTCCTCTGACAACTGCTGATTTGGCTTTATGATACGATCCTCCATATGTCTAGCTCTATTGGTCAATTAAGTGCAGGGAGCGATTGAGGGAAGCAGTGATGCTCAGACTGATTATGGGAGGAAGCATCATGCGGCACTTAGAACATGCAAAGCAGCCCCACGTGCTCAGCATTAACATAGCGGAGCAGAGCACGGGGTGGCTGCTACTGGTCAGGTCAGAGGAGACACTGACTTTGGCTCTTAGAGAGACTAGCTGGTGCTGGCCAGCTGTTGGGTTCTTGTGAACAGGGGATGCTCTTGGGGAGCATGTGCTTGGGGGAGAATGAAGGAGCTCGGTATCAAAAAAGAATAAAGAAGCCTGAATAGTTTCTTCCTTTATACACTGCTGTGGGCAGAGAAATACAGAGACTTAGAAAGGTTAGAAACAGGGGCGGGATGTGTGTGTGGCGGGTAACACCAACTTAAAGTAATGCAAGTTAATACATCTGGGAAAAAAAACATGGAAACAGTGTCATCAATGGGGGAGAGAGATTTAGAAACCAGTAATGGTTGAAAAAGACCTGTGGGAGGCAGTGGACAACAAAATTAATTCCAGGTTTGCAGTTCTGTACATCAGCAAAAAGGAGAAAGAAAGAAAAGAGATAATATAATGCTGGGCTTAAATGCAGTGACCTCATGTCACAAAACAGGGAGGTGGTGCCCTTCTATACAGATCTGGCCAGACTGCATCTGGAATACTGTCTTCAATTCTGGGCAATGCGCGTTGCCAAAAAGATGTAGATGAGCAGGGGGAATTCAGAGAAGAACAGCAAAAAATGATTACAGATCTGGAAGGGCTGACATACGAGGAGAGATTAAAAAAATTAAATATGTATTGCTTGGCGAAGCGACAACTAAGAGAGGTACAACTACCCATCTACAATTATGTAAATACAGAGGAAGTAAAGGAATTGCATAAAGGGTATAATTAAATGCTAACGGAATGAAAACTGAGCAAAGGCCAGACAACAGCTGAATATCAGAAAAAAAATCCTCAGTAACGAGACCTATACACTGCAGAACCAACCCTGCAAGGGAAATGGGGGGAAGTGCCACTGCTTGAAACAACTGTAGGGGGCCTGGTTAGAACAGACAGTAGCAAGGTTCCTGCTTTTCCACACAGTTTCCCAACCAGAATAGTGACGGTACAAGGAAAGCCTTATGTTTCAACAGTGGTCAGTGCAACAGCATCAGATAGAATGCAAAAAAAACACACACTGCCTCAGAACAGGTGGCAGCAGTGGACGAGGACCTCAGCACCCACTGGGACCAGTCCATCTAGAAGTGCCAACGCAGCAGGCGAACACAGAAATCTAGCTCTGGTTCTTGTCCTCTGCAAAGCCGCAAACAGATGCCAGGTGACTACACGCCATATTCTAACCTCTCCCCCTGTTTTTCTTCCTTTCCCCCATCCTGGTAAGGCCAGGTATGTATGAGAGAACCTTTTCACTGATGACATGGCCTGATGGCCTGCTTTCCCATCTCCCATTGTTCTGGCAAGCAGAGCGCAGCAGTCGCTCTGTGTCAGGGAGCGAAAGACAGAGGGTGCATTCCTCAGTGCCATGAAATGTGCGCTGGCACCGCTACGGCAAGTTCTTCAAAATTGGCCATGTCACTTTAAATACATTAACAATAAATCATCCCTCTGAGACATCCCCAAAGGAAAAAACCCAGAAAAATAGAATAGCAGTTAAAAGCCCTTTCTATTACACAGCCTCTGGGGAGCTTTTAAAACTTGGAGATTTTTTCAAATAAATTTTATGCTTTTTTTTCTCTCTTTGACTTTCCTTATTATCTGTTTTCAGCATTAGCCTTGTGTTGCCATGACCAAATCCTCAGTCAGCCTCTTTTTTTTCCCTCCATCCTCCCACATGCTTCCCGCCTAATTACCTCATCCGTCTCCCCCCTCATCCCCTCCTTTTGTTAGTAAAAATTATTCTTTTGTAACCCCCTCCTCTTCCTCACACTCTTTCCTCTCTCATTTTCCTTCCCTGCATCTCTCCCCATCATTTTTTGGTCAGAGCCCCTTTCTGTCTTCTACCCATTTCCCTGTTTTCTCTTCCCACCCACCCACCATGTGCAGCCCCTCACTCCACTTCTGGCATCACTTGAAAACCTTGTTCATACTGGTGAGTATTTATTCTTAAATTTAATCTCACTGAGGCCAATGAGACTATCCATGTAAGTGATGACCAAGGTGAAAAAGGAATTCACTGTCTGGCTCCTGTGTCCATTCTCCCTCAGAAGCTTTTCTGTGGGGTTGGGGGAGACTTCAGTGTAATTTCTGTGCTGTAAGCTCCCACTGCATGATTAGAAGTATGTCTGAGGAGGGAGCAGATGAGTCAGGACAAATAGTTGTCATCCTGAGGGAATTGCTCCTAACCTTTTTTCAGCACAGCAACGCCGATCCCCAGAACTGGAGGATGAAGGTCGGTGGAGGAAAAGCCAAGGGTGAGAGACAGGCAAGAAGTGAAATAGAAGGAGGCAGTACCCAGTGCATTCTCTGTTGTTTATGCTGTATGCTAGAGGAGTTGCAGGGTTGATCTCTTCAGGTCAGTCCAGCTGATGCACCTGACCTATGTTGCTATATAACCTTTCAGTATATTTTTCACAGTTCAGTGGTTATGTTGGAAGGTCACAAACCACTATGATTTTTTAGAGAATGCTATGAGTGTGCAGGAAGCATTACAAAACTCCAGAGAAAGGCCTAGGAGCCAAACATCCTTTAACTTTGGGGATATTCAGATCCTCATGCAAATTTTGCAGTTTGTGCCAATCTTTATACAACATGGGAGGAAAGACACTCCCTCAAGACTCCTTTTGCAGCTAGTTTATCCTGTCACCCTTTTCTTGATCATCATCATACATACACAGCACTGACAGGATTATACTCAGGATCCACAGCTCTCCAATACTGACTTTCCCCTAAAGGAGTGAATTAAAGACTCAGCTTTCTCCCCATTTGAGCTCAGGTAAGCAGAGCTGGGTCTTGCATAATAAGGCCAAGAATCTGTGTGTGACTTTTCTTTCCTCCCCTACCTGCCCCAAACTACTGTGCCACAAAAGCTTCCTGGGAAGGCAAAACACAATGGGTCCAGCCCATGTGTTTGTGTGTGCACACGTGTATTGAGGGGTTTCCTCAACTAAAGCCAAGGAGCTAACATGAGCCCTCTAGGGAACTGCAGTATCATCACAGAGCTCTCAGAATGAAAACAGCAATTACTCCACACCTCAGCCAAGAAAAGCTCACTTGAGCATTACAACCCCTCTCTGGTGGGGGGAGTACTGCGACATGGGGTATGTTGTAGCTGCACGTTTGCCAGCGTCATCTGAAGTGGCTCTGCAGTGGAGAGAAATAGTGACATCAAGGAAAGTCCACGGTAGCCCATTAGGGAGTAGCGGGCCACATATAAAATTAGGCAAATAAAAACACAACTACTGCTCTTATCATCAGCACCTCTCTCAGTAAAAAGCCTTTCCAAATAGAGCAAAACAGGACACATTTTCACTTTAGGGATACCGATGTGAGCTTGACAGGGGGAACAAGCAGGAAAAAATCCACAGTTGTCGACTTTCTCCTTTGAATACAGCATGAGTTGGATTTGCAGCAGACATGGGAAGGTGGGAGAGGGAGAAAATAATCATATATTGAGTTGGCACCATGTGATAAATTAGACAAGCTGAAGTATGAAGAAGAAAAAACTGAGAAAAGATTATTCTGACACCTTGTAGATTTATCGACTTCCCAGTCTCCTTAGTGGCCATTAATCGTGCCTGGGAAACCACAGGCGCTCTCCCCCAGCCCGCACATATTGTGAGTGAATGAACATTACCAATATGGCAGCCAAGAGTGGATGGGGAAAGCAAGAAAGATCTAGAAGTGCTTATAAAGAATGCCTGAAAGGAAACAAAGGCCTCAGCTATTTGATCAGGGGGAATAGGGTGGGGGAAGGTCTATGCTCTTCCTAATCATTTCCGCCACAATAAGGGAGAGAGCATGACATACACCAGTGGATCTCAGCCATTTGAAATGAACCATTGGCGGGTTGCAAATTGTAAATTAGAGAGCTGGAGTGAGAGAAAGGAAATCAAAGGGGGGACGAGGTTGTGTTTTATTTTACTTGTAGCACTTTTCAAATTCAGCCCTAACCAAACCTGATTAAAGTAAATCCCTTTTTTACGGCCTGTGGAGTCTATAAGATTATGGTGTTAATGGAAGTGTGATTCGATCCGTCAGTAATGGTGCATGTCGGGGCCCAGGCGCCTTAGACAAGTCCATTTTTTAAGACGTATTTATTGTTTTTCCCCCCCTTTCCCTTCTGTTCTCTGCATTGCAGAGTTTAATTGAACAGTTTAAAGTGATTCTTCTTCAAAGCCCATTAATTGATTTTATTTGTGTATTCTCCAGGGGTCAAAGGGAAAAATAAAATAAAATTAAATGTCAGCTTCAGGTTTGATTCTGTCATTGCTCTCTCTCTCACACACACACACACACACACACACACACACACACACACACACACACACACACACACACACACACACACACACACACAAAAACAAACCCTCTCTTTACCTTCTGCGTCTCTCTGTTCACCCTCCTCGCTCTAGTGCTCTCCCATGCTAATCATTTCTCTACTCCCCCTTCCTTTTTTTAATCTGCTAAAACGTGCTTTCTATATTTAAAATACATGGAAAAATCATCTCTCTTTTTCCTGCACCACAAATACCACTAAGCTTTAGGAGACACCTTTGCTTCCAAGGGCTCCCAGCATTCCATCTTGTGTCTGTCTTGTCTAGTTGTGAGCTGGGGGATGGGGAGGATTACAGGCAGCCTGTGCCCTGTAAGCTTGCATGCCTGAGAATTCTGTCAGGACTGATTCCTTGGCACAGGCTGGGAGAGATTCCCTTGGCTTCTTAAGAGTCATTTCCAGAACGGTCCACCCTCCCTTCAGAAGGCTGGCCCAAGGGGGCAGGTTGGCATCCTACGTGCTAGCAAAAGCTTTTCTTTGCTACCAGTGGCTCAGCTAGGGTGACCAGACAGCAAGCGTGAAAAATCGGGACAGGGGGTGGGGGGTAATAGGAGCCTAGATAAGAAAAAGACCCCAAAATCAGGACTGTCCCTATAAAATCGGGACATCTGGTCACCCTAGGCTCGGCTAAGGGGACACTGCTTCCTTTGGCAGAAGCAAAAAGGACAAATGCCCACTTTTGTCAAAAAAGTGTGCAGAGAAACAAGCAGAGGGGCAGGCAGGACTAGGACCAGTGTCTCGGGCAGCCCTGTGTGGGGTGGGTGAGCTCAGGCTAATCTCATGTGGTGTCCCATTTTCCCTTTATGAAATATGGTCACCTTAGCTCTGAGTGCAGCTCAAGCAGGTTGAGTTTGCTTTTGCTACTGAAGTGCTGTTTGTTTCCTTTACATTCCTTTCCCACCCTTCCTACACCAATCTGAAAGAGCACATTTTTCTGGTTCACCTCTCTGAAGCATCCTGTGCACGCTGTTCTTCTGCAGAAGTACATTTCTTTAAACAGACTTTTCAAAATAGTTTTTATTTTGTCCTGTTCCTTGTATTTTACAATGCAGAACTTTTAGCAATTATATCCCCATCCCGCACATTCACCCTGCTCAAATTCCTCCCTCAAATACCTCTAAACTTCTTGAGCAAAAGCACTTTTCTTCCTATCCTCTGTCTCACTCGGGCTGTATTGCGCCTTCACTACTGCAAGTGGGGCACTTCCTATGCAGACACTGAATCCTGTACTTTCAGAGGGAAGGTTAATTCTGCATTTGCTTCATTAGTTAGTATCACTCAAAGTGCTGGGTGTGACCAAACTCAAGCTAAGTGTCTATTCCAGGTGTCAGCTACAGCCGGTACACCTGTGATCCTGGGTGCCTCTGATTGTGAAGAAAAATCCCATATCTAGTTGAAACTGAAGGGGAAGTGTCAGGAGGCAGAATGTAATTATGCAAGATTGGAATGTGCCCTAGTCCCTACACTTTATGAGAGTGTCACAGCATCTTAAGAATACAAGTGGGCCAGCAGGTCAGCTTTATGTCTCCCTTGACAGGCAGCACTTCCAGCAACACAGGGCTCAATAATTAGGTGGCCAACTATCTAATCACACAAACCGAACACCCCTGCTCTGCCCTGTCCTTCCCAAGGCCTCGTCCCTTCTCCACCCCTTCTATTAGCCCTGCCCCCACCCATTCTCTGGGATTCCACCCTCCACTCACTCCATCCCCCTTCCCCACGATTGCTTGACCCCTCTCCCCCACCCTCTTTCACTGGGCTGGGGCAGGGAGTTGGGTGTGGGAGGGTGTGAGGGCTTGGCTGGGGGTGCAGGCTATGGGGTGGGGCCAGGGATGAGGGTGTTGGGGTGCAGGATCCAGGAGGGAGCTCAGGGCTGGGGCAATACTGACTGGAGCTACCAGGATCCCTTTTCAACTGGACATTCTGGTAGAAAACCAGACACCTCGCAACCCTACCACTAATACCGTGCTTGGAAATTATTCAAAGGGAAGACTGGCACAGGCTGAATCACCAACAACTTCCTGCAGCACCCACACATTTTCCTTGGAAGGCTCACAGATTCAGCTACTCACCCCCACTTAGCTCTTGAGTTCTGACCAGAACAAAGGTCAAGAGGATGTAACCCTACACGGCCCCACATTTATAGAACCCAGCACCACATTATCACTTGCTAAGTAATGCCTTTGGAACATGACCTCCCGTGTTGTTAGTCAGCTGATGCACATGTGTCTGATCTGGCAAGGACAAGGATTGTCCTACTTCAAGGAGAGATTATTGTGTGATTTACATGCCTGCCTGATTACTTCTAGGAAATACGCTACACTGTGGCATCATCCTTCTCAGATCACCTAATCTCCATACCAGTAAATTTAGGATTGCCACCTCGCAATATCTGAATTATTCAGAGCCTCTCTGTCCTCTTCCTCTTTTCCCTACTCTGTTAAGGGACTGGTAAATTTTCTAGCTCTGTATCATGAAATTAACCTCTTATATATAGTAAAGGGGTCATGCCTGTTTAATTATAACAGCTTAATATTAAATTGTCCCACAAGGATTCAGACAATCACAAGGTGCTGGTGAAAATATTCAAGCAACCCCAGCCTGAATGGTTAGCGGCAACTAATTTACTTATCTGGAATGTCCATGCAGGAAGGAAATGTGGTTCAATTCGGCTGGGATATGCAGCTTTTTCTTTTCCCTTATATGTAATCTCATGGACTATTTCATATGTGTTCTAAAAACAAACATCAGCTGTTACATAGCAATCCAATAGACTCACTGCTCCCTAGGACATTGTGCTAGATACATGGTGTTATCTTATAGCTAGCATGGCCCCTGCATACAATCAAAGGTGTTGGTGCAAAATACGAGCAAATCCTGCACGTTGAGCACAAATCCCATTAACTTTATGTCTAGAAATTCACGCTGGAAGGAAATGTGCCATTAATTATTCACTATTTTCCTGTTTAAAATGCATCAGTATCCAATCAGGTAGCAGAAAAAAAAAATCAAGCGACTCAACTGATCAAGTCCACAATGCAAATAAAAGACCAGTGAAGAGCGAAAGTGAGCAGTTGGCGAACAACATGGAGTGTGAGACATTATCCAGCCAAACTATTTGGGGAATATGTACAAATAATTAAGGTGTTTAAAAAAAAACAGGAAAAAAGGCTAGTTTAAAAATGAATATGCATCAGAATCAAAAGTTTGACCAGCTCTAATATAGACACATGCCATTATCCAGCAGGTGCTGTGTAACCAAATTCTCATGTTGACAATCTGCAGCTTCCTATCCTTCTTCCTTTGTTCTCCTTAAAGGGATGGACATTACAGCTCTCAGTGCTGGAAAATAACCCCTCTAACCCTCCATCTACAGACTCACTCTAATCAAGCAAGTTCAGCTGAAATCTCCTTTCTAAACATATACAGCTCCATTCCCTCTACATCCCCATGTCAAGGTAGAATGCTCAACAAGCCCATTGCCACCTGAATGCAATGGACCGGTTTGCACCTTAAGATCTTTCATCCTGATCCACCTTGGTCTCGCTTACAGGATATTACCCTTCGTGCCTCAGCTTTCATTTTATTTCAGCATAACCTTGACCTGCCTATGCTACCACAGCAAAGGAGTTCCTCCTAATTGTGCCCCTGCCCCCATGCACATATGAAACTCATCACCTTCCCCAAGCTAATATAATACAAAGGAATCAATCTTTCAAGCACTCATAACCACACAGCCTCAATAAATTAACCTTGCTGGGTAATTAGGGTGGATGCCATAGTGTTAGTATTGTGGCCTCATTTTGCTGCTCTAAGCTTAAAAAAAAAAAGGAAGCATAGCTACTAGCTAAATCAATAGTGCACTGTATTAATGAGGGCAAAGTGAGCAAAGTTCCTCTCCCACCCCTGTGTGGACCTTGATGGGGTCTGCGTTGGTGTGCACAGGGCAGAGAGGAGGGTCTGGAAGGTCTCTGAGATTTCAGCTTTGATACAGAACAGACTTTAAGAAGGGCTACTCTTCTGCAGAGGCAACTGGTTCTCACGCACTCCAGGGGAGGGCAGATCTGCAGGACAAGATCAGAGGAAGTTGCCAAACAGGCTTTCAGGGCCTGTCATGGCCTAGGAGCTGGTGGAAGTCAGATAGATTTTATTTGCATTGCATAACTGGCAGAGCCTGTCACAACATTGCAGAAGCCAGCTGCTGCTCTCTGCTGAGAGCTAATTCCACCTGATTTATTATAATAAATTTAATCCTTCCATGTGCCACCCTCCTGCCCCCAACATACTCAGCCAGCAGCCAGAGAGCAGCCTCTGCAGGCAAACCGACAGGTGGCAAAGGATTCCAAAATTCTGCTTGTGATGGTGTGGAATAGAAACTTGCTCTGTTTGATCAGACTATGAGACCGACGTGGTAACAGTCCAGCCAGTGGTTTTCAAACTTTTTTTTTTTCTGGTGACCCAGTTGAAGAAAACTGTTGATGCTCATAACCCAACGAAGCAGGGGATGAGGGGTTTGGAGTCTGGGAGGAGGCTCAGGGCTGGGGGAGAGTGTTGGGGTGTGGGAGGGGGTCAGAGCGCTGGGCTGGGGGTGAGGGCTCTGGGGTGGGGCTAGAGATGAGGGGGCTCTGGGTTTGGGGGGGCTCAGGGCTGGGGTGTAAGAGGGGGTGAGGGCTCTGGGGTGGGGCCAGGGATGAGGGGTTTGGGGTACAGGAAGGGGCTCTGGGTTTGGGTGGAGCTCAGGGCTGGGACAGGGTATTGAGGTGTAAGAGGGGGTGAGGGCTCTGGGGTGGGGGCAGGGATGAGCGCTTTGGGGTGCAGGAAGGGACTTGGTTTGGGGGGAGCTCAGGGCTGGGGTGCAAGAGGGGGTGAGGGCTCTGGGTTGGGGGTGAAGATGAAGGTTTGGGGTGCAGGAAAGGACTCTGGGTTTGGGGAGACCTCAGGGCTGGGACAGGGGATTGGGGTGCAGCCGGGGTTCAGAGGCAGACTTCCCGCCTGTCCTGGCACCGTGGACCGCGCTACAATCCGGAAGTGGCCAGCAGTAGGTCCAGCTCTTAGGTGGAGAAACGCAAACGGCTCCACCCAGCTCTCGCCCGCAGGCACCACCACCCCCAGCTCCCATTGGCCGGTTCCAGGCCAACGGGAGTGTGCAGCCGGTACTCAGGGCAGGGTCTGTGTGCGGAGCCTTGTGGTCCTCTGACTATGAGCCAAACTGGATGCTGGCCGCTTCCAAACACAGTGTGGTGTCAGAACAGGTCGGGACTACTAGTTTTTACTGGCTGGCCACCAGGGTCCCTAGTGCTGAGCAAGGCAACCCAGTGCCTTGCATTCCGTGACTCAGTACTGGGTCGTGACCCAAACTTTGAAAACCACTGAGTGCAGCAAGAGCACAGCCTTGCTTGGGAATGCCATGAGGCTGTGCTGAGCAGGGCTAATCTCCTTGCACCAACATTTGTCTTGCCGCCCTATGGAGGCTGCAAACAGACAAGTGCCAGAGGAGCAGAGAAGATATACCGTGTTCTGTGATTTTCTCCTCACCCCATGGTTTCGGAGAGAGCTGAAAGTGAGTGAAAGAAACACTACAAAATTTGCTTAGGTTTGAGGGAGTAGAAGAGGGGAGGAATGCAGGAGTCAGTAGTAAAATAAAATCACTCTGACTGAATTCAGGAAAGCAGCTGGCTGACCTGCTGGAGGCAGGCACACACACAGACCAACTGAGCAAAGGTGACTGACTGAAAATACAGCTAAGCCAGAGACAAGCATCATCAAGAAATCAAAGAACACAGGAAGGAGTGTAACTTCCAGTGGGAGCAGGCAATGATGTAGCTAGGGTAAAAGAGAGCACCTGCTTTGTACAGCCAAGTGTGAACAGGTATAGCAAGCAAGGACATGAACTGTGGGGGACAAGGTCTATTTTAGCATGCAGAAGGAATATTGATGACTGAAGGTTTTGTTAGAAGGAATGAGACTCAGGCCTGATCTACACTACAAAAGTTAAGTCAATGTAAACTGCCTTGCGTTGACTTAGTTGTGAATGTAGCTACACTTAAACTGGTCTCCTACTGATGTAAGCACCCTGTTGTGGTGATGCAGTAACACCATCTCCCCGAGTGGTACTGAGGTCGATGCAGTGTGAATGCAGACACTGTGTTACTAATGTTGACCCTAGCAGTCCTCCAGCAGCTGTCCCAAAATGTTCAACACTGACCACTCTGGTCCCGGTGGTGAACTCCACTGCCCAGAGGTCACGGAGATTGGAAGTCCCACCTCCTCCATTTTAAAACCAAGCAATTTTTAAAAAATACTTTTCCTGATTGTTCAGCCTGGGGAGCATACCTCTAGCAGCTCTCCTTTTTTGTGTGCAACTGCCCAGCTCACCATGCCGACTACATGCCCCAGAGGTGCTCTGACCTGGAGTAGAAAGGAGATATTGGCTCTTGTGGGACTGTGGGGAGAAGGGGCTGTGCAGGCAGAGCTATGGACCAGATGTAGAAATGTGGACATATATGGGCAGATTGCCTGGGGGATGCAGGAGAAAGAGTACAATAGGGACCAGCAGCAGCGCCTTGTGAAAAGCCCAGAAATCCCAGCCAGAAAAGAAAATAAGAGAGGGATGCACCAGGACATAATGGGGCTTCTCCAGCAGCAAACAGTTGCTGCAGACTCTTGCAGACCTACAAGTTCAAAAATCACAGGCTCGTCTCCCTTTGCAGTCCACAGAGAACTCCATTACAGCATCTCCTTGCACACTCCTCCCCTCAACATTTCACATGGCATCAGGGGCCACATCTCTACCCCTACCACTCCACTCTGGTGATATTAAGAACACCAGATTCACATATACTGATCTGTGGGAGCCACGGTTGCTGTATATGTAGCCAAAACGGTCATGAATGTTCTTTACCCTTGTTAAGTTCTGTTCCATTAATTTATTAAGTTTCTTATGTATTTGCTTTTAAATTGCAGAGGTTTTTTTTGCACTGGTTTTGTTTCTCATTAAAATTCTATTATTTGGAAAATAATTCATTTTTATTAGTTCCCAACATATGCTACAGAATGCCTAGCAGCACTGAAAGCACCCATTTACTTGGTATTGCACAGTACGACACAACTCATAGGATCAGTGACAACACAGTGTAATAATCATAAATGTACAGCAGGCACCGCAAAATTAATAGATGCCTTTTGACAGTGTTATATTCATAGCTGTACACTAAGCACTGCGCAATTCCTAACAGGCCCCAAAACAGCAGGAACAGGTAGAACACAGTTCACCACAACATGTTCTTGCTCACAGTTAAAGTGCTCTTCCAAGGCCTCCCTGAGACATATAACTCCGTGTCGAGTTCTTCTAATAGCTCTTATATCTGGCTATCAAAACTCAGCAGACGTTGCTACTGGGGTGGAGGACGGAGGCGGAGGCACTTTTTCCCTGTGTTTCATGGATATTATGCAGGACACAGCGGGCAACTATAACCATTGGGATATTTTAGTCACAGAGATCCAGTCTTATGAGTAAACAATGCCATCATCCCTTCAAATGACGAAAGGCACATTCAGTTGTCATTCTGCGCCTGCTGAGCCTGTAGTGGAATCTCTCCTTGGTGCTGTCCAGGTGGCCAGTGTACGGCTTCATGAGTAAAGGGAGTAAGGGATAGGCTGGGTCCCCCAGAATCTCTATTGGCATTTCAACATTCCCAATGGTAATCCACCGGTCTGGAAAGTCAGTCTCCACTTGCGCATTCTGAACAGCCCTGTGTTTTAAAGATATAATCACCATGCACCTTCCCTGACCAGCCAACACTAGTGGCAGTGGACTGTCCCTGGTGATCCACCAACAATTGCAGAACCATGGAAACACAGCCCTTTCTGTTGACGTACTTGGGGGCAATGTGGGCCAGTGCTAAAATAGGGATGTGCATGTGTGACCAAGTGGGACTGTTCTTAATGTTTCCTCTGAATACTGTGTGGGTGCCTCAGTTTCCTCTATGCATTTCTTAAGTCTCCAGCATGCATAAATGGCTGACACGCTGTCTCCTGGCAACAAATGGCCAGGACCCTTCCCTCCTGCAAGGGGATGGTTAAAGGTAAAGAAAGATCAGGTGACCTCCTGGCCTGGGAAAGAGACAAAGGCCAGAGAGGAGAGGCTAAGGGGGGGTTCAGTCAGGAGCTGACGGGAGACAGGAAGTGAGGGCAGACAGGGTTGTCTGGCTTGGTGGGCCTCAGAATGGACTCGGTTGAGGGGTCCCGTTCTCTGTACCTACAAGCTCTGTTTTAGACCGTGTTCCTGTCATCTAATAAACCTCTGTTTTACTGGCTGTCTAAGAGTCACATCTGATTGTGAAGTGGGGGTGCAGGACCCTGTGGGTTCCCCAGGACCCTGCCTGGGCAGACTTGCTGTGGGAAGCGCATGGAGGGGCATATGCTGAATACTCCAAGGTCAGACCCAGGAAGATGAAGCTGTGTGAGCTTCTTGCCCTGAAGACAGTCTGCTCCAAGGGATAGGAGGCTTCCCAAAGTCCTGACTAGCTTTGTGGGGAGCAGTTCCAGAGCATCGCCTGGGGACTTCATGACAGCATGCTGTTTCTCACTCCACCGCAGTTTGGGAACCCCATTGCTGCAAATCCATCTGCTGTGTTCTGCACGTTCCTGACAGTCACATCCTGCGAAGCGTTAGACAATTAATGGCCTTGGACACTTGCATGGCAATGGCTCCCACTGTGGATTTTTCAACTCCAAAAAGATTTACCACTGACCTATAGCAATCCGGTGTTCAAGCTTTCAGACTTCAATTGCCACTCGGCTTCTCCATTTTCAGTGCAGCTCTCATTTTGGTGTCCCTGTATCGGAGGGCTGGGACAAGGTCAGCACACAGATCCAAGAACGTGGCCTGGTGCACTCACAAGTTCTTCAGCCAATGTTCATCTTCCCAAACCTGCTTTACAATGCGATCCCACCAGTCAGTGCTCATTTCTCAGGCCCAGAAACAGCACTGCACCTCCGTAGTTGCTCCATGAACACCATAAACAACCTTGAACTGGTTTTTGCTATGTCCCACAGCAGTCTGTCCTCCATGAAATCATCATATTCCCTGCTGACATGGTGTTTGTGGCTCTGCAAATACCAGATGATCATGTGTCCTGTGCTTGCAACGTTTATGACTAGACTGCAGAGCTGTGCAGGTTCTGCGCGTCTGTCAGATTGGGGGACAGAATGGAGTGCTGCACAGATTCATGGGATTTTTTTAAAAAAAGCCACAAAAACAATAGGATATAGATAACTTTATGGGATGGATAAAGTTGCATGCTGGGAAATAGAACCCTTGCTTCCAGTCATCCTTATGCAACTCATTTTTGCCCCACCACGCATTGCCAAGATGTCTCAAAAGACAGTGCGCTGGATGGTGTCGAGCTGTACACTGGGACATGTACCCATGGTACACCACATGGTGTACTGACATGCATTCCAGATGCGTACGCACAGCGCTGATGCAAGGAGCCAAGAATGCATGTGTACAAGTGATATATTAACTGCAGCCACAATACATGGATGTAATTTGTGTTTTCCAAAATTAGTAGTATAGACATGGCCTCAGGTGATGGTGAGCAGCAGCAGCCGCCGCCGCCCTGGGGGCAGCTGTGGTGAAGGGAGTTTGAGGGGTTACATTTCCTCAACCGTTCTGTTGGGGCAGGTATCTAGAGAAAGGGAAGGCAGAGGACATCACAGCAAGGGGAAGCAAGAGTAGTGACGCATATTGAAGAGGAGGGACAGAGGCTGGCCTCAATGAGGAAAATATAGACATCCTCTTGCAAGCTAGTCAAGCTTTGGCAGTGCTTGCTGAGTGTCTGAAGGGGATCTCTGCATCAGTTCTGGCATTGCAATCATGGGCAGGAGGGAGCTATCAGAGCAGGACTTTGCTCCTGTCCTAGGAAGAAGGAACTAGTGAGAGTTCAAGAGACTACATGCATTGTTGATACTGTGTGAGAAGGTGACACAGAGTCCCCTTACAGTGGGGATCTTGTGGGCAAAAGGGTGTCAAGGGAAGCCACGTGTCAAGGTAGGGGAGGGATAAGTCAGATTATTCCCAGGCAAGCTGGGAATTTGGCTAATGAACCTACCTGTCAAACTAGTGGCCTTGTTTCTGTCTCTTCATGGAGCTTGGCCATTGTGGATACAAGGTCTTGCTCATTGGCATATCCTACTATCTGGAACAGCCTCTTTCTGTATCACCTCTTGGGCATCATGCTCATTTAAAGTGTCTTTTGATTACTATTCTCCCTTGCCATATCCTTCTGCCTGGACTAAATTCAGCCCAAACCAATGGCGTTATACATGGTAACATCTGGGCTGATTTCAGCCAGATGTATTTCTTCATCCGTTCTTATGTCACCATTATTTCACTTTGTAAAGCATTTTGGAATATAGTTTATAAAGCTCTATCATGTTCGATAGTGCCATATATTACTGCTGGGAGCTCGAGTAG
Organism: Gopherus evgoodei; assembly: GCF_007399415.2. Lineage (NCBI taxonomy): Eukaryota > Metazoa > Chordata > Testudines > Testudinidae > Gopherus > Gopherus evgoodei. Next base: position 208,144,545 of record NC_044322.1, read on the forward strand.
GTAGACAGAGCCAGACATCCCACAGCTTATGCATCTTAACTGGGTGCCTTCCAGAACCCAGGAAAATTAATCTGAAACACATTCAACAGAAGCTGTGTATAAGTACCACCACTGATGGCAAGAGCAGTGATACTGATGGTACAGTATCATCCAGATGTGCTGCCACCTGGAGCAGACAGATGGAGCTGGAAGAAGGCAGGAAGAGAAGCTAGTTGAGCAAACAGGCACAATAAACAAAAAAGACTGTCTAGTAGTTGAACAAAATATGGGACCCAACATCCTAGCAATGAGTCGGATTGCTGGAATCATTGAGTGGCAGTGTGGACCCCAGACTAGATCCCACAATTTGAAATTTTACTACTAACCTACCAAGAAAGAAAGGAGGATGCAGCAATGTTTGAAATATTCATTTCCTCCTTGGTCATACAATCATAGAAATGTAGGGTTGGAAGGGACCTCAAGAGGTCATCTAGTTCAGCCCCTTGCTCTAATGCAGGACCAAGTAAATGTACACCTCCAACCTATTCTTGAAAGCCTCCAGTGATGGGGATTCCACAACCTCCATGGAGGCCTGTTCCAGAGCTTAATTACCCACATAGTTATTTTTTCCCCAATATCTAACCTAAATCTCCCTTATTGCAGATTTAGCCCACTACTTGTTCTACCTTCAGTAGACATGAAGAACATTTGACCACCCGTCCTCTTTATAACAGCCCTTAAGATATTTGAATACTTAAACGGTTCCCCTTGGTCTCCTTTTCAAAAGACTAAACATGCCAATTCTTTTTTACCTTTCCTCAGAGGGCAGATTTTCTAAACTTTTTATCACTGTTGTTGCTCTCTTCTAAACTTTCTCCAATTTATTCACGTCAGAGTCCACTCACCACAAGCAGTGCTACCTGCTAGCCATCCTGGCGATTAGCTCTCTTGCAGTTGCCCTCTGGTGTTACTTTCTCCAGTCTTGCCTCACGCTGTGGCCCCACTCCCTCCCGGGTCTGCAGCTTCCTCTCCGCAGCTTGGCCCTCTGGCCAGGTCACTAAAGTCTGCCCCTTCCAGGGAATTCACAGTCTTTCCAGACCTGCTGCCTGGCTGGCATCTCCAATGCTCTTGCCACTCCCCAGAGGATGGTAGGGGAACCCAGGCCCACCCTCTACACTGGGTTCCAGCCCAGGGACCCTATAACAAGCAGCTAAGGTCTCTGCACAGTCCGACTCCTTGCTGCTGTTCCTATGGGTTTCTTCCTACATATCTGGTTTCTCTAGATTTGCTAGCCTCTAACTCCAGCCTACTACCCTGCAGCCTTTAAAAGCAGCAGCAGCCCTCTTTGCAACCAGCTACCTGGCTTTATACAGGTCCTGCCTGTTCTTGCATAGGTGAACCTGTCCTTAACTTGCTGCCTCCAACCTAAATCTCCCCTGCTTGCAGCATAATTGCTGATTGGGCCCACCTGGCCTAATTCAGCTTTTGCAGGGCTAGTAAGGGGGAGTCCACCTCATCTTTCCAAAACCTGTGGTGTCCCACAATTGGACACAAGTACTCAGTGCTGAGGATCATCACTGCTGAGTACAGCGGGACAATTACCGTTCTGCATCTTACGTACAACCTTCTTTTAATATGCCCAGAATGATATTAGCCTTTTTGCAACTGCATTACACTGTTGACTCATATTCAAATGTTGCGATCCACTGTAACCCTAGATCCTTTTCAGCAATACCACCATCCACCCAATTAGTTCCCATTTGTAGTTGGGCATTGTGTTTTATTTCCTAAGTGCACTTGTCTTTATAGAATTTCATCCTCCTGTTGATTTCAAATACATTCTCTAATTTGTCAATGTCATCTTGGATGTCTGATCCTGTTTTCCACGAGTGCCTACAACCCCTTCTATTTTGGTGTTATCTTCAGATTTTAAAAACATGCTCTCCACTCCATTATCCAAGACATTAATAAACAATTAGAGCTGTCAAATGATTTAAAAAATTAATCACGATTAATCACACTATTAAGCAATAAATAGAATACTATTATTTAATATTTGGGATGATTTCTACATTTTCAGATATATTGATTTCAATTACAACACAGAATACAAAGTGTACAGTGCTCACTTTATATTTATTTCTGATTAAAAATATTTGCATGGTAAAAAAAAAGTATTTTTTCAATTCACCTAATACAAGTACTGTAGTGCAATCTCTTTATCATGACAGTTGAACTTACAAATGTAGAAGAATTATGTATAAAAAAATAACTGCATTCAAAAATAACAAACACAATGTAAAACTTCAGGGCATACAAGTCCAGTCAGTCCTATTTCTTCTTCAGCCAGTCCACTCAGACACACAAGTTTGTTGTTAGATTTGAAGGAGATAATGCTGCCCAGGTCTTGTTACCAGTGTCACCTGAAGTGAGAACAGGCATTCACATGGCACTGCAGTAGCCAGCATTGCAAGATATTTACATGCCAGATGCACTAAAGATTCATATGTCCCTTCTTGCTTCAATTACCATTCCAGAGGACATGGATCCATGCTGATGACAGGTTCTGCTCAATAACTATCCAAAGCAGTACAGACCAACACATGTTCATTTTCATCCTCATAGTTAGATGCCACCAGCAGAAGATTGGTTTTCTTTTTTGGTGGTTCGGGTTCTGTAGTTTCTGCATCGGAGTGCTGCTCTTTTAAGACTTCTGAAAGCATGCTCTACACCTCATCCCTCTCAGATATTGGAAGGCACTTCACATTCTTAAACCTTGGATTGACTGCTGTAGCTATCTTTAGAAATTTCACATTGGTACCTTCTTTGCTTTTTGTCAAATCTGCTGTGAAAGTGTTCTTAAAATGAACGTGTGCTGAGTCATCATCCGACACTACTATACATGAAATATACAGCAGAATTTGGGTAAAACAGAGATGAAGACGTACAATTCTCCCCCAAGGAGTTCAGTCACAAATTTAATTAATGCATTAATTTTTTAGCAAGCATCATCAGCATGCAAGCATGTCCTCTAGAATGGTGTCTGAAGCATGAAGGGGCATATGAATATTTAGCATAACTGGCATGTAAATACCTTTCAATGCTGGTTAAAGAAGTCCTATTCAAACGCCTGTTCTTACTTTATGGTGACATATATAAGAAGTGGGAAGCATCATCTCTCGTAAATGTAAACAAACTTGTTTGTTTTAACGATTGGCTGAATAAGAAGTAGGACTGAGTGGACTTGTAGATTCTAAAAAGTTTTGCATTGTTTTGTTTTTGAGTGCAGTTATATAACAAAAAAAAATCTACATTGGTAGTTGCACTTTCAACCATAAAGAGATTGCACCACAGTACTTGTATGAGATGAATTGAAATACTATTTCTTTGTGTTATAATTTTACATTGCAATATTTGTAATAAAAATAATAATATAAAGTGAGCAGCGTAACTTTGTATTCTGGGTTGTAACTGAAATCAATATATTTGCAAATGTCGCAAGAACATCCCAAAATATTTAATAATTTCAATGGGTATTCTACTATTTAACAGTGTGAATAAACTGCAATAATCACGATTACTTTTTTTTGAGTTAATCCATGTGAGTTAACTGCGATTAATTGACAGCCCTAATAAAAATATTGACTAGAAACCGAATCCAGAACATGACACTGCAAGACCCCACTAGATACGCCCCTCTCGGTTTGAAAGTGAACCATTGAAACCATATTTGTATATTTTTCAACCAGTTGTGCACCCACTTAATAGTCATTTAACTTAGACCACGTTTCCCCAGTTGTCTTATGAAAATGTCAGCTCCCAGACTGCTGCACTGGGCAGCACAGTTTGGGGAGAAGGTGACCAGCCCTCTGTGGAGAAAGAAGTGGTTCGGACTATTTAGAAAAACTGGATGAGCACAAGTCCAGGGGCCGATGCGCTGCATCTAAGGGTGCTAAAGGAGTTGGTGGATGCGATTGCAGAGCCATTGGCCATTATCTTTGAAAACTCATGGCGAACTGGGGCGGTCCCAGATGACTGGAAAAAGGCTACTGTAGTGCCCATCTTTAAAAAAGGGAAGGAGGAGGATCCGGGGAACTACAGGCCAGTCAGCCTCACCTCAGTCCTTGGAAAAATCATGGAGCAGTCCTCAAGGAATCAATTCTGAAGCAGTTAGAGGAGAAGAAAGTGATCAGGAACAGTAAGCATGGATTCACCAAGGGCAGGTCATGTCTGACTAACCTAATTGCCTTCTATGAGCAGATAACTGGGTCTGTGGATGAGGGGAAAGCAGTGGATATGTTATTCCTTGACTTTAGCAAAGTTTTTGATACAGTCTCCCACAGTATTCTTGCCAGCAAGTTAAAGAAATATGGGCTGGATGATTGGACTATAAGGTGGATAGAAAGCTGGCTACATTGTCGGGATCAGCGGGTAGTGATCAACAGCTCCATGTCTAGTTGGCAGCTGGTTTCAAGTGGAGTGCCCCAACAGTCGGTCCTGGGGCTGGTTTTGTTCAATATCTTCATTAATAATCTGGAGGATGGCATGGACTGCACTCTCAGCAAGTTTGTAGATGACACTGAACTGGTAAGAGTGGTAGATACATTGGAGGGTAGGGATAGGATACAGAGGTACCTAGACAAATTAAAGGACTGGGCCAAGAGAAACCTGATGAGGTTCAACAAGGACAAGTACAGAGTCCTGCACTTAGGATAGAAGAATCCCATGCACTGTTACAGACTAGGGACTGAATGGCTAGGAAGCAGTTCTGCGGAAAAGGACCTAGGGGTTACAGTGGACAAAAAGCCGGATATGAGTCAACAGGGCGCCCTTGTTGCCAGGAAGGCTAATGGCATTTTGGGCTGCATAAGTAGGGGCATTACCAGCAGATCGAGGGATGTGATCATTCCCCTCTATTCGACATTGGTGAGGCCTCATCTGGAGTACTGTGTCTAGTTTGGGGCCCCACATTACAAGGAGGATGTGGAAAAATTGGAGAGAGTCCAGCGGAGGGCAACAAAAATGATTAGGGGGCTGGAGCACATGACTTATGAGGAGAGGCTGATGGAACTGGGATTGTTTAGTCTACAGAAGAGAAGAATGAGGGGGGATTTGATAGCTGCTTTCAACTACCTGAAAGGGGGTTTCAAAGAGGATGGATCTAGACTGTTCTCAGTGGTACCTGATGACAGAACAAGGAGTAATGGTCTCAAGTTGCAGTGGGGGAGGTTTAGGTCGGATATTAGGAAAAAACTTTTTCACTCAGAGAGTGGTGAAGCACTGGAATGGGTTACCTAGGGAGGTGGTAGAATCTCCTTCCTTAGATGTTTTTAAGGTCAGGCTTGACAAAGCCCTGGCTGGGATGATTTATTTGGGAATTGGTCCTGCTTTGAGCACGGGGTTGGACTAGATGATCTCCTGAGGTCCCTTCCAACCCTGATATTCTATGATTCTTTAGAAGTGTCTTCTTGAGACACTGTCAGTTTTCCTGAACTCCTTTATCCCTTAGATTTTCTTCCCATGGGACCTTACCTACCAGTTCTCTGAGTTTGTTTAAATCTGCTTTTTAAGTCCATTGTTCTTATTCTACTGCTCTCCCTCCTTCCTATCCTTAGGATCATGAAATCTATTCATATCTAGTCACTTTCATGAAATTACCTTCCGTCTCCGATTCCAAGCAACTCCTTCCTATGGTAAGAATCAAGTCTAAAATGGAAACGGAATTTATTGGAAATCTTGAGTTTTGCCGTATTGCTTTTCCAACAGATTCCCAATCTCTTTTCCTCAGTGACCCTTTGGAACTGCTGAAGGGAAGAAACATGCATCAAAGCATCCCTCCCCGTATTGCAGGAGAACAGAACATGATGGGACAGGGCCACCAGAGGGGGGGACAAGTGGGGCAATTTGCCCAGGCCCTGGGTCAACAGGGGCCCCCCACGAGCATGGCTGAGGCTCCCTCCCCGGCCCATCTCCCTCCCCTCCCCTCTCCCGGAGCCTCAGCCCATCCAGCAGCGTCCCAGACAGTTGCAGCGTAGTTCCGTCGGGGACCCTGAGCCCCGCCCCTCTCAGAGCCGTGTGATAAGGGGGTGGGGCTGCGAGATCCAGGTCGAGCAGAGGAAGCTGAGCTCAGCCTGGAGCTCCCAGCCCCGCCCCCTGACCATGTGGCTCTGAGTGGGGTGGGGCTCGGGCCCCGCCGGAGACACGCTGCCTCTGTCGAGTGAAGCTCCTGGATGCGCTGAGGCTCCAGGTGAGAGGGGAGCCAGGGGTAAGGGGCCGGGGTCAGGGGGGTTGGCCAAGGGGGAGTCCCAGGGACTGGGAGGAGGCAGAGGTTGGCAGGGCGGTCAGGGGACAGGGAATGGGGGGTTGGATTGTGGGCATTCCGGGGGTCTGTCAGGACTCAGCAGGTGGTGGTGGATAGGGGTCGGGGCAGTCAGGGGACAGGAGCAGGGGTGGGGTCCTGGGGTGGTGGGGGGTCTCTGAGGGATGGTGAGGGGGCAAGGAGCAGGATGGGTTGGGGATTCTGAGGGGGCGCGGGCAGTCAGGGGGCAGGAAGTGGGTGGGGGTTGGATAGGGGGCAGGGCCAGGCTGTTTGGGAGGCACAGCCTTCCCTACCCTAAAGCTCATTCAGCAGTTTGAGGCTTGCAGAAAAGCCAAGCTGTTAGCTTTTCCATTAGGGCTACCGTCCCTTTCACTTCTCAAATGCCAAATTATAGTCTACATTTAATTTCAGTGCCATAGGGAGATTCATGTCAGGGGAGGGTAGCTTCATTTAAAATTAGCCACTCGGGGAGGGATCACATGAGAAGAGCAATATCCTACACCACCTACCTCCTTCCCAACCCTACCAAGGGAGACCCCCCCTACATTTCCTGAGGCTCCAGAGGGGTTAATTCAGTGGTTCTCAAACTTTTGTATTGGTGACCCCTTTCACATAGCAAACCTGTGAGTGTGACCCCCTCCCCTTATAAACTAAAAACACTTTTCTATATATTTAACACTATTATAAATGCTGGAGGCAAAGCAGGGTTTGAGGTGGAGGCTAACAGCTCACAGCCCCAGTAATAACCTCGTGACCCCCTGAGGGGTCCCGACCCCCAGTTTGAAAACCCCTGAGGTAATTTAATTTTATCACCCTATGTCCATTCACATGCATTTGCTATTTTGAGCATTTCAGTTTTCACAACATAGGCTCATCCCAGATTTGGAACAAGCTCAAATGCTCAGTTTGTGGAGTATGTACATAAGATATACTAAAGACAAACCCACAGTAACCATATCCAGTTTGTGAGGGACTCCATGGAGCCAGTCTCTAGGAAACAGATAAAATGCATGGAGGTTAAGTCTATTAATGGCTATTAGCCAGGATAGGTAAGGAATGGTGCCCCTAGCCAGAGGGTGGAGATGGATGGCAGGAGAGAGATCACTTGATCATTACTTGTTAGGTTTACTCCCTCTGGGACACTTGGCATTGGCCATTGTCGGTAGGCAGGATACTGGGCTGGATGGACCTCTGGTTTGACCCAGTATGGATGTTTTTATATTCTAACCTAAATGAACCCAAAGTTATGGAGACAGATATGAGTCAAGGAAGCCAGCAGCGTATCAGAAACCTGGAAAAATCTCTGACTGGATGGGCTCAGGCGTTTGGTCACAAACTGAGGTGGTTCAAAAAGTTTTGGATTTTTTTTAAGCAGAATTTTTTTACTGTTTCTTTAAACAATCAAACACAGCAAGCAGCAGATATTTGGCCACACGCTTCTGAAACCCCAAACCATATTCAGGTTTTGGCAGACTAATTTCAGCTTTTCAATTAAAAAAACCACAACAAATTTTGAAGAAAAGCAGACGTTGCCTGTGATTTTTTTTTCTGCTTTTTAAAAACCCCTAGTGTTCGATCCAGAAACAGGTTTGCCTGCACATATTTCTCAAACCCTTTTAATAAGCTTTAGTGCCTTTTAGCACTAGTTGATGCTGAGAACCAGTGATACCTTGTAAAGAAGTTCTCTCAAAACTGGATTTATGCTGAGATGCAGAAGGTTTATTTTTCCCAGGGCCGTCTGTGCATGGGGAGCAAGTGGGGCAATTTGCACCGGGCCCCGCAGGGGCCCCCACGAGAATATAGTATTGTAATTTTTTTTATGGAAGGGGCCTCCGAAATTGCTTTGCCCCAGGCCCCCTGAATCCTCTGGGCGGCCCTGTGATGGGACAAGACTATAGAGGTTTCATTACTGTGGATGCTCAGCCAGAGTGAATATGCTCAATAAAGTTGCTAGTTTCTTACATCAATATTGAGCCTTAGCGCCTTAATCCCAGGCTCTCAGTGACCTGGAACACAAGCTAAGCCAACAACAAACAAAGTCACAAAAGAAAACTAAGTGTGAAACCAGATTTAAAGATTTAGCTGCTATTCTCAGCAACCTCTCATGTAACCGAAATACGTCAAAAGCATTTATAAGCTGTTGAGAGATGTTTAGAAATAGCAGCTGATTTCATGGCTGTGAGTGGAAAGATGAGCAAGGGGCTTATCACCTGGATATAGGAGAGCAGGAGGAGACAGCCAGTTAAACGAAGTAGCTGATCTAGCCCCACTCTCTCTCTTCTACAGTGAAAACACTGTCCTACATCCATGTTACTCCACACAATACTTCTCAAAACACATTTAGGAGCGTTGAGCTGCTATCCCCTGTACCTGGCAGCTCACAGAGACACCCTAATCTGATCGGTTAATGAGCAGAGGAAGCAGATTTCTGATTCCTGAATCCATTGCCACTCTGCGTCTGCAGCAGACATTTTGTAGTCAGAAGACCTGTCAAGACAGACAAGATAGTTTTGCAAAAGAGAAGAGTTAATTGAACAACAAGGGATTTAAAATCTTTGCAGAGAGAGTAACAGAAGAAACAATTACCGAGTTTAAACATGAATGCCATAATGAAATTGAACGTGGTTTGTCCTTGACTACACTTGCCTCTAATACAATGTTCTGCACCCATCTGCTGCACCCTTGCTGACACCCATCAAGGGTCAGTTTCTCAGTGCAAACATTAAGGCATTTGTTCCCTTTGATCATTGTATGTATGTTTATGTGATGTATGTATGTTTATTATCCACTCTAGGAACTGAAAGGGCTACAGCTGACCGGGAGCAGGTGGCTTCTCTATCCTGCTCCAAACGTGATCCACAAAAGTATTGAGACAATATTATAGGGGTAGATTGTGACTTTTAAGCTACTGTCTTGCATGGGGGGCAATGCAGAGCCACAACACACTTGGACAAGAATCAGGGAGACTGTATCACGGGAAGGAACAATCTCTCCAGTACAACATGGGAAGGAGGGCATAGCAATCTGCTCCATCTGTTAAGACAGGTGCATGCAGTCCCGGAGCTCCACTGATCACAGGGGTTGCTATAGGGCATGGTTCTTTGTACAGCTGGGCAAAGAGATCAGGAGAAGATATTTACTCATCATGTTGCCGGGTGTAGTGACACACCAGTTAGCCCATAACCATCCTGGGGTTTGGTTTTATTCACTGAAAGGAACTACAATTGGAACACCACAAAATCCAGACCAAATCTTTTCCATGGGTTTGACCATTTCTTAAGGAGTGCTCAGCCCTCAGCCTAAGTAAAAGCATCAATGCCAACACTTTCAAATTTGGCTGTCTAAAGTTAGGCAACAAAGTCCATATTTAGGCACCTAAATAAATGATCATTTTTCAGAAGTACTGTGCACCCACAGCTCTCATTAAAGTCAATGGGAGCTCACTACCCCTGGAAATCAGGCCACCTGCTTATTGGAAAGACCTTACAATAATTTTAGACTCCCATGTTTTGAAAGTTTAGCTCCTGTGAACACTACAAAGCAAAGCAACGCTTACATGTACTCAGATAACACCAAGGAGGGAAAAGCAGTGGGAGGTCTGTAATCACTCAGTAAGATGCCATTTCCATGGTAAAGTGGGTTAAACAGGAAGGTGAATCATAGAACATTTTAGTTATTTAATCCTAAAGTTATGTGCTAGCACTCAAAGTCTCAAACAACAAAAAGAGAAGAGGGCAAGTCAGTAGATAAATTATTCTGCTGCCTCCCAAAAAATGTGCCAGTTTCTGCACCAAAGAAGCTACTGACCTTTGCAAAAGCCCAGGATGCATCATTTAGAGACATCATGCCACAAGAACATGGGAGCTGGACTAGCGGTGTCCAAGGGACGTGGTGGTTTTCAAGTACAGTTTATGATGCTGTTTTACAAGGGTGGGGACATCGGGGTGGTTTTTGAGTCAGTCAATAGGACTTTGTGGGACCTTACTTGATTTTTGAAAATTTTACAATAATTAAATGTGCTTTGGGTAGCTTGGCTGTCTTCTTTCTTAAATGAATAATCTGTCCACCCTCGTGCTCACTTAATACTAAAATCAATTTGGTCTCTCTCTCTCTCTCTCATTTTTCCTGGATATTGGAAGAAAAACTCTTAGGAAGCTTTTGATAGCAGAAACAGACATACAGAATTACAATACTAAGGATAAAAACGATGGTGCACAGAGGTGAGAAAGTCACATTCTCCGTTTGCCAAATGTGCCCAACTCCAGGGATTTCAAGATGCTGGTGTTAAACCAGTACATTGGCTCTACACTGCCCAGGGACTTCCCATATGCCAGGGAAATCCTCCAATAGCTGTCTCCCTAGCTTTTTAACCTCTGCATGCTGGCAGACTATGGAAAGTGGTCGTAGCAGAATGACAAATCAAGCCACAAGACTTGACTTCACGGTTTTCTCTAGAGAACTAGTGACATGACAATAGGTTGAAACCTGAGCAGTAGCCTGGCCCAACTCAGTTAGGACTTTCTCCAACTCTGATTAAAGTCAGCAGGAGTATTTTCATTGACTTCATTGGGAGTTAGATCAGGTCATTTGTGGAGAAAGGTTGTTTCATCAGACTGTTTAAAACTCATTGTGGTTTTTGGGGGGTTTTTTTGTTAGAATTTAAGTCAAACTCTGGAAATGAAGACCTAGAAATCTTGATATTTCTAAGGAGAAAAGCAAGCAGAAAAAATACAATGGTGTAAGACTTTTATTATATATCACAAACAAACAGTCACGGGAACACGATGAAAAAAAACTGCTTCACAGTTCACCCTTAAGATAAGTAACTCTCCCCTCCTCAATCCCCCCCCCAAATTTCTAACTCAGTAATAACTGAGATCTAATCAGGAAAAATTATAGCTGAAACATGTAGAGCAGTGGCAGTTCTTTTGTTCTGTGTTTGTACAACAACTAATACAATGGGTCTCCCCCAGTTCATGACTAGGACTCTGAGGCACGGCACTAATAAAAATCCACAACAATAATAATCCATAACACAGTTGGTGGTGACAGCTAGATTGATGCTGATAGAGACCTGATGGTAGAAGACAGCAAGAAGTTAGATTAAAACATGAACAAAGACCAGCACAATTTATCCCTCATTACCAGGAGCACCCATCACAAGGTAGGGAGAAGATAACACCAATATGAATTATCTGGATAAAAAAGGACTAAAGAGGACTATGGAAAGACTATTTGAAAGAGGGAGGAAGAGGTACTACATTACACGGTTAAACAGAATATGATGAAGAGTGATTGGATGAAATTAATTGTAGGTTGAATATCAGAAGACACTTCTGTATATTAGGCTGTGGAACAGTCTCCCAAGGGCCGTGATGGTAACTCGATCACTCAGCACAACTTAAACTGGACTGGACATTGCATTAGTAAATGTGCAATATGGAATGATCCTGTATTGGCAGGGAGAGGCAATGGATTGGACCTAATAGGTATTTTCCATGCCTAGGATCCATTATTATTGAGCTGAAAGAGAAAAAGTTGCACAGAGCGAGAGAGAAATCTTGGTTGCTGCTGTTGTATCACAGTGGAGGGGGCAAACACAATGGTGTGAAAGCATTGCTGGCTGGGAAAGGCTGTCCCCAGCCTCACACATAAGCAGTGCGTGGTACAGGCTGTTAGGGGATGAGTAATGCCATTGGCTCGTCGCAAGGCTGCATCAGATGCTGTTTTTCTTAATCTCTATGCTTTGCTCTGTCACTTGGTAGGTAAATTTTTGTTAGTCAAACTGGCCAAAAGGGAGCTGCATTAGTAAAGAGGGAGGATTGATACGGCTGCCATAATTGTCATCCAAAACATACATACATTATATATATGTACACACACATATATACTGCTGCTCGCACAAGGATTCTTTATATGTCTCTGGCAGAAGCCAAACTAAAAAAAAAACAAAATAAAGAAATCTAGTGCTGGTAAAAGATGCTGGCTCAGATTCTAAGAGCCACTGAGCTCCCAGAGCTCCCATTGGCCTCATTTGGGTGCTCAGACCTTTGATAACCAGGCCCACAGTACGTATAGTGCTGGGAACTCATGTCCTGAGGCCTCACTGGTCATAAGGGCTGACAAGATCCTCTCAATGATGGTCCTTTCTGATTCTCTTAGACCTATCTGTGGATTTTGACCTGGAGAGATTCCCCTATAGGACTGAGAGAATAATTCAGGGACCAATTTGAAGTGGCAGGTTTTATAATGTGGACACCTGTCCACTAAATACTGGACCGAAGCCACCGATTTATTTCACATCCCACAGGCTGCTGAATGGTAACAGCTTTCATCACTGGTAAGCTGGGCTGGATTCAAACTGGCACCCTATGTTTGAAAGAAGCCACACTCCTGTATAATGGCTTTTTTATTTCTTGTCCAAGGAAAATAGCCAAAATTGTGTTCTCCTTCCCTTCCACCTCCTTGTCCCACCATGTCTCGGGTCACATTGTGGCACCTGGCATGATGCATAGTGGACCTGCAACTTAAGGTCTGCCTACAGAACACCTCAGTCTCCATATGTGGAGGATACACATGCCTACAGGAATTTGTCACCTCAGACTCAGCCCAGGAAAGATCCATACTCAAGGCTTGAGGTGACTTGGCACAGCTTTCCTATATCTGATCAGAATGGGAGCATGCGCTCCAGCTTAGCAAGTGGAAGGAGATATCAGAGCAGACTGGTCCTTTGGCTGTAGGGGGCAGTGGTGGGCATGCACATATGGACACATATGCCCATTGATGATGCAGCTGTCAGGTTTTAGAGGGAGGAGGCTTGCACTAGGTCCAAAAGCTGCCAGCCTTTACCCTGCACAATAGCACTGGTTCCACATTCTGTCCTCAGTGGTGTAAACAGACAATGGAATTCAGGAAGAACCTACATTTTCCCCAGATGAAGTGCAGCATGGTGCACCAGTTTTTATAGAGGGTATGAATTGCTAGTTATTGTTTAAGTTAAGGGTTCTCAACCTTTTATTTTCTGCCCCTCTCTCCCCCCGCTACAAAAATTCCAACACTCACCTGTGCCACAACAACTATTTTTCTGCATATAAAAGCCAGGGCCAGCATTAGGGAGTAGCAATCAGGGCAATTGCCCCGGGCCCCCTGCCACAGGGGACCCATAAAGCGTAGTTGCTCAGGCTTCAATGTCAGCCTTGGATGGTGGGGTTTGGGGGCCCGGGCTTCAACCTGTTACAATGGGGCTTTGCTTTGTCTTTATGCCCTGGACCACAGCAAGTCTAATGCTGGCCCCACTTGGCGGACCTCCTGAAACCTTCTCTCAGCCTCCGGCCCCCTGGTTGAGAACCACTTGTTTAAGTGGCATACTGGTTTTATGTACTCCAGTGATAATAGCATAATGCTAATATGCAGGCATGTGTCAATGGTAGAGCTACAGTGTTATCTGCAAATGGCAGCACGTTCTAAAAGTGTATTCAATATGCCTTTGTTACAATCGCAAAGATTTCCATGGACACACTGTTCTACGTGGACAGCACCATTCTTCACTCAAAACACAGTGGCTCTTGTTCTGATGTAGCAGCTTACTGGGCTGCACGAAACACGCCGGCAGCCAGATGTTCTGAACAAGAGCTTTGCAGCTCTTCACACTCCCTTAGAAAGCAGATATGACTGAATTTAAATCATACCATCTCTTGCTCTTCGTAATGCATCAGCTCTATATGTGCCCTATATGGCCATGCCTGAGAAACACACCCATCCTTGAAGCCATGCCCACCTCAGTTTCATGACCAATCCCTTACTCTGCAACCCACAACCTTCCTGATGTACTTCTTGTGTCCACCTGTGATGCACTTCCCCAGCTGTTTGCCACATTTTGCACCTCTTACCACTGGTGCTGATGCTATCGTTCCAGGAACCGTATATAGCCCTAAGAATATACACTGAACTCCTTTAAGAAAAAAAACCTCCTGAACTTGGAAAAGTCTGGAAGCCCCAAGGAAGCAGGAGCAGCACAGCACACAGAATTTTGTTATCGAACAAATAAAACAAGTGGGTAAATGTCACTATCTCCCTTCAAACATTAAAAAAACCTGATTGAGTGTAAAAGATGTCAATCCTGGGCAAGTAAAGCAAACTCTCTTAGAGCTGAATATACACACGCTGATGACAGCTTCAGTGTGTAGCTGCAATGAATGCCAAGATTAAAAAAAACCCCAGGCTCTTTACCTTTACATTTGAAATCAAAATGGACAAAGCCCCGAAGACTACACTGCTGGGAGAAGCTTGCTCTGGCCCCCATGTCAGAAGGACAGGGCAACCTACAAATCCTCCGAATTTTGAAGATGTAGGTGTCACTTCTCCTGGATAAGCCACTATTTAAAGTTCTGCTAACGCTCTTAAGATTCTAGAAGTGCTGAAACCATTTGGAAGTGAACACAAACTATTTTTAACACACACACCAGGCCCGTGTCCAAAACACCGGCCGTTGATAGGAAAAATATATTGTCCAAAGCCAATCTTTCAAACACCAGTGACAATGCCAAAGCATCCAGGCATCCAGATGATGCTCAGAAACTGCTGCAACCCCTGGACAACTTCCCTTGCAAACACTGGCAACTGTGATGGGCAGTGATGCAAACTCCTTCCTCACTGCTTCCTTTGCAAACTCAGGCAAGGGTGCCAAGTTGCCCAGACAGCGCCAGGCACTGCTGCAGCTCCATACTGCTTCCCTCCCAAAGAGAGGCAATGGAGCCAATGTGCACAGATGGTGCCAAGTATTGCTGCACCTCCCTCGTTGCTTCCCTCACAACTACTGGCAGTGAAGCCAAGGTGCCCAGACGGTGCTAATCAGAGATGCGCTCCCCATACTCGTTCCATTGCAAACACAGGCAATGATGCCAAGATGCCCAAACAGTGCCAGGCATTGCTGAAGATCCTGTGCATTGCTCCTCCTGCAATTAACGGCAATAGTGCCAAGGTGCCCAGATGGTGCTCTGGTAGCTTTCTCACCCTGCCCTTTATTGCTTGTTAACACTGGCAGTGATACTAAGCTACCCAGAAAAACACTGGAAATCTTCAAAGATCCTTAGGCAGAGAGGAGAAAGAACTTCAGTGATGGAGATAGGTGGGGTCTCTTTCTCAAATTTATTCTACAATAACTGTTTGTTTGCACAGGCCCATCTCGATGCTATCTAAGGCTTTGTTTGCTCTGCAGATTTCAACCCTCAGCGTAGACCCAATGCAAACCACTAGCGCAGACGTGCTAAACTACAATTTGCACTGATGCAGCGTAACTTGGCGTGAAGCCTGCTTTGTTTACAGTAAGGGCTTGCATTGGTGCAGTATACCGGGGGCTAGCCACCCATGACAAATCCTCTGGTTAGATATGGCCAAAACCTTGACCCATGTTCAAAATCATGCTAAGTGCTGTCCTCAGGGAGGCCAACTCTGCTCCCCCTCTCAAGCTACCTTTGTTTATCATCCTTCACAGAGTCAACAGCTAAGCTCAGGCCCTGGCAGGCAAAGGTTGAAGCCAATCAAATGGTTTCTAGTGATGACATCAGACATGCTCCCGTCCCTCCTTTGCAAAAAGCAATTCAGCCCCTTTGGCCAGATGCAAGCCTCTCCCCATCCTGCTCTAGCGTAAACATTGACGGAAGATGAAGGGCTGCATCTGAGTTCTTAAATGCCTCAGACTTTGATTAAAAATGTTTTTGTCAATTAGGGATTGATTTTTGCTGCTCATTAAGGTGATGGATGTCGAGGTTGATGGAGGTGATATTTTACCCCGCAGCAGCAAGCCATCGGGATGACTGGGTGAAGGCAGAGAACACATTTCCATGCTCCAGTTTGCCAGTGCTGACTGAATGGGCAGGACTGGGAGAACACAGGGCAATAAAAGCCTGGAAAGAAAAGTGCTGCAGCCCACTGGAGGGAGGGGAAAGCACCATCTGTCAGCAGTTTGCAGAGAACGTTTCCCACAGGCTCTTACCTGAGAGCACAGTAGAATCTGGATGCAGGTTTCCAAGCAGAGCCAGGCCGGGCTGCTGCTTTGCAGAGGCATGTGTAAATCGACATGCAAATGCAAGCCCTACCAATGGCCCAGGTCAATACATTCTCATATACCTGCCATGCCAGTACTCACTCATTCAGACCCAGCTTTCCCCCCAGGAATCCTCATTTAGGCAGAGGCCTGCCCCTGCCTACGCAGAAACAGTAGCATCACCTCAGATGCTATTTCCTATCCTATCCTATCGCCCTGCATGGAAGGGTGTTTCTGCATGGAAATCCAACAGAGTTAGAACCACTCAGAGCCGAATCCCCTACAGAACTGCTACTGAGCAGCCAAAGTGAGACCTGCCGATGGCAGCATGGGCTTTGCTGGAACCAGACTTCCAGGGGGCCAGGGAGCAGCACAGAGGTATGTGGACAGCTCCTCTCTGTTCAGCTCAAGGAGCCCTTTTCTGCCAGATCCACAGGATTTTCAGGGTTGAGATGCCTCCCCACAGTCTGAAGCCCCTCAAAGCTCCTACCTCCTGAGAGGATGATTTATTTATAGGGCACTCCATGAGGGTTCCTTAGTAGAATATAATCTTGGTTTAAGCTTTTGATTCTAGCAAAATTCTCAGTGGGAGTTTTGCCTAGGTAAAGGTTTCAGAGTGTGACACATTATTATAGACTCATAGACTTTAAGGTCAGAAGGGACCATTATGGTCTTCTAGTCTGACCTCCTGTACAATGAAGGTCACATAATCTCACCCACTCACTCCTGTAATAGACCCCTGACCTATGTCTGAGCTACTGAAGTCCTCAATTTGTGGTTTAAAGACTTCAAGGTGCAGAGAATCTTCCAGCAAGTGACCTGTGGTCCATGCTGCAGAGGAAGACGAAAACCCCCCAGGGCCTCTGCCAATCTGCCTGGAGGAAAATTCCTTCCCGACCCCAAATATGGTGATCAGTTACCCTGAGCATGTGGGCAAGACTCACCAGTCAGCACCCAGGAAAGAATTCTCTGTAGTAACTCAGATCCCAATCCATCTAACATCCCATCACAGGCCATTGGACATATTTACTGCTAATAGTCAAAGATCAATTAATTGCCAAAATTAGGCTATGTCATCACTCCATAAACTTATCAAGCTTAGTCTTGAAGCCAGATATGTCTTTTGCCTCCACTTGATGGTACAATCAGCCACCAGTGATGTCTAATGTTCTGACTTACAGTGGAATTGCATAGCACCTTCCCAAGACACTTTACAAGCAGTAGTTAATTGAGCCCTACTATGCTGCTGTGAGAAAGATAGAAATATTATTATTCCATTTTACAGATGGGTAAACTGAGACACAGAGAGGAGGGGAAGGCACTTGTCCCATGTCACACAGAGTCTGGGTAGAAGCATCAAAAAAGGAAGCAAGTCTCAAGAAAGTTAGAAGTGGAAACAGAAAGAAGCAAATCAGAGCAGGAGGTTCATGGAGGGGGCTAGGACATGGAGAAAGAGAGAGGCTCTGGGAGAGGCCCTTTTGAAGATTTTAAGAAGGGTGATCTAGGGATGAAGACTAAAGAGACCCACGGTCCTAGACATCCTGCAGGACATTGGGCAAGTCATTTAGCCTCTCTGTGCCTTGATTTCCCCATGTGTAAGACAGGGATAAGAATTCCTACCTGCTTCTCCAGGGGCTGAGAGGCTCCATGTACAGAAACCTGTAAAACATCGAGACCCTTTGCTGACAAGTGCTGCAGAAATGCAAAGCATCAGTGGGTTTGATTTTGCTTTTCTGGCTTCCTTTCCCCTTGACATTAAACCCAGCATTAGCAACCCTGCCACTACAAGGTGTGTGGGTGCAGGAAGGCAATACCACCACTGGGGCACAGGGGAATCAATGCATATTTGTGAAGATGCATGGGAGAGGGCCGTGGGGTCAAAGAGTCGCATAGCCTGAGAGAGGACAACCAAGAACGAGCACTGCAGGGCTGCATGTCACTCATATTGCTGCTCAGGGGTTACTGCGAACATGAGAACCACATCTTCAGTCCTGTAACTACCTCGCTTCTGACTCATGAGGCCAGACAGTGTCTATGTACACAGGGGTGCTGTTAGATGGGATGTCTGAGGTCACCGCAACAGGGTTAGTCCTCAAAGGCATCCCACATAGGTAGAACAGAGGGAGACGAAGGTCACTAGGCAGCTGGGGGAGTGCACACGGACACTACATCCACTATGCTGTACAGCAGAAGATCCCCACAGGCCAGCCCTGAATCATAGAATATCAGAGTTGGAAAGGACCTCAGGAGGTCATCTAGTCCAACCCCTTGCTCAAAGCAGGACCAATTCCCAACTAAATCATCCCAGCCAGAGCTTTGTCAAGCCTGACCACAAAAACCGCTAAGGAAGGAGATTCTACCATCTCCCTAGGTAACCCATTCCAGTGCTTCACCACCCTCCTAGTGAAATAGTGTTTCCTAATATCGAACCTAAACCTCCCCCACTGCAACTTGAGATCATTACTCCTTGTTCTGTCATCTGCTACCACTGAGAACCGTCTAGATCCATCCTCTTTGGAACCCCCTTTCAGGTAGCTGAAAGCAGCTATCAAATCCCTCCTCATTCTTTTCTGCAGACTAAACAATCCCAGTTCCCTCAGCCTCTCCTCATAAGTCATGTGCTCCAGCCCCCTAATCATTTTTGTTGCCCTCCGCTGGACTCTTTCCAATTTTTCCACATCCTTCTTGTAGTGTGGGGCCCCAAACTAGACACAGTACTCCAGATGAGGCCTCACCAATGTCGAATAGAGGGGAATGATCACATCCCTCGATCTGCTGGCAATGCCCCTACTTATACAGCCCAAAATGCCATTAGCCTTCTTGGCAACAAGGGCACACTGTTGACTCATATCCAGCTTCTCGTCCACTGTAACCCCAGGTCCTTTTCCGCAGAACTGTTGCCCAGCCATTCGGTCCCTAGTCTGTAGCAGTGCATGGGATTCTTCTGTCCTAAGTGCAGGACTTTGCACTTGTCCTTGTTGAACCGCATCAGATTTCTTTTGGCCCAATACTCTAATTTGTCTGGGTCTCTCTGTATCCTATTCCTACCCGCCAGCGTATCTACCACTCCTCCCAGTTTAGTGTCATCTGCAAACTTGCTGAGGGTGCAAGTCCATGCCATCCTCCAGATCATTAATGAACATATTGAACAAAACCGGCCCCAGGCCCAACCTCTGAGGCACTCCACTTGAAACCGGCTGCCAACTACATATGAAGCCGTTGATCACTACCCGTTGAGCCCGATGATCTAGCCAGCTTTCTATCCGCCTTATAGTCCATTCATCCAGCCCCTACTCCTTTAACTTGCCAGCACAATGTGGGAACATTGTGCATGAAGCAGAGAACGGGCGGCAGCTCTACACTTTGAACAGATCTATAATTCCTCTCCTGCCTTGCATTCATAGGGAATACAGCTGCCCACTGTACAGGAATGCTCCCCATTTTAAAGTGCCTATCCCTGAAGAGACAGAATTACGCTCTCCTCTGTTTTCAATGGGAAACCATGGGAAAACCCACAGGTCTCTCTGTACACCATGCTGTCTGCATTTGACATGGGCCCATCATTGCAGTATCTAGGCTCCACATATAAAATCAAGGGTTGCACCACATCTATCTGAAACATAAACGACCTCCCTGCCCCCTGTTAAACTGCTTTCTCTGGCCCTATGCTCTCCCTGTTAAACTCTCCCAACTTCAGTACCATCTCTCGCCATGCATCTGTATCTATATTTTACCTACATATGCTGATGAGATCATTAAATTTATCAGTTCTGCCCATTCATTTGATGTTCATTAAGGATCCGGGGTATCACTCCTTTCATCTGGAAATCAAGAGGGAAATGGCCCTCACCCCTTTGGAGACATTAAAGTGAAATGGGTACCACTTTATTTTAAGTGCCCATTAACTAAAGCATAACTGAGACCCAGTTACAATGGGTGCCTCAGGGGAATGTACATATGAGATACACATAGAAGCTGTAAATGGCATCCGGTACAATAATCAGCCCTTGTGGAATAAACATCAAAGCAATTCATAGTGCAGGGATAGTTAAGAGCCTATTTTACTCCTAAAAATAAGAAGAGATGCAGGACTGAGAACTCTCCAGTCCTTTTTGTAAGACTTATTTAAGTCTTATTAAAATATTACTTCTCTTTCCTTTTAGTCAACTGAAGCTCTTAATTCATCTTCTCTGATTTTTTCCATATTTAACTATTGGGGGTGCGGTGGGGTAGAAAGACTCAATATTATTAGTTAAAGGAGCTAATTGGTAGCTTCTTTTTATCTTAAAAGCTTCCCCTGCACTCTTTACAGGTTGGGTTACCATAGCTTTCTTAATCTTTCAAGATTATTCTTCTGGGGCTTGAAGAGACTTCAGTCGACTCTTAAATCTTTTCATTTCATCTCATTTAAATATTTTGGCCAATTCCTGGCATTAATGATGATGAATAGGATTAAGATTAAACCCTTAATAAATTTTGGAAGGTGGAAAAAATCTTTCATTTCCAATAAATCATAAAGCAGTTTCCCTCTCTCTGTTCTTGCCTGCATTCTCTCTCTGAATGTGCTGTCGCTCACTCTCTCCATCTGTCTGCCTCTGCTCTGGTTGTCCATCTGCCTTTGATTTCTCTCTGCCTGATTCCATTCCCATTGAAGTCAATGGAATTTTTGTCATTGAGTTCAGTGGGAGTAAGATCAGGCCCTTATGTTCTTTCTCTGTCTGTGCTCTTACTTGCTCCTCAGCTGTCTTTCTCTGCTCCATCTGCCTCCTCTCTCTTTCTCCTGTTTTCTTTCATTCTAGCACATATGTCCAATGTATAATATTTAAAAAATATAATTCTTAAAAATCATTAGCTAAGCTGTCACCAGCAATTAGAGAAATGGTTTGGATAAGAACCAACATGAAACATCTCTCTAAGCAGAGCCCAAACCTTGCTTGAGGAAACAGATTCACTTCTCCTTTACTTCCCCCGCCACACACACACACACACACACACTCTTGTGCACATCCTGGTTTAATCCAGTAATCTGTTCTCCCAATCTTTGAGTCAGTGGAAACCAGGCTAATTTGGGAATCTTGCTGCAATGAAGCTAGTGATATTTCCACACCAATTTCTTTCCCAAGGAAGAGGGAATAATTTCAAGTTTAAGGGTCAGTGCTCCCAAAGTTTGGGTTACGTATATTCAGAGGTGGATGGTTCAGGTGAGCTCAGATTTCCCACTGAGTTTACTCATGTTTAAGTGACCGTCTCAGCCATCAGCCCCAATGCCAGCAGAGAACAAGGGTTGGTGGAATGTTTTTGGGTGGACATCTGAGGCTGTCTGAATTTTAGCAGGTCGTTTTGGCAGACGTGTACCTCCCAATGTGGTACAATGCTGCAAGCTTTGCATATTGCTCTATGATGGTGAGGATGGGTAACTACTGTACAGCAGACTTAAATGAACTCTGAGCTCTAGGGGCCTAGTTCTGCAAGCATACCAAGGACAGAACTTCATTTGGAGTCAAAGTGAATTTTATGCATGGAATAACGGCAAGATCAGGAGACAGGAACCCATCCCTAGAGCACAAAGAGATGAGTTTGCCAAACTTGTCTACACTTACATTTTATAGTGCTCTAACTCACCCCCTGAGCGCAGCAAGGCTGAGCACTTTAAAGCACTAGTGTACACAGGCTCCAAGCACCGGGAGCATTCCCTCTTGGAGATGGATTACCAGGAGCACTGGGAGAGCTCTCTCCCAGAGCTCACGTGCAACCACACACACACTTCAAAGCACTGCCGTGGGAACACTCCCATGACAGAGCTTTGAAGTTTCCAGTGTAGCCATACCCTTAAAAACAGCTGCACAGACTAATGTGGTATCGCTCATCCTTAACTGTGACATCCAGGACTAAATAAGCCATGGAGACTGAACTAACATCACCACATAGAAGCGGACTCGCCTACTCAAGATTGAGGCACATTAGCAGTAGACAGCATGCAGGTAGCTGGCTCTGCTGTTGACCGTGCTGTTCCTGTACTGTGGATAAAAAGAGGCCGAATAGGATAAATTAGCACCTAGACACACTGATAGGGCATAATTAGATAAGGGGCTTCAGACTCCAGGGCTGTAAATCTAGACTCTTTCACTAGCACTAAAATTCATTTTAAAATGAGGGAGAAAAAAATGCATTTTCCCAGACTTCAGTAAGAAAGCTCCATGATAGAAACAAACATTTATGATGCTCAGAATTAAAACTGGGTCAGTGTGGTGGGAATCAGGTAAGCTACAGGTCTGGTATAGATTACAAGCATATTGGGCAAGCTGAAATGCCGCTCTATGCTTAAACATGCACAACGATATTTACCAAAGTTGATTTTTAGACTAGAACTGGCCAAATTTTCCATTAAAGTCCTTTAACAGAAGAGAGTGGGCAAAGCCTAGGATTTATTCAGGCCAGTGAAAGATGGGCAAGAATGAAGGTGCGTGATAGTGGAGCTGAGAGAGATTATTGCTAACTCTGTGTTGTACTGGTAAGATCATTAGAGAAAAAGAAAGGAGAAGAGTCATACCATCACAAGGACAAGGCTTATGTGTGGATTATGATGGATTTTTTTTATTTTTATTACTCCAGGCTAATAGGAACACAATGGGGGAAGCAAATACCACAAGGATACAAACCTGGCCAAATGCCATCATTTATAGACTCATAGACTTTAGGGTCAGAAGGGACCAATATGATCATCTAGTCTGACCTCCTGCACAAAGCAGGCCACAGAACTCTACCCATCCACTTCTATAACAAACCCCTAACCATTGTCCCAGTTATTGAAGTCTTCAAATTGTGGTTTGAAGACCTCAAGCTGCAGAGAATCCACCAGCAAGTGACCCATGCCCCCACGCTGCAGAGGAAGGCGAAAGACCTCCAGGGCCTCTGCCAATCTGTCCCGGAGGAAAATTCCTTCCCGACCCTAAATATGGCTATCAGCTAAACCCTGAGCATGTGGGCAAGACTCACCAGCCAGCACTCAGGAAAAAATTCTCTGCAGTAACTCAGATCCCATCCCATCTAACATCCCATCACAGACCACTGGGCATACTTATCTGCTGATAATCAAAGATCAATTGCCAAAATCAAGCTATCCCATCATAACATCCCTTTCATAAACTTATCAAGCTTAGTCTTAAAGCCAGATATGTCTTTGGCCCCCGCTACTCCCCTTGGAAGGCTTTTCCAGAACTTCACTCCTCTAATAGTTAGAAACCTTCATCTAATTTCAAGTCTAAACTTCCTAGTGTCCAGTTTATACCCATTTGTTCTTGTGTCTACATTGGTACTAAGCTTAAATAATTCCTCTCCCTCTCTAATATTAATCCTTCTGATATATTTATAAAGAGCAAGCATATCCCTCCTCAGCCTTCTTTTGGTTAGGCTAAACAAGCCAAGCTCTTTGAGTCGCCTTTCATAAGACAGATTTTCCATTCCTCGGATCATCCTAGTAGCCCGTCTCTGAACCTGTTCCAGTTTGAATTCATCCTCCTTAAACAGGGAAGACCAGAACTGCACACAGTATTCCAGATGAGGTCTCACCAGCGCCTTATATAATGGTACTAACACTTCCTTATCTTTGCTGGAAATACTTCGCCTGATGCAAAACCATTAACTGCTCAGTAAGATCAGCTTGTTGCCAAGGTGCGTTGACCTTGAAAAAGGAAGGATGTTCTTATGGCCAAGGCAGTGAGAGTCAGGATACTTAGGCTCACTCCCTAGCTCTGCCACAGACTTCCTGTATGACCCTGGGCAAGTCACCGAGTGGCTCTGTGCCCCAGTTGCCCATTATGTAAAATGGGAGGTAATTAGCCTTTCTTGCTCCCACCCTTCCTCTGTCCTGTTAATGTAGACTGTAAGCTCTTTAGCATGGGGAAAACGTCCTGGATATTTTAGGCATTTCTTTTCAATCTGAAATTTTGTCAAAATGTCAGAATTTGGAAAAAAAAATCAACTCTATGTTTTTAATAAGAAACCAACAGACATTCACTCTTTAAAGAAGAACACACCATCAACCAAAACCTTGTCCCCAGACAACAGCCTGATAAAAATCTAATAGGTCTCTTCCATTTCCAATTTTTAGGGCCTAAATCCAGAGACCCTTAGACTGAGGAAAGCAGGGAATAAGGACCTAAGGACATCATGCCAGGATTCAAAAGTTACAGAAAGAGAGATGCTAAAACAGCACAAAAGATGGGTCCTTCTCTTTTATCCCTTCCCAGTGTCACTGTCAGAGAAAGTATTTTAAGGGGCCAGTCTATGGCCCCCACAAAACTCAAACTTCTTGGGCTGTCCAGCCCTTTTTTCATCACGACAGATAAGTGACATGTATTTTACTGAGCCTGATAATCAGCAGTAGGCAATAGGCCCACCCATTTCACACAGCACTGCTGCACCATACAGCAGCGTGGGAACACAGGAAGCTGCAGCCACTCTCTGTGTTTGGTTCCCCAAGTAAATTAGTAACGCAGTTCATGTTGGTGGTGGCACCAGTACTCAGTTTGGAGACTGAGTGAAATAAGGTGAGGGTGGAAGAACACTAGCCGAGCCCTTTATAGCTCATCCATGTCAGGAAAAGAAGCTCTGTCAGCTGCCTTCCCCAATTTCATCCATTGCTGCCATTTCCATGGCTAATTCCCTTATTTCTACTGCTGCCAGTTATTGATTTATTTTATTCCTGGGGAGCCCCTGAGCACAGAATCAGGGCATCTCAATGCAAATGAATTCACTGCCACTCTCCCAACTCAATTCCAGGAAGCCTTTCTGGATGCATGCATCAATGGCCAGGCCAAAGTAAAAGATGCCAGCGCTCGCTGGGCTCAAGATCGTGGGCCACTTCCGATGTCCTAAACACAGAGCTGACTGAAGATCCAATAAAAGAAGTCCCATGATTCTGCCTTCCCCATAGGCCAGTGGACGGCAACTTTAACTGCATCTGAACAATGCACAGGTGATGTTGATATCTCCTCCACAAATGGAAAATCAAGGAATCACCAAATTGTGACTTGGGTGGGGTACAAACCATGCAGCACATCACACTCAGAGTGGTGGCATAAGAGGAATCCCATCTAGCTACCACAGAAGCATTAGAATGGCTGTTGATCTCTCAAGATTCCATTATAATCACAGCCCAATTGCTTTTCAAACGTCATACGAAAGAAGAAGGCAGCAAATGAAAACAAATGCATACAAACCCATCAAGGGAACTGACGAATCTGACATGAAAGCACCTTACAGAGACCCGCTGTAACCTGATGCTAGCAATAACAAAAAAGGCTAGAATGAACAGACCCATCTGGTGATGCTGTAACTATTTCTGGATTTCTATTCTGTGCAATACTTGCATCTCTGTTGTATTTGTTCCTGACCTTTACTTTTTACTCATCCGAACAATGAATAACAATTCACCAGCAGCTCCCACTGCAACTCACGTTCTTCCCACAGACATAAAATTCTTGATATTTTTTATTATTTTTTTACCATTAAATTGTTATAGTTCAGTGAACACACAAGTGGAACTTCAGCTATGAATTCAGCAAACATCAAGTCCTGGCACTGATCAAGGCAAGTATTTCATTCAAACTTTGTTGAGACTCTTGTCAGAGCAGCATTGCTTCATTGCAGGCTCACAGAGGCCTCAGTGGAGGTTGTTTTGAGTGGAAAGAAAAACTTGATTGATAAAGTCTTCTGAATACAACACAATAGGTTCTGCATAGAAAATGAGGTCAGTGCAGTAGTGACAATGCTGTGTGGATTATAACAGTAATATGCCACTCCAACTGGCTCACCTGGACTTTAGAGGACAAAAATGGACAGGACAAGTAGTTAGGGGACAACGGGTAGACAGATCGAGGGAAGCAAAAAGCACTCCCTAACCGTTTTAAATTTTAGTCACATTGATTAACAGTGTCACAACAGAATGGAGAAACCCATGAGTAAAGGAATTAACCAGTTTCCAGGCCCCAAGTCAGATTGTGCCAGCCTCTCCAGTGAGATGAAATGACCCCAGTATGTCCATCTTGTGGTGAGAGAGGGAAGTCCATAAGCAGAAACACGTATGGAATCAAGAAACAAACAAGCTCTGTATCAAAATGCAGAAATGGGGGCAAAAAGCAAAATTCTGAGCTACACCTGGATCCAAAGTTTGGACCAGTCTGGCTCTGAAGTCCTGTTTGGGGCCATTCTACAGAAAAAGGGCCATCCATAAAGTCTAGAGCTGGATCGAAATGTACTCAAGTGTGGGTGCGCTTGCATTTGGGTTTTTGGTTCAGTCCCACCTCTAAAAATTAATGGAAAGTACGCAATGAGAGCACAGCTCCTGATGTCTGTGCTGGAGAAAGGACAAAGCAGAACAGCTGGATTCTTCTCCCACTCACACTGATAGAGATCAGGATTAATGCCACAGGACTGACGCTGGTGTAAAACTGTGGTAAGGGGGAGCCAGGCCAAGATTGTGAGAGAGCAGGGGCTGGATGATGCAAAGCTTAGTTAACATAACATACTCCCTTAAAGGAAACTGCAAGATTTACTCACTGATATTCTCGAGGCCAAATCCCTGCTAGGAGTCCAGTAATTAACACATTAAGGGGAAAAATTATTGCTAGCATAAGCGGATGCAACTCCACTGAAGTCAATGGAATAAAGTCAGCTTAAGCCTGCCATGAATTTGCCCCTTTATCAGGACTAGAACTGTACAACGTATTTGAAATGAATCACATGATAAAGTTGCCTCTTTCTCCTGTATATGAATCATCTGCAGATTGTGATTATTTAAATTTATTCAGTAACAAAAACTATTCTCTGACTAATGCTTGGCCTGGAACTCGTCCACTGCAGGAGCGTGAGATTCAAAATTCAACTCATGGAGAAAGAACATTGGTCTTGGGCGGCGGTGGTGGGGAAATTACTTCCTTCAGAAACACAGCCACACACCATGTGGCAAACAAAGTTGAAAATAGCTGCAGAAAGAGAGGGGATATGTCCACTTGGAAATTACTTGTGCACTGTTTGAAGCAGCCATTAGCAGTGTAGCAAACAGATTCTGCAAACAGAACTGCTGTGTGCAACAGAACCTGAGACTAACGTAACCTCCTGTTTCTGATTACTGGAACAAGCTCTGAAGCCTGCCATCCCAATAAACGAATACCAAGCGGTGGGGAGCAGGGAAAGTTTATGGAGGATAGGGAGAAGGAAGCCAGTGCAAATGATTAAAATTAGATATCCAAAAAGAATTGATCGTCTCTGCTCAGATGCAGAGTTGCTAACTATAAGAGATCTTTCATCATAAGGAGGCTCTTCGTAAGCCTGAGCGTAAGAGGCAGAAGTACCAGTGAATTCCTAACTATGACAGATGGAAAGTTGAAAACACAATTGGAGGTTTATTTTTCCAACCAAGTGATAACCACACACACACACAGAAAGAATAGATGTTTAAGGAGCTTATTGAAATAGTTCCACATGGCAAGTCAAACAGATAAAAACCAATGCTGAGATGGAGCAGATTACTTTCAAAAAAAGCCATTCGCTTCACTAAAATGGAAATTTCAGCTGTGCTTGACAAGTGTCTTAGTGCCAACTTAGAAAAAAAATCATCCCTGGGTTTAGCCAAACAAAGACTTTCTGAAAGAGACAAGACTGTCTGGTGGGTAGAGCAGGGGTCTGGTAGTGAAACATTCTGATTTCTACTCTGTTCTCCCATTGACTCATGGCAGGACCTCAGGCAAGTCACTTTACCTCTCTCCTCTATGGCTCATGATGACACCACCTTGTGCTTTGATTCTGCTGAATATCATAAGGCTAACAGCCCTGGATCCAGTCAGCACTTGGAGAGGAGACAGGGTGCTGGCAATTGCACCCTATGCACTGAGCCAGTGCCCTCTGTGTGGTGTCAGGAGGCGCTGTGCTGCTGCAGGTGCTGTCCTCCAGATTACATGTAAAATGGAAGTCATGATAACCACATACGGTCATAAAAGAATCAGTGGTAGTTTTCACAGTGTCTGGGTGTTACTTTGTGCTGGCCAATTTTAATATGTGCAATTATGTTCTGCCTGCCTTAAATTCCCACATGTTTAATCTGGATGCTTTTTGTCATCACTTCTTGTACCAACAGTTGTACCAGTGTT
Source organism: Gopherus evgoodei (assembly GCF_007399415.2). NCBI lineage: Eukaryota > Metazoa > Chordata > Testudines > Testudinidae > Gopherus > Gopherus evgoodei. Next base: position 208,173,037 of record NC_044322.1, read on the forward strand.
GCAATAAAACTATGAAACAGCTGCTTGCCTTCCACAGGTGGCTGCATTTCAGCAATCAGGTGAAGATGCCTTTCCCTGCTCCACAGAGGGGTTGTGAGGCTTAATTCATTCATGTTTCCAAAGAGCTCTGAAAGCCTCATTTAAAAACGTCTGCATTCGAAGCAAACTAGATTTCCTGTCAGAAAGTACAGCAGAGGTACAATGTGCAGCTTCATTGAGTCAGGCACAGCCATCCACAGCTAGAGAGATAACAACAGATATTTCTGTACAACACGTTTGTGATTCGTTTCATACTGCGTGTCTACCCAGCAGGTGGGGGTGGGGATGATTCACAGACGCACACAGAAGCTTTGCTTGAGCGAGACCCCCCAAAAAAAAAAAAACAGCGCACTGCCACAGTGGCATGGGCGGTGGCTTGGGCTAGCTACCCAAGCACAATCCCACCCAGCCCCTTAGGTACATACTCAGGCGGCTAGCCCAACCCCCCACCCGCGGTGCTGCAGACATACTGCTGTTTTTACACACTAGCTTAGCAGCCCTAACATGGGTAAGTCTAATCGGGCTGGAAATCACACGTCCCAGCAGCTGTGTAGACACAACCTACATGTTATACTCATAGAGGCACATGTTTTGTTTTAGTCAATATTCAGTGCTCAAGCCCTCCTGTCCTTACTCATGGGAGTATTGTCGCTGGCCTCCGTAAGGTTACCAGTGAGAGTGAAGGTTGTAGGATCAAGTCGCTGGATAGTTTGTTATTAAAATAATCCTGGAGATTGCTGTACAGTAATTATGAATTAGAGAAAGCCAGGACTTCTCTTTCCAGAGGTAAAAGGAGAATTCTTGGGCTTTCCCCTTCAACGCTCCATCAATAGGTGCTAGCACTGACACTCCTAACCTGAAGAGCACTTGTGTGAGAGCTCCAAAGTTTGTCTCTCTCATCAACAGAAGTTGGTCCAATAAAATATATTACCTCACCCACCTTGACTCCTAACAACCCTCTTTTGAGAGGAGATTTTGACCTCTATAGTTATTTGGTCTTCTTGCACCAATGAACTCAGTAGCCTGACCTGACTTACCAGACTCTCACGAATACGAGGCGAATCCAGCTTCCATGGTCTCGCATTTCAACTACACTATTTTAAATCAAGCACCTAACCCCCGACCCTGAAGGAGCTGGTGAGAGAGGATTTGGTTCCCCTAGTTAACTGTTTGCTGCCTTGCCAATGCAATTACACTCTAAGTCATTTCAATGCTGGTAAATGTTTCACACTGGAAACCTTTGAGACTAGAGTTCTCCTCTATTTATCCACAAAGCAAGCACAACAAGACAACGAGTTTCCATCTCTCCCCCTCCTCAATGGGAGCTAAGGATGAGGGGGGAGAACAGTTCTCAGGGGCCATTCAGTCTTTGGCTTCTCAGCTGAGATTCCCAAAGGGGGGAGGGGCAGTTAATGCCAGTTATTAAAGAGTTTTTGTGATGGAGAAATGTGCATACTGGGAAGTGAAGACCTTCAAACTCATCACACACAGGTCATGATGTGGAAACACCAAATAACTGATGGTCATTACCAACCTAGGCTGTAGTCAAGCTAGTGATCCAGAGGTGAAAGGCTATGGCACAAATCTCCTCTGCTGAGTAACCAAGGCAAATTCTGAATCAGACTACCCATTCCTCCTTTGCAGCATGAAGAAAATTCAGGCCAACATTTTCCTTCCATTCACTGCTGTCTTTGTAACCTTCTCATGTTAATCTGATGCATCTCAGGCTTTTTATGCACCGGCTCCTTTCTAAGCAGCAAAAGAATGAACAAGGGAGAGAAAGGTTTTGCTATGCTAAGCTCCACAATTCCTTGACTTTACAACTACTTATAATCAGTGACTGCCATCCCTTGTCCCCAGGGATTAAAGCATCTTACTCTTTCATGCCTAAACTCTCTTAAGAGTTTAGCTGCTCCTTTAAGAAAGAGAACTTTCATTGCCAAGAAGTAGCGAGCTGGGGAACTCAAGGATGTTTCTGGCAGCTATCATTATTATAAGCACAAGCAGATCACCTTTCACCCGAGGATTTCAAAGCACTTTACCCAAGGAGGATAAAGCTCATTGTGTCTGTTTTACAGATAAGAAATGGTGGCATAGATAGGGTAAAGTGACTTGCCCAAGGTCTGTTGCAGAACTGAGACTAAAACTAAAGCCCTCCAATTCCTAGTCTAGTGACCTCTCAATCATTTCTATTTAACTATTTATATAAGGCTTCCCATTTATGTTGCACTTTACAAATATAGATTGAGACACATTCCCTGCCCAGCAGCGCTCAGCATCTTAGTCAGAGGCCAGCAAAAAAACAGATGACTGGGACAGGGAAAGGAGGGTGATGAGAGGTAATCATGAACAAGGAGCCGGTAGGAGGAACTATTTAAGAATAGGTTTTAAGGAGGTGTTTGGAAGAGGGAGCACTTGGTGGATGAGGATTGGAGAGTAGTGTTCCAGGTGCAGGCCCACATGAAAGAAGGTGTGTGGCTGAGAGTGAGGGAAGGAGACAAAGGGCTTAGCAAGGTTTCAAGCCTGGAGAAGGATGAGGATGAGGGCACTAGGGGAAAGACATATAGGAAAAAGATTATGCAGGTCCTTAAAGATGAGGTTTAACGGCCTGAATATGACGCATTAGAGGCAGAAAGACAATGAAGGGCTTCGAGAAGAGAGGAGTCAGAGCAGGATAAGAGTCTAAAACTACTGTGTGAGGAGAAGCATTTCTTGTTCATCAACTGGTATTAGACATGGTTTTTAAAACAATACAATCCCCACCAACTTCTCTATGCTTATCCTGGGCCTGGGGGCCTTAGACCTCTGCTTTGGAAACATTTATCTATTCTTGAACAGCAGCCACAATCAAAGCACTGGTGCACTGGGGACACAGGGAATATAGTTCAAACTGCATTTTAAATGGAAGTACCACAGAGACAAGACACTCTGGCCTCCTCTCTCTCCCCTGGTCCCCAGGCTAGATATGCCAAACATTTAACTGTTTGGTGCTGAGACGTTAGACCTCCCAATACTGCCAATCAGCACAGCTGCACCTGTAAAGAGTTGTGCCAGTACAGTCAGATGACAAGACTAACAGGAGAGGGCAATGGGATTTTGGCTTATGACTGCCTGTTCCAGAAACACACAGTAAAATAAAGGAGCAATTCCACCCAGCGGAGCAGAGCAATGTTATACATTAGATGCTTCCATAAGGCTCCAGCAGAGGGAAGTGGCGAGGGCACCACCTGGCCCCAGATGCCTTACATACTCCTAAGGGCATTCTGCACCAAAAAATTAAAAATTCTGGGCACAATATTTTAAAATTCTGCAAGTTTTATTTGTCAATAAATAAATGCAGAGACTCTAGCATGGCAGTGGGGAGCACAGACCACTGGCTGAATGAAGGCGGGAGATCACCCTGCAAACTCCCCATCCCTGGGACACGGATTCAGTGGTTAGGCTGCACCTGACCCTCACACAGCACAAGACCTGGGCCTGACCCAGAAATACCTTGGGGCCCAGCTAGGCTCAACCAGGCAGGATCCAAGTGTGGAGGGGCTCAGAGTGGGGGGGATCCAGGTGTGGGGTGAGAGGGTTCTGTGTGGAACAATCTGGGTGCAGGCAGCTCAGTGTGGGGGGGATCTGGATGCACAGAGGCTCACAGGGGGGTTCCAGGTGCAGAGGTAGCAGGACTCTTCAGTGGCTTCCACGTTAAAGTGGTTGGGGCTCAGTGGAGGGGCCTGGGTATGGAGGTCTCAGAGTGGGTTCTGAGTGCTGGGGGAGTGGGGCTTGGTGGGGTGGGAGTCTGAATGCAGCTAATTGAGGGTCAGTGGCATGGAGGATCAGTGTGTTGCAGGGGGTGGGGCTCATCAGGGTGCGGGTTTGAGTGCAGGGAGCTCAGTGAGGGTGGTCTGGGCTCAGGGGTTCGAAGGCAGGGGGTCTGGGGGCAGGGGGCTCCAGATGCAGGGGTTGAGGCTCAGTGGGGTGGGGTTCAGGTATGGAGGACTAGGGAGTTCTGGGCATATGGGGTGAGGCTTTGTGGGGGTGCCTGGGCATGGGAGGTCTGGATGCACAGAGGTTGGGTGGATGGGGGAGCAGCTACCTGTACAGTGACCTCTCCCCCCACAGCCGAGGAGAGATAAGGGCAGGAAGCAGGTGAAGATGCTGAGGTTCCTGTAGCTGGGGGAGGTTTCTCAGGTGGATCTTACACAGCCCCAGCCACTCTTTGCAATGGAAGAGGTAGTCTCATCCTCTCCTGCCTCCAGCCAAGCCGCGACTAGCAACTGATCCTGGTTCAGGCTAGGAGCCACTGGCTGGGGCGTCCCTAGTCCTGCGGGGATTTAAACTCTCCCAGCTGCTCCAGGTGCTTGAAACAATGTACCTATGCAACAGCTCTTGCATCTTCCCTTTGTTTCCCTGCAGAAAAATGTTTGTTTGTTTTTTTCTGTGGGGAAGCAAAGAAATCTGTGGGGAACATGCGTTCTGCGCGCATGTAGTGGCGCAGAATTCCCCCAGGAATAATTACACAAAAGAGTGCTCTATATTCTCTGTCCTCATTACATCCATGCAAAGCTTGTTGAGTTCAGTGGGACAGCATGGGGATAAGCAAGGGCAGAATCTGCCCCCTAATGTCTCTGTTAGTAGGTTACAAGACAAAGACAACTACTGTGGCACTACGAGGCCCAGTGATTTAATCACAGGGCTTCCCTGGCTTCCAAGTTACTTGGCTGGGAGCATGCAAATGGCTTCCCAAATGGCTTCCCATGTTCATCTGCAGTCTTTTTGCTTGGGTGGAAAGTAGGGAGAGGCCAAGAACCAGCACATTTTAGAGCTATCATTCCCCAGCCCCGCCTATGCAATCATCTGTAGGGCACCTTTTGGCTGTGGTACATTAGAGATTTGCCTATTTAGAAGCAAGGATCTGCATGCACCTCTACACTGGATCAGCAATGGGACATCCCCCTATGCACCCAAGGTGACCCCATCACCAGCATACAGTGTACAGTAATCCTGGCTCCGGCATTCAGCCCTCCGATGGCATTAGCTCCCAGCAGCCAGCAATGCAATGCCGCTCAGCTCTCGCTCTAAAGGTCCTGTCAGCTTCCCCATGTGCTTCAGAAGTGCCTTGTGAAATGCTAATCTCCCTCAGCTGTGCCCACTCAGGCACTCTTCAGAGCTCCCAGCTCCCCATCCTCTGCACACACACCCTTTAGTTCTCAGCATTTATGCAAATAGATTTTCATCAAGTGCCTTCTTCCTCTTCTGCTTTAGAATCCCGCTTTTTTTCCCCCAAGGGTCCTTTGTGCTGAACAGGAAGGAACAGTGACTCAAGGGAACAGATGAAAGTGGAGAGAGGAAAGTCAGAAAGGGGACCAGCAGAGAGAGAGAGAGAGAGAGAGAGAGAAGTGAGGTGTGGGCAAAAGAGAGAGACACTGACGCAGAGGGGAAAAAAGGGAGTGAGGGAGAAGAGGGGAGACACAGGGAAAAGACAAGAAAGAGACAAAAAGAGGCAGGGAGATGGGGAGGATACAGAAAAAGTGAGTGAGATCGAAGAGACAGACCTTGATGGAGAAAGAGTGAAAGACCAAAAATTGTGTTTCTGCTTGTACTTTTATCTTATCCAAAAATGTTCCCACATAAAAATGCCAACTTAGAGAACGAACATTCAACCACAGAGAAATGATCTCTACAGGAACAGCTCCCTTAGAAAAAGGGTAGCTGTGTAAATGATCAATTTAAACAGGTCTCAGAACTATCCTGGTCCCACTCTTTTCCCTCCTATGGGTTTAAATAATCCTCTTAACCAGGTCCTGTTTCATTTGATGTTTTTAAATGACTTATTCTTGAATTTTCTAGATGAGGAGAACCTGCCATAATTTGGGAGATGAGAGTCAACCAGCCCAACTGGACAGGGACTATGCTCGTACTGAGGCCAAGATACAATTTCCATCACAGTGTACAAGTCATGCTATTCAGAGCTGGCTCCGTCAGCTAGGTTTGTGGTAATTGGGTTTGGGGTGGGAGGGTGGTTAGGGAGGGGTTCTTTGGTAGGAGCTTGAACAATACCACCCTTTGCTTTGTTGGTTATTTGACCTTGCTAGCAACTGGCCTTCATGAAACAACGTCGGCTGTGTGAGTGAAATGAAATACAACTGTATTTTGTATAACATCTCTCAGGGAAACTGGATCACAATTGCACTGCAGAGTTAAGTCATAAATAACAGCAGAGGGAGAAAGACTTAAGAGGCATAAAGGTGCAAGAAAAGATCTGCTGTCAGATGAAGAAAGGGTGAGTTGTTAAGACACTGGAGTAAGACTTAGGAAACTGGGGTTCATTTCTTAGCTCTGCCACAGACTTCCTGGGTGCTCTCAGGCAAGTCATTTGATCTTGCTGTACCCCAGTTCCCCATGTGTGAAATGTGGTTTGTGATGCTCCTTTATCTAGTATACATTTGTGAGGTGCTCAGGTACTTGATGATGGGAACCAAATAAGAACCTACTAAGCAGATAAGAAATGTCAGAAAGTCAGTGAGGTGGCTAGAAGGTATTCTGAATGTCAGGAACCACACCTTAAAACCTGCCAGTGTGGGACCCAAGCCATGGAAAAGTGAGTAAAATGATTCAAACCTAGAAAACCTGCATGTTTTGTTGCATGTTGTGCCACAAACAACAGACGATACAATCATTTTAACTTCTAAAACTGCTTTTTAAGAAAGAGAAACAAAAACAGACATTTAACCCATTTTGCAATTTTTTAAAAGACAGGAAGGAGTTGGGGGTTTCTCCTACTCAATGCTGCTAGAGGATGGAGATGGTCTCTGAACCAGCTTCTTGGGGGCTGCGAAAGAGATAGGGATTTTGGGGAAGGACAAGTGTTCCGTGTCCAGACTGCCTCCAGTTCAAGTGGCACATCCCCCTTCCCCTGCCTCCCCCAAAACCAATACAATTAATTGAGACCTCCAATATAAGTAATCCTCTCCCACCCCCAGTACAGTTCATGCAGGCCCTCCCTATCCACAGGCTCTGTTGCTGCTTGCAGGCTGAACCCTAGTTCCAGAAGATCCTTAGTTGCACGTTCTGTCTCCACTGGCAACTCTGGCTCCGTGTGCCTCTCTCCAAGGTGCAGAGCTGTACTGCAGGAACTTGGCAGCGTTTGTATGGGGTGGGATGGAAGAGTGGGCAAGCAGGCTGGGTGAACCTTTTTCACAAGAAAGGAAGGGGAGCAGAAAGAGGCTAGAAGCTCAGAGAAGGCTCCTCCTATTCACTCCCCCTTGTGTGAATAGGGGCAGCACAGCCTGTCTCCATCCCCCTACCCTGTTTGGTTCCTAGGCAGTACTTCCTTTCCTTAATAGGCCAACCCTCAGGGCAGAGCTGTGCCCGGAGAGACTCCTCCCCTCGCCTTAGGGAGCCAGCCACTCCCTGAGAATGTGGTGTAGCAACTGCAAAGCCATCTTTCTGTTCCTCAAATTCCATGGTGGAAGCCTGCCCAAGTTCACTACAGATCTCCTTGCTACAACTGTCTCTCCCTGCCCCGCATCATTTACTGTGACCTGCTGCCAATAATTCAGACCATGAAAGCACCTTCCTCCCCCGGGGCTGCAGAAGCACCTGTAGGCATGGCAGCAAGACTCCAGAGGAAGCACAGCCTGTCAGTATCATCCTGTTAGAGGGACTTGTGTTCATTCACTGTCTCAGCTTACGTAGCCGTTGTGGGGAAGCAGGATTCGCTGTGTGAATTTCAATGGGATCTTTAATCTGCCAGAGAGTTGGGTTTTTTTTTTCTCTTTTCCAAGTAAGTTCCCTGAGCCAGGCAGGTTGGATTGACAGCTCTGCAGGTACTGCACCAATCTAGCAATTCCTTCTGTGCTGGCTGTCAGAACCACTGCCTCATTTCCTACTGATCTCTCTCTTTATAAGGAACATCTTTCTCTCGTTTCTAACCAAGGGCCTGAATCAGTTCCAAGTCTCACACAGAAACATTTTTATCGGCCTCTAGAAGCAGGGTGCATTAGTAAGACATGTCTAGCTTGCAGGGCCTGTGTTACCATAGCAACGAGGATCAAGCCCAGTTCAAAGAATGATGGGTAAAAAGAAAAAAGAGGGCTCTGGATGGTCTTAAAAACTTCTGCTTTTCTAATGCCCCGTGGCACAGAGATGGGCAGAGAGACGAGGACAGGAGGAGTCTAGAGGAGAGGGGAATGCCCATGGCACTGAAGGGGGAGGGATAGCAGGACACTGGAATTTTCAGGTCTAAAACACACCTCATACAAGTGTGAAGGGCAGAGGACCCAAGTCAGGAAATTGTATTGGTTCCGCTGATTACGCACAACCAGCCACCAGGGCAGTTAGAAGAGCACAGAAGGGCACACTGCGCATCAGAGAAACTTTGAAAACCAGTTTCATGACTAGCCAGGGTAGTGTGAAAGTTCTGTTTGTTTCTCCTTGATGAAAACCCATCCCCTTGGTCACTCTACTTCCCTGTAAGCCAACCGCCCTCCCCTTCCGCCTTTGATCTCCACTTGCAGAGGCAATAAAAATCATTGTTGTTTCAAATTCATTCATTCCTTTATTAATTTGTCACACAAATGGGAGGATAACTGCCAAGGTAGCCTGGGAGGGGGGGGGGGGAGGAGGGAAGCACGGGGTGGGGTTGTTGTAGGGGCATCCCCTAGAATGGCATGCAGCTCATCATAGAAGCGGCATGTCTGGGGCTCTGACTCGGAACACGCATTTGCCTCTCTGGTTCTTTGGTAGGCTTGCCTGCGCTCCTTAAGTTTCACGTGGTACTGCTGCAGATCCCTGTTATAACCTCTGTCCTTCATGCCCTTGGAGATTTTTTCAAATAGTCTGGCATTTTGTCTTTTGGAAGGGAGTTTGGAGAGCATGGATTCGTCTCCCCACACAGCGATCAGATGCAGTACCTCCCATTTGGTCCATGCTGGAGCGCTTTTGCGATTCTGGGACTCTATGGTCACCTGTGCTGATGAGCTCTGCATGGTCACTTGTGCTGATCAGCTCGCCACGCTGGCCAAACAGGAAATGAAATTCAAAAGTTTGCAGGGCTTTCCCTGTCAACTCAGATGCCCTGGCCAGGGCATCTGAGTTGAGAGCACTGTCCAGAGCGGTCACAATGGAGCACTCTGGGATAGCTCCCGGAGGCCAATATCATCAAATTGCTTCCATAGTACCCCAAATCCCCCACAGGGTTTGATTTAAGTGCTAATCCCCTTGTCGGGGAGGAGTACGAAATCGCTTTTAAGAGCCCTTTAAGTTGACAAAATGGCTTTGTCATGTGGACAGTGCAGGATTAATTGATCTAACACCTCTAAATTTGACCTACACTAGTAGTGTAGACCAGGGCTATGAATCTGTCAATTACTATTTCTCTTGCTTATGGCATATTAAATAATGATCAAATGGCTGAAGTGACCCAGGCATATCAGACCAAATGGGTCTCCCCGAACAGTTTGTGCCCTCCAAACCCACTTATGGATCATTTCCAGCAGCATCCCTTCTCTCTCTATTAAGTGGTTTTTAGATCCCACATTTCAACGAGTCCAAGCAACATCTCATCTCTATCTGTGGTTTGGCTCTGCTTATGCCTCTGCCTCACACTGCTAGGCAATCAGAGTACATCGGTATAGGCTCTTCCACATCCCCTTGCTAACACCAGACAGACCTAACAGTGGTCTAGCTTAAAATGGAACCTTACAATAATGAGTGGGAGAGAATATGTCTCAATGTACATCTCTCCCTGTTAGGAATCCACCAAGATGGACAGCTGTATCTTCACTGCTGCCCCAGCCTTTGCAGGGCCATGGGTGCTCCAAGAAGGGGAGACCAGCCTGTCACTAGAAGAAAGCAAGAGGACATCACGCATTGGGGGGGGGGAGATGGAAAAATAAGAGTTGACTGACTCAATATGACAAATGGAATGCAACTTTTCTCCAAATGCCAGGAGATTAAACCAATTTCCTTGCTTCTTCCCCTCCCCTGCTGCCTGAAAGCAGAAAGAGGTGGTTAACCAAGGAAATCCCCTGAATAAGTCCTGACAGCCCTCCTCAGTGATGGCATTTCCTTAAACACTGTTTGTAAAATGGTAATTACCCAGCACACAATGACAGCTGGCACTTAGCAGAGAGAGTGAGCGAGTGGACAAGAAGAATGAGTTCCTGTGTAATTGAACAAAGAGGAAAGAAATATATAAAAATGTAATCAGAAAAATATAAAGATTGCCAGCTGCGCTGATGGGTCATTTCAGCTTCAGGGTTTGTTCTGGAGCAATTGAGTGTAATCGTGGAATCAGACTGAGGGGACTGACATCCTCCCCGTCATTCTGCATCAGGGGCCTAAGGAACTGAGGCAGTTGGTAACAAGCACATGGGTGCTGAGGCTGGTACTGATTTACAAAGGGTCCAAAGCATTTGCTCTCAAACTTTGGACCTGCATAGATGGCGTGTTAGAGTACACCAGTGAGGTGTAAATTCTAGTGCACACCAGCATGATGCTCATTAACTGGCTGCGTGGACCCTGCTGGCACAAGCCAATAGTTTCTTAGTGCATGTAGACATAATCCAATTTCAAACAGTACTACATCAACATGAACTGGTGTGAAGCTCCCTACTGCCCTTCTTCCTCCCTCTACCCTCAGCTCCCCTCTGCTTCATCCCAGAGCCTTACCCTGCCCCCCACTATGCACCTGCTTCCTCCCTCACCCCTCATACAAGGAGAACATCTCTGTCTCTGGGATTCCAGCACTTATTTTTTTAGGAATCCAGCACTGGCTGGGTTACAAAATGAAACAGCCCCTTCTCTTGGGGGGGTGTCTAGAATTAGACAGGAAAAAAATCCACTCGAAAATGTCCATTAGGGAACAATCATGTGCCGGCCAGTGAACTAGAGATCAGGGGAGGCTCTAGACATTTCGCCACCCCAAGCACGGCGGCATGCCGTGGGGGGTGCTCTGCCAGTTGCTGGTCCCGCGGGTCTGGTGGACCTCCCGCAGGCGTGCCTGCAGAGGGTCCGCTGGTCCCACAGCTCCACCGAAGCCAGGACCATCTGCAGGCACGCCTGCGGGAGGTCCACCAGAAACGCAGGACCAGCGGACCCTCTGCAGGCATGCCACCGAAGGCTGCCTACCTGCCGCCCTCCCAGCAACCGGCAGAGCGCCCCCCGCAGCATGCCACCCCCAAGCACGCACTTGGCGTGCTGGGGCCTGGAGCCACCCCTGCTAGAGATAATCTAATAGGTCTTTAGTTTTTAGGTTTGTGGCTAGAACAAGGGAGTGGGATGTGGGTTCTATTCAAGTTCTGTCAGATTCCTGGGCAAGTCTCTAATCTCTCTATGCCTCAATTCCCCATCTGCAAATAGCTATACTGATACTTCCTTTGCCTCTTTGGATTGCTAGCTCTTGGGGGCTGGGTCTGTGTTTGTGTAGTGCCCAGTGCAATGATGCCCTGATGTCAGACAGTTCTTTAGGCATCGCTGTTGCACAAATAATATCTATGATACAAAACTCACATTGTAAGCAAATTAGAGATACACGGTGAAAAAAAAACCTCATTTTAATGCAATGGGTGATGCACTACATGAGCTCTAATCTCCCACCCTAGTCTTCATGCTGTTTACATCCTCTCCCTGGGTGAAGGAGGTTGCTATCTTTCTTCACTGCCTGCAGTTCCCAGTGCTCTGATCTCTCCAGGTTGCTCTGAAGGCTGGTTCTGCCCCTGTGTGTTTCTTGCCCTCGCCCCACGTTTGTGCACATTTGATCACATTTCAGTTTACACCATGGAAACACCCAGCAAACATCCAGGCAAACTCATACAAGCGGGGCCATGGGGAGGAGGGGATGTCTGGCAAGTGCACACAACGGGAGCACTGGCAAATATAAGGGAGCACTGCTGCTCTAACCTATACTGAGTGAGTCCAGGACTGGGTCAGCACCCATGAGTGTTAAAGTCACCTTTGCCTCATCCTCTTCAGTTGCACTGTGCACTCGTCAGCCAAGGAGCTAGATCATGAAATCTCCTTTTGCAGGTCTAGCTGCCAGCACAAGCTAACCATGGCTGAAACAGAACACCTAAGTCTCTCCCTCTCCCAAGTTCAACAGCACCACCCTCCTACCTGTCAAGCCAGTAACCTGAGTGTCATTTTCGAGGCAGCCCTCACTCTAGGTTTTTGCACCCAGGCTGTCTGCAATTTTGCCAATTCTTTCTGTATAACATCTCTAAGATACAGCCTTTCCCATCCATCCACGCAGCTAAAATTCTCATCCAAGCTCTCATCATCTCTCATCTTGATTATTGCAATATCCTTCTCTCTGGCCTTGACAAACGCAATCGTTGCCCTGTTCATATCCATTCAGAGTGCTGCTGTGAAGATCATTTTCCTAGCCTGTCACTTTGACTATGTCACCCTTCTCTTTGCATCCCCATTCCTCCAGTGGCTCCTCAATCTCTATCGCATCAAACATAAGCCAACATTATTCACTTTCAAGTCCCTTCCCAAGCAAGCCCCACCCTATCTATCACCTGTCATTTGCTATTGAGCTGTCAATGCTCATCTCCAAGTGGCCCGTGATGCCAGCCTCCACTGCCCGTGTCTTACATTTCAAATAAGCCCCTTTGTGCTTTCTCCATGCAGCCACTTACGCCTGGAAGAGGCTCCCCATAAAATATCCACAAAGCTACTACATTAGTCACCTCAAAACTCTCCTTTGCTGTGATGCCTACAAAACAAACAAACAAAAAAAACTTAACAGTTAGGCTGCTGGTGTCCTGAGATCCCTGCCTGGTATTGTCACATGGGTTCCTTGTACTCCTCTGTCTGTCTGTATCTATTGGCTGTGTCTTGTCTTATACATAGATTGTAAGCTCCTTGGGTCAGGGAGCATCTTTTTGTTCTCTGTTTGTACACAGCCTAGCACTATGGGGTCCTTGTCTATGACTGAGGCCCCAGGAGCTATGGTAATACAAACAGCAACATATTTATTTGTATGACAGTAGCGATAGAGTGGCGGGAGGGAGGCCAAGGTAACAATAGTGCAAGCACATTCTCATGTAGACTAGGTGTGTTCACAATGCAGCCTGACATTTCCTCACCATTCTCAGGCAGCTGTGCTCTTAAGAACAATTCAGTTGTCTTAGTAGCCCAGTACATCTTTACTCACTTAGGGAAAAATCCTGAGAGCTGCTTAGCTCCTGCTAAGTATCCCCAACACTCACTGACTTCACTGGGTATGCAAGTGCTCAGCACCTCACAAGAGCTGACTTTTATGCTTGTTAGAAGGTGAGTTCTCTTCTGTGCAAGGTCTGTATGATAATAATTTTCTCAGCCCTATGTACATTTAGACAACATATATTTTCTCGCTACAGACAGATATACCTTGGAACTGTAATTTATTATGCTAGTATCTCCAAAGCTGTTTGGTTTTTTTTTTGGTTGAGAAATATAAGCAGAGTTCTATTACAGTGTATAGTTTTTATGATTGTGATTGATGATTTGTTTGACAAGGTCTCTTACGTATCAGTCTAACTATTCTGTACTTTGTATGTGATTATCCTCAAACTGTCTTAATATAGTTTAGATATTACCCTCTCTTGAGTAATGGATGTGTTTTCTTTAAATACAGCTAAACTGTTACTTTAATGAGTGAGAATTTGGGGACAGAATTTATACTTGGAAGTTACTGATTTGAAAATCATCAATATATTTCTAAATAGACAAGCACAAATAAATTGCAAAGTGATTTTTTTCCATAACCTGACATAAAAATGTAAGCATGTTTCCAGGTACAAAATAATTACTTCAAGCAGTAACCACGTATTTATAGTAAGATGTATTAAAGAAGTCCCATCGAGAATGAAACAGCTAATACTGCAATTTAATTATAAACCCCTATATATGCCAGCGCATTTTCACTATTACTTCTGTTATTCTTGATCTGTAGTATGTTGCCTAATACAATTTGCTGTGCATCTTTCATATAAACGACTTTCATTGGTTCTATTTATTTGCTATACATAGTGCAGAGCTGCAAAAGATGCTACATATGTGTATTTAAGGATGCAGAAAGAAGTGTGAGAGTTGTATTGTATTATTCGAGAACTAGCATGTGGTCTTATAATTACAGGATTTGTTGTAATGCATATATGCAAAAAAGACTAGAGTTAAGGATTTCATTTAGGTGGAACCATCATGTGCTAGGTGGGGGTGAATACTGCTAATTATCCATCTCCATAGCCATTTTTACATAAAATTACCAAAGACTCCTTTTGTGTTTGTTTTCTCTGTGGCTCCATAGATCATTACATATGACATCTCTTGACATTTGAGTGCTTAATCTTAACACTCTCTTAATGCAGTTTATAGTTTTATAGATTAAGTCCAGAAGGGATCATTCCGATCATCTCTCATCTCACCTCCTGCACAAACCTAGGGCCTTAGATTTCACTCAGTGATTCTGGAATCAAGCCCAATGAGTTGTGGCTGAGCTACAGCACATCTTTTAGAGACATCCAGTTTTGATTTAAAGATATCCAGTGATGTAGCGCTTGCCACTTCCTTCGGTAAATCTAGTTTACTATGTGAAATACAGACACGGAATATATATCTATATATCTATATAAAACATTCATCCTAATGTTCCTTCCTGGCTGAATAATGTAAAATACATGGTATTTGGGAATTTCTGTGCCCTTTGGTGACTGTCCAAGGATACACATGGCTCTTAGAAGAAAGCTCTCCTGGTTTGGTCCTCTAAAACCCACTAGGCCCTCACTGTAGTATTTACACGTATTAATTACTAAAGCATTCTGGATGCCAGCGCAAGATCATGAAGTGGGAGCAGGTCATTGTCAGAAGGTTCTTGTCACTGTCAGGGTGCGGGAGGTTGTTTCTGTTGTTGGTGCTGCTGCTTCTGATCAGCTATGGTGGGCTTGTAGAATCAAGAGGACTCTGTTATCACTTGTGGAGAGACAGTGAGAAGCAGAGGAATCAAGAAGAGGAGCATGTTTGAGAGACAACAGACAAAAATGTGTGTAGGAAAGAAAAAAAGAGACGAGAGTTAGAAAACAAAGCAAGAGCAAAGGGAGAGGGGAGGAGTATAAAATGAGATTGATGAGGAGAAAAAGGGCAAGAAGAGAGAATCAGGATAGCCGGCTGTAAAGCCGGCTAAATGTTTGTGCTCCAGATGTGCCTGTAAACATTAGAAAATGAGTATGACCATTCACTCACAGAGAGCCATGCACAGAATTAGGCACCAATGACAAATCATAGCCTCATTTGGGTGAGAAGGGGTCTCTGGGACATCATCCAGGCCATTCCCATGCACTGTGGCAGGCTCTGATTATACTTAAACCATCCCTGACAGATGGGTGGCTCATCTCTACCTGAAATATCTCCAATGCTGGTGTCTCCAAAGCCTGCCTTGGCAGCTCATTCCATTGCCAAACTGTTTCTAGAGTTATAAAGTTTTCCCTAATATTTTAACTAACTGTTCCCTGCTGCAGCTTAGGATCATTACATCTTTCTCCTCTTCATACTGACTAGTGAGAAGAATGGATCCCCATCCTCTTCCTAACATCTCTTTATGGATCTGTAGACAGCAATCAGTCTCCCCTCACACATCTTTCCTCCACAATGAATATACTCAGCTTTCTTAATCTTTTCATTTAGGTCTCATTTTCCAGACTTTTTGTTGCTGTTGCTCTTCTCTGATCTTTCTCCAGTGTGCCCTGGCCCCAGGTTGGGAGGGGAAGGGGGATGGGACTAGTATAGCATCTCCTAACCTTATTCCTCTGGTGTGCCAAGCTCAATTCAGGTCCACTTGAGGACTGGGGCACTTATCTGCCCTGAACACCATTCACTTCCTATCACCTCCTAAATATATTGTACCTTGCAGGCCTTGGGGTTCTACCACTACAAGACATTTAAGGTCAGAGGGTCCCAGGGTCAGTTGTGGGGAAAGGTACTAAAGGGGAAGTGGAGAATGAAAAAGATGGAGAATTCTGTGGTTTGAAGGCGGGTCCCAGCTTGACATGCTGATTGGAGGCCTGACATCATATAAACATTAGGACACCTTCCCCCTGCCTCAGATGCAAATATCACCCAGATCCATATAACACCTTATCTGTCTATTCACATCTTTGGGTCCCTCTTCCCTGTACTGCTTTCCTACCCCTCTTCATCCTAGTTCAAAGCATCCATTTACAAGTTGTGTTAGTAGGTCTCAGGAGGAGACTAATTCCCTGCTGTTAAAGCAGTGTGCATGACTATTTTTTGTACAAAGCAAAGATAGCTTGGAGCTATGATTTTAGTTGCAAATAGGCAACCTACACAGGAAAAAAAATCACAAATGAAAGCACTGAGTAAGTCATTTGAGATATTATACATTATGATGCCTCTAGTCACTTGCTAGCTGCTAAAAAGGTTTCTTGGGGTCTAGATTAGAAGATGGATCTTTAGGAACATCTGAAGACAAAAAGGGACCCAGCAAACTATACAAAAGAATTGCTGTGGCATGCCCATAAGGATTCCACAGAAGGATTAAGTTCAGGGCAAATGCATGACAAACACACCACCCTGATCTGACTATAGATGCAGTGGCATACCTTATGTAGAAGTCTAGATGCCACCATTTATTCCTATGATGGTGCAAAACTAGAGAGGAGGAAGAGCTAATAAAAATTTGGCCCTATGAATCACATAACCAAACACCAGGCTTTACTCGTGATGAGACACCTATAACCCATTGTAACAACAGGCATATTGCAAACAGCAGCAACTTACAGATGTTTCTGTGCAGAGTACGAACAGTCAATGCTATTTCTTTTAAATACCGAGCTGCAACTTCAAGTCAGGCATGGAATTTATTAAGCCTCCCAGAATTTATCTGTCTAAGAAGCTTTGGGATTAGATCACGTTCATGTCAACCTTACAGAAAAAGAAATCTGAAAATCAGTTAAGTATTTTATTCCTCGCCACAAGAAGAATACAAAATGTAAAACGTCCTTGTTCTGATGTGCTGGAAAAATTCCTGGAATCATTCAGCCAAAGATAACTTGTGTTTCTAAATATTTGGGATCTGAAGATATGGCATAAAGATTGAATTTATTATTACTACTATAACAAAAGAGTTTCTTTTTTAAAAAAGCTCTGCAGTATACCTACATATATAAATCACTGGTATTTTGGGTGTTCCGCGGTGTGCTGTGAATAGAAAAAGGCGGATAGGAAGGAGATTAAGATCCTCTTTTTATCCAGAGAACAGATACAATATTGGCAACTGCACTAGGTGATCCCTCACCCGTTCCCAGAATATTGAACATTGTAGTACTTTCAGGAATGGCATGGGCCCATCACCCACAGAGTATGTGCAAGGAAACACTGCCTGGAAGATGCCATTTTCTAGAGCATATCCCTTCACCCTCACCGGTATGACCTCACATACACGTTCTGGCAGTGACAGCATGGCATGTGCTTCAAAATGGCGTCCCCATCTGACAAAAATCACCTCCAGTTTTGTCTCAGTACTGGAGAAGGGACAAACCGCCCAAAAGGAAGACTGTCTAGTTTAAAACTGGACAAATGAGCTGCCTAAACTGCACCCATGCCAACCTCACCCAGCAGGAGTTACTGAACGAAGGGTGTTGTGGTGGCTCTGACTTGCTCACTTATTCTGTAGTGCTGACCTTTTCCAATAGGTGGGACTATGAAGAATGATCTATCTTTCTGTTTTATTAGGGGTTTGTACTGCCGCCCATCACCACAGCATCTGAACATTTTCCATGTAAAAATCAATCACATTGGCAAAGTCCTTAGCAGAGTTAGGGGAATCCATCCTGTGATACAGCAGTGACTGCTGTGATCAATACAGCTCTGGTTTTTGCTTCTGTCAGCACAGCTTATAGCAGGCAATGGTCCAGGAGTGCTGCAATGAAGTTATCTCCCAGCTGCTCAAGTCCTAGCCTTTCCCAGGAGGGGGTGCTCTAGAGAACCATGTAGGAACTCAGGGTCTCTTTACTCTTGTAGCACTGAAATTCTTTTTGCAAATGAAATTTTGTTCTTGTTAAAATAAGAAACTGATAGTACCAGCCTAAATCAGGCACTCTACAAGCTTCTCCATCACAGATGTGTGCATCACCCCTGACCTGAAGCCACCCTACTATTCCAGTCCTGGGCTCCTCACACAGCTGTGCCAATGCCCCTCACTCCTGACCTACAACAAGCCCTACTATTCAAGTCCTGTTAATCTCTATCTTCTTCCATCTTACCTCTGCAACAGTATCTACACTTTCATTTGTCATTCTTGCTTGATTACTGCTTTTTTCTTATTATTGCCTGCAATAGCAGAAGGCACGATGCAACCAGTTCCGCTTCTACTCTGCTTTCTAAACCATAGCAGCAAAACAAGCTTTAACCCACCAGCAAACCTAACTGAGAATTACTAAACTGGCTGTATTTGGCTTCATGAAACAGAGGCAGTCAATCAAGGCACAATGTCTGCAATAATTACTCTACAAAGAGTCAGTTCAGCATAACTTCCGGACTGGATCAGTGATGTCAAGTGGTCCTGAGCCCGACGAGGGTGTCAGGGCACTCCCCTTCTGTTAGTAAGAAGCATTATTAGGACCTCCAAAGGAGAAGACCTCCCTCCCAACACACACACCTTTGCATTTTCCTGCAATCTGATAAACAGCCAAACTTCCTGCTGTTCTGGTTTATGGGGGTCTGTTTTTCACTCCAGTCAGTTGCCAACTTGCTACAATCAGCTGTGAAATTTCCCAGCATGCAGCACTTCAGTCTAGCTGTGCTCTGTCATGTTGGATACTCTGCATACCATACAGGCCTGTGCCTTGTAGAAGAGCAGAGTGTCTTATACAGAAACAGCTGTATGGAAACCTTATATCATTCCTCTGCTATAACATTTAAGTTGAGTTGCATTCCTTACAGGTAGAAGAGATTCTACTCACATTTATAAATGTGCTTATTCTCATTTAGGGAAAGAGGGCTGCCAGCATTTCAGATCAATCTGCCTTCATCAGGGCTTAAGCTTTGAAGAATCATGCCTAGTTTTATTTTTCATTTTAAATGTTAACTAAATGTAGTGCTGGTGAACGGTGCCAGTTTGATAGCCCTGGAGACCAACTGGCCAGATTTTTCTCTCAGTTGAAGTGCTCTAAAACCAGAGTAACCCTGTTCTTGTGAAAGTTACTGGTAGCCCCTCTTAACAGCTTACAAGCAGCCATTAGGGCGAAGCAGAAGCCTCATGTACACAGTAGCCTGAACTTTTGAACTGTCTCCCCTTACCAGTTTTGAGGTAGTTGAAGCTGGTTCTTAGCCGGTTTTTGCTGAGCAGGTTGCAGAAGTACAGGATCTGGCAACCACCAATCAAGTGTTAACATGGCAAGGGTCTTTGTCTGAATGTGTATAAAAAGTTTGTGAAATTTGTATGAGACAGTTTTTTGTACCAAGGTACAAGGCTGTCCCTTCTTCTGCAGAATAAAGCAACCTTTCCTTATCCCTGTCTGGCTGTCATTGGCTCTCAGCTAGGTGGACCCGACATTTCGGTAACATTCTAATCAGAGGAGTTACTCCAGACTGATAACTAAGAATGGAGTCTGGCACTGGCGCACTCGCTTTACTCACAAAGGGCCAAATCCTGGTCCCAGTGAAGTCAGTGGCAAAACTCCCACTGATTTCAAGGGGACCAGGATTTGGCCCCCAGAAACAGGTATAAGATAAGCAGCAGCTATGTTGGAGGCTTCATCACCATGTACTCCATTAGCTCTCCTCTAAACAATACACCTCACTCCTTACATGGATCTCTAAAGCAAAAATGAAAATCCAGTCTTTGGCCCCTCTGCTAAAACCATAGGAGGAAGACAATTAGCATAAAGGGTAGGAGATTTTCAGAAATACTCAGCTTTTGCCTAACTGCTCCCACTGAAATGTATTGTCGGTTTCAATGGGAGCAGAGGTAGGCCAGCACAAAGCACTTTTGAAAAGCCCATCAAGAGTTGTTGTGATATAGCGACACATCTTAGGGCATGTCTACACTGCATTTGGGACCATGCCCCCTCACCCTGGGCAGATAGACACTTGCTAGCTTGCTAACAGCATGAACATTGTGGCACAGGCAACAGCTCAGATTAGCCACCCAATACAGACTTGTGTGGCTAGCCCAAGCTGCTGGCCATGTTGCAACCAGGAGTGGCTCCAGGCATCAGCACAGCAAGTGTGTGCCTTGGGCGGCATGCCATGGGGGGTAGCCTGTCAGTCGCTGTGAGGGCGGCAGGCAGGTGGCTTTTGGCGGTGCACCTGCGGGAGGCCTGCCGGTCCCGTGGCTTAGGTGGCAAATTTGGCGGCAGGGATGCCGATGGCGCGGCACCGGCGGACCTCCCGCAGGAACACCGCCAGATCCGTGTGACCAGTGGACCGCCCGCAGGTGCGCCGCTGAAAGCTACCTGCCTGCCGTGTTTGGGGCGGCAAAAAACACAGAGCCACCCCTGGTTGCAACATCCACTCTGCTATTTTTAGCATGATAGCCAGAGCCTACCTAGGCAGGCTGGGAGGCATGGACCCAGCTGCAGTGTAGACATACCCTCAGATTCCTTTGCTTTCATAAGCCAAAACAGCTTCCTCACAGTAATTACATTTGATCACTAGCTTCTGGGTTCAATTTGAACTTGTGCGCTGGAGATTAAAGGCTCTAGCTCCCTTTGTGAACTCTCTGAGCCACCCAGGCCCTAACTACATACATTTTCTACTTTACTAACACCATTATTTGTGACATTGACATCCTCCTGGGATGCTTTTTCCATTTAGTAAATGGGCGGAGTGGTCATAACTGCAGGTTACGCCAAGGGATACATTTGGGTCATGACCTTTGGGTAAGGAACCGAATCAAAGCATTCATACTTCTGAATGCTTCAATCCATATGTACCCCATAACTTTTGGTGCATCGCTCATCACAAGTCATTATAATTGACTTTCTTTGTTTCAGCAGTTTATTTTTGTACTTTGAGGAGTCTAAGAAAAAGAACTTCACCTCCGCACCCTACAAACATTCATCAGGGTAACTTTAGTTTCATGCAGAGGCATTACAGCGTAGGGCAAGGAGGGAATAGTCTGTCTCTGTGTAGAGCAAGTGTGACCACAAATGGAATCCTGTGTTCACATTTGGATACTCCATTACCAGAGAGATATCGACAAGTGGGAGAAGTTCGGAGAAGGACAACAAAAAATACAGAAGATTGGAGGGACTGATGCATGAAGAAAGAGAGTCAAATGTGCCTATCTTGGCTAAGAGAAGAGGACATGATAACAGTAAACTCCAAGGAGTTACATAGCATGATACACAAGGTTATAGCCAGGGATAGAAAGATTTTTTTTTAAGAAAAAAATAAGCCTGATTATCTGAAAAAACAAACATTCTGCCAGCAAGATATATTGTCTGCCAAAGGAAGAGGTTGGAGCCTCATTGTTTGGGACATTTAAAAGTAGAGTGAGTAAAACACTAGAAAATGTATTGTAGCAGCCCACCCAGAACTTGTCCATAGCACACTTCTCAAGAGATGGGTTAACCCTGGTGTTCTGGCCAGATCTGGTTGTTATTTTCTACACTTTCAACTAGAAGTATTCATCTGTGCTTCCTGTTCTGCATTCCTGCAGTGGTATTCTGTAAATGTTAACCAGATATCTTCTCTCTATTTTCTGAAACAGTGGTAAAATGATTTCTGAATTAAAAGGGTGAATTAGCTCCTCAAAGTCCTTGTACAGCAGGGGGCAGTATGCTCCACCCCAGCACAAATGGGAGGAGATTGCTCTTGGATTCCTAATGCTTAATGACTTCTTTGTTGCAATTTTCACCAAGAAGGTTGGTGGTGATTGGACGTCTCACATAGTGAATGCCAGTGAAAATAAGGTAGGATCAAAAGAGGCTAAAATAAGGAAAGAACAAGTTAAAAATTACTTGGACAAATTAGATGTCTTCAAGTCACCAGGTCCTGATGAAATGCATCCTAGAATACTGACTGAGGAGATATCTGAGCCGTTGGCGAATATCTTTGAGAAACCATGGAAGACAGGATTGATTCCAGAAGATTAGAAAAGGGCAATTATAGTGCCCATCTATAAAAGGGGAAATAAGGACAACCCAGGGAATTACAGACCAGTCAGCTT
This sequence comes from Gopherus evgoodei, assembly GCF_007399415.2. Lineage (NCBI taxonomy): Eukaryota > Metazoa > Chordata > Testudines > Testudinidae > Gopherus > Gopherus evgoodei. Next base: position 208,195,241 of record NC_044322.1, read on the forward strand.
AACTTTTGTACCCGAAAAGATAATGTAGCAAATAATCAAGCAATTAGTTTGCAAACATCTAGAAGATAAGATGATAAGTAACAGTCAGCATAGATTTGTCAAGAACAAATTGTGTCAAACCAAGCTGATAGCTTTCTTTGACACGGTAATCTGCCTTGTATATGGAGAGAAGTGGTAGATGTGGTATAGCTTGACTTTAGTAAAGCTTTTGATGCTGTCTCACTTGATCTTCTCATAAATAAACTAGGAAATGCAACCTAGATGGAGCTACTATAAAGTGGGTGAAAAACTGGTTGGAAAACCATTCCCAGACAGTAGTTATCAGTGGTTCACAGTCATGCTGGAAGGGTACAATGGGTGGGGTCCTGCAGGGATCAGTTCTGGGTCTGGTTCTATTCATCAGTAATTTAGATAATGACATACAGAGTACACTTATAAAGTTTGCAGATGATACCAAGCTGGGAAGGGTTGCAAGTGCTTTGGAGAATAGGATTAAAATTCAAAATGATCTGGACAAACTGGAGAAATTCTCTGAAGTAAGAGGATAAAATTCAATAAGGACAAATGCAAAGTTCTCCATTTAGAAAGGAACAATTAGTTGCACACATACAAAAAATGAGAAAGGACTGCCTAGGAAGGAGTACTGCGGAGAGGAATCTGGGGGTCATAGTGGACCACAACCTAAATATGAGTCAACCGTGTAATGCGGTTGCAAAAAAAAGTGAACATCATTTTGGGATGTATTAGAAGGAGCGTTGTAAGCAAGACGTGAGAAGTAATTCTTCCACTCTACTCAGCCCTCAGCTGGAGTATTGCATCCAGTTCTGGGCGCCACATTTCAGGATGTGGACAAATTAGAGAGAGAGTCCAAGAAGAGTAACCAAAAGAATTAAAGGTCTAGAAAACATGACTTGAGGATTGAAAAAATTGGGTTTGTTTAGTCTGGAGATGAGAAGATTGAGAGGGGAAATGATAACAGTTTTCAAGTATGTTACAAGGATGAGGAAAAAAAATTGTTTTTCTTAACCTCTGAGATAGGACAAGAGGCAATGGGCTTAAATTGCAGCAAGGGGGGGTTAAGCTTGATATTAGGAAAAACTTCCTAATTGTCAGGGTGATTAAGCACTGGAATAAATTGCCTTGGGAGGTTGTAGAATCTCCATCATTGAAGATTTTTAAGAGCAGGTTGGACAAACACCTGTCAGGCATGGTCTAGATAATTAGTTCTGTCACGAGTGCAGGGGACTGGACTAGATGACCTCTTGAGGTCCCTTTCAGATCTATGAAACTGTGGATTCAAGATTAAATGATAGGCATAATCCACACTGATTTCTCAAGACACTTGTGCATACCCGCTCCCTCAATTCCCACTCAGCAGAGTAAAAAAGGGGGAGTGTCTAGGAACATGGGAATTGGAGGTCCATATCCTCCACTATCCTGTCTTTGACAGTGGCCAGCACTAGATGATTCAGAGGAAAGTTCAAGAATGCTGCAATAGTCAGATGTGGAATAAGCTGCTCCCCACATTAGGGCTCATCCTGATCTCTAGTAATTAGAGAACGGTTTACATCCTACAGCACAAGGGTTAATATCCCTTTCAATAGTTGTCTTTATTTACAACAACTCTGGCTATCCATCTAAATGTCTAATCCCTTTCTGAAGTAAATTCTTGGCCTCAGAAACTTCCTGTGGCAAGAAGTTCCACAGTATGATTATATTTTGTGTGAAAAAATATTTCTTCCATTGGTTTTGAATGTCCTGCCTTTTAATTACACTGAATGTCCCCTTGTTCTTGTGTTATGAGACAGAGAATGGAAGCTCCTGATATACCTTCCTTTTCATTATTGTAGATATTATTTATCATGTTGCCTCTTACTCATCTCCTTACTAACATAACAACCCCAATCTCTATTCATGGGGGATCTTTTCTAGGTCCTTGACCATTCTTCCCACTCCCCTCAGAATCCCCTTTGGGTCTGCAATATCCTTTATAGATGGGGGTGTTCCGGGTTAGGCCACATCACGATGGAAACATGACGACCTGAGGAAACATGAGCTTCAGTGTAATCATCACCATGCTAATGAGGTGCACGTGCACCCCTCTATGGCCTCACACTGTCTACTAGACTGAAGCAAGTGAGTTGGTGACCACGCAGCAGCGCTCTCGGCAACGCAGAGTCTGGTTCTTCTGTGCTCCAGCCCCTGGACATCACTTTTTACCTTGCATTCCTAGGTGGTTCAAGAACTATGTAAATATAGGATGTAATTGCTACTTCTCCAATTTGGGCATGATATACAATGACTGGCCTTTTAAGGGTATTCCTGTGGAAAAGAATCATGTTGTCTCTTCACGAATCCATCTATTAGTCCTTCCCATTATAATCAATAAATAAATTTCCTTTTTATATGGTGATGTTGGCTCAGTTGTGAGGGTTTGATGGTGAAATTCATTACTCAATTGTCTCAATGCTTCCTTTCTAAGTTCAAAAACATCCATTAGCACCACTATGTGAAGCCCCATTAATCTGCTTTCGTTATAGTAATGTTCTTATTCTTTCTTAGTGACTTTATTGCATCCTACTCAGCCTTGTTGTCCCACAGGAGCTTTTAATTAATGCACTAAGACCTGGTATTAAAGGAAAGAACTAGCAGATTTTTTTAAAAAACATTCAGCATTTCTGGTGACTGGCCAGAAATTAACCAACTTTAGTAAAGTGACCCTTTCCTCATATGCACAAAGTCTTATGCAAAACCCAGTCTGGATTCTAAAACAGATATAAATCAAAATGCCACCTTCCTTAATATTGTCTCTTTTTGTTTTGCCCTCCTATTGTGTGCTATAAAATGTCTTTCACAGAGGAAGGATGTATTGCGTACTTCTTCCCCAAACGGTTTATTTTGAAAAATGACAATCAGTGAACCATACTTCAAAGGCAAGATATTCAGGTGACAGATCTTGTGAGCTGACACCCATTCAGCTGAGAAGAGATTCTGAGATTTTGCTGCTGTTGAATGTGAACTCTTGTTCTGATTTAACCTTGAATTTGAACCCTGAATTGTAGCCTAGATGACTCCAAATCTAATGATAACATAACATAACACCATGGCAACATTAAATCTTTTTATCGTTTCTCACATTTTTTTAGCACCTTCCCACCCTAAAAGGCCACACTAGCTTAGAAAATGGAGCTACATGCCTGATGTTTCATAAACACCAAAAGCTGCTGAAAAGCAGCGTGGTCCAGTGCAGCAGTTCTCAAACTGTTGTTCAGGACCCCAACGTGGGTCGCGACCCCATTTTAATAGGGTCACCACAGGGCTGGCTTAGACTTGCTGGGGCCCAAGGCCGAAGCCTGAGCCCCATTGCCCAGGGGGCAGAGCTCAGGTTACAGGCCCCCTGCCTGGGGCTGAAGCCCCTGCGCTTCATCTTTGGCCCCCTGTCCAAGGCACTGGGGCTCAGGCTTTGGCCCTCCCGCCGGGGCTCAAGGGAGCTCAGGCTTCAGTCCTCCCTCCTGGGGTCATATAGTAATTTTTGTTGTCAGAAGGGGGTCATGATGTGATGAAATTTGAGAACCCCTGCTCTAGTGGAAAATACATTAGATTAGAAGTCAAGAGACCTGAGCTCTAATTCTAGCTCTGGCATGTGATGGTGGGGAAGTAACTTCCCCTGTTCCTTCCCATATTTTGTTTAGAGTCTAGACTACAAGGACAACCTCACACTTAGTATGTGTATACTGCCTACCACAAAGAGTGCCTGATCTTCATTCCAGTCTCTAGGTACAACAATCACAGTAATAAAAACGTTGTTAAAACATGAATGTCTGATAACCCTCCTGTAATAGAGCATGGTATAATTATTTGCATTGCTCTTGTTAGGACCCAGTCCCACAGCCCTTACGCATGATTCCCAGTGGGACTGCTCACGTACCTTACCCAAAATCCACTGAATTCCATAGGAGACATTTAGTTCATTTCAGTGGTCACTGGACCAGGCCACATGTGAGTAAGGGCTTCAAGATCTAGCGTTCAGTTTGCTTACACCCTGCCTCCAGAAACATTCACCACTACAACGAGACTATGCATGTGAAGCATGAGGGGGAGTAGTTGGACTGGAGTCCAAATGAGCAGATTATAGTACCAGATCTCATTCTTCTCACATGCCTTAAGTAGTAAACAAAACAGCTCTCCCAAATGAAGAATATTCTGTTCCCTTCCTTTGTCCTCTGTGAGGAGACAAATTTGGTTTGAGAATAGCAGCTGTATGGGCCCTTCCGATGAGGTCACCTGTTGTTGAACATTCCTAGGCAATGGGAAATTGACATGTTTACTTCCTTCTTGGAGAGTAAATGTAGAACTACCTAGGAAAATGGGCAAACAAAGGAATATGTTGTGAACTGAAGCCTCTGACAAGTCAGAGGAAGAATATATGACATGGATTATAGAATGCATCATTTAAAAACAAACTCTAAGAACTCTATATCATACTTTAAAAGAAAAGAAGAAAGAAAAAGAAAGAAAATCTGTCATGAATCTTCTCACTGCATCCAGAATGCTTCAGTGAGCAGAGATACAGAAACAAGCTAATTACTGTCTCTCTTTTACTCTCCCAGTTCTGAACAACAAAAAAACCCACACAGTATTTTTGTGATTATTCATAAAGAAACACTTCTCTTTCTTAAGAGTAAGAGTTCTGGGGAAGAAGTATGGTATCTGACAGATACCATGTGGGATAGGGTGGAAACAGCAGGAAAGGAGGCAAGGGACTTGGAAAACATGCTGTAGTACATGGGATAACAGTCCAAATTACTGCAGTTTACAGTATGATGATTTCTACTCTACTATTTTCATTAGGGAATTGAACATGGAGGCTTGAACCTATAGTCTCTAGGAAACAATCGTCTGCATCACAAAGTCATCATCTAATTTGTTATGACTGGTAGTGCCCTCTCAAGACAAGTTCAAGATTTGAATAGCTGGAGGTGCATTGGCAAAATGATAAAGGATCCAAAATTGGAATAGCAGTGGCTGCTGGTGGTCAGGATTAAGAAGCATTATCGGAGGTTGTGTGGGGGGAGCCCAGGACTAGAATTGTAGGGGGGGCTTCCGGGCAGAGTTGAGGGGCATTGGCAGAATAGTGTGCAGGGATCCCAGGACTGAAACAGCAGGTGTGGGCTGCAGGTCAGGACTTGGATGCATTGGTAGAGCTTGAAGGTAGGGGTAAGGGAATTTATACAACACCATCTTGTGCTATATCTGACTTTGGTCTGTGCTATCCGCCCCTCACTTCCATGAATATCAAACTGAAAAGCAGAGAAAAGGTTCTTACAGCACTTTCTCCCACCTGCTTTGGGTGTTGAATATTTTTTTAGAGTTCAGGGGAGCAGTACAAAACAGCTGCTTTTTTGAACAAGTGAAGGCAGGGAGCAGGAGCAATGAGGCAGAGGGAGAATCAGAAAGAAAGTGTTGTCTGCTTGTCATTCACTGAATTGTACTGTCCTGCACACAATCAGTTTAGATAGCTGCATAAGGATTCAGAGATGCTACTCCATTGTCTGTCTCTCCATAGCACGATTTATTTGTATATATACACACACATACACACGTATGTATAAGAATAACCACAACCCTTGTGTCCCATCCTAGATACTTTGCTGTCCTACCACAGGCATGGTCTGACCACCGGGACAATCAAGTCCAGAATCCTGCACCCAGCGGTGGCCAATATCTGAATCTTCACAGGAAGATATCTTCCCACCTCCTCCATTAGGTGCCTAACAGACACCATGATGGGAAGCGGGAGATCTACGTTTTTCAAGTTATGGAACTACATAGTTAAGGGAAATAAATATTCAAATACTCTCACACATCATATATTCCCATAAGTAAATGGACACATGTAAAATATCACATTTCACAGTGCCAAAATAACCTTAGCACACTCTCCAAAGACCTAAAAAATTTCAAACTATAGACCCAGGAGCTCTCTTACACACAATTGCAGCTTATTAGATACCAGTTCCAACCTGGACTGCAAACTCTCACAAATCAACCACCATGCATGGCCAACAGACGCAACCATGGCCCATAATACATAAAACATTCCAGTTCTCTCCAGCAGAGTCTAACACCTTTCCTCTTACCCTCCATTACAAAGCCAAGATTTGACCCTCCCTCTCTCAATTCCTACTATGGTCAAGAGACTACAACATATCACAACATATTCTCCATCTACAGTCCAGAACCCGCTCCCCCACATATACTTCATTGTGGGGCAAAAAAAAAAAAAAAAGCCCATCTCCCTTTCCCACACCTATGTGGATAGAGAAACCCATTATATCTTCCCCATTCACCTCTGGCTGTGAGTCAGAGGGCCCTCCTTCCAAATAAAGGCACACAGCACCTTCATCGAACCACATGTAGAACCAGACAGGGCCTAGAGCTGGAGCTATAAACCACTCCAGCATTGTACAGGGACTCTAAAGAAACCACAACAATCACTGGAAGAATTTCTCCAGTGCAAGGCCACATACACTAGCCCCACACTGCCTCCCCCCTCACAGCCCTCGCATAATGGTAGAATGGCAGGGCTGGGGGAGGCTTGATGGGTACAGGAAGGAGAAGTGGCCATAGCATTTTCTATGGCTATTCTGGGTGGCAGAGCAGTCCACAAGCAGCCATGGGGGAGGCGACCATAGTCAAAGCAGCCCGGGCCCCCAGAACAGCTAGGATCCAGCAAAAACAAAAAGATGGCTTACAGCCCTTTGCAGGCTGTACCTCCCTGGCAGCACAGCACAAAATCTAGCCCTCTGGTTGTAGACCTAAACGTACCCAGTTCATTGGACAACGTTAGTTCATCTCTTATATACCACACCAGATTGTATAGGCAGAAGGGAATCAGCATGTCACAAAGACATTTCCTTTTGTAGTCAACCCTTTAATAAAAAATGCCCAAAGCCATGGTGGTTCTGATATAAGCATGTCACTGTGTCTTGTGGTGCTCATGAGCTATTCTAGGAGGAACCCATTGCTATATCTATGCATCCCAGCTATTCAATAACCCAAACAAACTTGTAAAACAAGGACTAAAACCCAGAATCTGTAGCCCCAAATGCACAGGCAGCTAACACTTGCACAAAGAGAAAGCCTCTCAAACAGGTAAATGAATAGATGGCCTCTTATGTTCTCTTTAAGATGCAACCAGCCATTAGCTGGTAAAATATTTCTCATCCACATGATACAGAGCAACCATTATGATCATTAATAACTCTGCTGAATTACAGCCTATTTTCTATAAACCAGCAATGAGTTTTTCAAAGAGATTTAGCTAGAAGGATTCAAATACATGTTAGAGACAATCAAAATTTCAAAACTGGATAATTTGTTAATGACCTGTAACTCCAAAACAATTTGAACAATTTTCTTCAAACTTCACAGAAAATTCCCCTGTACTTTCAAAGTGTAAACAGCAATATTCAGGCCAAATCAATTCTGCTAACAAGTTAGATGGGGGATAATAATAGGCCTTATAATGGAACTGGATTGCAGCCTTAACGATCATTGCCTCTTTATAATAGATTAGCCATTTAACTAGATTATATAGACACAGTGAGATTAGAGAAAATAGAAAAAGCATGGAGACTGGGCTATCTCAGTGTAATACAGTGGTTGCTAAACTAAATCCCAGTTTGTACTACTGATAATGAGATAACCCAATGGAGCTTTTTTTAACTCTGTTTTCCAGTTAAATTGATCAAGGGTCACGAAGAGGAGAGTAAAAAGACGTATTTAGATTTCAAGAGCTCCTGTATGCCCTGATTGTGGAGGCCTTGTACTAGTGAAAAGACGGTCATACAATATTCTTCAGAGTCTCGGGTTATTTTCACAGCAGGCAAAAGGAGAAGATGAGAATAAAAATCCTACGAATATAACTGACACTGCCCTGCTCCCTGCAAATAATCATAGCTATTCATCCATTACCAGCCTCCTTGGAAAGACAAGTCAGTTTAGTTACTCCATCACTGCTTACCAGCGAGCACCAGGGGGTTTGTGGCCTCTGCATGCGATCCTTTCAGTCCTGAGGCCCACTTACAACTTCCTTATATTACCAAGCAGTGAGATTATGGAAGAGGTTTGGAAGAAGCAAGTGGGATTGTCATAACTTTCCTACTCAGATCTGAACCTTAGAGTTCAAAACATGAGAAGCTAGCATGAAACCTCCAAACTTAATTACCAGTTTGGATCTGATATCGCTGCCACCAGCCAGAAATATTCCAGTGTCTGGCTCACTCTGGTCTCCCCAAAACCTTCCCTGGGGAACCCCCAAGACTCAGATGCCCTGAGTCTCACCACAAAGGGAAATAACCCACTTCCCTTCTCCCTCTTCCCCTCCAGGTGTTCCCTCCCTGGGTTCCTGGAGAGATATACAGATTCAAACTCCGGAATCTAAACAAAGGGATTCCACCCGCTTTACCCTCCTCCCAGATTTCCCCGCCTGGGTGCTCTGGGAGATTCCCTGCTTCAAGTCCTTGAAACACAAGTATCGAGAGATCAATCTCTCTCTCCCCTCACCCAGAGGGTATGCAAAGTCAGGCTTAGTAAATCTAACACAAAGAGATTTTCCCCCTCCCTTCGTTTCTTAGCTTTAACCAGTGAAAACACTTAAACAGGTCTAAAAAGAAAGCTTTATATAAAAGAAAGAAAAAGACATAAAATGGTCTCTGTATCAAGGTGACAATATACAGGGTCAATTGCTTAAAAGAAAAAATGAATAAACAGCGTTATCCAAAAAGAATACAATTTAACACATTCCAGCAACTTCACACATGTAAATACAAAAAAAAATATAAACCTATTGTCTTACTATCCTTGTACTTACAACTTGGAAACAGAAGATTAGAAAGCCTGGAGATAGAAAGATCACTCTCAGAGCCGAGAGGGTCACCGAACCAAGACAAAGAACAAAGAACTCACACCCAAAACTTCCGTCCACCCAGATTTGAAAAAGTCTTGTTTTCTGATTATCCTCTGGTCAGGTGTTTGGTTCCCTTTGTTAACCCTTTACAGGTAAAAGAACATTAACCCTTAGCTATCTGTTTATGACAGAGATTTTAAATACATTTAGCAAAGAGGTATCCTTTAAGTCAGGAAAAAACTCATATGTCCCTGTCAACCCCTTGGGATGACATAACACTTAAGAAAGAAAGTGTACAGGTTCTTCTTTGATTAAACAGCTGACGCATGGACAGTCAAACCAGCAGGGATGGTGTGGTGTGAAGTTTTGGAATATATATCTGCATATATTGAATACCGGGCAATTCATTATGTGAGGGTATTTCAGCTCAGGCCTTTAAAACCAAAATATTGTCTGATTTTCAGAGGTGTTAAAGATCCCAAGGTCTTTGAAAACGAAGGGTTTTCTGCCAGTGTCCTTGTCCAAAAATGCTCACTTTCTGTACCGTTTTGCTCCCATATGGTCTTCCTGGATACAGCCCTCCACAATATCTAGAGCAGTGGTTCTCAAACTTGTGTGCTGATGACCCCTTTCACACAGGAAGCCTCTGAGTGTGACCCCACGCCCAATAAATAAAAACATGTTTTTATATATTTAACATCATTATAAATTCTGGAGGCAAAGCGGGGTTTCGGGTGGAGGCTGACAACTTGTGATCCCCCCATATAATAACCTTGCAACCCCCAAGGGGTCCCGACCCCCAGTTTGAGAACCCCATATCTAGAGATGGCTGCATTTCAGAAGTGTTGTATGAATACAGTTTGAAAAGTGTTTTGGAATTAAAGGCACACTGTAAATATAAAAAACTACTCATAGTACTGGTTGGTCATGCAGATCACAAGGTATTGGTTCTGCTCTCAAATTGGAGATGTGAAACTTCTTAAACAAGAGAATGAGGACTGGTGAATGGAGAACAACAAATACCTTGGTCACAACATATGACTGCATCTTCATACGTGCATGCTTAAATTGTGCACAAGAAACCCACATTCCTGCACATGTTCACAGTGAATAAAAAGGCACATTAGCATGGTCACATACAATAGCCTTTAGTGAGGAGAACATATACACACTCACAAGGTTTTCATCCGAAAATTTTGATCATGCAGTTTTCCACAAACTCAGATTTACGACTCCCACAAGAACAACTCCAGTACTTGCCACTGCACATTATACACCCATTCCCCGGTATACCTTAAACTCTCTAACTCTCTCACACCTGTAACCGGTGGGGTAGGGGAGGAAAAACCAGAAAAAAAAATTACAGGAGCTATGGGCTTTCCTATAGACATTTCTCAGATGTATATACACTTGCTGCCTACGAGGTCACTGTCCTGGGAAATGAAGCCCAATGTTTGGAGAAATGCTTAAGAAATGCCTTTACTATCCATCGTCCACCAGCTACTTTGATAAAACAAACGCTAAAGATAACTGGAGAAACGTTATAAAAGCAATTTGGTTTGATAAAGTTTCTCCTTCTTTCCTAGCGGAAGGAAACATTTGTCATTGGCAAAGCACTGCAGTTTGAATTTGATTCCCCCACACCACCGCCTTAATTCCCTCCAAAAAAGAACAACTCCCGCTCCTTTGTCTTAATGAAAAACAAAACCAGACAAATAAATGAACATGCACCCTCCCTTTCACACACTGCCTCCAGAGTGCTGAGCTGGGGGCTGCTACCAGCCCGCTCGATTGAGGTGTCACTCCTACTCTGAGTTTGTATTTATTATTTTTTCTAGAGATGGGTGGGGGATTTCTTTTTGTTGTATCCCCCCTCCCACTTTTCAGGGTTTATTTATTTTTGCTGATTTTAAGAGCTATGAATCACAGTTTGATTTACAACCTGTCCCACGGGAGACAGGCGACCCTAATGAGGGAGCAGCCTGCAAGGGTAATTAATACTCACCAGACTTGCAACTCTACTATTAGTGAGCGAGTGCATATGTAGGCGCAGCCGACTGGGGAAGGACAGGCACATCTGATATTCATGCACATTGCTGGGAATCTCACTACCACACCACATTTACAAAAATTAGGGCGAAGGGACCAGGCAAAACACCATCTGGTGGAGTAAAGCTGGAGGGGTGATGGCAAGGGGAAGTAAGCCAGGAGTGGGTTGGATGGCCAAGGGACAGAGGAGGAAGACAGGCACGGTGAATTGATTGGGGATGCTGCGACGGAGAGGAGTCGGAAGGGTGATGAATCACCCCTGCTTAAAACAAACAAAAAGCAGGCAGCTTGCCAGGAACAGCTTAGGCCAGTTTCATTAAAACTCTTCATTCATCATCCTGAAACAAGGCGGTGTGTGTTATTGCAGAGGTGGCGTGCTTGTATGGAAGCTATTACAATAGCGGGTGGGCAATACTGGGAGGGGGCTGCGGGCAGGGAGGTAATGAAGGATGGACAGCACTGGGAGGCAACAAGGCTCAAGTATCACCTACCACCCACTGAGAGATTCCCCACCAACCATTATCACCTCCAGGGAACTGAGGAGCCTTCGAGTGCTCAGACTGGCAGAGGTTTCCCACATATTTCTATTTATCCCCTCGGATGAAATAATGGTGCCACAAAATATCATGGTGGCGTGTTGTCGTGTCAGAGTCAATGGGGTCATGCATCAACTTAATGTCACCTCAGGAAGACCTGACAGAATGACACTGTCTGGGCACCAAGAAAGCCCCTGCATAGAGCTGGCCAGATGATCTCATAGGCCTTTTCTAACTCTAAGCTCAGTTAAATCCTGAACTGTCATTGTCGAGGGAACTGGATATCCAGAACAGGAGGGACGGATCTGAAGAACCCAGCAGGGCTGTGTTGACCTGTAACCATGACCTAATCTGAGGGTGTAAGATCAAATGATATACTGTGCGCCAAGGCATATTAAAATGCTTTAAGACATTAAAATAGAAGCTATTAAAACTGTAATGCAAGTAGGGAAACAATCTGTATAATAACTAAGGTAGGCTTGGCAGTAAGCTGAGGTGCAGTGACCCTGTGATTAGTTTTAATTATTTAGTCTAAGTAGTAAAGTAGTTAGCATGACTGCTTTACCTAAAATTACAAGATTTAGCAAGATTTTTGCAAGGGCAATATCTAGCTTGTGACAAAACAAGTACATCACAGAAACATGAAATAACAGATTTGGAGGAGAGGAAGCTGGATTTCAGTATGTATAATCATAAAGTTAACCACATTAATGTATTGGAAATGTATTGATGCAAATAGCTTATGTCAGCAACCAGTACTCTAATTATGGATACCTAGGAAGCCAAGATGAACCGGAGCTGAGATCTAAGCACATATGGTCATAGGTATGCAAGCATATGGAAAAGGAGATGTAAAACCTGATGCATGAATGTTCACAAGTGGAACGATGGGATGACAACATGGGATAGGCAGGTAGCAAGCCTGGCTCAGCACCTTCCTCATGTGGTGATCTCTGCTTACTTTTTCTTCTATCTTTACGTAATCAGTCTCTATGATAGACCCATAGACTCTAGGACTGGAAGGGACCTCGAGAGGTCATCGAGTCTAGTCCCCTGCCCTCATGATGTTGGGAGTATGTATGCATAATGCAGGAGGTTGTTGCATTACACTTATTGTGCTCTTTCTTTGTCTGTAATTTCAGTTATGGTTACCTGTACTAAATAAAATGTATAGGATGTTCTGTGTGCTCTTCACCAATCTCATGATCAGTAAACTTCTATGCATAGCCAAGTTCATTCACGAACCTATTATTTGGAGAAGTGCAATTGCAACCAAACTACTCCAGACTACAGCTGGAAACCTTCTCCACTAGAAGGCCAAAAGTCCTCTACGTTTGTGTTCGCTTACATCTACCACACTTGCAGCACTTCAAAGACAGCTGGGATACCCCAGTGGTCACGACCCTGCCAAAGAGATGAGGATGTCATTGTACTGTCAAAGGAAATGTCTGGAACTAATGAGGGCAGGACACTCTTAGCCAAGTCACTCTTACCACTGGGGTTAAACAGCTGGGGAGCCTGAATCCCTCTTCCCACCCACAACCCAACAGCCTGGCTGAGAACTACTTAATTAGACATAATTAGCCACTGAGCCATGGACTCTATGGATGCAGGTCTGGCAGGTCAGATTGATTTTGATTTCTCTGGAGCAATTATGCCTCACATAAGATGTATATAATAAATGACATGTAGCTATTCAGTTTGTTCTGTTCATAGCCAAAATGAACTCAGGGATCAAGGCTGTGTGTGAGTGAAAGAAAGAGTAACAAAATACATAGTCACGATGTGTTTTATACAGCACCAGGTACATCACTGGTATAACATCATCTCAGGAACAGAGACAGAGAAGGAGAAGAGCGTGTGCAAGAGGGAGTATATACTATTCACATACCTGAGAGCACAACCAGTGGAAAAAATGTGTGTAAACTGGGGGCACCAAACATGCCTTGGATCCATCAGAATACGGGGCTCTGGTCTTAATTCCTACTGAGCTAAGTAACATAGCTTATTGTCATAGCATTCCCTCTCAGGTCTGAACCTTAGAGATCAGAAAATGAGATCCTAGCACCTGAATCCTCTAAGCTTAATTACCAGCTTAGATTTGATAGCACTGCCACCACCCAAAAATATAGTGTTTTGGGGCACTCTGACCTCCCCAACCCTCCCTGGGGACCCCAAGAACCCAGATCCCTTGGGTTCTTAAAACAAGGAGAAATAAACCATTCCCCCACCTTTCCCCCTCCCAGAATTTCCCTCCCTGGGCTATCTTGAGAGATACTGATCCAACCTCTTAAATTACCATACAGAGAAGCATCTCCCATCCCTTCCACAAAGAGGCAAACAGAATCTCTCTCTGTTTTCCTTGAATCTCTCTCTTCCCCCCTCCCGTCTCCCCCACCCATCCTGGTGAGTTATTCCAATCCCCTGGAATAAAACAAGGGAAACAAGAAAAAAAATCAATCCGTTTCTCTAAAAAGAAATCTTTTATTAAAAGAAAGGAAAAAGTAAAGAATTATCTCTAACTTCAAGATGTAAATATTACAGGGTCCTATAGCTTACAGACACCAGAAAGAGACTTTCCCCCCAGTACCAATACAAATCAAAATATTCCCAGCAACTACACATATAAAAGTTACCCAGCCAGATCCACAACTGCAAATAGAGTAAAACAATCAAAAAGCCTAAACCGCCTGTTTTTACTTACTATTTGAAAAGAAACTTAGAGAGCCTGTAGTAATGTCTGGTCTCTCTCAGACTCTCCGAGAGAAGAGCACACAACGGACAAAGAACACACACAAAAGCTTCCCTCCACCCAACTTTAAAAGTATCTTGTCTTCTGATTGGTCTTCTGGTCAGGCGTCCAGTTCCCTGCTTGTAACCCTTTACAGGTAGAAGGGACATTAACCCTTAAGATCTGTTTATGACACTTATATTCTTTAAAAACAAACAAACAAATGAACCATAGTATCCACATTGAAGGAAAAGTCCACATGAATGACAGAAAAACACAAATGTACTCGGAGGGGAGAGGAGGAGAAAGGAGGGAAAGGAGGCACTCGATTCTTAGAAAACATTTGAATCATGGAAGTGTCCCTCTGTCAGGAGCACCTCTAACAAACCTGGTCACTTCCCACACATCTCTTCCTAGTGCCCTGCTGACTGGGTACCAATCTTCTCTGTGCCTGAGCTCACCCTGACATCCTGATTATGAAACTGACATAGCATCATTAGAGTACTAGAAGCTAACATCACCCCCCAGCTAGTTACAGCTGTCAAGCAGTTCTGCTGTCAGACAAGAATGTTCAGCAGAAAGGCCTATCTCCAGTACTTTCTCCATAATATGTGACAAATTCTTTTGTGTCAGTGTTTTTATCATGTCACAATGGTTTTGTGGCAAAGGAGTGACATTTGGAATTCTTAGAGGCTCACTCTGAAAATGCCTGCACCCACGTAACATTAATTAGAGCTGGTTGACAGTTTTCTGATGGAGTAGTTTTCCATCCCAAAATGCTGATTCAGCAAAACTCAAAATGTTTTGTAAGATCAGTCTCTGACATTTTCCACAGGAAATTATTGAAACATGTAACTTCAACTTTAAGATTTTGACTTTTATGTTATATTACTATAATTATAATAGAACAAACCAGAAAAAAATGTTTAATTAAGGTCAAAACACAATATTTTTTGAACATTTCACTTAATGAAAAATACCAAACTTTTGACTTTTTGTCCCAATTTGGGATGAAAACAAATTTTGAAATCTTGAGATTTCCCATAGGATGGAAATTCCAAATTTTGACCAACTCTAATGTTAAACAACAACATTCTCTTGCCTTTTCTACCCGAGACTCTCAAACCAATTGACAAGAATTCACGAGTTGTGTCGAAGAGGTGATAAGGTTATCTCCATTTTACAGACAGGGAAACTGATGCACAGAGCAGAGTCATGGCTTCCTCAAAGACCATGAATCAGAGCCAGAAATAGAACTCAGATCCAGTGGTTCCCAGTCCCATACTCTAACCCTTATACGACAGCTTTCCCCAGAGCCAGGAAAACAACCAGAAAGTCCTGGCATGCAGTGTCTAACTGCAAAATAGCTCTCCCCATTGTAAAGTTTTTCCTAATATTTGATCCATACTTTTCTCTGTTCTTTCCTTGTTGGCTAGTGAAAATAATTTATCTCTATTCTCTTCACAATACATCCCTTCATGTTTCTGCAGTTTTCACAGCTCCTCTCAGTCTTCTCTTCTATAGACTTCGGTGGAGTTACACCAGGGATGAGTCTGGCCCAGTCATACCTGGCATTCCTAACCTTTCTTCCGAGGTCTTCCTGGGCATGAAATATTGGTCTGGTTTTCTCCATTTAAATGGTGCACAACCGTGTTCTCCCTGCTCCTGTGATCCGTTTCCAGCACAGCTGCGGATCTAAAAACTGGATTTAAAGAGGATGATGTCTGCGCATTTACACTGACTGTGGGACTCAAAGATTCAAACAAGCCCTATTCCAAAATTATGTTTGCCTGATTTAAAGGGTCCCTGCTGTATTCAAAAAAATGAGCATCCAATATCACATTTCATGAAAATCCTGAAATACTGTCATGAATACCCACTCTCTCCCACATCAGACTGTCAACACTCAGGCGCTGGTTCTCTATGGTGTCGTCTTTATTGATGGATAATCTTCCTGTTCAGAGGTTCGGTTTGAATAAGCACTCAAAAAGTCTGAATCCTTCCCCACAACTAGATGGACCTCTCTGGATCCGCACAATCGAGATAATGCCATGCAGTGCTGAGCACTTTCATTTCACACTCTGTGGTAGATCAGAACCAGAGGCATGTGAAACCTTGCAGAATTGGGCTCTTGAGCTTGAAATTTCACAAAAAAGAGTGATTTTGGAGCCTTTCCATTGTATTCTGGTGAGTACACTGGGAGCCAGGACTCTGGGGTTCTCTTCTTGGCTTGGACACTGACTCACTGTCTTGTCTTGGGCAAGTCATTTCACTTCACTTTTGTGTTCCACTCTCCCCAGCTATAAAAATGGTAATAGTTCTCACTAACTTTCTAGGGAAGTTGTGGGGACTGTTAGTTAACGTTTGGGCAGCATTTTGAAGATGACTAATAAGGTAACCGAATGCATATCAGAATTTCACAAATGGCATGTCTTCATAATAGTGAAGCCCTGTCATAAACAGATAGCTAAGGGTTAATGTCTCTTTCACCTGGAAAGGGATAACAAACAACACCTGACTAGAGGACCAATCAGGAAACAAGACTTTTTCAAATCTGGGTGGAGGAAAGTTTTGGGGGTGAGTCCTTTGTTCTTGGTCTGTTCTCTTTCTGGGCTCTGAGAGTAACCACAGAAATCTCCAGGCTTTCTAATCTTCTGTTTCCAAGTTGTAAGTACAAGAATAGTGAGACAATAGGTTTATATTGTTTTTTTTTGTATTTACATGTGTGTAGTTGCTGGAATGTGTTAAATTGTATTCTTTTTGGATAAGGCTGTTTATTCATTTTTTCCTTTAAGCAAATGACCCTGTATATTGTCACCTTAATACAGAGACCATTTTATGTCCTTTTTCTTTCTTTTTATATAAATCTTTCTTTTTAAGACCTGTTTGAGTGTTTTTCACTGGTTAAGGCTAAGAAACGAAGGGAGGGGAAAAATCTCTGTGTTAGATTTACTAAGCCTAACTTTGCATACCCTCTGGGTGAGGGGAGAGAGAGATTTGATCTCTCGGTACTTGTGTTTCAAGGACTTGAAGCAGGGAGTATCCTAAGGTCCCCAGGGCGGGGAAATCTGGGAGGAGGTAAAGAGGGGGAAGGGAAATGATTTATTCCCCTTTGTTGTGAGACTCAAGGTATCTGGGTCTTGGGGTCCCCAGGAAGGTTTGGGGGGACCAGAGAGTATCAGGCCCTAAAATTCCTGATTGGTGGCAGCGCTATCAGATCTAAGCTGGTAATTAAGCTTTGGAGGTTTCATGCTAGCTTCTCATGTTCTGAACTGAGTAGGACAGTTATGACAAGCTCAAGGTTCAGATCTGAGTAGGACAGTTATGACAAGCTCAAGCCCCAGATCCGAATTCTCCTGAGCTTCAGCATGTTTAAAATCTAGATACAGAACCAAGATTTGCATCTTGGGCCCTTCTCTAAGGCAAAGATTCAAAATCAGTTCCTTGTTTGTCCACAATGGTTTGTCTCATCACCGAACTCCTCCTTCCGCATCATTGCATTAAATATACCACACACACACCACAGACAGTGCACAAAGGAGGAACCTTCCTATTTTCTAATCATTCTGCTGGGTTCCTTCCCTACTGTTCCAGTCCAGTGTTTGTGGTATTTCAGTTCCATACATTGGAGGAAGCCATCAGGACACATGCACAGAACTCTGAAATACAGTGAGGAATGAGGAAGTGATAGGCTGTGTGCCAAAGGATACAGCAGCTGCTAGGAACATTCAAATACCTTATTGCTCATTAGGCATATCTGTAAATGAAAAGCAGAAAAAGCTGCCTCACAGTATAATAAATGTTGATAAAATACTATATCTTTTGGTATTGATTTGTTTTCTTTTAAAAATGTTGTCAACTTAGTGGGCAAGTGGCTTTGTCTCACTGTGCCTCCGTTTCCCCATGTACACAATATGGATAATATTTCTCTCCTCGCTGAGGAGACAGGAGAGTATCTGAATGAGGCAGGATTTCTAGGGGGCGTTGCTTCACGAAGGGATTTGTTCTGATCTGTGTTGTACATGCCTCGCACAATGCGGTCCTGCTGGTCCATGACTGGCTCTCCTGGGTTGAAAACTGCAGTACAAATAAAATAAAGTGTGCATTTGTTTACACAAGTGAAAACGCTGGGTGCCCACCAAATAAAAATGTCAGTGGTGCAAGGTGCACACTATCCTGGGCACTGCAGGAACCCTTGCTTCATTCAGCATACAAGGCAGTGAATCAGGCAGGGCTTTCCTGTGCACGAAGGCGGGAGTTTTGAGAATATCTAACTAACTAGTTAAGATTATGGAATTCCTTTGTTAATAAAGGACCAACCTGGGAAATTCATTTTTTTAAAAGCCTGAGTTCAAAAATGATTACAGCTACATGTAAGCACTTAAATGTCACAAATGCCAGAGCTAATACTGCACACACACTTTACATGTACCAGCATGGCACAGCCCCTGTTTACATGGTCAATCTTTTTTCTTAAACAATAGCATAGAATGTCCTATAATTTTGACAATTTTTGCCAGATGCACAGTAAATGAGCCAGGGCTTCCTGACATTTCAGCACTTATCCATGCAGTCTTAATGTTCTCCTAATGTAGATATTTCAGGGAATTATAATTGCAGGTGAGCCACAGTGGATTGACATTGCTGATGCCTATAGTTGAGATTTGCAGACAAAGGGGTTCAGTGATCTAATTCCTATTAATTTCAATAGGCGTTTGTTACAGAATACACCCTTGTATTCAGACCCTACCCACTATTGTAATAATCTTTGTATCAAGTAGGCCATGTAAGGTATCATTTAAAAACTCAATTTGCTGGCCTCTATTGTCCTGGTAAAATACATGTGGCCACAATATATATAAAGTTATAAAATTCCCTTGAATGGTGTTAACAAAACACATTCCAAACCTCACAGCTCTGCCCAAACAGAATTTGGCAAACAGTTCTGTCCTAAACAAAGGAATGTGTGCTCTGCCTAAATGGCAATTAAGCAGTAAACAGAATCATCAGGTGGGAAGGGAAGACAACAGAAGTTCAAACAGGTGAATAAACTAGCAGGCAATATCCTTCCACACACTCTTTAGCTCCTGCTCCTTATCTGGAAGTGTTTTTCAAGAGGGAGACTGAAGCTATAAAAAGGAGGGACACCCATCTCTCCCCGAGACACCCATCTCTCCTCTGCCCATCGCATTCACTGCACCCAAAGAGAAAAAATAAGCAGTTGTTGATCTCTGGGAGAGGGTTCCTGACCCGAGAGTTTGGTCAGTAATCTGCTGGCGCTTGTGGTGAGAAACTTTTCTTGAATCAAATAAAGTTTGTTAAGTTAGACACTAGTAAACGTCTTTTCTTTAATTTTCCTTGTAACCATTTCTGACTTTTGCGCCTTATTACATGTACTCACTTAAAATCTCTTTGTAGTTCATAAACTTGTTTTACTGTTTTATCTAACCCAGTGTCTTCAAGTTGAAGTATCTGGGTAACTCCATCTGGGGCAACAAGTTGTGTGCACATCATTCCCTTAAAGGAATAACTGACTCAATAGATTTGTCCTATCTAGGAGGGGGCTGGGCAGTACATGACATAAGTTTCTGGGTGAAAATCTGGAACTGGGAGTGTTGTGGGGTCATCCTGTGGACATTTTTATGGCTGGTAAGAGCTGAGGTGTGGCTGTTTGGCTGTAGCACCCACACAGACATAGTGGGGAGTGACTTACATGCTGGAGGCTGTTTGTGAGCGGCAAGGCATTGTAAAGGGCACCCAAGGTTACAGGGTAGGGGTGACATAGCTACGTATTAGTCAGGATTGCACCTTGGTATGTCACAGAGATGTAGGGTGAAATTCCCTAAACAACTTTGCAAGTCCCAAGCTAAATCTTGTGCTAATCCACAGAGTGGGTAAAGCCTGGCTACCTGCAGGGCATATGTAGCCCTCCATCTGTAGCCCCATGAAATAATCTTGAGTCTCCTTTGGAGGGTTTGAGACCCAGCATCTGGGGGAGCTGGAATGGAATCTGGACTATGATGACTGTTCACCTAAGTGTACAGATTAGTGCCATCTACAGTGGTGGTTTTGGTGATGGGTAGACAACTGTTGCCCATCACTGTGGTTTTCCACAAACTGCATTGCCCTCTTCAAGAGACAACAGCAGACCCGTGTGGCAGATACTTCCATTTAGCTCCAACACCCTCAGCTTTGCTGATGCACTAAGGTTTGAGGCCTCAGTTCAGCACCATCCTTCAGCACTTGCCTTGCTTTAAGCACATGAACAGTCCCACTAAAGTTAATGGGACTATTCATGTCCTTAAAGCTTAGACACATGCTTAATCACAAAGTCTTATGGTAAACAACTCACCAGACTGGGTTGTGATGAACACAAGGGCGACGCTTTCCAGCGGCTGCTGGACCTTAGCAGATCCTGTGAGTTTCTCTGGTACTAGCTGCCAGACTAACGCAGCCTGTGTTGCCTACTGTCACCACACCAGGTCTCCCTAAACTCTAGTGCAGACTCCAGTAATGGAAGAGACTGACATCTACACAACATGCCCCTGCACTACATTCTCCATCTGAACATGGGACACAACCAAGAGTTCCAGTGTATTAAGGATTTAAGTGTCATTGTTTAAGTGGCTGCAGCCAAGCAGGGAGAGATGAGAGAGACAGTAAAAAGCATGCTAATAACAGATAACCTGTGCCTGCAGGCCCAACTGCCGCAGCATACCCTCCGCCAGGGCAATGAGTGTGTTATCTCCCAGACACACATGCTTGGCAGCGATTTACAGTGATCACAGGAGAGATTTAGGCAAAAAGTACTTTCAGACTTTTCAAATTTTAAAATCAAACGTATCTATCCGCCACCAGCAATGGAAATAAATGGAAAGAATTCAAAGTGCTGTTACACATTTCCCTTTCAAAGGCCTATAATTCAATTAATGAGTGCACAGCGTTCTCAGATTGTGTTTATTCATTCCGGATGGTGCATGTGTTCCCAAGGCTTTCCCTCCAAAGGGGAGAGGGGATGCTACCCGAATTAGATTCCCCATTGAGTCCATCCCAGTACATTTCTATATCATTCATTGTCTCCAAGTATTCCATACCCCAGGCATCAGAATCCTAGTTTCCTAGAATATAAATTCCATCATAAAACTCTTAGCCCTTCCTTGAGCCCAACATACTGATCCTGCAGCCTGTCATATTGCAGACATGGCACCCAGTGCCACTGACCCATGGCATCCTGACTGCAAAACAGAGCCCTCAATCTGACTCTTACCCTCTCTCTCGTATGCACACATACCCAAACTGTGCTGCCACTCCCAAACCCGAGCATTTCAGACAGGATGACATCCAATCGCAGAGATTCAAGTCAACCTGGTTCTATCCAGAGATCACATCCCATCCCATACCAGCAGACACATTCCATTCCCCAAGGCCTGACATATAAAGCACATATACTCCCTCATTCAAAGGAGAGGCCCTGCTCCCTTACCTCCCACTTCCAGCCCACCACCATGTCAAAGTTCCCCAAATGTCATAAGGATGTGGTTTTAAATTATTTATACAAGCTCTGAGTACTGCCTACTTTTAACTACAACACTGCAGGGAGTGTCATCTATTAGTAGCTTTCAGTTTCAGCCTATTTGCAAATAAAACCTAGATTTGTTGGTGTGTGCGTGAGAGAATTTGGGTTCTTCTGTTTGTTGTCTAGCTGTTAATATTTGTTAGTTAGATTCAAGTGCCCCAAAGCGTGTTAAGGCTTCTACCTGAAATAACTGATGGACACATGCAGTTCCTGCCCCAAAGAACAAACTCACTCAATTCAACATGACACAATGAGTGAGGGTCATACACAGAACACAGGGAGGATGGTAATTATCAGATCACACAGTTACTCAACAAAAACACAAAGATAAGTAGCATCAGTTCAACTGGTTTCTATTGGCTCTTGCCTCATAGGCAAGACAGAAGTAGTGAGGTTTTTTGGCTGAATCTGAATGAGACATGGGGGGCGGCTGCCAGGGACAGCATAAAAGGCAGCACAGGCTATTGGTGGAAGAATGAACAAGGACGACAATAGGCTAGTCTTGGTGGTGAACAGCAGGGATAGGTGGATGCAAAAAATGACCATGGATATAGCTTGTGTGCGAGTGGTGTAGGTCCTGCAGAGTGAGGACAAAGAGGCCGATTCTGAGCCTCTGTCTTGAGGCCTGATCCAAAGCCCATTGAAGCCAATGGAATACTCCCACAGCCTTCAGTGGGCACTGGATCAGGTCTTTACTCACCCTCTGAGGCTCTGTACTCAGTCATTCAGGATTTTATTGTTGTTGTTAGTTACAGGGCCACAGGGGAAGCTCTAGGAACAAGCTGGTTACACACAGTCCTTCTTCCATGGAGCAGCATGACCAAATGGCTCTGGAACAAACCCATGGTCTGTGACAAATAAGATTAAATAACTAAGGTTTTCTGTGTTCATTTTTTTTAAATGTGATGGTTATTTTGTGCATGTTATTATTAACAGCAGTAATAATACAGTAATGCCTAGGAGCCCCAGTCATGGACCAGGAATTGTGCTAGGTACTGTACAAACACTAAACAAAAAAATGGTCCCTGTCCCAAAAAGCTTACAAATCTGAGTAAGAGACAAATAACTAAAGGAGGTTACTCACCTGTAACAACAGGTTCTTCAAGATGCATGATCTCTATCTGTATTCCACATGTGGGTACACATAAGCTCCATGCACCTGAGACCAGAGATTTGTGGCAGCAGTGTCCATTGGTCCATAACTGCACTGTTGCTTTCATTGTGCTCTGATCTGAGGGCACACATGGAGTTGTGGGCTGATGCCTCTCCTTTTCCTCTTACTGTAAATCAGACAAGATCTGTAGCAGAGGGGAAGGAGGGCAGGTAGAAGAATACAGATAGGGAAACACACATCCAAAAAACCTCCAGTAACAGATGAGTAACTTCCATTTCATCTTCGCTCCCTATGTGTATTCCACACTTGGGGGATTACAGTACTCAGAGAAGGGTGTGAGGATGCCATTGATATAGAAGACTAACATTGCCATCCCAACTGCTGCAACTGCAGAAGAGGTCTGCACTAAGGCATAATGATTTGTGAACGTGTGCCTGGAACTGCCTTACAAATGTTCAGGGTAGGAACTTCTCAAAGTGATGCTGCTGAAGTTTCCAGTGCTCCAGTGGAATGAGCTCTTACCCTTTCTGGGAAAGGGTGAGAAGCCAACTGATAGCAGAGGATATATCCAGAAATCCATGTTAGAGTCTCTCTGAGCAGACAGTGTTTGCCCGTGTTTGTTCTGCTATATAACAAAAAGCCTAGGCATTTTTTCTAACTGTTTTCCTTCTCTGCAGCTAAAAGGCCAAAGCTCATCTGACTTCAGGAGGGTGAAGTCCCCTTTGTGCCTCAGAAGCATAAGGTTTAGGAAAGAAAACAGGTAAGTGAATAGCTTGATTCATGTGGAACTCAAAGCTCACCTTAGGAATGGATTTCTGGTGGAGATGAAGACAAACTTTCTCCGAATGAAATACAATGTATTTTGGGTCTGCCTTTAGAGCTCTGTGTTTGCTAATCCTTTTAGCTATTGTCATGATAACTAGGATAAAGACAACCTTCCTGGGGAGGTAGAACACAGAACTCGTCACCACTGCTTCAAAGGGAAGTCCTGTAAACGTGGGAAGCACAAGAATGAGATCCCACTGTGGTGTTGGTTTGTAAATGGTGGAAAGGTTCTAATTAGGCCTTTCAGAAATCTGACTGTTGGGTGAGAAAAAAAATTAGTACATCCCTCAACTAGAGGATGAAAGTTGCTGACTGCTGCTAGTTGGACCTGCAAGGAGTCAAAAGAAAAAAGCCTGACATCCTGAGATAAAAAGGGTATAGTGAAGAACAACAGGAATACCTACAGTCCCTGAGGGGAAATGGTTCTCTGCGCCCAGGTGGAGAAGCATGTGCATTTCACCAGATGGCTTTTTCTGATAGAGTCTTTTCTGCTTTGATTGAGAATAGAACATTCATGTTATGAGAACATCCAATCTAGCTGACATCCATGCAGATACCAGGCCACGAGATGGAGGTGATCTGGATTGGGGTGTCTGGTTGTACAATTCTCCTGGGTCAACAGATCCAGGAATGACTGGATACTAATGGAAGGACAGGTTGACATTTGTAAAAGGTCTGGAAACCAGAATTGTCTGGGCTGGTTGGGTGCAATGAGAAAGACGCAAGCTTTGTCATGACAAGTCTCTGTCAGTACTTGTGATAGTAGTGGACTACCTGAGGTGGATTGTCCAGGAAAGGAGAAGAGCATTGCCATTCAAGCCTCTGTTCAGAGCAGCTATGGAGTAAAAAAAGGTTGAATTTCTTGTTTGTCTGGAATGTAAACAGGTTCCAGGATAGCATTCTCTGCTGGGTGGGCATCTCGTTCAGGATTGAATTGTGAAACCTACATTCATGGTATGTGGAGAATCATCTGTCAGTGAATTCTGTGCCCTTAGAAGGTATGTTGACCAAAGTGTTATGCTGTTCCTGATACAACAGTTCCATAAGCTGATTGCCTCTACACACAAAGGTAGGAATCTTGCTCCGTCTTGTTTATGTAGAAGAAAAAGTCATGTTGTCTGACATTATTTGGACATGACTGGACCAAATTAGTGGGAGGAATCCACTGCAGGCTAGGCTGACTGGTCTCTGCTCTAGAGGGTGGATATGCATCCTGGCTTCTCAAGGGGTACAGAAACCTTGCACAGTATGAGTACCCATGTGGGCTCCCCATCCTATGAGAGATCAATTGGTGATAATTAGAGAACCGTAATAATGAGAACTTTAGTTGTGGGTAGGATGAAAGAATCCCACACGCACATGCTCTATTTTTGTCTGCCAAACCAAAGAAGCTGCATCATTTGCAGAAATTGTTTCCTTGATGTTCATGTTGTGTCTCTCTGGAGAGTAAACAGAGCTGAGCCAATCCTGCAGACAACAGAAATGGAGTTTGCCAAATACCGTTACATGGGTCCAAGAGGGCATGTGGCCTAGCAGAGAAAGAGACACCCTGACTGTGGTTTGAGGATTGAGAGTGACTTTTATCAAGTTATTTCCTGGCATGGAATTCTCTCCAAAGGGAGGTAGACCCTTGCAGAGACCGAATCAAGGGTTGCCCCCTATAAAGTTTATAGTCCTCACGGGAGTCAATGTAGACTTCTGTTTGTTTATGCAGACTCCCAAGGATGCCAGGATACTAAATAAAAAGATGCTTGCTGATTGGACCTCTTGACTAGATCTGCCCATAAGTAGCCAATCATCCAGTTATGGGAGGACGGTGTAACTGCTTAGTGTCATTGGGGCCATCACCACTGAGAAGACCTTTGTGAAGACCCTGGGTGCTGTGCCTAATCTGAACGGAAGAACTCTGAAGTGAGAGTGTTCTTGTCCTGCTGGGAACCTGAAGAAACCTTCTGTGGGACTGAACATTTCCACCTGACAGTAAGCATTGCTCATGTTGAGAACTGCGAACCATGTGCCGTCCTCTACGGAGAGGATTATTGATGCCAGTGTAATTCTGAACGTTGATTAATAAATAAAAAACAGTTAATGGTGTAAGATCAAGAATGGCCCGTCAGCCTCTATTTTTCTTGGCAGCTAGAATGTATGGAGAGAAGAACCCTTTCCTGCTGATGCTGAGGAAGTACTTGCTATGGCACCTTGCCAGAGGAAAGAAACCACTTCTCCTGGATGGAAAATTTCCTCATGAGAGTGGTCCCTGAAGAGTGGCTAGGAAGACGATTTGCTGGGGAGAGGAATTCAATAGTGGAGCTGAAGTGGATGATCTCTGTTACCCTACAGTTGTGTACAAAGAGGGCAAGATGGCCCCAAGTGTTTGGGGTGCAGTATGTAATGGCATTATAAAGGTACGTGGTTCTCAAGTATCCCATCAAAAGAAACCCCTAGATAGTGGGCAGGGTTGGGCAGTCGTTGAGGAAGCCATATAACTAGGTTTCTGAACAACTCTGTGTTTTACGTGGTGGCTCATAAGGGTATTGGTGATAAACGCCTAGAGAGGGAGCCTAGGTTTTTCAGTTTGTTTTTAGTGTTTCCTCTATGATGCCGGGGTGTAAACGATCAGGGAGCCGGAGGTTATCTTGAGTTCCTGAGAGAACTGAATGACTGATCCGTCCTCTCACTGAGAAGTTTGGACTCAAAGGATAAGTCGTCACAGGTATTTTTGGACCTCCCTATGGAACCCAAAGAGTGAAGCCATGATTCACATTTCATGACAATGGCTGTACCAATGGCTCTAGATGCAGTATGACCTCCATCTATTGGTGCCTGTAATGCTGTTTTGGCCACCAGCTTGCCTTCCAATTGATGAGGGCTTGGAATTGGGTCCTATCCTCCTGCAGAAGTTTGTCTTTGAATTACACAAATCTAGCATAATTTGTGAAATTGTGTTTCACTAACAGGGTCTAGTAGTTTGGAATTTTAAACTGGAGGCTGGTAGAGGAGAAAACATTCCACCCCAGGAGATAAGGATAATAAATGACTATCAGATGGAGTTGACCTGGGGTGCTGTAATCTGGATTGCTCAGTGGCTGCATATACCACCAAGGAATGGGGTGCTGGATGGGTAAACAGGAATTCTAGCCTCTTTTCCAGGACAAAGTAATGCTTTTGTATTCTTTTTGAGGAAGGCACACAGGGGACAGGTTTGTGCCATACTGTCCTAGCGAGTTCCATAATGGCCTCATTCACCAGAAGAGGCACTAGGCCAGGGCCAGAGGGTTATGGACATCCAGGAGTCTATGTTGTGTGCCGTGGACCTCTTCAAGAGGCATCTGGAGCGTGGTTATGACTCTGTAAAAATTACTGGTATTGCTTGTCTTAAGTCCTTAGGGCCCACTTGTGAGGACTCGCATTACTTTTCTTTTAGAGGCAGATCTGGCAAGATTTAGGCTGTGCCTACACTGGAGAGACTATACCTGTATAGCTATGTTGGCATAACCCAGTAATGTAGACATTGCCTGCATTGATAGAAGGATTCCTCACACACACACCCCATCAGTGTAGTAAGAACACCTCCTGGAAGGAAACAGCTCTGTCAATGGAAGCATTCTTTGGTCGACATAGCTACGTCCACATCAGGAATAGGTCAGCATAGCTACATCAGTCAACGGTGTGGGATTTTTGGACCCCTGACCAAAGAACTTATGTCAGCCTAACTTTTCATTGTAGGCCAAGCCTGATATATAATCTGGACTGGAGGACTTACAGAAAGGTCTGAGTCAAAGATGACATCCAGGTTATGGGCCTAAATTTTATCTGCATAATTTGGTTCTCGGCAGACAAAAGAGAAAGAAAAAAATAATTCTCAAACTTTTGTTCAAATTTTCCTGCCAGTTAGCTTTTCCTACTCTGAGCTGAAAATTTGTAAGAGCTGCATTACTCAGCTCTCTGCATTTTTAGATGTATTATTTAACATCTCAGCTACAAATGTGGGAACATAATCCATCAGAAAAGCTGAAAAACAAAGGGAGCTGAAATTTCCAAACTGCTAAAATTAGTTATTTTTAGTGCTTATTTCAGGGGGAAAAAATTGTGAAGATACCCTGCTAAAATGAAGCTGAAGCTGAAACTAAAACTATACACTTGAGAGGAGGCAGGTCCCATTCGACTCCAAGTATGAAGTCCTCTGGAACAGGGGTCTCAAGGAGATCTCTTTCAGATGCTTGTAGTAGTATGTTTTTTATCCCCACTATAAGTCAGCAATCAGACACCTATTTATGCTAAAATGACTAGATCAAAGGACTAGGAATCAGGACTTTGGCTCACTGAGTGACTGTGGGAAAGAAATTTCACTGCCCCGTGCCTCAGTTTCCCCCTCAATAAAATGGGGATAATGATAGCGACCTATGTAAGGCTTTTACATTAAAATCACAACCTCAAGTCACCATATGTTGAAATATCATAAAGAAACATAAAATATCCCATCAGCATTCTCCTCACTCACCTGGTTTTGTTTCCCAATTAAATCTCTGCCTGCTGTTGTCTCTGTTCATTGTTTTATCTGTTTATTATAGACTGAAAGATCATTGGGGAAAGGATCTTGCTTTATTTTATACCTGTATAAGGCCCACAAGGAATAAGAAACACCACCAATGTTTATAGTCTCTAAAGTGCTTTCAGATTCTGGGAGTAAAGGTCCTTTATTGGACCAATGTATTCTTCTCAAGTATTCTCTTAAACAAATCTTAGAACTTAATTGATACCGTGATATATTCCCTACCCTCCATTATTATTTCCAAAATTACTGAATGGCCCTCTTTTGCCTTTTCTCCAAGGATCTCAAAGCACAATGCAAATATCAATTCATCCTGAAACAGAGGGGGAAACTGAGGCGAGTGCGGTAGGGGTTTGCCAAGCGATAGCATGTCTGTGACCAAGACAGAAACAGAACCCCCTGCTCCATTCCCACTGCGCCAACCATTAGACCTTATTTTGAATGTCAGATCAGTCTTTCCTCATGCACAAAAACACATGCACTAGAGGGAAAAGCGAAGACTTTGAATGCATAAGTGAAGCAGCTGAGTTGCTGGAGAAAAGGGATAGATTGTCTTCATAAAGGATGATGAATTTCATAGTTGATGACAGCAGAAGGAAAAGATTTCTGTGATACAAACTGCATAAGCATTTTCCTTGTGGGTATGTATAATGGGACACGGAACCTCTCAAGCTCAAATCCTGTTGTTCGGAGGTTACGAATTTATAAGCCATTTCATTTTCTCTGGCCTTTAGGATAATAAAATATATGTTCTGTATGTCAGAGAAACATAAGAGGGCCATAATATGCAGATGTTTAGGAGGAATCGGCTTAGGAACAAATAATAAAAGAGCTAAATAAGCATATAGCTACCTGGCTAAGCAATGATGAATGGTCCTAACAACAGACTACAAATATAAGATGTCTTCGAACACTATGGAGGGAGAGGAGTTACTGGGGGTGTCTCTGAAGGGGATAACTAGGAATGGACCAAGTGCTCTTAATTTCTCTGCCTAAGTAACTAAGAGCAGCATCTGACCCTAGGAATCTCTTTCTGTGGAAGTTAAAACAGCACAATGGCAACACTGAGAGAAATTCCTCTTACATCAACTGTGGCATGAATCCAGTTGAGTTTCATGCCTGTTCCAATTTCATAAATTGTTTTTCTCTAATCAGTGTGTGGCTAAAGGGTGCTGTAGAGTGGAAACCATGTGTTATGAAATCTGAAGTGGTGAGAAACTCACCTGGATTAATTACATATCACAAATTTGGCCTAGATTCATTGAGCTTTGCAAGCCTTTTGAGCAAGTAAGCACTGGGTTTCAAACAAACCTTCTGCTTTCCCCAGGGCTTTCAAGGAGGGAGAGAGATTTTAATTGGAAGTCACACAAAACTCAGCAATATCATACCATGTCAGAGATCTGCGCTGAATTTCCCTTTCAGTTTCTTGGTTCATTGAACACTCAGATTCAAAATTAAAAGTCAGGAGAGGCATAGCCCATGTGAATAGAAAGTAGAAATGGGTCCATGCCATGAAGTCTAATTACAAGTCTAGGTAAAAAACACTTCAGAGTCCACAGAGGCTTGGATCCAGGATTCCAGGTCAGGCCCCTATCTGACTGATACCAAAACAACAAACAGTTAACTCCAGGACAATTGAAACCATTGAGTTCCACATAGCTATGCACATACAGGCTGCCCCTCAAGGGGAATCACGGCCAAAGCTGCTACCTGACAAACGGCATGGGATGCTACAGGTGTACATATAAAAACATACTGCCAAAAGGTGTGGCATTGTGACAGGGACACTTCACCAGGAGGTGCTCGGTACGGTGGGACACTAAGGAAGCTACCTTGTATATTGCAACACCGATGCTGCTGCATGACAGGGGGACATGCTGCCAAAGTTCCAGTCTAACTGAGATAGGTGCACTGCCAGAAGTGCTGGGATTGGCCTTGGTGGGACAGTCAAGTTGCTCCCTTGCAGACGCGAAGTACTGCCAGGATGCTGCATGGAAGATGGGACATCCTGCTCCAGGTGCTGCCATACAGATTCATCTGGGACACTATATTCTCCATTTAGCCTCCCTTCTTAGGAGCTACACAGTGCTGTTGCTGGGGCTGCTATAGAAGAGGTAGCTGCCTCAGCTAGGGACATGTGATAGTGAACAGGAGAGGTGGATGGCTCAGGGGGATGTAAGCAGGCACTCTGGTTTCTTACCTCCTGTGCATTGCCCTCACATGGAATCATCCAGGGTACCAGCCAGCACCATCTCCAACATAGGGGAGCTAGAGTACTGCTGAATGTCATGAGAAGCAGGACACAGCTTTGAACCTCTGGGCTCCAGGCAGGGAGGTACTGCCTGGAAAGCTGTTTTCAGATCAGCAGGGTATTCTAGCAAGGAAACGGCCAACTGCTTGCTGGCCTGGCATAGGAAGGAGAAAAGCCACCACTCAGAGTCCTCTCTCTGACTATGCAAATACCACTGGAATCCATGCCAATCATCTCCATTTGTCACAGGCCCCAGCATTAATAGAATGTTTAAAAGTCATGATGTCATCGCTATTAATCAAGCTCCCGCTGGGCAATGCGCCGATGCTGCAAATTAATCATCAGCGGCCCCGGGACTCACTTATCTGGAGAGGCTAAGTTTAGATCCATAAAACATGATTTATTTTAAAAAATAGCATTATTAAAGATGAGTTATCGCTATGTTCACTCTCTCGATGGAGTCTCCTCAGGAAAGAGCTGGTATTTTGGAGTTGATAGATACTGAAGCTGTTCCTACTATTCTGAGCTGAGAGAGCTGTCAGGTGCAATAGTGGACCTTGAAATGTCTTGTATTTGCTTTGTTATTCTTCTGCAAAATAGAGATCTCTTGTTTCCCCCAGCAGAATATCTTTTGGAAAAAAACAGCCCCCAGTAGAATTGCTTTTAATTAGAGATGAGTCAGGACTAAAGTCCTACATCTGAATATCCAGAGACTTTAGGGGTCAGGTGAATTCAGATGTGGACATTGTTACCAATTCTGTAACAGTCTGGACCAAAATCCTGTATATGAACATCGCAGACATGGGGAGAGTTTGGATTTGGAGCAATATCTGAATTCAGTGCTTTGACCTCCTCTCTGTGTTCTAAAGGGAGCTTCAGCTGGGTCATTTATTGGCATCATTTACCTACACTAATGGGTCTGTGAGAGCTTATCTGCATTCAAATTTGTTCTGTTTTCCCTAAATTCAAGTTGTCCAATGTCTTTGCATGGACACGCTCATTCCAGATAAATAGTGCTATCAATGTAGAATATGTTGGCTAAATAGAAGGGGGGTGGTCTTAATTCAAACTGAGAGTAAATTGGTTTCCACGCCTATCTAGTTAAATAAGTGTAATTGCTGTGTGTAGACCAGCCCAAAGAAAGAACGATAAGAAGATCCTGTTGGCACATGATAAAGAGCATTTATCCCATCAATGAGGAAATAACTGATCTTTCATTAACCACAAAAGACCATCATCAGCTGTGGCAAAATGGCCGATATTGGTATGGTGGGTCTGCGCTTTTCTTGGCCGAGTGGGCTAGGACGCTACCCTTTGCCTCTGCTCTTGGGGTGCTGAGGGCCATGCTAGTGGCCCGGGAAGGTGGTAAAGCACTAGCGGCCTGGGAAGGCAGTAGAGGAGGGAAGCGGGGAAGGGGTCTGGGTTTGCTCCTCACTCTGAGCTCCAGCCCCTCTCAACCCCTGTGGGTTTCTTACCCTCTTCCCCCTTGGGTAGGGTTACCCTCAGTCCTAGACGCTGGGGCAGAGTCTCCCTTCCTCTGGTTCACTGGTCTTTCAATTGTCAGCAACACACCTCCAACCTCCAGTCCTCTCTCCTTCCTCATACCAGCATGTCTGCCTGAAGCAGGGGTTTTTATTAGGTTCCTGGCAGGGACTTAATTGACTACAGGTGCTCCAATTAACCTGTAGCAACCCCCTGTAGTCTACAGGGAGCCACACCTTAATTAGCCTAGGGCTTATATATATCCCCTCGACTATTCTCTCTCAGTGCACCAGGTTGCAGCCCCTCTGCCAGCTCCTCCAGAACCTCTTATTGAGTGGCTACACTTTTCCCCACATTTATTTCTCTATGCACACCCAATCCGAGGCCCAACGAAGTCACGCGACCACCTCATCTACCTCTTCCTAGCTATGGCCAAGGTAGCCATTCGTAACACCAGGGAGGGGAGGTTGGCACCGAGGGGGGAGGCGCTGCGACTGTGGGGTCGTTTTTCGTTCTTTTATCCGTTCATGTATCCGGGCAGAGTTCCTCTGGGTAGTGTCCACCGGCTCTCTTGATGTCTTTGAGGAGCAGTGGGCACTGTCCGGGGTTCTCTTCCAGTTCCTTAGTTTTGGCCCCACGCCTGTTCCTGTTGTTGCCTTTGTTGTCCCCCAAACTCAGTTGGGTTCCCGGTTTCGTGGGCCCTCCCTAGGCTGGAGGAGGGGCTTTCAGCAGTGGGCGAGCTCGTGTTCACCCACGTCCCGGTACTCAAAAAGACTATTCTCTCTCAGTGCACCAGGTTGCAGCCCCTCTGCCGGCTCCTCCAGAACCTCTTATTGAGGCTCTGGATGCATATTTCCTTGCACTTGGTTCATTTATGCACACCCGATTTGAGGTCCCACAAAGTCGCGGGACCACCTTGTCAACCTCCTCCTAGCAATGGCCAAGGTGGCCCTTCATAACACCAGAGAGAGGGGGTTTGCGGAGGGCAGTGCCTGCGACTGTGGGGCTGTTTTTCATTCCTTTCTCCATGCACGTATCTGGGCAGAGTTCCTCTGGGCAGTGTCTACTGGCTCTCTCGATGCCTTGGAGGAGCAGTGGGCACTGTCCGGGGGTCTCTGCTCAGTGTCCCCTCCGGTTCACTAATTTTGGCCCTTTGACCCCCACACCTTTTCCCGTTATTCCCTCTGTTGTCCCCTAAACTTGGCTGGGTTCTGCGTTCAGTAGCTCCTTCCTAGGCTGGGGGAGAGGCTTTTAGCAGTGGGCAGGCTAGCACCTGCCCATGTCCCTGTGCTCAAAAGGATCACTCTCCCTGGCCCTGCTGTATCACACAACCAATGTGTCTTTCCTACACTCACACCGGAATCAGCTCATGACGTGAGGACTCCCTCTCTCTTCCATAGATCTGCATTTGGTTTGAGTGACCACCACACTGGATGATTTCGGCTGGAGAACTGTAAGCGAGCAGGGAGCAGCTATACGGGTCCTGCTCTTCTCTGAAAAGAGGCCTGACCTTGCTGAGGCCATGTAGTCATCTACACTGCACTCACCACAGTGGTACGTGAGCTCTGAGTCATTCGATGGCTCTCTCTCCTCCAAGTGAAACTGTAGCCTGGCCTGTCCTTCAAGGCTGCTCAGAAACCTCAGCCAGGGATGAATGTGGCAGCCCACCTACACCTCTACCCAGATATAACGCGGTCCTCGGGAGCCAAAAAATCTCACCGCCTTATAGGTGAGACCACATTATATTGGGTTTGGTCTGGTATGCCGTGGACTGGACCGGCTTCCCCAGTGGTGATTTAAAGGGCCCGGTGTTCCAACTGCTGTGGGGAGCCCAGGGCCCTTTAAATCACAGCCGGAGCTCTGGCAGCGGGGCTCAGGCAGGGATTTAAAGGGCTCGGGTCCCCTGCAGCAGCTGGAGCCTCTAGTCCTTTAAATTGTGATGCGAGCCTGACTTCCAGAGCTCCAGCGGGGATTTAAAAGGGCCTGGTGCTCCACACAAGCTTGGATATAACACAGTAAAGCAGCGAGGCTCGGGTGGCACTTTAAAGGGCCCGGGGCTCCCTGCTGCTTTACCGCATTATACCTGAATGTGTGTTCTATCGGGGTAGATGTGTACTTAATGAAGCAGATCAGTATTAGCACATTACAGTCCATTATTTTAGGCACATGCAGCAGCAGGATGTTGCATTATTATTATTACTGATCCAGAAAAATGATCATGTTGACAAGATTTGGGATATTATGTTACAAAAGGGTCTCTGAAAACCATGATATCCATTTAGAGGCTTAAATATATATTTGGGTGTCTATTTACTAATCATTATTACCATATAGACACCCAAGTTTGGCCTAACAAGTTCATAGCCAATATGTTAGTAACTGAGAGCTGCTTGTTAGATCTAACACTGTCTGTGAAGGTGTGTCTACACATCAACTAGACACCCGTGGCTGGCCTTTGCCAACTGGCTCATGGGGCTTGGGCTGTTTCATTGCAGTGTAGACATCTGAATTCAGGCTGGAGCCTAAGCACTGGGATCCTCCTATCTCACTGGGTCTTAAAGCCCTGGCTCCAGCCTGAGCCTGGAAGTCTACACTGCAATTAAACAGCCCCACAGCTCGAGCCCTGCATGTCAGCATGTGCCAGCGGTCAGTTTGTCATTGCAGCATAGATATACCCTATATGAAGCGTGGTTCCTTATTCCTGCCCCTACCTGATCACTACTTGCAATTGTCATGCCAGCATGACCTTCTGTCCTCCTGACTCCCCATGTTGCAATTCAGGATGGACTGCCTTACTCAACCTAAAAGTGGTGGTGGTCAGAGCTACTGGAGAAGCAGGAAGATCCATCCAGATGTGTGTGGACAGTAGTGGGGGACACACAACCACAGAGTCTCTCAAAAGGCAAGCCCAGGGAGCAATTGCCTGTACCTAATATAATGAATCTATGCACTTCAGATGACAAACACAGTTACTATGCAATTTACTCACACCTCCCCTGGGGAGACAGAGCTAGAACACTGATCCTTCAGCTGCAAATCCACAGGAGCTTAGCTTTACGTATAGGAACCTGCTTTGATTTATGCTGATAAGGAGTCTCTCCTGCAGAGTTGTTCCATTGGCTTATATTGGGGGAATCCATTACTTTTAAGAGATACAAACAATGAAATAAAAGAAATGTAATACCCTATGGCAAAGAGAAACCAGGCAAAAGGTGGGTGGGGAGCAGCCACAATAAAAGTGTCAGGCCTTTTCATTTCCCACTCTAGAGAGGCAAGCCTCCAACTCTTCTTTTCTCCCTGGTGGGAACAGACCTATGTGTCCATGCCCGTGTGAGAACAGATGGTGACATAAACATAGTAAAGGGAATGGAAATAACGAGAGCTCCAGTGGTAGGGAGGAAAAAAAATAAAGACCCTGCAGCTTCCCTATTTGCTTTGATTAGACAGTTCCTAATGGAGCAAGCATGGTGTTTTGGCTCAGAAACCTCAAACACAAGCAATGCTTTAGATTAGCAGCTTCACAATGTACTTCTGCTTTCATCATTCTCTTCTCTCCGTCCCTTCTTCATGGGAATGACCACTCCCAGAGGAGAGCTCTATAGGATACTGCTCTGGCACAGTGGAAATATCAGTGATCCCCAAAGAAAGGCTCTTTCTGTACTGCTCAGTAGCTTACAGGATAGTAAGATAATTGAATAAAGTTTAAGCTAAACTTTACTAAACTAGGGTTAACACCTTGGGAGTTCATTGTATTGCAAATGCAAAGGTTTATGTACTATTGTTGGCAGCTTCTTTAGTAGAAAGGTAAGAAGAATGAAGTCTCTGGAAAGCATGAGGAAGTACAATATTCTTTTTTGGAACAATATGCAGGAGATGGATTTCCTTAGGAAACACCCTGAGGAGAGGGAAATGCAAATTCCCCCTCCCCCCCGCCCAACGCCAACCTTTTGAAGATATGCCCTGGGGAGAGAGACCCTTTATATACTACCTGCCTGATTCTGGAAACTCTAGTACAAAGATCCCTGAACAGTATAAGAAGGAAACTGAACATGTTATGAGTAGCATGATCTGAGCTGAAGCTCTGATGAACTTATAACAAGGACGCCCAGAGAGTGGGGTATGAAAAGACAGCACTTGCCAGAGCCCATAAAAGAGTTGAGGTGAATTCTGCTAAGATTATTAGTATGAGCGTAGGTTCTTCAATTGTTTTTAAGTATGTGATAGGGTATGCAAAGCCCACACTGAGCCTGAAGGGCAATAATGGGCCCAGGTAGCCCCACTCCTCTTGGCCTGCCCCGCATGCTCCGGTTGGAGGAATGGGTTAAGAGATCAGATGCTCATGCAAAGGTGATGGACAGATTGCAGGAGAGATGAATCCTTCTCCAGGAAGCTGGACAGAAGGTTGAGCCTGAAGGGGGATCATAGAGCAGGCGAGACCCCCCAGGCAGTACTTTCTCCAAACCACCACCCCTTTTCAGAACCAGCAGGTTCGGCAAAGCCTGAGTCCTTTGGACTCTTTTGTTAAGAAATTGACCGTTTGGACTATAGGGACCACTACCCAAAATGAAGGGACATACAGGTAAAAAGCAGCCCAGGACAGCGGACTTAGAGTCTTAGGACCCTGCCAGGGTTGCATACCACAGGGGCCTGCACTGGGACCTGGTGTAAAAGGAAAGCCTGGGTCCCCCTAAGGTATGAGGCCAGAAGATTTTCAGCTTAGGGTCAGGAACCAGGCACCTCTACACCCTGACAAAGGGGCAATGAGCCAGGGGTCAGGCGCACTAACCGCTAGGCCACCCAGCTCTCCATTACAATAGGTTTTTTCTCTTAAGCAGTAGAAAAGTGTGGTAACATATCTGTAGCAATCACACAGTTGCCTGTCTCTGAACAGAAAGCTAGCAGAAGTCCTAGGGCAACCTGTCTGTGCTCGCAATGACAAAATGAAGGCAGGGAACTGTCCAGCCTGAGAACAATCCAGTCAGAAGGGAGAGAGATGCAGGTCTCCACCCAAGAGAGGCAACAGCTGGGGAGCTGAAAGCCAAGAGTGGGTGCCCTTACTGAACGGGGTGCCCTTAATGAAGAGAAATAAGGTGCAGCTGCCCTGAACTGTGATAGGGGCTTTCTGCACTGGGGTTATTTCCTGAGGTCTCTTTTGCCAGCCCTGTGGTAATGATGAACGAGGCCCTCCATATCTCAGAATCCCCAGTTATATCAGGAAGATCACACCTCCCTGTCTCTTGCAGTGTCATGAGGGAGAATTAGAGTTCATTATCTGAATTAATCAGTGATTGAAGGGAGACAAAACAGTATCTCTCCCCATCACAGGGCTCTAGAGTACAGCACACACCAAAGTTTCGCTAGCTGTTTATTATATTAAGATCTAAAATCAGTTGAATGTCTGTGTAGTTCTGTCCTTGATTGATGGGGAAAAGGCCCT
Organism: Gopherus evgoodei; assembly: GCF_007399415.2. NCBI lineage: Eukaryota > Metazoa > Chordata > Testudines > Testudinidae > Gopherus > Gopherus evgoodei. Next base: position 208,232,705 of record NC_044322.1, read on the forward strand.
GAGGGAAGGGAAACCATTTTCCAAGAAAGAAGCTTTTAACATCAGAAAGTAGAAACTAAAAAACAGAATTTTCTGTCTTCACAATTTACATGGAACTATCTCAATCCACAACCAATCTACAGGATGGAACTGCTGAGGGAGTAATGCAGGCTAGTGGGTGGGGTGATACCAGGCACTGCCTTCCTTTCAAAATGGAACTACCTGGTGAATAATGGAGGGATGAATATGGGCTACATGGAGAAATCATGTCTCACCAATGTTTTACAATTCTTTGAGTGGGTCCCCCAAGCATGTGAAACATGATAATCCAATATACTTAGATTTTCAGAAAGCCTTTGACAAAAGTCCCTCAGCAAAGGCTCTTAATCTAAGTAGGTGGTCATGGGATATGAGGGAAGGTCCTCTCAAGGATCAGTAATGGGTTAAAAGACAGGAAACAAAGGAGAGATAAATGGTCAGTTTTCACACTGAGGAGATAAATAGAGTCCCCCAAGGATCTGTGCTGTTCAGCATATTCATAAATGATCTGGAAAAGGGGGAGAAAAAAAACAGTGAAGTTCAAAAGTTTGTAGATGATACAAAATTACCCAAAATAGTTAAATCCAAAGCTCACTGCAAAGAGTTACAAAAGGATCTCATTAAACTGGGTGACTGGGCAACAAAGAGGCAGTTGAAATTTATGTTGATAAATGCAAAGTACTGCACATTGAAAAAACATAACCCCAACTATATATAGAAAATGAGAGGGCCTCAAATAGCCATCACCACTCAAGAAAGAGTGCTTGGAGTCATCGTGGATAGTTCTTTGAAAACATCCACTCAACGTGCAGTGGCAGTCAAATCAGCTAACAGAACCTTAGGAACTATTAGGAAAGGAATAGATAATAAGTCAGAAAATATCTTAAAGCACTATGTAAATCCATGGTACGCCCACACCTTGAATACTGTGTTGCACATTATTATATATATTACTCCATCTTGGAAACGAAACAACTAAGAAACAAATAAGGAAGTGTTATTTACCTCTTCGCACACCACACAACCCAGGGCTCACCCACTGAAAATAATAGGCAGCAGATTCAAAAACAAAAGAAAGTACCTCTTCACACAATCCATAGTCAATCCACAGAAATTGTTGCCAGGGGATGTTGGGAAGACCAAAAACATAACTGGGTTACAAAAAAGAAAGTATTAGATATGTTCACAGAGGATAGGTCCATCAATGGCTATTAGCCAGGCTGATCAGGGATGCAACCCCATGCTCTGGAGAGTGTGTCGCTCCATCCCTGTTGGTGTGACCTCGTATATATGCATGCTGGCAGGGACAGAGTGACAAACTCTACGAAATGGTATCTCCTTTGTGGTGTGACCTTTCAAGCACCATGCTTGCTAGCTTGTGCCAGCGGGGGTGAGGTCACAGCCATGGGGGGAGGCCCAAGGCATTCCGGGAAGTACCTAAACATCTGGTATTCCAGGAACATGTGAGTGGCCACCCTAGTGTGCTGGGGAGGCACCGGTCAGCGTGTGTTACCGGTCTGTCTCTGTGCTGATCTACAGGCAATACGAGATATTACAACCCCAAGTAAAGAGTTTTATCTCAAGCTGTAACGGCTTTGTGCTTCCAATTCAATCCCCAGCCCAATCAGCTGAGAAGGCAGGCATCACACTTGCATTGTTGTCACCTATGCTTCACCTGCTCCACAAATCAACAGCGGCTGTCAGTCTGGTATTATTCATCAGTATGAAATTCACTTATAGAAAGGAAATGCCCAGGTGTGGAGGTGGAGGACCTGATCCCGAGAAGTGCCAAGTACCTCTTCTCCTGCTGTGGTCAAAGGGAATTGTGGCTGCTCTGCAACACTCTAGAGTTTTGGGGGTAGAGAAGAAACAGCGCTGAAATGAATATGAAGGAGAGTCATCAGTGAGGCAACTGGACACAGACCCTGTGCTTCACTCTAGTTCCCAGACTGACCTGTGCTGCCCAGTGACCCGGTACAGGGTCTCCCTCATGGCTGACCTGGACTCAGTCACAGAAGAGACTGTTGACTATGCTACAATGTCCTCTCAGGATCAGGCCCCAAGCTTTGGATCTAAACATTGCTCAGTTCCATGGCTACCTCAGGGAAAGTGAGAAGGAGTTTCCTATAGTGGGCTGAGGAGATAGAAAGACTAGGCAGAAGGAAGATCATCCCCATTCTGAGGAGCAATCCAAGAGGAGCAATGCTATGCCCAGCAAGAGATCCATGTCAGAGGGGAACATGGGAGCAGAAAGGATTCCATCCCAGACCCTGCCTCAGCCCATGTGAGTGAAACAGGGCAGTTCTTATCTAGTTATAGTCTTCTTTGGTCCCTGCTCACCTCTCTTCTGATGGTAGATCTAATGAAAACACAGGAGAATCTGTTCTTTGTGACCACAAGGTTAATAAGAGTGAAACTCAGCAGCGGCAGCGGGGACCGCAGGATGAAAAATTCCCTTTAAAGCTAGAGATAGGAAGGCTACAGGAGGTAAGTGTGACATTTCAGCACTGAGGGGTCCAACTTAATTCAAAACACAGGAAGTTATATATTAAGGCAGAAAAAAGTGGAAGCCTTGACTACTCAAGAGGATTTAACAATTTTAACTCTCTGGCTTCCGAAGAAGCCAGTGCACTTTCAGTGCCAAATATCCAGCTAGCTACACTTCCGCCAGTTTCAATCAGATACCGGATCTCCCTCACTGCCTGCCCTGAAGTATAGAGTAACTGTTTGGGATCAAATAGCTGTCCCGTAACACCCTCAAAGTGGCTGCACGTTAGTGGTAGGTAAACCAATTCCAGTGTGTAATAGAATTGGCTAAATAGAATATTCAGATGGTATAAGTGTTTGGAATTGCTGTTATTCAAATGACATTTTGGCACCTGGATCCACATGTGTTAATCAACTGAAAATTATTTGGCAGAATTCAGATGACTGAGTATTGCTGATATTCATGTTATCTGGCAAATTTAATATTGAGTCATCTGTTTCATCCGTGTGTGTATTAGAGACAGACATATGGTTTACAGAGCGCATTGGAAATGTTGGATGATAGACACTATCAAACATCCGTTCACCTATCTCAGGATCCTCAGGCATTCTTTGCAGAGATGAGCCCAAGCCAAAATTCCCAGGCCAACCATCCCTGAATTTGAAGGCACTAAAATCACACCTTCATATTCTGTGTCCTAAAACCATTGCTATTGATCTTGACTGACAAAGTGAGAATATGGTGAACCTAAGTTAAAATGCTCCCAATTTCAGATGGTTTTAAAACTGTTGCATCTCCCTCCCTCCATTGTTCCTTCATCTTTTTCTCTGCCCACCCTCATAGGAATTAACTTAATCACAGAATCTGTAAAGTAGTTTCATTTCACACATTACAGAAGAAGAGGAGCCATGCTAGCGAGTATTTCTCTGTAAAGAGTGCAAGGATCAAGGAGGGGAGGGATAGCTCAGTATTTGGAGCATTGGCATGCTAAAACCCAGGGTTGTGAGCTCAATCCTAGAGGGGGCCATTTAGGGATCTGGGGCAAAAATCTGTGTGGGGATTGGTCCTGCTTTGAGCAGGGGGCTGGACTAGATGACCTCCTGAGGTCTCTTCCAACTCAGATATTCTATGAAATAATATATTCTATGAAATCCAGACAGTGGAGTAAGCAATGAAGTACAGTGAAGCCTTTAGGGCTGCAGCTTGCTGAACCCCTCACCAGGCCAGGCCTGACTAGCAGACTGCAGCAACCCATAGGTCCAATCCTGCTTAAGCACTCTCTCCTCCCATTGAAATCAATAGGAAGCGAGTTCACTCAGCAACCTTGCAAGATAAGGCCCTATGTTTGAGAAGCGCTGGGCTTGTAGTACTGAACGCTTGTTGCACTCCACAATTCCTTGGCTTCATCACACACAGTCACCATCCGCAAGCTGCCGGGAGAGCTGAAGACTGTCTGTCACTTCAGCTGTGTCCACACTATGTTTTCCCCCCATTGTTGTACTAACACTCATGCAGCTCCACTTGTGCTAGTGCAGAATGACCACTGGCGTTCCAGACCCCCCCGCCCCCCGGTGCCATCAAATCCTATAACTGGTAATAAGACGTGTGGCTGGTGTACAGTCGTGCACCTTTGCCCCCACCTATGCAGCTGCACCAGTGGAAAATTAAGGAAAAGCTCAGTGTAGACAAAGCTCTAGTGCTTGGTCAACTCCACTACAGAGAATGATATTATGCTTCTGCCTGGCAAGGGAGCAAGCATTCACACCCATTATATAACAGAACAAGACTGGAATATTCTGATTTTCTTTCCTTTAAAGATGCATTCATATCCTCAAAAGAGGTGGAGTGGAAGATTTAAAAAAAAGGAAAAAAAAAAGACTAGAGGATTTATGAAAGATCCAGAGTGGAAATCTTCAGAAGCTGAAGTCTCAAAGTCAATTGGGGATTGGAATCTCTGCCATCTGAACACGCTCTGCCTGCCAAACTGTGCCAGTCATTGGTCACAGCTGATTAAAGTATCATGCAGCATATCTGGAAGGCAACACCCTCAAAAATGATTCAATTACAATTTGTTATGGAGCAGCTACAGTTTCTCCATAACTAAGGTTGTGGTCAGTTTTCACTAAAAGCTATGATATATACACCTCGCCTGCTCTCTCTCTCTCTCTCTCTCTCTCTCTCTCTCTCTCTCTCTCACACACACACACACACACACACACCCCTCCACTCACTAACTTCTGTTTGGAAAATGTGTGTGAGATGGGGATGTGGAAAGGGACTGATAATTGCCTCATTTGCTCTTGAAGCTAAGGAGAACTTCTTCTGCAAAATTCAGAGAGAACTTGATCAAACGCTTTTTAAGATACAGATCATTACCTGGACTGAAATTTTGACTTGTCTCTAATGTTTCTTTGCGTCCATCTGGCTCAAAAACAGACTTGTTCCTGCCCTCACTCTCAAAATATCCAAACTTAAGTCTACTGGAAAACTCATGCATGGGTCATATCTACGGAAAATAAGTTGCAATTCAGGAAAGTTATTAATGATTGTTGTTTCTAGCTGTAATAATGTCTGTACAAGTTGTACAGTGGTAGAAGAGCAGGTTGAAACAAGGTATTTTCTGACAAAAATAAAATAAAACAACTTGAAAAACTTTCATTTTATCCCAAAATTAATGATTTTATTTTACTTTATTATTTGGGAGGTGGGGTAGGAGGTAAAGAAACCAGTGATTTCGAACTGAAGTTTTGTCAAAACATTTTCAACCAACTCTACTGACGGCTAATTGCAGCTTAGATAGAATATATGGGTTCTTCTATGGTCCATCACAGAAGCGACGATTTCCTTTAATTTGAGTGGTAGAAACCAGTATTTATGGAGCTGAAGATTCTAGTCTCAGCTTTCCATGAGATCAAATAACAGTGCTGTTTGTTTGCAACAGTGGATTCATTGTTGAATGGCGGCCAGTTTCTTTGCAAAGTACAAGGAAAATTAGTCTCTTTTAGTGAGTTACAGAGCATTAAGTTTTACCTTGAACCTAAAGCCAGCCTGGGGCAGCCCCATAGTTAGATTTGCAACCAGGATTGCAGTATGTATCAAGTTCCCTTAGAACATTTTTGTGATTAGTATTTCTTGAAATCAGAGTTTTGAGGGGGTAAAAAAATAAATGTCAAAGCATATTTAAGTTATAGAGGCTTTATGTTCAGTGTCTACCTTTTTGGGGGAAACTCTACTTAAAAACTGGTTTGATTGTAAGACTTCAACTTCTACATACATTTAACTAACCTACTTTAAGCACAGGGCTAACTGATATATAACTGTATACATAATTTTAAAATCCTATAAAAAAGGCTGATTTCCAAAAATACACTTTGTTGACTGGAGTAGAAAGGAGATGGGGGCCTTTGTAATCTTTGTGCTTCAAAAAAGAGCTTAATAAAGCCTTGCAGGCATTTTATAAAGTCTGAATTGCCCAACACGTTTCATGCCAATGCAGGGCAAAGAGAGCCAGAGAAGAAATGGGAAACACTGAAGATTTCTCTTCAACTTGCAAGGCACAACAAGGCAGGAAGAGCCAGAGACCCATAGAATTTGAGACCTAGAGCTGGCCAAGCCAAGGAGAGACAGACATGTCCCCATGTTGCTCATGAATTAGAAGGAACAACGGAAGCCAGAACCCCCCTGCAGACCTCCTAAAGTCTTCATCGTAATGAAAAACAGAGGAACTGGCATCCCTGTGAAATATAAAGGAAAAGAGAGAAGAAAGATCTGATGATCCACTTACCTAAAATATGGCCTCTTTATTTGATAAAGAAAACACACCACATGGTAGCAAACAAACAACTTTGTTAATTTTAAGTTAAGGTTGGTATTATGGTCCTGATCACATAGGCACTGACTCCAGGGGTACTCCAGGACTGGAGCACACACAGGGAAAAGAAAAAGGTGAGTGCTGAGCACCTACTGCTTAGCACCCACTGGCAGCCCCCCCATCAGTGCCACAGACACAAGTTCCATGCCTCCTGCCAGCCCTGCCAAGCAGCACCTCCCATCCATGGCAATCAGCTGTTCTGCAGTGTGCAGGAGGCACTGGGAGGGAGAAGGAGGAACAGGGAGGGAAGAGGTGGGGCAGGGCTTTGCGGGAAGGAGTGGAGTGAGGGCAAGGCCTGGAGCAGAGCACCGCCTAGCACATTAGACACTCTGCATGTATGCCTGATCTTGTAAATATTTTGCACATGTTTAACTTTAAGCACACAAGTAGTTCCATTGAAGCCATTGGGCCTATTCACAAGTATATTTGAATTTTATCAGGATAAAGGCCCAAGTATGTGTACCAGTGAATGCTACAGCTAAAAAACGCTAAGCAAACAAGTAAGGGAAGATAAATAATCAAACTCAGTTCATATAGCCTGTCACCAAAAGAAAAAAAAAGTACCTATATAAAATATTCCATTGCATATTCCAAAAATAATCTTAACTCTGCCCCCATATGGCCACCGATCAGCTACTTAAGGGCAAACTTATAATGACCACAACTTCAGGAATTTTTGAGATCATTGTGCACAAGGAAATATTCCACAGACTTGCTGACATCGTCCTCTCCTCCATACAATTTAATCTGGTGAGTAAAGTAATTACTAGCCTGGTTTGATGGAATAGGCACTCTGACCCTCTTTACATGCAAAGATAGATCGATTGTATGTGAACAATTGTGCTTCAGCAAACACCCAGTCAAGGCTGGTGCAAGGAAGTTTCGTGCCCTAGGCGAAACTTCCACCTTGCGCCCCCCACCCAGAGAACCCCGCCCCGCCCACGGCAGCTAACTCAGCCCCCCACCCGGGGAGCCCCCCCACAGCAGCTACTTCCCCACCGCAACAGCTAACCCCTCTCCCTCCCATCCCCCCATGGCAACTAACCCTGCCTAGGGAGACTTCCCTCCTTCCCCCCTTCCCGGCAGCTAACCCTGCCTGGGGAGACTTCCCCCCTTCCCGGCAGCTAACCCTGCCTGGTGAGACCTCCTGCAGAAACTCAGCCTGCCTGAGTAGCCTGCCCCAGCTCACCTCGGTTCCGCCTCCTCCACTGAGCACGCCGGCTCTGCTCCAATTCTCCTCCCCGCCCAGGCTTGCAGCGCTGATTGGAGGAAACTTAGAGCTGGGCCGTGTGCTCAGTGGAGGAGGCAGAGTAGAGGTGAGCTGGGGCAGGGAGCGGTTCCCCCTGTGTGCCCCCCCTCGTTATTGTGGGCAACCCTCTCTGCGCACCCCCTCACCCTGCTCACCTCCACCTCCACCTCCTCGCCTGAGGGGCCGCCTAGTTTGCCTAAATGGTTGCACCGGACCTGCACCCAGTCCAAAAGAGTAATAAGGTCCTTGGCTGCAAAATTTAGTTCCTCTTAGCAACTTTCCATAGCTGTTACTTCCTTGTTTACTCAAAGAATCTTATATCTTGCTTTGTGAAATGCTGCATATTTATATTCTCATTTCTATACCTTGTTGTAGGTAAAAATAGTATTTCAACTAATGAACAAACAGCTAATTGTGCTGATTTCTTCCTAAATGAGCCTATCTACTAAAAAGAACATTTCCTCTTACTGATATTACTGATAACCTCTTAGATTATTGAAAAGGAACGTTTTTTAAACTGAATTTATTTTTCACCATTCTTGCTGTGTTTTAGCTTTTTGTATTCCCCTCATTTTGGGGGATGAGGAAGAAAATGGATGAAATCAGTTTAGCTTCTGTTTTTAGCCAATTTCACGATCAGTTGAGAAAGGAATGTTTTGTGCTTTAAGCCAATGTTTGCATCAGAACTTTTGAAAATAACTCCATGGACTTGCTTTCATTTGGTTGCTCGTTTTGTTTTGAGTAAAAACAAGGCCAAATTTGAATTGACAGCATCCCTTTAAGAAGTAAACCAAACCAAGTGTGCCTCCTCAATCTATCTATATGAGCTCATGGCACCACTGACAGTCATAATTCTTATCAAGAACAACCAGGACAGTAACCGCCATATGTCTGTTCCTTCAAGTACTGTACTGAACTAAACACATCTTGTCATAATTCAAAGATGAAGGGAGAGAACTGGTCAGGGAACTGGTGTTCTGTCTTGGAGCTCAATTCAGTTCAGCTCCCACCGATGTCAACAGGAGTTCTCATTTACATACAGTTTCTCCAAGCAGCATGTGTAGGGAAGGGGAAAATCCTCTCTTTACTGACATCTCACTAGCAATTGATTTTAAGCTTGTTGGAACAGACATGGCCCTCTGACATAGTTTTATAATTTCAGTGACTTTTAAAATTAGAATTCAATAAACTAACTTTTTGGTACTGCTGTGCACTAGATCTCAACTGGATGAGCCAAATAAGCTAGGTTCTCACTCTCCCCGATCTCTGTTCTTTTGCTACAGAAATTAAAACCAAAACACAAAGGCACTTCAACAGCTGTCTCTGCTTCCCCAAATTGAGTACTCAGTCTGAATATGCATCAGCTGAAGAAGTGACCAACAGACAATGGAGATGTGACTGGTACCAAAATAGTTAATCAAACCACAACTCCAAGGGGAGGACTATCTAACTTTAGTGAGCTTTATGAGAGAAAGTGAACACAAAGACTCCCTGAAGTTCACAAAACATGAGCTAGGACCAATGAAACCCAAAAGCCAGAGCAAACAAAGAGGATAACCTACAACCCCATCAGCGGTGCAGCTAACTAACTGCTCTGCTTCCCAGCGCCTTAGTGACTTAAAGGGAAGAAAGCTCTTTTCCGAAGAGTCCTTCAGCCAATGCTGTTCTGTGGGAAGGAACCACCCATACTCTGCCATCTGAGCATTAGGTGGAAAGAGAAAGTTCTGCCAGGGTTTAGGCTGTTATAAAACACAGATATTGGTTTTCCTTGCAAATACTGAAACACTAACTTCAGGCTGGTTAACACTTGCTTCTGTGCAACCCTAAGCATCTGTGCAATATATTCCCAGAGAGAAGACATATGCTGATTGAGGTAAACAAGAGAGATTGTGCAGGATTTAACTTGAATGTAAGATCCTTGATTTCTATTGTGCAGACTGCCTTGAACTACTTGTCAAGTGAGTTGGAGGGTTAAATCTTATGGGAATACTTTTAAGCACTTTCTTTAAGCACTTTTCATCCACGACTGTTGTTAGCAAATATCTCCAACAACTGGTGACGGGACAGTAGATGGGGAGGGCTCCGAGTTACGACAGAGAATTCTTTCCTAGGTGTCTGACTAGCGAGTCCCGCCCATATGCTCAGGGTCTAACTGATCACCATATCTGGGGCTGGGAAGGAATTTTTTCCAAGGTCAGATTGACAAAGATTACGGGGAGTTGGGTCTCTTGCTGGGGCTTGGGTCACTTGCTGGTTTGAACTTGAGTACATGGTGGACTCTCTGTAAATTGGAATCCTCCGATCATGGTATAAAGACTTCAGGAACTCAGCTAGAGGTAAGGGGTCTATTACAGAAGGGGGTGGGTGATGTTCTGTGGCCTGTGATGCGCAGGCGGTCAGACTAGATCAGTGCTTCTCAAAGCCGGTCCTCTGCTTGTTCAGGGAAAGCCCCCGGTGATCCAGGCTGGTTTGTTTACCTGCCGCGTCCGCAGGTTCAGCCGATCGTGGCTCCCACTGGCCGTGGTTTTCCGCTCCAGCCAATGGGAGCTGTGGGAAATGGCACGGGCAGAGGGATGTGCTGGCCGCCCTTCCCGCAGCCCCCATTGACCTAGAGCAGTGAACTGCGGCCAGTGGGAGCAGCAGTCGGTCAAACCTGAGGATGCAGCAAGTAAACAAACCAGCCCGGACTGCCAGGAGCTTTCCCTGAACAAGCGGCGGCCTGACTTTGAGAAGCACTGGACTAGATGATCACGATGGTCCACTCTAGTGAAGCAACTTAGGCACCTAAGCTGCTGGACTCCAGGAGAGTGGTTCCTGGTTGTGAATCGCTAGCAGAGATAGACGTCTCCCTGCAGCCCAGACTTAGGTGCATAAGAAGGGGAGGGTTAAGGCACCTCTCTCATCACAATCTTCCATAGCATAGCTTAGGCAGGTCACTGCCTAGCATGCTGGCTTTCCCGATCACGCACTAAGGCACCCATCTCTCCCCATTCATTGTATAGCAAGCCTAGGCACTTAGTTCAGGCTTTGTGGATTGCAGTGTTGCTTCGGTGATTTTTTTTTTTAGGTACGTAAAAGTTAGGGGTTATGATACTTACTGAATTTATCCTCGCAATACCACTGTGAGGGTTGGACAGTGCCACTGTTCCCATTTTACAGATTCTAGGCTTCTGTGGCCTAGAATCTGTAAAAGCATCCTAGCCATTCCTCCCTGTTTCCTTATGTCTCCAATACGCTCCTCCCTCCCCTCAGTTTCCTGTCTGTAAAATGGGAACAATGCTTCCCACAATCTCACAAGGGTTTTGTGAGGATGACTGTATTAAAACCCATGAGATGCTCAGATACTATGATGACAGCAATCGTGTAAGTAATACAGAACATATTGGGAGAGTTTTTCTTTCTTTTTGATGCTGATGACCAGTGCTGGGTACTTTATTTGCAGCATAAAATTTGATACATTTAGCACCCTGGGCTATCTGTAATTTTTCTGCACAGAGACCTGTTTTTTGTGTGTGTAATAAAACAAAAAGAAAACAACAAATTTGTTCATTATTCAAAGTTATTCAGCACACAGATGGGAACATGTCTCAGTCTGTGGGTTGTACATAGAATCATAGACTATCAGGGATGGAAGGGACCTCAGGAAATCATCTAGTCCAACCCCCTGCTTAAAGCAAGACCACTCCCCAACTAAATCATCCCAGCCAGGGCTTTGTCAAGCCTGACCTTCAAAACATCTACATAAACAATTCACCATGACTAGAGCAGATTTAGATTTAAACAAAAACAAACAAACATACATTCTTTTAAATAAAAAACAGGATAATTCTCAACAAAAAAGTTGACAAAAATGCATGCCCCCCTTTTTTTTTGGACCAGGTCAAATCATTACTCCACCTTCAGGGAGTAGTCTATTCATGTGACTGGCCAATTAAGTCACATGGCACTATTACTGCTCCCTGATTGGATGACTCCTACAGATTTCCAGATGACTACATAAATGCATTCACTACTTATTTGTATGAGAATCCACATTTCCATGACCCAGAAACAAAATTTCACTACCAGGATAATTTGTGAAAAGTGAGTAACAGGAGCCTTGAATCCCAGGAGAGCAAATTTGCAATTTCTATTGGAACAAGTATTAGCAATTGTTTGTTTAAAAAAAAAGTTCATTTACCATAGTTCTTTCTGATGACAGGCTGCTGGGGAGCAGAGTTATGACATCCAGAAACTGACAACAAGAGCAATAAAAACTGACATATTTCCGGAAAGCCAAGCTATGGTACCACGTATAATTAATAGAGAGTGTAATTATTCACCTCCAGAAGGACTTAGAAGGATGCCTTGTAGGTAATTCTGTTTTCTCGCGTCTCACCCTCTCTATGTTTCATGGCAGTGAGGCAGGCCAGGTTGGGACTCTGAGTTATTTACCCTACTCCGTGCCTCAAGATATATCATTATGACTAAAGCCATGTTTGAGCCACACTGAGGGTCTGAACCTTCCCAAATCCTAGAGGAGATTTTTTTCCAGACCCAAACTCTGGAGTTGAACCTAAATTCTGTAATGGGCCAAACCAAGACCCAGGATCCAAACACCTTTTGAACTTCAGCAGTAGTAGGATCACAATCTGAAATGTACAAGTGGACCCTGTAAGGCTAGGACTGACTACACAAATGAGACAGTCTAATCTTTGCGCGATAGTGCTATGTTAACACTTGTGTTGAGGCCTGCAGTATGCCTAGCATGAACCAGGTATCTTCAATGAACCTGAGCAGAGCCAGACTAAGATGAGTGCTGTCTCTCGCTATATTAGCAGGAATATCATATGCAAGACATTGTACTCAGCACAGGTCTGGAGGACTGTCTCTAATTCTGGGTACCACCTACACCTTAGGAAAGATGTGGACAAAGTAGAGAGAGTCCAGAGTAGAGCAACAAAAATGATACAAGATTTAGAAACCTGACCTAAGAGGAGAGGTTAAAAAAACTGGGCATGTTTAATCTTGAGAAAAGACAACTGAAGGGGGATCTGATAATAGTCTTCAAATGTGTTATGGGCTGTTATAAAGAGGACAGTGATCAACTGTTTTCCATGTCCACCAAAGGTAAGACAAGAAGTAATGAGCTTAATCTGCAGCCAGGGAGATTTAGGTTAGATATTAGGAAAAAAAAAACTTTCTAAATAGAAGATTAGTTAAGCTCTGGAGTAGGCTTCCCCCACCATTAGAGGTTTTGAAGAACAGGCTGGACAAACAGCTGTCAAGGATGGTCTATGGCGGCTGACTTGGTCCTGCATCAGCACAGGGGGATGGGTTTGCTGACTTCATGAAGTCCCTTCCAACTCTCCATTTCAATGATTGTATGGGGTTCCGGAGGAAGCACTTGAAGTGCAATTAACGAGATTCATGCAGTCGGCTCAGTCATGTTGCTGGCATATATTGCTTTTGCACAGGAGGAGGAAAAATAAGGAGGATTTGGCACAGACTTTGGATAATCAAAGAGAAGCTGTCACCCCATAAAAATGCCACTTGTGAAAGACATTTGCTTTTTAAAACTCACAGTCAAGGGCCATCTGAACCTGATGCATTTGTAACTGACTAAAAATGGAATCATGTGACTCTGGGGAGATTGGATCAGACTTAGGTCAATTTGTTCTCTCTCTCTCTCTCATATTATATATATATATATATATATATATATATATATATATATATATATATATATATATATATATATATATATATATATATATATATATATGAACTTGAGCCCACAGAAGTCAACAAGAGTCTTTCCATTGAGTTCAGTGGCTTTTGGATCAGGCCCTAACCAGGAAATTTCATAAAGATATTGAATCTTAACCCACAGACACAGGCATTTGAAATACTCATTGGGGCTTTAAGTGACCTAGTAGCAAATGAGCATCTAGTCCACATAGAATCACTTGCAAAGGAGAAAACTGGAAATCAAGGGAACAAGAAAAATCAGTCTGAATAGAAATAAAATAATTTTTTACAGGCAAAAATTCCAAGGCACTTGATGAGGTTGAGAACATGAGCCAAGAAATGGCCCAACACTTGGCTCGTTAAAAAAAAAAATATCATTTTTGAAAGCTGTGTCATACAACTAGAGCCAAGAGAGACCACGTGTTTGGAGAACAGAACAGAAGTGGCTTAGATCTCTTTGTCTGTACCATAAGGATAGAGTAAATGGACCACATTACAAATACAACTAGACTTTTAATGTTTAGTTATACCTTTTAAATTGGATAACTGCAATGAATCACAAGGAAAACATTAGGATTAAAAACCAGTCTGCCCATTCAGTCAGTAAAAAGTGATGTGTGCTGCAGTGCTAAAGAATCTTAATAAGCATAGTAAGAGAATCCTCAAATAACTGCAAAGGCCTAGACTATCCAGAAGGAAAATGCCACTTTAGAGTCAGTCCAATGACCCATTCACCAAAAACATTTCCATTTGTCCTAAAAGAGTGAAAAAAATTGAACTTGCTAATTTAAAAAAAAAAAATCTGGGAGTTATTGACATGGAAGAACAATGATGTTTGCATGAATTCTGTGTTTGTAACTGAAAAAGCCAAAAATGGGTATGTGTTGATTCACATGATTAAAATGAAGCCATAGAATGTGAATAGTATCTGATCAAAAGTGTTGAAGGAGGGAAAGCTAACTTGTCAGAAGGAAAAATATATTCTCCATATTAGATGCAGCATATGCATTTTTTCAAGAAAAAATGTTGAGACAAGCATTAAGCTAATGACTTTTAGTCCACCATTTGGATATTGTGCAGTGAATTTAAGCAATGGCCATTTGGTACTAGTTCTGCTCCCAAGGTATTACAAAAAGTAATTGCACAGATCTTTGAGTAATTACTAGGTGTCAAAGTTATAATGGATGATGGCTTAATTTGGGTATAGGGAAGGTAACACAAAGAAAAGCTTTGGCAGGTTTGCAGGAAGAGAGATACCTGACATTACACGAAGTCAAAATCTGATCTAGCACACCTTACTGGCTGTAAATAGAACAAAAAATGGCCTAACTGCTGATCAAGATAAAATAAAAACAATAAGTGACGTGCCCACTTCACAATGTAAAATGGATACACTGAGATTTTGGGGGATGATAAATTGTATGTCATAATTCAGATCCAACCCATCTATGGTCGACAAGCCCTCACTGGAATTGCTGGAAAGTTACCTTGCCTAGCCTAGGGAGATAACTATAAGCAGGCATTTGAGCAGTTAAAAGCACTGATTGCCATTCCACCAGGTTTAAAATATTATGATTTAACTAAACCAGTTGCATTGTTACCAGGTACATTTTCTGAAAGGCAAATCTTAGTTAGGAAAAGCTGCCATTTATACTGAGACATCCAAGCAAGGGAGAAATATACCACATCCAGGTGGAAAAGAAGACTTTGGTTTGGTTGTCTTTTGTTCCATCAATATACTAACAGAAGACATGTGCAAACACATCACACCTCACATGAAACCTTTGGTCCGATTTTCAGAGTGCTGACTATTGACTCCAATGATGTGTGCAGATTCAGCACATTAGAAAAAGAAACAGGCCTTTTGCCTCTAGCATCATCTGAAATCATAGGGATGAAGCTGAAGCCGTTCTGAAATGGAGGGAGATTTTCAAAAGACACAAATTGCAGTTAGGTGCCTGAGTCCCATCAGGAAAATAAGCATCCTAGCTGCAATTTGTGCCTTTGAAAATCTGTCCCGTGATCTTCATATGGAATATAAATTGGATTAGGAATGGCACATCAAACACCCTTATCAGAGCAATGAACAGATCTACACCATCTCAAAGCAATGCTGATGACTATGAATGTGCTGCAGGGAGGTAAATGTCTATTACCGCTACAAAATGACTGGGGTTTCAAATTGAGAAACAAAAGAGGCCCAGTTTTGTATAATCAGCAATTAACTAATTTACAAAGCTGGCCAAAGGACCCTAAAATAAGACCATACTGGCCATTTAGGGATGAAATTAGTGAAAAGAACATTTTGCTATAAAGTGAGGCTGATATTACCACAAACACTGAGAAAAATGCTCCCTAGAATACATAGCAAGTACTGACAAAGGACAAGAAATGGTTTGTTCTGTCATGGGGTGAGTCCTCCAATAACAGGTACAATAGCTGGTTGTGAATCATTTCCCAATGCTGGATCATGATACCCAAAACGTGTGTAGGATGGGCTTAAACTGAATTTAATGAAAAAAATATATATTTACTGCTAAATTAGATCACTGTGCTAAATTCATCATGATTTCAAAAGCTAGCTAGTACAAACAGCATAATGATGCTAATCACCTTTACCTGACTGCTATTTTTGTTCAAACCCTGATCGTTTCCCACCTGGGGATCTCTCTGATTTCCTTCTCTGGCCTTAATGCCTGCAACCTCACCCCCTAAAACCCACTCAAAATAGTGCTGCTAAGCTCATCTTCTTGGCACATTACCCTGGCTACCACACCCACCTCGTCAAGTCCCCTTCTTGGCTCCCCACCATCTAATGCTGCAAACACAAACTTCTTGTCCTTACTGACAAGGCCCTCTATGATTCATCCGCTGCCCTTCCTATGTTATCACAAGGCCAGCACCCACCTTTGCCAATGATGCAATGTAGGGATCGGTCCTGGCTGGCAAGCCACCAGATGATTGTTCCCTATAAACCCTTTATCTAATCACAAGATGGGAAAGTAAAGCACATCCCCGTAGGATGGAAAAGTACAACATGCGCTGCGCTTCTGCTTTTCCACATGGGAGGAAGGGAAGGGGAGAGTCCCAAGGCCACCAATAGAAGGATAGTAAATAGAGTTGTGAATCATGCTAATGCTGTAGGAATGCTGTAACTGAAGATAATAAAAGGGCTGCCACGCCTGACGACGGGGCGCCTTCCTGAGCAAACAAGCTGTCTGTGTCTGGTTCCTTCCCGCATCTGGTGACCCCGACGTGATTCCAGCCCTCCGTACTCACCGGCTGGCTGAGCCGTGGTGCACCGCAGTGCGTCTTCGCACTCCCTCGTGAGTATGGGGGGGGATTTATCCGTGCAACAGAAGGCTCATGCGAAAGAGCTGGTTCAATTACTCAAGGTAAGCGGTCGCACGACAGCATCGCAGCGACAAGTGGAGGAATTGCTCCACGCAATAGAGGTTAAATGCCCTTGGTACCCCGAGAGAGGGTCTCTCTAGGTTTCTGACTGGCAGAACGTGGGCGAACGGCTCCTAATGGAGCCACGAGCGCCCATCCAACACATCTTGCTGTGGCAACATTGTGCAGAGGCAATCGGGCGTTTGCGGAAGGAGGCGCCCCCGCTTGCCTCTCCCACCCCTACTCCACCTCCTTCCTATGCCACGGAGGCAGGAACTCCTTGTTCTGCGCCCGTGGTGACGGCCCCCAGCCTCAGCCCCCCCGACTCCTCGCTGCCGTCACCACCCCTCCCGCCCTCGCCGGCTCAGAGCGCGGTGCAAGCAGCCCTCCAGCAGGCGATGGTGGCAGGCGCTTCTCCCTTGTTGGAGGAGTGGGAGGGCGAACTCCCAGCCCTCTACCCGGTCACTTATAGCACAAACGCTCAGGGAGAGGCAACCGCCACCCATCACCCATTGCAGTATGCGGTTATTAGTGAGCTAAATAAAGGGGTCCGCCAATCTGGCCTCCGATCTACTTATGTGGAGGGTCTTATCGAAGGATTAGGCAATACTTATGTTATGTTGCCAACGGACTGGAAACATCTGTTCCGAATGATTTTATCCCCTGCCCAATATGTTGTATGGGACAGCGAGTTCCGGGCTGCGGCATTGGCCATCTCCTCTGCGGATAACATTCCCGACCAAATATATGGGTCGGGTGCATTCGCGGAGGTGATGGCACAACTGCAGCTCCCGGCAGCATCCTTTAAACGCACCGCACTCTCCGTTATGCGGGCGTTTCGCCGGGTCCCCATTACGGGTAAGCCCTTATCATCCTTCACTAGCATCAGACAGGGGTCTTCTGAGCCTTTCCATCAATTTGTGGATCGGTTAAAAGAAGCCATTGCCCGGCAAATCGACAACCCAGAAGCCCAAGAGGAACTACTCCGCCGACTGGCGGCTGAACAAGCCAATGCTGATTGCCGCCGCATCCTTCAGACAGTCATTCATCGCGCGCAGTACTCTCTGGCGGACATGATTCAGGCTTGCGCCGAAGTGGGGACACAAACCCACACCATGGTCTGGTTCCTTCCCGCAATGCAAGCCTCGAGGGCCTGATTCTGCTCTTCCTCCCCCCAGCACTTTCACATTTTCTCCCTTACCACCGCTGAAAATGGGAAAGTCTCCCAGTCAAAATCCATAAAGCTGCCACCTTCTCCTCCTCCAGGTCCCTCATCAAAACCCGCCTCTTCCATATTGCATATAGAAAGCTGTCACCTGATAATGGTTTGGCAGGTGGAGAACTTTAATCATTGCTTCAAACTAGCTAAAATCTGGGCACCTCTGTCACAAGGCACACTTACCAGCCAGAGCACCGCATCATCCCAGGATTCTGTGTTACAGGGGTTCTTCCATTCTAGTGCCCTTTTCCCATTCACAAGAATCTACAGCTTCATTGTCTAGTCCTCCAGCCAGGTCACTTCTCAGTCCAGGCCCTTCTCGGTTAACAGCAAAGTCCACAACAGAAAAGACCAAAGTCTAATGGTCTCTATGCCAAGCCCTCAGCCATCACCTGGGATGTCTCAATTTTGGCTTCTTTTAGCATTGACACCTGTATATCTCCTCTGGCACAGGGAGTAGAAGGAGGCTCTGGCTGAGCCTTTTGGGTATGGCTGTCTTTTGCTTCGGCCAGTTCTGGCTCGCTGGCGCCCTCTGGCGTTGAGGTTGAAGATGTGGTTGCACTTGCTGGTGCTGGTTGCTGTTCCAGTTCCGGGCCTGGGACTGGAGATGCTGTGGCTGTTTCAGTGGTAGGTATGGAATCCGGGTCCACTACCTCTGTCTGGGTCTCTGGTAACACAGACGGGGCCTCTGTGGACGGCTCAGGAACAGGAATGGGTCTGGAAGCTTGCCTGGTTTGGCTACGTGTAACCATTCCCACTCTCTTGGCCCGCCTCACCTGGTTGGCCAAGTCTTCCCCCAGTAGCATGGGGATAGGATAATTGTCATAGACTGCAAAAGTCCACATTCCTGACCAGCCTTTGTACTGGACAGGCAGTTCAGCTGCAGGCAAGTCTACAGCTTGTGACATGAAGGGGTAAATTGTAACTTTGGCCTTTGGGTTGATGAATTTGGGGTTAACGAAGGATTGGTGGATAGCTGACACTTGTGCCCCCGTGTCTCTCCACGCAGTAACCTTCTTTCCGCCCACTCTCAAATTTTCCCTTCGCTCCAAGGGTATTTGAGAGGCATCTGGGCCTGGGGATCTTTGGTGTGATGGTGGTGTAATGAATTGCACACGCATGGTGTTCTTTGGACAGTTGGCCTTGATATGTCCCAGTTCATTACACTTAAAGCATCTTCCATCTGATGGGTCACTGGGCCGAGGTGAGTTACTGGAGACTGGTGAGGTTGAAGGGTAGGGTATCTGTGGCTTTACTTGGGTGGTATGTGGCGTCTTTGGCTGTCCTTGGTTGTAGGGTTCATGGTCTGTGTGCCCCCTGGGGTAATCGTTCCCCTTGACAGTAGCTTTCTTGCTTTCTGCCAGTTCCATCCATTTGGCTCCAATCTCCCCCGCCTCAGCGATATCTTTGGGATTTCCATCTTGTATGTACCGTGTGATGTCTTCAGGAACACCATCCAAGAACTGCTCCATTTGTATGAGGAGGTTCAGTTCTTCCAAGGTTTGAATGTTGTTTCCTGTTATCCAGGCCTCATAGTTTTTTGCAATGTAGTAGGCGTGTTTGGGAAATGACACCTCTGGTTTCCACTTTTGGGTTCTGAAGCGCCGACGGGCATGATCTGGGGTTATCCCCATCCTGTATCTGGCCTTGGTTTGAAAAAGTTTATAGTCATTCATTTGCTGCTTAGGCATTTCAGCTGCCACCTCTGCTAAAGGTCCACTGAGTTGTGGCCTTAATTCTACCATGTACTGGTCTTCAGGGATGCTGTACCCAAGACAGGCTCTTTCAAAATTTTCCAAGAAGGCCTCGGTGTCATCACCTGCCTTATAGGTGGGAAATTTCCTGTGCTGTGGAGCAATAATTGGCGCCGGGTTGTTAGGGTTGGCTGGCACATGCAGCCCAGCTTTTGCCAAGTCCAGTTCATGTTTTCTCTGTTTTTCCTTCTCTTCGTTTTCTTTTTGTTGTTTTTCCATTTCTTTTTGGTGTTTTTCCATTTCTTTTTGGTGTTTTTCCATGTCTCGGTGGTGGGCTGCCTCTTCTTCTTCTTGCTTCCTTCGGTGGGCCAACTCTTCTTCTGCTTGCTTCCTTCGGTGGGCCACCTCTTCTTCTTCTAGTTTTCTTTTGTTTGCTGCCTCTAAGGCTGCCTGTTCTCTTTGGTAGGCTGCCAGTTTGATGCTTTCTTCCTTTTCTTTTAGCTCCAGTTGTCGCCTATGTTCAGCTTCTTTGAATTGGTCTTCGGCCTCAATTTTTGCCTTAGTAGACATGGTTCCTGTTTTCTTGTGTTGGGGGTGCCCTCCGGTGTTTCTCTTCTGAACTGCAGGCTCTGTTGCCTCCTGAAGTCTGCCTAGCAACAGTGCCTTTAGCTAATCTTCAATGTTAAGTAAACCTGAAAAACCACTTTATTTGCATTTATATAGTGCTGGTATGACTCTCAATGGGAGTGCTATTGTGTGACAAAAGACTGTTAATAGTCTGGTAATGGCTTCTTGCTTAACATGCAAGCCACAAACTGCCAGAGAGAGCAGAAAAAAAATTCTCTCTGGTTCCCTTTTAAAACCAACTGTTTCTCTCTGCTAAAAAGCCCTTAGCAGAGAAAAGAAAAATATAATATTCCTACTGGCTTCTGGATTCTGTCTATATCCCACCACTGCTACACCATATCATAACCTTAGTCCCAGATCTGGACCTTAGCGTCCAAAATATGGGGGTTAGCATGAAAACCTCCAAGCTTAGCTACCAGCTTGGACCTGGTACTTGCTGCCACCACCCAAAAAATTAGAGTGTTTTGGGGCACTCTGGTCCCACTGAAAAACCTTCCCTGGGGACCCCAAGACCCAAATCCCTTGAGTCTCACAACAAAGGGAAATAATCCTTTTTCCCTCCCCTCCTCCAGGTGCTCCTGGAGAGATACACAGACACAAGCTCTGTGAATCCAAACAGAGTGACTCCCCCTCTCCGTTCCCGGTCCTGGAACAAAAAGGACTTTCCTATTCCCCCAGAGGGAATGCAAAATCAGGCTAGCCAATTCAACATACACCGATCTCCCCTGATTTCTTCCTCCCACCAATTCCCTGGTGAGTACAGACTCAATTTCCCTGAAGTAAAGAAAAACTCCAACAGGTCTTAAAAGAAAGCTTTATATAAAAAAGAAAGAAAAAATACAAATGGTCTCTCTGTATTAAGATGATACAATACAGGGTCAATTGCTTAAAAGAAATATGAATAAACAGCCTTATTAAAAAAGAATACAAATCAAAGCACTCCAGCACTTATATTCATGCAAATACCAAAGAAAAGAAACCATATAACTTACTATCTGACCTCTTTGTCCTTACACTTAGAAACAAAAGATTAGAAAACAGAACTACTTCTCCAAAGCTCAGAGAAAGCAGGCAGCCAGAAAACAAAGACCTCAGACACACAATTCCCTCCACCCAAAGTTGAAAAAATCCGGTTTCCTGATTGGTCCTCTGGTCAGGTGCTCCAGGTGAAAGAGACATTAACCCTTAGCTATCTGTTTATGGCACACCTGTACATCTCCTCTGGCACAGGGAGTAGAAGGGGGACCCAGGCTCACCCTTTCCTCTGAGTTCCAGCCTTGGGACCCTATGTTAGGTAGCTAAGGACTCTCTTTGCAAACACGTACCACTGCCCCTGGGCTACTCCTGGATTTTCTCTGCTGGTCAACAGCTTCCACAGGTCTGTGATCACTACTCTCACCCTGGAGTTGTAGTTTCTCCCCAGCCACTAGGGAGCTTCTGCAAAGCCACTCCTAGACTTTCTGACAGCAGCTGGGCTGCCTTTCAAACAATCCTTCCGGTTTTCCATCTTCAGTTAAGAATTTCTCCCAGCCCCCCTTGGGTTGCTGGGTTTGTGGTTCAGACAGTGCCTCTGTCTGTCCTTCAGACAGGTATCCCCAGCCCTCCTGCTGGAACTGTACATTTGGCCAGCTGTAGGGCCTTAGCCAGTTTCTTCCTCAGCTGCCCCCCTCTCTCCTTAATTAGCCCTCAGGCTCAGAGGCTTCAGCAGACAACTTTCTCCTGCTGGAATGGTGTTTGCCCTGTAAGGAGGGAGGAGTCAGCATACATATATCTGGGTCCCCTTTCTAAAGCTCATTCCAGCTAGCTGGGAAACAGGAAATGAGGTGCCCTTGCCCTGTCCACTTTGCAAGGTTCCTGATCTCGGGCTCTTAAAGGAATAGTAAAAGGATTTCCTCACAAATATTACTTATTCCAGGCACCACTTCTGCTCTACCAATATTCCTTAAGTCACTATATATCTCATATCTGCCAAAATCCTAAAGGGCCACATTTCATGATTGTGGTCGACTGACCCCTAGGTCTGACAGGCTGACTATTACTCTTAAGGGGACAGAATACCCCATCTCAACCTCCTATTACACTTCTTTGTTACCCACTCTTACCTATCACACTTCACTTGTTTGTCTCATCCATTTGTTACTCCTTCTCTTTTAGGATATAAACTCTTTGGGCTGGGTTTGTCATTTATTATATGTTTGTGCAGCACCTAGCACAATAGGGATTAACCTGCTTGTGGCTGCTAGCTGCCACTACAATATAAATGCTAAATACTGATCATTTAAACTCTGAGAAATGCAGAGCTTGGGCACGCTAACCAAAGAAAATTTAAAAGTCCAAAGTTAATGCATAAAACAAGCAGATCTTGGAAATGGGTATCATCATCCTAATTTGTATAAAATGTATGGATATGATTTGCATACAGTGCTACATTATGAAAAGAAAATGTTGACTGCCCATTTGAAATAATTTCCAATGCACAGAATATGTGAAGTTCGCATTACTAATCTCAATTCTCAAGTCTAGTAATCTCAGTAATTCACAAAAGATACTAAATGTCATAGTTTCTATAAAATCTAGCAGCAAGGAGTTCCACAGGTCAAATTAACCATAGCATCTGCATGCAGTACCACTGCCTGAGGTCCTACCAGCTAAAGATCTTTCTTGGCACACCCACAGGAAGCTGCTATGGAGTAATAAAGAGAATCCAGCACCAAAATATAGATACATAGTACTTACATATGATACTATTCATTTGAAGATCTCAATGTATTTTGCCAATATTAGTTAGTTAATTAAGCGTTACAGTTAGAGCTGGTTAGGAATTTTCTGTTGAAATGACTGGGAAAATCAAAAACTATTTTGTTTCAAGTCAGTTCATCTCAATTTGAAACATACTTTTTTAAACATTTCATTTGGCATCAATTCTACATTAAGCTGCAGTTCAGGTGCATCATGCCTGCTCCCATTCCACTCTGGGCTGGGCTCCTTGACTGGACTACATCTCCCATGAGTCATTGTGGTCTCCCCTCTGACCAAGCAGTCTGGGGCCTCAGGAGGGTCACACAATTGCAGTGGATTATGGGATATATAGGTTAAGCAGTGACCCCCAACCAATAGGGATGAGGGTATGAGGCACTTGAACTACAATTCCCATGATGCACTGCAGCACCATACGCCAATTACATTTAATGTCAAATTGACTCCCAACAACGCATTTTTATCTGGTTAAACATAACAAAATGAAATGTTTTCATTCAGGAATCTCAAATATTTTGTTGTGATGGGAAATACTGGAACAAATGTTTCAGTATTTCCAAACAGAAAACTTACCAAAATGTTTGTTCCTCAAAACCTTTCAATAGTGCAACCTTTTTGTCTGAATTTAGGATGAAAACAGAAGGTGAAATATCAGAATTTCACATAGGATAGAAATTTTGATTTTCAACTAGCTCTACTTACAATATTATCCTCAGGTAGTTATCACATACGCAGTAGAAAGATCACTTCACCAAAAAACAAACTGCAGACCCCTGTGGTGTGGGATGCAGACCTGTTTAGCCATGTACTGCAAAACATTTGAGAAGAGGACATGAAGAATATTCCAGCAGAAAATACAGGAGGAATTTAAGCAGCAGAATGCAATTACCTGGTCTGGAATTTAGCCAAGACACTGATGTTAACATCCCTACTCTTATGAAAAGAACCATGTGATCTTTAATGACAACAAAATGATCAGACCTTCATTTTTACATGGCATTTGAAAGATGATTCCTCCAGCAGCACAGCGATCCACTAGCACCACAGCAGAGAATTAGATCAGTTCTCATTTAGCAGGTGACACTTTTCCCTCTGAATTAACATCACCACTTAAGTGTTCCTTGAGCTTCTCCAAATAGCTGACTCAGCCTTACACTGCTTAGTTCAGTGTTTCTCAAACTGGGGCCGGGCTCATTTGTTTACCTGCCCCATCCGCATGTCCGGCCGATCGTGGCACCCACTGGCTGCAGTTCGCCACTGCAGGCCAATGGGAGCTGCTGGAAGCGGTGGCCAGTAAGTCCCTTGGCTCGCGCCGCTTCTAGCAGCTCCCATTGGCCTGCAGCGGTGAACTGCGGCCAGTGGAAGCCGCGACCAGCCAGACCTGTGGATGGGGCAGGTAAACAAACTGGCCCTGTCTACCAGAGGCTTTCCGTACACAAGCGGCAACCCCAGTTTGAGAAACACTGGCTTAGTTTGAGAGATCTGTCAGGATCACAACAGGAGGAGATATGGCTATAGGCCATAATGCATCCACCTATGGGGGAAGACAGTAAGTGACCAGGGTGCAAAGTTGGCAGCAGTCACAAGAAACACGAGTAGCAGTTTGCAATGAATGTCCAACCAGAACATAATTCAGATAAATACAGTATCTGTTCATCAGATGCTAATAACAGGGAGTACAGCAGGTCAGGATTGAGGAGCATTGGCAGAGCTGGAGAGGACTGGAATAATGGAGGTGGAAGGCCGACAGACTGACACAAAATTAGCAGAGATATGGCGAGTCCGGACTGAAGTAAGGGGCACAGCAGCTTTGGACTGAACCATACTGGCAGAGATGTATCAGGTTGGGAGCAGGACTGGAATAGGTGTGGGGGAGCGCAGGGCAGGAGTGAGGGGCACTGGCAGAGCTGGGTGGAGGTGGCGAGCCCAGGACTGGAATAGCAGGTGCTGGTGGAGGTCAGCAGTAAGAAGCATTGGTAGAACTGGGTGTGGTCAGCCACCAGCCTTATGCCTGGTTCTATCCAGCCTCACTTATCTCTTACTTTTAGAAACACCCAACTCTGCTGCATTTAGAAAAAGAACAAACATGAGTCCTGCAGCTTCAATTACTTAGCTGTTCTCATGAAGGGGCTTTATAGAGGACAAGCTGGTGCCTCTTGCATAAGTCATCACACCCCATTCTAAAACACAACACACCCCGGAATGCTTAGGATGTATGAATGAGTGGGCGGGGGACTCACTGCCAGGAGCACTGGAATAACAGGGACGGAGGTGTGTGTACATAGAGACTTAGTTTTGCTGAGGCACAGCAGCAGCTGTCAGCTCCTTTGTAAGTTACAGGTATTTAATACACAGTCTTACTCGCCCACTCCCTCCCTGCTCCTGAGTCACAGGTTCCTGAGGCTTTTCTGAGCCGTACTAAAATTCTAATGCGATAGCACACAGGTTCAAACATTCATTGTGTGGCCTCCTTCCCCTGGCTTTGTTTATCTCCATCTCCTCATTACTGTGACAAGGAAAGGAAGGAAAACACTTCAGAAATGAAAGATTAGTTTGCTGTAACATAAAGATGAGCTTTGTAATCACTTTCCTTTAAGCATAGAATTAAAAGATAATAAAAGCCCTAATTAAGGACCTCGTTAGCTTAACTAGATTTTCATATGCAAAGCGATGTTCACCGTGTGCTGCAGCCATCTGAAAATGCTGTCTGGCCCTCTATGGAGCACCTGTGCCAGCTCCCAAAAGTATTTTTCTTTCTTTCTTTCTTTCCCCTTGTATCCCATATTTTAGTATATCTCAGGTTGAGCTGAGGGCATATTGCACAGACCTGAGCTAAGGGCATGTGAGACAGAGATGGTGCATTTTAGACCAACCTGAGCCAAGGACAGATGGAGCCAATCTGGCCCAAGGAGATGATAGAAGACAGTGTGGAACGCAAGAAATGTCTCAGGTTAACCTAGTCAAGAGTTCGTGGTCAGAGGTGCGACAATGATGTATCTGAGGCCAACCTAAGTTGAGGGCCGATGCAGCTGGCCTGGGCTGGGGAGAAGACATGAGCTAGAGATGAACTGAGAGCACATCTCAGGCCAGCTTAGGGGTTGCGTGGAGCAGAATAAACCAAGGACATATCTGAGCAAAGGGCGCCCAGGGTGAGTGTGTGTGGAGCAGAGCTGGACACAGGGCATGTGGGTCAGAGCTAGGCCAAATCTTGGCTCTGGGTAGAAAACCAGCAAAGTTCACTAGTTTGAGTGGAGCTTTGCTTGGAGGTGCTGGTTTCATCCTAACCTGAAGCAAGTGAAACTTGCATGAAGTCTGCAGGGATCCCTGCAAACCCAGGCATGGAGCTTCACATAGCTCAGTTCTTTGACATCTCAAATCCCCTCACAGTGTTGCAGGGAAATACGGGGGACACTTTCTGAATGTCCATAAAACTTCTCCTCTGAAGAAGGGCCATGTCTTGGCAGAAGTGATTAGGAAGCCATAAAAGCTAAGAAGGGTGAGCAGGGGAGGGAATAAAATAGCTGCTCAGTGCCTGTGTGAAAAATCAGCCCATACCTAGTGTCCCTGCACCTCAGAATACTCCCAGCCCTCGGTGCAAAACACTGCCCATCACAGAAATGGCATACAGAGTGCAAAGCATCAGCTCAATTGTAACCGTCTGACAAATTCCTACAGCTGGGAACTCAGCAAGAGGTGGGAATCGGGGCTTTCATCCTCGTTAAACCCGTAATCGAGGCCTCATTCTACTTCGTTTAAATCCTGCTGTGAACGTAAGCAAAAGCCTGGCAGTACTGAGCAGGGAGGTCACCCAGGGGTGACGGTGAGTGATAAGCCAAGCAGAGGGGAGACACTGAGCTGGAGGCAGGGTGGGCCTTCTGTGGGTCAACAAAGACATTAGTTGAGAACTCCTAGTTTCAAGCAAGCACTTCTTTCCAGGCTGAGGAAATAAACTTATTTTTAAATAGGAAATCTACTGAGTCGAATATATTCTAATCCTCACAAGCGATGGGCCCAAGCTAGAGCCTCAGGTCTAGATCCTAACCCATAACTTGACCCCATCTCTATAATGGGCTGATTCTCAACATCCTGGGATTTGGGAAAGTCCAACCCCAAATTTTGAACCCCCTTGTAGTTTAGTCAGCAGTCCCTTCCATGACATACAGTCCTTTCTGTGATGTACTCTCCAGGCCAGGACTTAGGGAGACCCTGTGTAGTGCAACATTAGTCAATCTATTAGCTGGACAGCAACAATTACAATGATCCTGGCTCTTATTTATCAAGTTAGGGACTGCTTGGAGCTGAGGTTCTGGTTCAGCTCTGTACAGAAACAGGAAATTTTGATCCAGATCCAGCATTTGTACCTGTATTCAGATTCTGGGCTTCTGGCTAGGTCCATCGCTAAATAGTTACGTGTAGAAGAGGAAATCACCACTGTATCTTACATACCATTTAAAATCATAATTAACATCACAGCACTTTTACTAAGTTAGGGTTTGAAAGTGAGGCCGTTTGTTGCAGAGAATTCTACAAACACCCTTAACGCTGCCCTTCTCACCATTGCTAGTGGGACTACAGGTATATCATGACTATCAGAACAGCTTTACAAACTGTTACAATTATTCACATCAAAGAAAAATGTGAACATTTAACACACTCGTTGGCATCCTGCTGCTGCAGATGCTGATTATTAGGATTACTATTCGCGTATGGCCAGTTACGCAAAGGATATGCCTAAGCATTAGTTCAAATATAAACAGCAGATTTGCTTGGACAGCATTTGTGGCCCATTTTATTCGCTGCTGCAAACATAAACAGAATCGGCTGTGGTTTGCAAGAATGTCCCAGGGGAGAGAAAGAGTCAATGATACCCGTTTGACGAACGGCTGGAAGTGTTTGCACAGAATTCTTGAATGCTCTTAGTGAGTTTGGGAGTCATCCAATCAGGGAGAAGAAACCACACCATGTGACTCAGGCGGCCAACCATACAGCACAAATAAAGAGTACTCACAACAACAGTCATGGGCAACTCTGGGCTGAGACATGTTCCAGTAAATCATTAATCAAACAAACACATAACAAATCTGTGCATGAATCATCCACTAAGCCCCCTGTAGATAGAGGGAGCCTTTCATGACTTCAGTGCATAGGCATAGTTTCATTTCTATACTTGGGGGCAGCACCTCCTATCAGGCTAATGGAGTCACATGGGGATAGGGGGTGGGGGAATCTGTGCCTGTCCAATGCTTGCAGTTTGGGGGCGGGGGGTAACTTCTCCCCTGCTCCCTCCAAACTATGCCCATGCTTCAGTGGCTTCTGCATCACGCCCTAGCAGAAGAAGGGGCTAAATTAACGCGAAAAAATTGTTTGCTGTGAATAGATTGTCTAGCTCTAATGATTAATTATTATTATTACTCTCATTTCTGAGCTGCCCTCATTGGAGTATCTTTGCTCTAGATCAGCTTCCCATCATGGGAGTGGCACTGTCCTCCCCCTCTCAGTCTGAGCCGCTTTACTTAGCGCCATATTCTGCCCTCAGAGTGAGGGGTAACCCCATAGACTTCAGGGAAGTTACTCAGCTACACAGAGATGTAACTAACAGCAGAATCTGCCCTTTGCCTGGGGAAGCAGATCCAAGTTGTGGCAATGCCAGGGACCTTGCCCAGCTGATTTCTTAGCTGCACCAAGCCATGGATCTTGCCTGAAGCCCTTAATAGTGTGTAGTTCAGGCTCAATCAGATTGCCAGCAGGAACAAATTCCACAGCGCTCGGCTCTCCACCGAGGAAAAACTTGGTCCCCCAGGCTCCAAAGGCCCTACTCTGGGGAAGGCCCGGAGGGTCCCTGCTGACAGGAAGTGTTGTGATGGGATGTGGAGAGAGGCCTCAGCCTAGCAGGTTGGATGTAATACCCTAAGGCATGCAGTCAGCGTGTGCAGAGTAGCTAGGTGAAGGACAGGAGCACTGGAGGCTTGACTCTGGAGAGTGGCATCTTACACCCGTATCAGGAGGCTTGAATAAGGTGAATGCAGTGAGATTTCCAGTCCACGAACAGTATGGAATGGTTTCAATGGCTGACAGAGGAGGGTGCTCTCTGAGACTATTTGTGTAGGGTTAGATACAGGATGTTGGTATCTGCCATGTGGACCATGAGCGGGTGTTGGATGTTGGTATCTGCCATGTGGACTATGGGTGGGTGTTGGTTGAATGTGGTTGTTGAAGAGTTCAGTACTACTCAATTATTTGTCTTACTTACAATTGGTAAATATCTACACAGGGAACAAATATTTAATGATGGGCTCTTCCATCTAGCAGAGAGAGGTATAACATGATCCACTGGCTGGAAGTCGAAGCTAGACAAATTGTAGCTGGAAATATGGAAAATCCTATGCTGGAAATAAGGCATACATTTTTAACGGCGAAAGTAATTAACCATTGGAACAACTTACCAAGGACTGGGGCTGATTCTCTATCACTGACCACTTGTAAATCAAGACTGGATGTTTTTCTAGAAGTTCTGCTCTAAGAATTATTTGGGGCAGTTCTATGGCCTGTGTTATACAGGAGATCAGACCAGATGATCACAATGGTCCTTCTGGTCTTTGAATGTAGTGATACAGGCACAAAGTGCTTTGAGTGCCTTCTAGTGGTAGTATTAATCCTAGTACTGGAAAGGCTTGTGTGACTATACTGCTCAGAACACTTAGTTGGAAGTTGGCAGCAGTGGCTAGTTATATAGGCCTGTGGTGCTCGTGCTCCAGGAATATTCAGGGCCCAGAAGCCCAGCTCCACCAATGTTGGGGGTTGAGTCTCTCCCCCGGCCCCACCAGCTGCGCCCACGCGCCTTCCCCTGAGCAGTCCTCGGCCCCATCTACCATCCCCGTAGGGTGACCAGATGTTCCGATTTTATAGGGACAGTCTTGATTTTGGGGTCTTTTTCTTATATAGGCTCCTACTGCCCTCCCACCCCCGTCCCAATTTTTCACACTTGCTGTCTGGTCACCCTAAGTCCCCAGACAATTTAAAAGAGCCTGGGGCCCCCTGCCACCACCACCAGCAGCGCAGTGGAGCTAAAGCAGCTTCCTGCCCCCCCTCACTCTATGTGCCACTCCCGGAAGCAGTTGGAATGTCCCTGCAGTCCCTGGAGGGGAGGTAGGAGTCTCCGCGTGCTGCCCCCACCCCAAGTGCTGACTCTGCCATTGGAACTGCGGCCAACAGGAGCAGCGGGGGTGGTGCCTGTGAGCAGTGGGGCACAGAGACCCCCTGACTAGGAGCTGCTGCCAGAAGGGTGTGTGGGTTGCTTTTGAGAGTCATCCGAGTTAAGCGCTGCACCCCTCCCACACCCCAACCCCCTGCCCCAGCCCAGACCTTGCACCCCACACCCCAAATCCCTCCCAGAGTGCACCCCCACACCCATTCTTATACCTCAACCCCCTGCTCCAGCCCAGAGCCCGCACCCCACACCCAAAATCCCTATTGGAGACCACCCCCTGCACCGTCTCCTACAGTCCAACCTGCTGCCTAAGCCCAGAGATTGCACCCAAACTCCCTCCCAGAGCCCACACCCCCTCCTGTACCCCAATCCCCTGCTCCAGCCCAGATCCTGCACCCAAACTCCCTCCCAGAGCCAATGCCCCCTCCTGCACCCCAACCCTCTGCCCCAGCCCAGAGCCTGCACCCTGCATCCAAATTCCCTCCCAGAGCCTGCCCCCACATCACCTCCTATACCCCAACCCCCTGCCCCAGCCCAGAGCCCACATCCAGCACCCAAAATCCCTCCCAGATCCCGCACCACCTCCTGCACCCCAACCCCCTGCACCAGCCCTGAGCCTGCACTCAAGCTCCCTCCCAGAGCCCATGCCCCCTCCTGCACCCCAACCCCCTTCCCCAGCCCAGAGCCTGCATCCCACACCCAACCTCCCTCCCAGATCCCACCCCCACACCACCTGCTGCACCCCAACCCCCTGGCCCAGCCCAGAGCCTGCACCCAAACTCCCTCCCAGATCCCACACCCCCTCCTCCACTGCAACCCCCTGCCCCAGCCCAGAGCTCGCACCCAAACTCACTCCCACAGCCTGCACCCCTCCTGCACCCAAACTCCCTCTCAGAGTCTTAGCTAGGGTGGGGAGAGACTTGGACCTGTTCTGGGCACCACCAAAAATTATACAAACCTGCCGCCCCTGGAAGTTGAGTGTGTCTGTGTTCAGAGAATGAGCAAAAAAGCACGGTGGAGCGGGATGCAGAGTCACAGTTAGGTGCAAGACTGTCTTTGTGCCCACCAGTAAGCAAGTCAATATCAATCTAATTCCATACAAGTTGTGTTGCCATGTGTCAATGTGACATTACAATTGCATGAAGGCTCAGTTGTTGCTAGCATGAGACAGTAGCAAAAAGTGTGGTGTATGAGTGGCAATTTCTGAGGCGATCTGGAAGTTCTCAGCGTTAGTGCACCACGGGAGGATATTTTTGAGGTGGAGTGGCCTGTGTCTATGTCCATGTAAGAGAGTTCAGGAGTGCACCATTGTGTACATGTATGAGTGTGTGTGGATGTACACAGATGTGTATATGAGACAGTGTGGTGTGTATGAGTATTTGTGTATGTGAAAGTGAGAGAGGTATGTGCATGCATGTATTTTGCAATGTGCATATTCATGTATGTCAAAAACCACACAACTGTGTCCTAAATAGGAACGTGCAGCCTGCATGGAAGTGGCTTGTAGGCAGACAGCAGTGTGGATGTGTGTGTCTCTATGACTATGTTGCATATTTTAATACATATCAAGCTTCCTTAATGCAGCAGCATTGCATGATCTTAGAATATCCTTTTTACAAATGTTATTTTCCAAGTGGGGCTAACCTCTCCGTGCTAGTGAAAAGAAGAACATTCACCCTAAGGAATGAAAGAAAAGAAATAGAGAGAAAGTGTGGGGCAAAAGGGGCTGTGGGGGGAGGTACAGAGACAGTCCCTCCCAGTGTAGGGCAGATGGGATTCGGGAGCAGGGAGAATGGAGATAATTGCTCTTAGTATGGGGCAGACATGGTGTGCGGAGGGAAGGAATGGAGACAGCCCCTCCCAGTGTGGGGCAGAGAGGCCTAGGGGGGTGGGAATGGAGACAGTCCCTCCCAGTGTGGGGCAGAGAGGGCTAGGGGGGCGGGAATAGAGACAGCCTCTCCCAGTGTGGGGCAGAGGGGCTCTGGGGAGAATTAATAAGGCATGTTCCTCCCACACAGGCAGAATGAAATGATATTAATCAGTGTGCTTCTGTAAGTGAAGGGAAGCATCTCAGGAGCGTAAGAGAAGGAGGTATGTGTCCCACTCACAGATCAAAGAGCCTGAGCAGCTGAAAATACTTGTGTCAAATCCCCACTCCCTGTCTCTCTCCCTCTCTTTCCTGGTTCATTTCTCATTCTGCAGGCTGTTTAGCACTCGGTCCTTCTTCTGATTAACATTTCAAACCCTTTGTTGCTTTGTGCTGGCTTAAAGGAACTAATCATCATTAGCACTTCAAAAAACCCATTCCCTTTTGCTCCTGGAGTCACAGGTGTCTCTGTCAACTGCTTGCAGGAATACAACAGGGGTAATGATGTTGCTTCGTCAAGTCACTGGGATGCAGCAGGTCAGGGCTTGGGCAGGCGGGAAGATCACCGTTGCTCCGGCGGTCCATCTTCCCAGCCCGCATGGAGAAATGCTGCCATTCCACCTCCTCTGTACTTAACTGGCAGCCTGCTCACCAGACAAAGTATGGGGTGTCTGCAGGAAGGGCAGAGTGCAGGATGTTCTGTCTCCTTTCCTAACAGACCCGCCCTGAAAAGATTTTTAATACACTGGAGACTGCGCTAATATTAACCCCTTCCCTTACCTATACCCCTAAAATCTTCATAGTCGAGAGGGGCAGAACCGAAACGCCAGATTTAACTATTTCCCCTCCCTCCCCAAGAAACTTGGGGGATGTTCCAATCTGGGTCTGGATTTGAATTTGCTGGCCGAGGCCTATCTCTGTTCCTGATACAATCTGCACCTGGAAGGCTGAGTGCTTTTCCCAGTACCCCAAACCTCTGGCATCTGCATTGAAGAGTCAAACTGATGCGAGGACAGGCATCCTGGAAAGATGGCTGTGTCTGGTCTGCACTGGAGCCAGGAGGTGTGAGGGCTCCATGTAAATGTAAAATAAGGGAGAAAAGGGGAAATACAGGAATACGCTGGAGGAAGGTCTCAGAGGTCATTTGTAAAAAAGCTGACAGCCATCTGAAGGGAGAGTTGGGTTTGATTCCTGGGATGAAGTCACCCCCTCTCAGGTTGCCACTGAATCCTCTCTGCCAGACACGATGTATCCCTGGAATTCCTAAACATACTTGGGAAGAGGAGCACTTTCTGCCTTGCAATGGACCAGGTGGCACTTAAGTAGCATGTGTGTTAAAAACATTCCCCTAGGGGAGAAGATCCCAGAAGTCCCTACAGGGTCTTCACACCATTTCAGATGACCCCAGATGGCCCTTGTGCTCCCTTAGCAAGAGATCCAGGAGAGTTTTCAAGGACAAAGTTTACATTTTTCTAGCAGAATGTGGGTGAAGAGCACTTGATCTGCTCAGCGGAGCAGCCTCCCTGCCTGGGGGTGGGTAATGTTTTATGTAAATATGAAAACACAATTGGCCAGATGCCCAGCCTCATATCCCTCCTCTCTGCAGCATATGCACTCATGGGACACTGGGATACTCATAGCTTTAGGGGAAAATTTTAGTGAGAGCCCCTTGTTAAAATAGTGACAGCACAATCACCAGAAAAAAGGAACTGTCTCCAGAAGCCCTAATGTTTTATATTTATGGAACAACATTTTGACCTGAAGGATACACTGCATTGGTGTAGATCAGAGTAGCTGTTCAACCCCATACAGTGAGACCAGCCAACAGTTTTGGATAGAAAGATGCCATGAGAGTTAAAGCCTGAGAAGCGGAATTGCTGAAGTGAGAATTACGTGGTTAGGATGCTGGGGATAACACCCCAGATCCTACATGAGTTCTAGCTCCCAGACCCATCCGAAGTGCTCTGAATGCGCCTCCCCATCTGTATGGCAGACACACAAAGGCTTCCCCCTATTCTCAATGGTAAGCTAAAACCATCGCTGCTATCCATAGACTCACCCCTTGTTATTACACTGTGTAGGATGTGTGAAGCCACCAGAGAAATAGTCGTGCAGCTCCCCACCCCATCTCAGCCCATCCAAAAGGTACACTGGACACTCGGATGTGTCCTCATGGCACATTGGGCCACCCTGGGTGTCCAGCTGTGTGTGCATTAATGCAGGGGAAGGGGCTGGTTGTGGTGCATGGTTTCGTGTAGCTGTTGCAGGCCAGTGATCTCTATGGTTTTGTTTGCCCATAAGCCATGAGGATATTCATTTGCCTGCGCACTGGTAGGGACTGCGAGCATGAAAATTATTTTTGTGGCTCTATTGTGAAACTGGGTCTGTGGGAACATGCTTCCCCCATGTGCCTGGCACGTCAATATCCAGGCACTGATCACTCTCAGGATAGCAATGGCCCCAAGATCACAACTGAATCTTGTGGGCAAAACGCAACCTGAACATCCTCCTCTCCTCAGAGCCTGTCCTGTCTGCTGAGCCAGCACTGGGCACTCTCCAGTTGTGGGACCCTCTTATTCCAGGAATCGTCCCTCACCTGCTTCCCCACCCCCAATCTCTCTTGACTTGAAAAAAACCCCCGTTGTCTGTGGCACAAACATTTGGCTTTACAAACTAGGTTCCCTTGATGCTCCAGCTGTAATCTCTAGCCTCTCCCTTCATTGCTGGTGTGAGAACAGGGAGGGAGGGGAAAGGGCAAGTTTGGCTGTATACAGAAACCAGGCAGCCAAGGGAAAGTCAATGTGGCGTGAGCCTTAGGCAGCCTCGCTCTATTGCACAATGCCGACAGGAGGGGACAAAAATCCACCCACAGTTGGAGCTGGTTCCATGCTTTTGCTTCAGTTGGTTTCTCTCTCTGCATCGCTCTCCACATGCTTTCAGTGCTGACCACTTTTGATAGCCCATTGGGCAGGCTGGCTTGGAACATGCACTGAACATTTCCACCAAGCCAGCCTGATTACACTCAAAACCTTCAGGAGAAGGTGGGTGCAAGACCAAGCCATGTCCCCTAGGACTCAGGCATATTGCTCCATTGGCTAGAGATCCTGCTCTCTAAGGTCAGACGGGGCCTAATCTTGTGAAGCTCCAGAGGTCCCCTAGTTCGTACAGTGAGAATCACTGATGCTCAGCACCTTGCACTGTCCAGCGTTACTCTAGTTGGAGTAGCCTCCTGCCTGTGTTATGGTGATGAGAGTGGAGTGTGTTTTAGTGGGTTCCGTGCTTTGTCATAATGAGCAAGTGCATAATGATGAGTGCTTGTGTATGTCGCTTGTGCATATAAAGGGGCCTTTGGGTAAATCTACATTTTTAGAGGGACGCATAAATTCCAGCTCAAGGGAGACATAGCCTTGCTACCTCTGATCAACCTACCATGAAGGGCTAGCAGCCTGAATACGTACCCATCGAGACACTAGGCATGTACTCAGGGTGACTAGCCCCTCATGCCATTTGCCCTGCTGCAATGGCTCTCCATTTTTAGTGCACCCAGTCACTCAGAGCTACAGCAGGTTTGTCTCCTCAAGCTGGAATTCCTACATTCTGCTCCAAGTGTGGACATAGCCTCCGTGTGAGTAGGAGCGGAGTGGCTGTTTGGATCCCAGACCAGGCCCTCAGACGGGATGTGAGAGATGAACCGATAGAGCTAATTCCGCTGGCCTAGGTGTGCTGACAAGGGGCCTTGGACTTCTCAGAGTGAAGTCACTAGGCCTGATTCTCCATTGCCTTGCACCTTGCATAGTGCAGTTCAAAGTAAAAGGTAACCAGATCAGAATGGTAGCACTTCACACCCACTTTGCACTGGTGTAAGTGACTGCATAAAGGTCAGGGTGACAGAGAACCAGGGTCCTTGTGTCTCTCAAGCTTTGGGCAGGGAACCTCAAAAACATTTGGGCAGGGAGGAGCTTCCAACCAGCAGGATGTTCCTTTCAAAATGACCTGCATGCTCTTCCCTCCGCTTCTGGCAGGGGGCGTCAGAGCCTAGAGTTTAGGAAGAGAGGTGACTGTACAGTCCCAGGGGATATGATCACATTTCAGCAAATCAACAGTGTCCTTTCCCTGGGGGTTGATAATCTATGGATGTGAGGGTCTGGTAGTGAAGTGTGAGAGAGCGGAGGGCTCGGTGGGGGAGGCAGCTCCCACTAAGATGAGATGGAGCATTGCCCCTCTTCTCCTTGGTGTGGGTAACAGCTCTGGCTCCTCCTGGGCTGGTGCAGCAAGAGTTCTGTCTCAATCTATCAAACCCTGGTGTTGAGTCCCTTCTCTTTACGTTGCCTGATGTGCAGTGGGGTCAACCCTTGTGATTTTCTCTCGCACTAGTTGGTCTTTTTTCTTAAAGCCTGAGCTCCTGCAGCCACGTGAGGAGGTGAGAAGCTCATCTTTCATTACAAAACCAACAGGTGGTGCTGTGGTTGTGCAGAAAGGCATGGGGAGAGGGGCCCTAAATGCTCAAAATGCCCACAGGCAAATAAGAACCCCCCACTATGTATTTATTTTTTTAAATTGTGAATTTTAACCAATCCTGTGATTCTGGGGGGCCCTGACTCCTGATTTTTGAACGCCTGGGGCTAGCAATGATGATGGTGGAGCGGGGGAGGGTTGAGAGTCATTTCTCCTGTACAGCTGTGGGACCCAGTCCTGCTGTGCTTATTGCATCCCACCCCTTACCCTAGAGGACTAAGAGCATTGAGGGCTTGCCCTTCTTCACACTCAAGTTGTCGCTGTCCGTGGTGCTGCCATGCCCTGGGCAAATACTAGTCACCCACTGTGCAAGCCGGCATCAACATCCTTCTGCCAGGGTTGGGTTTAATTTGATGAGAAATGGTATTTTTAGTTTTAAAATGATTGTCATCATTCTTGTTTATTATGCTGCAGCCCTTTCCCAATGCATCAAAGAACTTTACAGTGTTACAAGCCACACTCACAGAGGGATTTCTTTACTTCACCCATCGCTGAGATGCAGCTACCTCTAGGGGTGGAATGAAGCAGCTGTGTGACAGCCACGTAACAGTTTAGGACAGAAAGTGCAGAACAGTACAGTATCTAATAGGTTCTGCAGAGGCGGGTGGAGTGTTCTAAGAACCCATACTTTTGAACAGGGCACAGGGACTGACACCCCTACTCTAAAAAATTAATGCAATGAGACCTTGAGTGTCCACCAGTGGGAATGGCTTTGAGTTTATGTTTCATTTGACAGGTGGAAGTACTAGTAGCACAGTGATCACCTAATACTATGCTGGTATGTTTGCTCAATACAGACTCAGGAAGAAATGCCTCTGCAATGTCTCTTTCCCTCTCCTTCTTTCTAAGGCGTGGCCTACAGTGGGGGAGGGGGGATTGATCTAAGTTACGCAACTTCATCTACATGAATAACTTAGCTGAAGTCACAGGACTCTTTGCTGCTTGTTTGGAATGTGTGGCTTTCATCCCTTGAAACAAGATGACAAAGCTGGTTCCTAAGGTCCTCCTCCTCTCTCCCCTACCCCAGAAATATATACCATGTTTGAGAAACAGGCCCTCAGATCACATCTTTATTTTCCATGGAATGGGCTAGAGTGGAGGGGTGGGGGATTTTATGCAACTCATCTGTGCAGAGAGTAATACACCTGCCCTGTAGGCTGGTCATTCCCAAGATCTCAACATAGGAGGACAGCAGTAGTGGGAGGTGGAATTTGTGCTGTGTTACCAGCCATGTCTTGATGAGCAGTGGCAGACATCATTGTTTTGACAGACTCTGAATTTTCCCCCTAGGACATCATGTTTAATAGTACCCTCCCCATAAAGTAGTGACTGTGAGAACAGCTCCATATCTATTGTGTCTCAGTGATTCCAAATCAAATCCACTCAATGATTAATTTGCAAGGCTTTTTGTTCTCACCCCCAGTCCTGCAAACCCATTGAGGGCTCTATGATTTAAGATGCGTTCCCTTTCTCTCCCATATTGCCACCAGTAAGCATAATTCTGCAATTAGAAGTCAGTTAACAGGCCTGCTGAGAGACCCCAGCTCCCAGAGATGGACTGGCTCTGCAGGGTTCCTGGGACAAAAAGTCAGCACAGACTTCTTCCACATACTAACGTGAGAAGTCCTGACCCAGAGGCACACAGAGCAGAGCTGCAGAGCAAGAGGTTATTTTTATCAAGTCAGTTTTTTAGAGTAGAGCACCACATTTTATGCCACTACTTCCCATTTCTCTCTAACTCCTTGGAGGGGGTTGCAACAGATGGCAGGGCATGACCTCTGAATAGAAAATGAGTGCAATTAATACTGTAACAAATCCATGGCCAGCTAGGAATTTTGCCATTATCATTATGCAGCACATCAGGGCCGCTCTGATCTTCACAGAAACAGCACAGATAGGACTTGCATCATCTGTTCAAAACCACAGATACCAGGCACTTGAACAAAAGGAGACTCTTCAGTCATTATTAGCTGTACAGGGCTAGAACACATTGTTAGGCAAGGTTTGAGGTGCAGTAACCATGTTCAAGAGGCAGTAATTCCAAAAAAAAAAAAAAAAAAAAAAAAAAAAAAAAAAAAAAAAAAAAAAAAAAAAAAAAGAGGGAGGGGAGCATTGCAGGTGGTTAAGAATAGAATAAAACACACCTAAAACATGTTAGAAAAATTACATTAAAATTAGGGGAAATTGGGAAAGATTTTTAATTGTAAAGACAATTCGACAAGGGTCAAAGAGGAAGGCTGGTCTTGTACCAAAACATGGAAGTGGGTGACAAATATATGATATGACAAAACTCTGACCTTGTCTCCAGGGGTCCTGCATTTCCTGGCAGATTTTGCTAGCCTTAGAGGCTCACTGTGATGCTCCCTGTATCCCTTCTCTTTCTAGAGGCAAGAGTCACAGCCAACTGAGGCATTTTCATCATCAGCCAGCAAGGGAGGTGAGGAGAAGCTATTCTCCCTTGCACAGTTTCTGTTGTCTCCCAGTCTCAGTTATTAAACTGAGCTGGGGCGGGGGGGGGGGGATGGGGAAGCCTGGGCCTGCCCTCTATTCCAGGCTCCAGCCCAGAGACTCTAGTAGTATCAGGTAGGGTA
Organism: Gopherus evgoodei; assembly: GCF_007399415.2. Classification (NCBI taxonomy): domain Eukaryota; kingdom Metazoa; phylum Chordata; order Testudines; family Testudinidae; genus Gopherus; species Gopherus evgoodei. The sequence goes on from NC_044322.1 coordinate 208,271,931, forward strand.
GCTGACTTTTTTAAAACCAGCTGTGTACAATTCCCTGGCCACTTCCCCACAGCAGCCCCCACTTTCTCAATATCTACTTCACCCTTACTTCAGGATCTCCTTCCTTGTTCCTGACATAGTTTGTACCGCTCAGTCTCTCCAACAGCACAGCCTCCTCCTACAGCTCCTGACATGTGCCCCCATCTGACTAACTAGGAGGCTTTTAGCTAGTTTCAGCAGCCTCTGATTGGCTTCAGGTGTCCCAATCAACCTAGCTGTCCTCTCTGCCTTCTGGATCTTAACTAGCCCCAGGTATCTTAATTGACCTGGAGGATCTGCAATTTGCTTATCTTGGTAACAGGGATTTCTTTAGCCTGTGGCTAATATATCTGTCTCCCACTACTTTACTATAGCCATCTTGCCTTGCCCCATCACAATGGGTTCTAGTCTTGGCTCTGCCATAGGCTTCTAAAAGACCTGGAGACATCACACTAACTCACTATTGTACCCTTGGGCAGGTTCTGTGCCTCAAGTTTCTCATCTGCAAAATGGAAAAATAGTACTGACCTCACATTTTCAGGGAACATTTCTAAACGTAAACTCTGATTTGAGTGCCCAAGCTGAGCCACCTGAAGACACCCCCAAAACCAGAGTCCCTTTTGTAAATCTAGACCTTTAAACCTGAGATCCTTGGTCTGAATGTCTAGAGGGGAGCAGGGGTTTATTATGCTGTTTGCTGAGATAGTATGGAGCTAAAATCAGGAGAGGTGCCCAAGATTAGACTAGAACAAAGGTTTTCATCTCTCTTCACGCCATACTCTAAGATTCAGCCATTCATAACCCAGACTTGCGGGATAGAGGTGATGGGATATGGAGCCATTTGCCTTGAGGTTTCAGACCAGGCAGTTGAGCTAAGTGAATTGTATTTGGTGAGTCTGAGGCCAGTCCCTACTGGCCAGATGACCACACCACAAAAACATCAGCACTATTGACATGAATTTGCTGCATGGCTGGCAGTATCAGATGAGGCATTAAGGATTGGATAGTTCATGGGGTCAAGCTAATAACTATTTATGTTTGTTAATCACTGACAATGTACTTAAGCCGTGTACAAGACACAAAATGAGGACAGTCCCTATCCCCACAAGCTTACAGTGCAAGAGGCAATATGGGGGAGTTGGAATGAAGAGGAAAGAATAACTTTGAGGTCAACATTTTAATCTCCAGCTTTTTGTGGCTATTGTGGAGGAAGTGAATATTTAGGAGGAGCATGTGTGAGAAGAGAGTGGAGGCTCAGTGAGCTGGGACAAGGAGGGTGTTGCATTCTCAGGGGATCTAGAAGAAAAAACAACACAAAGACAAAAGCAGGAGGAGGGGAATGGGGGTCATCAAAGCTGGCAGTGTGTGTGTGGAGTAAAAGACTTCATCAGAGGTGTAGCAGGAGCACAGTTCTGCAGAGTACTCTGCTGCTGCTAGTATGGCACCTGGTATAAACAGAGGCCTGTGGTCTCCAGCAAGGTGGGAAAAAGGCCTTTGAGAAAGCACTAAACCCACTGTGGAATCAAGTCTGACAGATGACCTGCCCTGAACCAAGGCTCCCTCTAGCAAACAAAACGAGCAAAAAATGAAAGGGCAGTTCATAGATTCATAGACTTTACAGCCAGAAGGGCCCATCATGATCATCTAGTCTGGCCTCCTGCACATCGCAGGCCACAGAATCTCACCCATCCAAAGTGAGTTTGAATGGACTCACTTTCTAGCCACATCAGATTGGAAGCAGAGCTTGGTTCCTCCTGCAGGTGTACTGGGACTTGGGTCAGAGCCAATAGGCTTTGGGGAGATAGCAGAGGAAGGGCTTCCTCCGCCTCTTGGGGACCTGCACTGCACTTGTCCATAGAGCAGAGTGAATGACATGGTGCACACAGGGCCCTACCTACACATAACAAAAGACAGATAGATTTATCAATCAAGGGAAGGCACAGTCTCCTTGACGGAGAGACGCTGTCAAATGATGGCAGGACTTTTTGCTAAAAGCCCTTCAGATTGATTACCTTACTTGCCACCTGATCCTTCATTGCCGCGGACTCTGGCAGGTGAAAAGCCCTGGGAGATTTACTCATGGCTGCATTAGTCAGGTGAGGTAGGGGAAAGGAACAAAAGCTTTGGGTCTGAAGACCTGGCTCCGACTCAGCAACCTTGGATCCTCCTCCAGATCTCCATGATTTGAAATGGTGTGAAGCACCCGGGCAAGCAAAGAAGACCAAACAGTAGAGCCAGGCAAAAACGATAGCTGCAAAGGACACCTGTGAATCCTGAAATCCTACGATTTCCTTTCCCTATCTGTTCCCCGTTTTAAGATTAAACTACTTCTTTTTAGGTGGTTATATGACTGAAGTCTGCCTTGGGAATTTTTCTGAGAGGCAAGAGAGACTCCTGATATAATATACATTGCCTTCCTCTCCCACACACACACACCCTAATGAACCAACCATTTGGGCTGTTAGAAAGTGGGGCTATTATAATGAACACAGCTCACCATGAAGAGGTAAGAGTCTTTGGCCCTGTCTACACTACAGGCACAGCTCTTGTAGCCAGTTTGTGATGCGTCTCATCTGACCTGGTTACAGCAAACAAAAGACTTGTGCCAAACTCTGTGCCAGCCAGATTTGTGTGACTGCGCTTACTGCTCTGCAGAAGCATGTTTATCAGTGCATGCAGGGAAAATCTGGGCAGCTCTCCCACAGTGCTCTAGCTGTGGGAACATCCCAAGACACGAATGGAGCAATGCACTTTGGAAGATCTCACTGCTCAGAGGGCTAGGAGGAAGGTGGGCTGACCAGACTGGTTTCACAGGAACAGTCAGGACTGTGATCTTCACCCTTTTCCATACTTGGAGCTCTTTGATAACTCCCTCCCATCTACCCAGGATCCCCTCCCATTTAGCAGTATGGAAGGGCAGGGTGGCCATCACCCCTGACACCAGTTAGGGAGGGTCCTATCTATATAGCAAACTAACAGCATTACGATCTGATTATAGAGTAACAGCTACATGCCAGAATGGGCCACTGGCAGTGGTGAAGTGCTTAGTCGCCATGGTCACGGTGAGTGGATATGATCCACATTTAGAGCCCACCATAACACCACAAAGTTGTTACAAGCTTGTTTAAGAATGGTAGCGTAAGACAGGCATTAAATGATAGACATAACAAAGAGACTCTTTTAAATGCTTCAGTGAGACATAATTTACCAAGTACCGTATGCTGGGAAAATGCACCTCCAGGGCTACTCTTATACCTGTTGGAGGGCTGACATTCCAACTACAGGCAGCTTTGTCTTAACTCAACACACAGAAGGTATCACTCCGGCCTTACAGCAATCCTCCAAACAGCATAAATAAACCAACACTGCAATAACAATAAACACGTCAATCCAGGAAGGCAGACACAAACCAAACATGCCAATTTGGCTGTTTAATAAGTAACTAAAGTAACATGGTACTAACATTTTATTTTCTGGTTTATAACGTATCACTGAGAATGATCCAAGGAAATCCTAACCTAGATACATTGATTCCTAGCCTAAAGACTGGGAAAGATAAGCGTACGCTAGAGGGGAACTGGTAAGGAATGCCTCCCCACAAGGGAAGGTGACTGAAGCAAGGAGTGTGTACCACACAGACATCTAGTGCCAGAATGACCCTTGAGGTTACTTCACTGACTTCAATGGGGTAACACTATTTTACACCAGAGTTGAATTTGCCCCTGGAGAAGGAGGGGAGACACCACAGCTGGGAATGGGGAAACAGGAATGAGAGATTAATATCAATTGTAACAATCATAATATAATTTTATTTTCTCATTTAGTGGCACTTTTGTTAGCACCTTGCATTCAATGATCTCAAAGCCCTGTACAAAAAGGAATGAATTAATCCTCAAAACCCCAGCCCCTATCCTGAATAAAAGAGCAAACATTCATCCCTTTCACTTTTCTACTTTTCACACAAATAAAGTTGGCATAGGCCAAAGTTTTCCAAAACCGGCACTGATTTTGGACGCCTCTGTTTTTGAGGGGCCTAAAACCTGGACCCAAAAATCAATGCAACCAAAAGCAGGAGTCACTTCTGACACCTTGGGCCCATGTGCTCAAAATTGCACAGCATTACGCTGGCAGAACTGACAACTGGACCCAGGTCTCCTGGCTGCCAGGCTCTTGTTCCAAACACTGGACTACTCTCCCTCGCTAAAGAGAGAAGAAAAGCAAGCAGGACTGAAAGGTCTTTTCTAGGGGAAAAAAACTCATGTTCTAATGGTCTCACATTTCCTATCAATTATATAAAGAGGAGGAAATAAAAAATTATGTAGAAGACAACTGCCAACCCTCAAGAGGTTAACGTAAGAGGAAAAAGTCATGGAGCAATTTTCATAACAGCAAGCACTGTACTTGCTATGGCTGGTTCCCCTTTTACGAGCTTGAGGCGGGGGGAGATCTGTCATCATGTTTAATGGTGCATCTCATTCTATGGTTTCAATAATTAAAGGAGATTCACCCAAACAGAGACAGAGAGAGAACAGGGAAAGAAAGGGGGGAAAAATCCTAGTTGTGTAATTATTTTTTCCCCTGGGCCTGGGAAATGGTTACGCTGAGTAATCCGAGATACTGCTTAAGATTCAAACTATCACTTGCCTGGGAAAGGGGGGAGAATACAGCAACGGTGTCTGACTACAGCTGACACCCAGTCATTATTGTACCAGACAGAAGTAGAGATAAATCTAACTGACTTCACTCAGGCTGCATATGTGGGGGCTGCATTAGGCCCTTCGATTTTAAGGACGCTGTTACATCCTGGACAAATGGGGTGGCATTTACCAATTTCAGGGAGGTGGGGCAGAGAATGATCATATACACAGCAGAATACACTTAACTTGACTTCCATAATTGGTGTGATTACTACTATTGTCACTTAAGCACAATAGCAAATCACTTTCTCAATTTAATTTTCTTTCTATGTGGATTTGAAAGTGGGGAGGGTACATAGAAGAAAGAAAATTCTCATTCTGCTAGAGCTGTCTGGAACTTTTATAATGAAAAATGAATGCAAGGAACCGGTGGGCAAAGGATGCAGCCCTGGGGATGGGGTTGGGTTTAGGTGTAACTCTGCAGGAGCTGAACTGGAATCCAACATTCCAGGTTTGGGGTTTTTTTAAAACAGTGGCCAAGATCATTTTTGCGACATTGAACGTAAAATTCTCACACAGCTCTAGCAAGAGACAATGTCTTCCATATGCACTGGAGACTATAAAGCCCCTACCTGATCTGCTGGGTACAGTCAGAAAGGGACTCTCCTTGTAGGGCCCTCTGCTCTGGAATGCACTACCACCTGCAGCAGCAAAAGCCAGATGTTGCCCATATCACATCACTTTTTTCTCCTGCTTTTTATTCATTTGTACCCCAGAACAGCAATCCCAAAACACAAGGAAATCAAAGGAAGACATACAGGTAGGTGGTCACTGAAACATGTAATAACCATGAACCAGTTAAATCAGCAACAGTCTGAACAAAACAGAACAGTCCATATGAGAGGTATGTAGCAGCAGGCAATCACTGCACACACCCAAAGCTGTGCACGCACGTGTGCACACACACACACAGAGGAAGAGGAACTGGAACATTGAATTCAGGGAGAATGAACCAGCAAACAAACAGGAGCAGGAAAGCAACACACACACACACACACACACACACACACAGAGCTATCACCATTTCCTTCTCTTTTCCCGAGAAGTTCAGAAGAACCACTCTGGAGGCACCAGCAGATCCCAGGGCCATATTGACCACATGACATCATCATACGGCGAAAGAATGTGCTCTTCCCTATCTGTTCCCCTTTCAGTAGGCAATATATCTTACTGGTTAACAACACGTTCTCCATTGGATAAATGCACTCACCACGGTCCATACTCTGCAACCCACAAGATCACACCACAAGTATCAAAAACGCTTCCAGACCCTCACCTAACATATACTACTTGTCCAGGATAGAACATGCAGAGTCTTGCGCTGATATGCTTGTTGAAACTTGCATATTTCCTAGTCACATCAGTTGATTTTGAGGATTTGGAAGGGGTATGATGAGCTTTTTCCATCATTATAGGTAACTTGGTCCTCATAGGTCATCTGAAGAGCCATTAGAATGGGGTTTCTCCAGTACTTTCGTGAGGTATACTCTGAATATCATATAAAGCATAACTCAGTGATACAGTGAAGGGTGTATTTTGACATTCCTCCAGTATGTGAGCTACAACGCTTCTGCAGAGTCCCACACACTATCCCATTTCCTTGGGGATGGTACACAGCAGATGTATAACATACTGTACCAATTCTCATCAGAAAGTCTTCAAACTCTTGCATACAAAAGATGTCCCATTATCTGAAACAGGTCTGTCTGCTAGGCCAAACAACACATATAAAGTGTTTTGGCAAGAAATGAGCTCCTTTGAGGCGCCTTGTGAAATTTCCAGTGAAGAGGGATAACGTGAGTTACAGTCTATAACAGTCAACAGCGCATAGCCATGCAGTGTGGTTGCGGGTCCAGTAGTATCCACTGCAATTCTCTGCCCTGGTCTGTCTACGACTACCAATATCAAAGGTGCCAGAGGAGCAATAGTTCTATGCATTGTGTGGATTGAGCATGCCTTCACACCATATTCAGTGTCTGAGTGCAGCCCTGGCCACCAAGAATAACTACACAGAAGTTCCTTCATCTTCTTACCTCCAAAATGTCCTGTAAGAGCCCCATTGAGGACTGTTTGTTGCAATACTGCTGGGATGATTACCTGGGCTCCTCTGCATAAGGTATATCGAGTAGCACATCTTCACCATGAGCTCAGAATGAATTTCATAGAATGTAGACAAAGATCACTTAAGGGCTAGGCCCATCCAATCCTCTTGTGTGGCACGCATCACCTTGTGCAGTTCACCGTTTTGGAGGGTGGAATCAGCAGTCCACCCTACATCAACTGCCATATCTTTCAGTAAAAAGCACACAGCATCCTCTGATGTTTCTGCAAATGAGGGCACCAGCAGAATTTCTTGAAAGACCACTGGGCAATTAAATTACATCTTCCTCTCAGACATGCCAAAGTCACACTGCTGCAAATGAATAATCCATTGCTGCAGCCTTACACTCTGTAGGTCGATGTCTTTATGATAGAGGTCCCAAAATAGGCAAATGATTAGTTTCTAATGTAAAATGTCTTCCCACTAAGTAGACTTTGAAGTATCCAACAGCAAAACCTATGACTAAGAATTCTAGCTCTCTCTGGGAATACTTTGATTCTGTCGGGGTGAGAGTTAGAGATGCAAATATAACTGGCTGTTCCCCCTGGAGCAGAACCACACCCAGACCCCAATTGAATGCCTCAGTTTGAAACACTACAGGCTTCCTTGGATCAAAATAAGCAGGAGATTAGCTCTGAGAGAGGGGTTGATGCAGCATTTCAAAACTCTGCTTTGCCTCTTTAGTCCAAACCAACTGTCCCCTGCCCTGGGTTAAATCCCACAGCAGCTTGGCAAGGGTACTAAAATGGGACACAGCCCAGCAACTGTGTTCCAAGCTAGGGCAAGGAACAGACATAAATGGCTACGGTCAATGGGTAACGGTAGTAAAACAACAGCTTGTAGCTGTTCAGGCATCAGTATCACACCACTGACAGACAGGAATGCTCTAGAAACTCTACAGCATCTTATGCAAAACTTTATGCCAGCTTGTTGGAATTGGCTCAGTGTCTGGGCCAGAACAGCATTATGTGCAGGAAGGATCTTAGCAAAGACGAGAATTCCATCCAGATAGTAACACGCACCCTGGATATTTTCAAGGAGCCGAGAGACCACTCTGAAATACCTCAGGAACAGAAAAGAATCCAAAAGGGAGTCGTCGGTAACAGTACCTCCCAAATGGCATGCTGAAAGTCAACAACAACTGTGAAGGTTCAGCCACAGGTATTTGCCAATAACCAGAGAAAATCCGGGATCCATCCATCCGATGTATCACCTCTTCGAAGGTTGGCAATTGAAACTGCTCACATTTCACATATTAATTAAGAGCCCTAAAATCTGTGCACAGTCGAATGTTGCCATTCTTGTTCTATATGATCATCGTGGGTAAGCTCCAAACTGTAGGCCCTTCCATCTCCTGAATAACACCATTATCTTTTATGCTCTGCTTGAATCTTGTCCACAAGCACCAACATGCAGGCAGTACAAAGGGCTTGGCCTTTAAACCCAACTGTAGAGAGTACACACTTCTGATGGAGAGAATGCCATCACCATCAAATAAATCAGTGTGTATCTCCTTTCTAGTCTAGTTGACATGACTACACCTGAGATGCCCTGTGCAAATTCATTCTTAATACCAAGCTGTTAACCCAGATCACAGGACAAAAATGTCCAGATTTTGACCTAACCCAGAGAGGAGAATATTAACTTCAGCACCCATGTCCACTTTCAGCGATGTACCGTTAATTTCTATGATACAGATCCCAGCTCCAGCGCCTTGCCACATGAGACGATTTTACTAAAGCAAACATCAGGGTCACTGATAAAGGTGGTTTCATGTGGTTCCACATATACTGTATGCACATCGGGCCTCCTGTCATTGTGAACCAGTGTATGGCAGCACAATGACTTAAAATGTCCTTTCTTCCCAAAAACCCAGTACACAGCAGTTCTAGCCAGGCAGGCAGGGAAATTGGCCAAGTGACCTGTACTACCACAGAGGAAACCACAAGGAACTGGCCACTTTTGCTGTCAAGACGGTGGTGAAGGAGTAGGTATTATCATCTGACTCCGGGCAAAGGAAGCAGGAGGTGGTGACTTCTATTGTTTCAGCTATCACTACACAAATGGGTATTTCATTGCTCCCTCATTTAGCCTGAATGAAGGGTGTTAGCACTCCCATTGACTTCCACCAGGTTTGTTACTGACAACTACCATTAATATTTTCCAGCATAACATTAAGGGCCAAATTCTGCAAGCCTGTATTACAAGAGTGGCAATGCTGACACCCAGTGGGACTGCTCATGTGGGTAAAGCAATAAGTGAACAGGACACTACTTTTGGTACTACCTTGCCTGTAATCCCTAAATGATCTTATTTTCCTTCTTTAAGTTACCCTTAACTGGTACAGAGAATGAGTGAAAGGGAAGAAACTCTAGCACAACACAATCTCTTCAATAATGTACATCTCCCCGATAGCTGCCTGAAAATAAAATATTAACTTATCTGATTTGAAAGAAAAAGAAGAAAGGGGGGGGGGAAAATTGACTGGGGTTATGGGATGTTTTCTATCATATATTTATGTTTATGTTCATACATAATGATTCCATGTACCATCTGTTATCTTCACCGACTGCCTATTCTAGTCACTACCTGTTTCCTTCCTCCAGAAAGGAGCAGCCCCCTTCATCTGCAGTCTGCACTGTGGAAGAGTATAGATGGACAAAATTATTTTTTACCAGACTCCCTGGCTGTATTTTCACAGATTCCATCCGAGTTCTTAGGCTGTGATGTGACAGTAGATGAGCTTTCTCAGTCCACAGATTTCTGCATCTGAGAACACTGAAAGCAATGATATATGGGATTTCATTCATACTGACGGAGGGAATGATGAGTTTTGGAAAATAAGCTACTTTCAGGCCATTCCAGCTCAAGGAAAAATGTTAATATGTCTTGATGGGATACTAAAGTCTTTATGATGGTATAAAAGCACTAAGAGGAGAAGTAAGTATGAAGTAGTGTCTTTCTGATCAGATTTGGGAAATGGGTCTTCAGTAATGCTAGTATTTCAGTTGGGAAATGTGCAAATACAGGTCCATTTATCATCTTCTGGGTTTTTCACTCTGTCCAAATAGATATCTATAACACACATTGTAAGCTCCACACCTCCAGTAGGAAAACCCCTGTCAGCCACTTTAGATTATCCCTAAGGTTTTGATACAATTTTATTCACTTTTTATTTAATTAATTGAATTTTGAAATAAGAATGTCTATCTGGAACTCTTGGCAGCATCGCTATTATACTAACTCTACTAATAGTACAATAACGTAAACCAATGCAGAAGCACTTTTCTCACCTACGCCCCCCCCACTTCCCCACCTCTCCTACATAACAATCATCAACGAGCATATCTATTTCCATCAGACAGAATTCCACCCTTGTTTGCATCCGCTCTCCACAAATGTCCTCTCAAAGAGACAGGCTTTGCAACTAGTCTGCTAGATCTTTCTAGTTAAGAACCTTTCAATACTAGATGACTGTATTATGCTTTTCGCCTGCATGACTGCTGAAGATACAAACTCACACACATGGTATATAAAATACAAAAATCCTACCATACTGCAACATTAAGGCTGAGAAATCAAGCACTTAAAAGTTAAGGCATGCCAGAATTAAATTCTCTCCTGCAACATTAACTCAGTCACACTGCATATCCTAGTTATCACATCATTATATATGAAAGTGTGTATTTCACAAGTAAAATAGGAATAGAGAACATTTATATTTGGGAATGAGATTAGGCCAAGATGACGTTGCAGGAAAAAAATTGAACTTTTGGTATATTCTGAATTCCAGTTTGGATTTACACTCAAATTATGATGTTACATTGTTACCTTATGCTCCCCATCTGTTCGTTGTGCCCACCTCTTGCTGCTCTTTATTTTATACGTGGGGTTTGTCTACACCAGTGGTTCTCAAACTGTTTTTTCCGCGCACCACTTTAGAATTGCTGAGGGTCTTGGCGGACCACTTAATGATCTTTCTAAATGTTGTTTATACCGTTAGCTAACTATTGTAAAGTGCTTTGGATAAAAGTTTATTATATATATATATATATATATATATGAAACCCTTAATAATAATTAATGTTTTTCTGTTCTACAAATAAAAGCACACAATTGAGTGGTGTTGTAACCCTATGAGCCAAGCTGCAACGTCCATAGCAGGGAGCCAGGCCTAGCCCTTTGGGACAAAAGCCATCGCTGCAGGGTGAGTGCTGTATGGATTTTCTTTTCCAATCCTCCCCCAGGGCCTCCTCTCTGCACCATGTTGGGATTAGGGTTGTGGTGCCGAGGTGGAGGGTGATGCTGCTTGTAGTTGGTATCCCCTCAGAGTAATGAGGAGGCGGCAGCGGCAGCAGAGGAGAAAGACATTGATCTATGAATTTGAGCTCCCTGCTCATAATTTGGATACTGGGTGGGACACACACAAAAAGACAAAATGCAGTTGGTGGAACATGTCAATACAGTAACTCCTCACTTAACGTTGTAGTTATGTTCCTGAAAAATGTGACTTTAAGCGAAACGATGTTAAGCGAATCCAATTTCCCCATAAGAATTAATTTAAATGGGGGGGGGGTTAGGTTCCAGGGAATTTTTTTTCACCAGATAAACTCTCTCTCTCTCTCTCTCTCTCACACACACACACACACACACACACACACACACACACTATAAGTTTTAAACAAACAATTTAATACTGTACATGGCAATGATGATTGCGAAGCTTGGTTGAGATGGTGAAGTCAGACGGTGGAAGAGGGTGGGATATTTCCCAGGGAACGTCTTGCTGCTAAATGATGAACTAGTACTCGGCTGACCCCTCAAGGGTTAACACATTGTTGTTAATGTAGCCTCACACTCTACAAGGAGCACGAATGGAGGGAGGGGAGACAGCATGGCAGACAGAGACAGAGAGACACACCCTCTGAGAGAGAGAGAGAGAGAGAGAGAGATATGCACATTGCACCTTTAAGTATGCTGACACCACTTTAAGTACATTGCCTTTAAAAAAAATCAGGAAGCTGAGACAGCAGTTGTGGCCAGCAAGCTCCCTCTGTCCTGAGCCCTGTCCTGTCCCCATCCTGCTCTATATGGAGAAGGGGTAAGCGAGGGGCAGGAGCCGGGGGAGGGGGACACCCTTACATTGCACAGCAAGCAGGAGGCTCCTGGGAGCAGGTCCAAGGCAGAGGGCAGGAGAAGGACATGGCAGTGGGGGGAGGGACAGCTAAACTGCTGGCAATTGCTAGCCTGCTGGGCAGCTGCAGCACAGGGAACTTAGGGGAGCAGGGAGCTGATAGGGTGGCTGCCGGTCCACCCTAGTTCCAAGCCCCTACCAGCTAGTTGCAACGGGCTGCTCTTCCTGCAAGCAGTGGACAAAGAAGGTGGCTGCCAAACAACATTAGAAGGGAGTATTGCACAACTTTAAACAAGCACGTTCTCTGATTGATCAGCAACGTAACACCACCACACATTTAAGCGGGACAACTTTAAGTGAGGAGTTACTGTACACTCTGCTCCACCATCCACAGCCAATTGGCCTGAGCTTCCAAGTTACACTAGCTCCATACATACCAATTTGGTCTCTGAAGCTAACAAGTCCTGCCAGCTTCAACAAGGGAGCTTGCCAGTTGTCTGCATGCCTAACAGTTTGGCAGTTACAGGGTCAAGATCTTCACCAGTACCCATGCTTAGGTGTCTAACACCGCCAATTTTCAACATATTTGGGTGGATCCTCTACTATTTCTGAATAATAAAAATTCAGGCCATATTTTTGGAGGTGCCCTGAGTCACAGGAGAAATGTTCAAGCTGCCAACCTTTGCAAAATAGAGCTATCCATGTGTATACCTCACTGGATGTACCATGAAGATTAGCTAAAGAGACCCCATACAGTGAGGGACTGTTTCATCAGAAAACAACACATCCCTACGCTGAAGCACTGAGTGAGAATCATAATGGCAGCATGTGCTGCCATTTTTCAGTATGTTTGACTTTCATAAGAACATCCATACTGGGACAGACCAAAAGTTCATCTAGCTCAGTATCCTGTCTTCCAACAGTAGCCAATGGCATGTGCCCCAGAGGGAAGGAACAGGTAATCATCAAGTGATCCATTCCCTGTCACTCATTCCCAGCTTCTGACTTTCATTTCAAATTCAGGAAAACAACCAAGAAAGAAAGAACCAATATAAAGTCTTTATGAGAAAGAGTGTGCAGTGACCCACTCCTTAACGTGACTGCATTTGAAGTCAGTCATGAAATAGCAGCCGCACATACTGCAAAGCGAATCCTCTGCATTTAAAGGTGCAGCACACAGAAGACAGAATGAAAACATTTACAGGGCTGACTCACCTTTAAGAAATCTACAATAATGATGGATAGATAGAAAGAGTATATATTTAATCTCCTTTCAGTTACATAGCAACATACAACACAAATGCCACCTCGCATGGCATGTGGAGATCAGTAAAATCTAGCAATTGCTGTATCCTTTGCTGTTAACATCATTGACTTCTGTGCTCTGAAACAGATACTAGGTTTGACTCCCTACATGGACTCACTGACTTGTAGAATAAGCTTGGTGAATCTGATTTCAGACTTCTGCCACCAACCATGGCACTGCAGCAAGCTGTCCATGTCAGCCTCTGGTAATAAGTGCTCAACTGGACAGATCTTCAGGCTTTCCCTATTCCTAACAAGTTTCCAGTTTACCAGGGATGGTGCAAAACAACTGTGATAAAATACAAACCAATTGTGAATCTTCTGCAAAACATAAGGTCTGAAAAGAAAATGTTTTGTTTTTGCTTTTGTGCGGTCTCCCCTGTCTCATTTTCAAGCATGTGTGCACTTGGATTTTGGCTGAGTCCAAAGCACATCCTTGTGGCAGTTCTGTAGCCTGGCAAAATATAGGAACTCCTGGAACTCCCCTGGTAGGCCTGCTCACAACAGATTTCCAAACCAAAGAGATGTCCTGATAAAGAGGAAATGCTGCCTGATGCTTGTCAGAGCTGAAGCTAACCTCTGAACTTCGAGGGCAGCTGTCACAACTCTGACACTCGTTTTGCTACAAATAGCCCAGAACGGAGTCTTCTGTTCCAATCCTCAAGTTTATCCACTCACAGATATCTTTGCAAAAAAGTGGCTCGAAAGCGTCTCTCTCTCACCAACAGAAACTGGTGCAATATAAGCTATTACCCACCTTTTCCCTCTAATATCCTGGGACTGAAAAAGCTACCACTACACTGCAGATTGTATCAGTATCATTTACTCCATTCCTATCACTGTCTTCTTTCTCAAGCACTAGATACCAGAAGTAAGTAAAGATGGTTAGCTGTCAGCAAAGTAAAAGGGTTGGCCGTACTGCACTCTAGAGGCCAATTATGGCCACAGGAGTTGAAAAATGTGGCTTACCATTACCCTTGAGCAAAATTCGTTGCTATCATAAGTAGACACAGCTTTGCTTATTCAAGTTGGACTCATTTATACTAGCTGTGATTTTGGCGTCTATTATTTTATGCAGAGGTGTAGCCAGCGGAGACTACAGTTCCCACCATGCATTGCTCCCACCGGAGCCATTGGGCTGCATTATGTGGTGGGATCTGTAGCGTCTCTGAGTTCATGGTGAGAGCAGCTACAGGGCAACTACCCTATAGTTGGATTGAATCCATAAACTCATAGAAATATGCCACACAGTTGGTCAAAGCTGGCATGCCGTGGCTATAGCAGAATCTGTTCAACCTACGCAGCACAAGAAAAGGAAAAGCTTCTCAATCTAGCCCCTGCACTAGTACCACCCCATCTTGCACGCTAAATGCTCTCCTGCAACTGTAGCACAAACTTCCGCACATGGTACAGATGTAATCAAGTTTTAGGGATTGAAAGGCCTTTGGCAGCATCTTAATGAATTTCTCCTTCTGCCTTCCTCTTCCCCCCCATTCCAGTCTTTTATCTCTTTGGAAATAATGTTGTTTTGAATTTTGTGGGCACCTTTTCTTGCCTCCCCCTTCCTCAAAGCATGTGGCTTATTGGCAAATCCTGTCTCCTGTGACCAGGGTAACAGCAAGAAGGCAGAGGAGCACATATGAGCTGAACTTGTCAGACAGGAAATTTGATAAATGTCACTGGAATGAAAGATGATAGAAATTAAAGAGGTTTCCTTTTCTTGCTCTCTCATCTTAGTCAATGTGCCTGGACAGCCATACCACCTGCAGTATGTCTGACAAGCGAAGCAGAGCCGAGGGGTAGTTGCTACTTCGACGGGCATCCCCTGCAAGGAAAACCCTGGTGCTGCAAATAGTGGCATTAATAGTTCAGTAGATGGCACTCTTCCCTCTGAGTCACGAGCGAACCAATGCTGAGGTACTTACTAGGGAGTTCTGGGTTACATTTTGTAAAAGCACCTAGGTGACTTGGGCTTTCCTACACTGTAGCACCAAAGTGTAGACACTTTCTACAGCAACAGAAGGGTTTTTTCTGTTGCTGTCAGTAATTCACTCTCCCAAGCAGCAGTAGCTAAGTTGAGGGAAGCATTCTTCTATCACCCTAGATGCATCTACTCTGGGGATTAGGTTGCCCAAGCTCTGGTGCATAGGGATGTGAAAAATACACATCGTTGAGCGCTGTTAGTCTAATTTTTAAGTGTAGACCACAGCCTTCGGAGCCTATGTCTCATTTTCAAAAGTTACATAGGACACGTCTACTCTTTGGGAACTATAGCAGCATAGCTATGGCACCCTCGCTCTGCCAGTCTAACCCTATAGAATAGACACAGCCTACAGCAACGGAAGGGGTTTTCCCTCTGCTACAGGAACAGCACCTCCCTGAGCAACGGTAGCTAGGTCAACAGAAGCATTCTGCATCTACATCGGGGTTATTTTGGCCTAGCTACATCACTCAGGGATGTGGATTTTTTTTTATAACCCCAAAGTGCTTATAACTATGTCAACCTAAGTTCTAAATGTAGACCAGGTCTTAGGCACATAGAAACCTAAATTCCCCTGCACTGTTAAACATCTGCTTTATTCCACCCCACAGGTGGCTGTGTTTCAGTGGGTGTGTACTGTATACTTCTTTTGTAAAGGGCTTTGGGATCAATGAAATGAGAGGAGTTATAGAAATGTAGATCACCAAATAGATAAAGCAGAAGACTGGGTATTATGAAATGTACTTAGTGAATATGCAACCCTAATTAAAAATCGCACAGCTCCACCAATGCAAAAGGAGGAAATTTTGGGGACATGCTTAGTTTGGTTCTCTTGTTTCATTTACCATCACTTTTATTTATCGACATTATTTTAAAACTGAGCTGGGTGAGTAACACAACATATTTTTTCTATGAGAATTTTCACAAATTTAAAAATGGATTTGCTTTGCTCATCATGACAACAACCCTGTTGCATTTGCTTTCCATGAACATTTGGGCAATTGCATTCTGCTCACATAAACGCTTGTGGAAAGCCAATTTTAAGCTTTCAAACTCAAGTAATGGCAGATAGCTATCAGTAAACACTCACACACAAATATTTGCAGTGGAAGTAGCATATTACATGAGACAAAACATGGTCTGACAAAGCAACAAGGACTGAGTTCCCAAAATCCCTTGCCAGAATCCTGGCACAGAACCAGATGTGCACCTCAGACTTCAGGCAATACCGCCTAGTTCTTACAAAGTGCTTTTCATCAGTAAATCTCAAAATACTATACAAAGCAGGTCAGTATCATTGTCCCCATTTTACAGATGGGGAAACTGAGAGGTGAAATGGACTACACTACAGACCTGTATCAATAAACTAGGTCACTCAGGGGTGTGAAAAATCCACACCCCCGAGCAACATGGTTATACCAATCTAACCGACCGTATAGACAGCGCTATCTCAGCAGGAGAGCTTCTCCCATCAGACATAACTACTGCCTCTCAAGGAAGTGAATTAACCAAGCCAACAGGAGAAGCTCTCTCCCATCGGCTTAGAGCATTTTCATTAAAGCGCTACAGCTGAGTTGATGCAGCGTTTTAAGTGTAGACGTGCCCTAACCTAGTAGCTCAGCCAGAAACAGAACTGAGGTTTCCTAAGTCCTAGCCTAGTGCTCTAGGCCCCAGACAATTACTTTGCATAGCTGTGGTTAGTGAAAATTACCTTTAAACTTGACACCCAGCCAATCAGTTTTCAGTTGCCTGAGTTTTCCAGGAGTCGCCTCAGGCAAGAAAAAGTGAAATTTGAAAATGTTCTAACTTCCTCTATTTCTTAACTGTTCCCTCTTCCTAATTTGCTGCCTCTTCCAAAGAGAATCTGAGGCCCAGTGGCTTCCTCAGACCTTCCTCCTCCAAGAGTTAGACTCATCCAACTAGAGAAACAAAACAAGAAAATATGACCAGTTACAATTAACACAGTTCAGACTGGGAGCAGCAGATACTTGCAGCTGAACTGCTTGTGATAAAAAAAGAACTGTGAAAAACAACATTCCAGGAGTGAAATTAAGGCCACCTAACTCAGTGTCATTCCACAACAGAAGCAGCAAAATACATGGAAAAGTTGCTCACCATGAACTATTCACTTGGGTCTAACATCACACTCAGTGCCTTTTCAAAAGCAGGCACCACCTCATTTACAAGGAAATAGGACATGGACAGGGTGGGTGGAGAGGTGATGGGTTTATTATTTTCAATCTCTCACCATGCCTTCAGCTGTGCCTCTGCATCTGGATTTAGAACAGGTGAATGCAATGGCCCCTGGCCCAGGGCTGCTCTGATCCATTTCTGCTAGAGAAGTAGCTCCTGCAGTGTTACCATGCTTCAGCAGATCATTTTTACAGTGTGCTGGTTTGATCTGTTTGATTCTTCCACCTGTTTAGTTCGTACTTAGCCTCAACCTCTGTGTAGCTTGATCTGGGAAACATGAAATCACATGATGAATGGTCTTGTGGTTAAGGTATTGGGATGCAAGTCAAGAGACTTGGATTATAGTCCCAGATCTGCCACAGATGCACTGTGTGATCTTAAGCACTTCACCTCACTTTTCCCATCTGTAACAATGATAATTCCCCAATTCATCTCTTTATGAGAATAAATTCTCTGCAGTTATAACAGGGAGGGATAGCTCAGTGGTTTGAGTATTGGCCTGCTAAATCCAGGGTTCTGAGTTCAATTCTTGAGGAGGCCATTTAGGGAACTGGGGTTAAAAAAACTGTCTGGGGATTGGCCCTGCTTTGAGGGGTTGGACTAGATAATCTCCTGAGGTCTCTTCCAACCTTGATATTCTAGGATTCTGTGAAGGTGCTGCAAGTAGGAGCATAGGAGACAGCCTGTAAATATAAGCATACTGTAATCTGTGTCTGCTAGTGCTGCAATGGAACAGAGCAGCAATGCTTTGTTGCAACACCATGAGAGGTGAAATCAATTGGCCAGCCTCTGAATAATCCTGCCATCTGCATTGCTAGGCTGGGGAGAAGGGCACCATCCTCAGAATGAGCTTGTTTCTTTGAGAGATGGTGGGGTGTCAGGAGAACACAGTCGAACAGTGAAGGTTTGAAATTTCCAGAGAAGGGTCAACATGTTGAGATCTTGGTTCATTATTGCACAGATTTCCTCTGAACACATTTGCCAACATTTAAGCCACCAATAGCCTTGCCTGTCATTTTTTGCTTTGCCTTTGTTGCAAATGCCAGTAATTAGCAGAGCTATTTGTATGTCCCCTGGGCCTACCTCCCTCCGAGCCCAGCTACCCCTTCTGCTTGACAATCCTACAGTTGTCTTTGGTTTATATCACAGTCTGTTTCCTTGAAGAGGATTGTGAGGTCAGAGAGGGAATTTGTATCCATTACAAAGCTGTTAAAACATCAATGAATATGTGTTATTAGCCTATTTTAACCTAATTTATTGTTTAACATACAATAACTGTCTGAGTAAATCACTTGCAAAGGCCAACACAACTCCTCTATATCCCAGAGAACAATATCTGTAACGGCTGCTGAAAAATATGGGAGATCTTGGGTATTGTTAGTGTCTAATATTAAGTCCCCAAAGTTCTAGGGACCTAACATTTTCTTGGAAGCCCCCCAGCTAACACCTCTCTCATTCTGTTCCTCCAGTTGTGAACTCCAGAACCTTTCCATATCGCCTTCCCTTAGGGTGACCAGATGTCCCGATTGTATAGAGACAGTCACAATTTTTGGATCTTTTTCATATATATGTGCCTATTACCCCCCACCCCATCCCAATTCTTCACACTTGCTGTCTGGTCACTCACCTTCCCTGCCCCAATACCAAATACTATATAACCCAATGCAAACCCCAGAACTTCTCCACATCCTCTCTCCACCCATTCCTGATACAGAAGAGTCTTGAAGAAAACCACGTCTTCTCTGGACCTCCATAACACTTCTAGTAGCACACTCTTGAGACTGTAGACTCACTATGAATCCTTCTTTAGATTTCTCTGCCTTCTCTCACCTGCCCCCACCCCAGCTCTTTCTCATTTCTGATACTGCCCAACACTCTCTGAACCTTCCCAACACCTCCAGATCCTGTTCCCTTTTTCTTCCACAGCACTTATTCATCCCTGATATTATACTGCCCTCTGCACTTGACAATGCTCTAGGCAGCCACTTAGTGAGAGAAGCAGCCGACCCTGCAAATGACAGGTGAACAGCATAGAGTATTCATTGTGCCTCCCACATACATAGAAACTTGCATTCCTGTTCACTGAGCAGAACACCTGCTGCTGGATCAGTGCCCACTAGCTGGAGTTTACTCTCCAATGCACATACAGTGCTGCCAAAAGTCAATGCATTTCCTAGCCTCACCTGTGATTTCTGTTGTAGAAGCTGGGATAGAGCCGAGGAGACAGAAAAAGCAGGAAGGGAGAGCAAGACAGACAAAAGTCCAAAAGGAGCAACATTTGGGCTGGAAGCCAGGCAAATCAGAAGATTACAGATAAAAGCTTTAAAAGAAGTCTCTAATCTTTCTTTTTTTAATCTTCTGGGTTTTCCTTTTCCACGTCAATCTTCCTCTTTTTATATCTTCATCAGCGTTGCAAGAGCAGGAAAGATCTCAAGCAGAGCCAGCTGCTCAGCCCAGCAAATGCACGGTGCGGTTGAAGACACAAACAAATGGGAGATGACACACTTTTGAATCTGCTAAATATCATCTCCTGAACTCCCAGCTGCTGGGTTGTCAAGGTACTGAGCAAAGGGTTACTTTGTCCAATGGGAAGGCTTGCTTTTCTGATGATGCAATTTTCTGTCCCCTTCTGACTTCACTGATTTTGATGTCTTATTAAGGCACCCAAGCCTGTCAGTCTCCCAAAATGATGTCATCCCCAAACTACCTACTGTTCAGAGGAGCAAATTGTAAATTTCCACTGCCTTGGATTATGTTCAAGTTAACGTTAAGCCTCAGGGCACAACTGGCATCCATCAAAAGCTGGAGTTGGGCATATGGGGTCTGATTCAATGCCTGTTGAAATCAGTGAGTAGCTTTCCACTGACTTCTGTGGATTTTGGATCAGCCCCATTGTGGGCTCTGACAATGCTCCTCAATCCTAAATGTTCCCCCACCCATTATTCCAGTACTTCCTTCCTCTCACTCCCTCCCCCCAGCTTTGCTAATACAATTAAATCCTGAACTGAGGTAGCCCTGCTGCTGTGAAGGCGTATTAAGCAGCAAAACAGACATCTATTTCAGTATCCCAAACCCCCAGGTACAGGAAGGGATATATGCTAGGAGCAGCAGCAATAGGGAACATTTATTTCCATTATTGTATGTATTTATTCATGTATCATTACTGCTATCTTTGTGTCTTGTACTGCTCCAAGCACACTATAGGGACTTAATAAATAAAAGGGCTTTTTACCTGGAATATTGACACATCATATTTGGCTCAAAAGTTAGGCATTGTAAAACTAAAGCCTTTAGAAAGCAGTATCATTTATTAATACAGTAGTCACTAGCAGGTTGTCATGGACCACGACCCCCTTGTGCTAGGCACAAATACACAGCAAAAAGAAGTGTGTATAACTGTTCAGATTTTGTTTTCTGAGCGTTGCAACTTTACATTTCTAGCCCCTGCCCCGGAACAGCTGCCACTGTGTGAAGTAGCATGTTATGGAAGACAAACACACTGTGCTCTCTCTCATGGAGACTTTGCTTTTGTTCTTTATTGTTTTATTGTCTTTTTAAAGATTAATGACAATGAATTAAAGTCAGACTTGAAGTACAGGTTTGCATGTTGTGCATGGAAAACATAACACCTAAGACAAACAGCAACGTTGCCATGGACTTTTTTAAAACACCAAATAAAAATAAACAAACTATCCTTGGCAGTGTTTGCAACAGAACTTAGTGAATAATTCACAATGAATAATGATTTGTTGAATTTAGCTTGGTTTTCTGCTTATGGAATATGCACAACCATATGGTGATTTCCTTGCATGTATTTGTTTTTCAAGTTTATTTGATAGGTTTCCTCCTCACCCCACAGCTTTTTCCTTCTGTGGATTGATCATGAAATTTGAAATTCCAGCTGGGTTGAGAACATGATACTACTTCTGCTTTCTAATAGGAAGGGGGGCAAGAATAACTGGGGGCATAGAAAAGCTCTTATACGAAGAGTAACTGAAAAGATTGGGGGTGTTTATCTTACAAAGGAGACAAATAAGAAGTGACCTCATAAACCTCTATATCGGGGTCGGCAACCTTTCAGAAGTGGTGTGTCGAGTCTTCATTTATTCACTTTAATTTAAGGTTTCGCATGCAGGTAATACATTTTAATGGTTTTTAGAAGTTCTTTCTCTACAAGTCTATATGTTATATAACTAAACTATTGTTATATTGTAAAATAAACAAGGTTTTCAAAATGTTTAAGAAGCTTAATTTAAAATTAAATTAAAATGTTGATCTTATGCTGCCGGCCCACTCAGCCTGCTGCCGGCCTGGGGTTCTGTTCACCTAGGCCAGCAGTGGGCTGAGTGGGGCCTGCGGCTGGGACACTGGCTGGCAAAGGTCCGGCAGCCAGAACCCCAGACCGGCAGCGGGCTGTGCTGGGCCAGCAGCTGGGACCCTAGACTGACAGTGGGCTGAGCGGCTCAGCCCACTGCCGCTCAGGGGTCCCATCCGCCAGCTCCTGCCAGCTGGGATCCTGGCTGTCAGACCCACTCAGCCTGCTGCCAGTCTGGGGTCTCGGCCTGCCCACATACAGTGGGTACCTACCTTCTCCCTGGTTCTGGCCCATTCTCTTCCTCTCTCTGCACTAGCTGAGGGTGGGAGTGGACTGAGCACAGGGCTGGGACTGAAGGGTCTGGCCAGGAGCTAAAACGAGGGAGGAAGCTCAGGGTTGGGGCAGGAGGTTTGGGTGTGGGGGCACTTACCTGGGCAGCTCCCATTTGGTGTGAGGGGTGCAGGTGGGAATGTGTGGGGGGTGCAGGAGCTCCCATTTGGTGCTGAGAGGGGGGGTGGGGATGTGGGGGGTGCAAGAGTCAGGATGCGGGGGTGCATGGAGTATGGGGGGACTGGGTATGGAGGTGTGTGCAAGA
The DNA here is from genome assembly GCF_007399415.2 of Gopherus evgoodei. NCBI lineage: Eukaryota > Metazoa > Chordata > Testudines > Testudinidae > Gopherus > Gopherus evgoodei. The sequence goes on from NC_044322.1 coordinate 208,294,270, forward strand.
GTCTGGGCAGGGGGCTGGGGACATGTGAGGGGGGTGCAGGTGTCAGGGCAGGAGGGCTGGGTATGTGTGGGGGTGCCAGAGTCAGGGCTGGGGTCGTGGGGCTGGAGGAATCAAGCAGAGGGCTGAGTGTGTATGAAGGGGGTACAGGGCTCAGGGCACGGGCCTTGGGGGTGTGCGGGGCTCAAGGCAGAGGGCTGGGTGTGTGTGAGGGGGGTACAGGGCTCACAGCACAGGCCTGGGGTGTGTGCGGGGCACAGGGCATGAGACTGGGGGGTGTGCGGGTCTGTGGGGCTCAGGGAAGAGGGTTGGTTGGGTGTGTGTGTGGGGGGGGGTCAGGGCAGGGGGCTAGAGGGGTTATGCCCTCATTCCACCCCCCCTTTCCCTAGGCCCTGCCCAAGCTTCTTCTCTGCCTCCACCAGGAGCAGCAAGCAAGCTGACTCTGCTCCTTCCCAACCCCTCCCTCACAAGGGCCATCAGCTGATCGGCTGGCAGGGAAGGAGGGACAGAGAGGCAGAGGAGGGGCAGGAACCCAGCACACTGCAGAAAGAGGCAGGGGAGTTGGGAGGACCAAGCTTCTGCCCCCTGCCCCTTGCCCCTGCGGAGGTGCGGGGAGTGGAGGGCGGAGAAGAGCAGACCGGGACAGGCCAGGCTGGGCAGGATTTTTAATGGCACGTTGCTGCCTGCCAGGACTCCAGCAGGCAGCAGCGTGCCATTAAAAATTGGCTTGTGTGACATCTTTGGCACACATGCCATAGGTTGCCGACCCCTGCTCTGTATAATAATGAATAGTCCAGAGAAAGTAGATTTGTTGCTTCAGTTCTCTTGGTCTCATGAAACAAGAATAAGGGAACAGTAAATGAAATTGAAAGGTACCAAATTCAAAATTCATAAAAGGGTTGGTTTTTTTTCCACACAACATATAATTAGACTATGGAACTCATCACCACAAGATGCTGTTAAGGCCAAAAATTTAGTGATTAGTGATCAAAGAGTGATCAGATATTTGTAAGGATAACAAGAATACCCAGAGTTATAATAATTAATGCTCAAAAAGGGCATGAGAGAAGACAGTGATTGATTTAAGCCCTGAAGCAAAAGGTCTTCTAATTATTAAGGATCAGGATGAGACCTTATGGGGGATCAGATAATCCCACATCCACCAACAGTGAGATTCCTTCCATCTTCCTCTGACAGTGAGAGACAGTATACTGGCCTGGATCATCCTTGGAACAGATTGTCTGTGGCCATTCCTATGTTCATCTGATTGAGTAAGCATACAAGTCCTTTGGGCTGAATACTCACATGCATAAATGCAAAATTCCATTTCTGAGAATAATCACCACTGCAACTTTGAAATTAACTTTCTTCCAGTGTTTTTTGAGATCACTCAAATCTATGCAGAGAGAGAATGTTAAGCTGCATTAAGTGCAGCCAGAACATATTCACTGACCAATTTTAAACAATAGTCACAGAAATCCTGTTCGCATTATTTTTCTGAGCCTGTGAATGCAGGGGGTCGCATTATTACATATTGTGACTAGTCTCACTGAGTAATCCCATTGACTTCAATAGTAGTAAGTAGTCCCATTGACTTCAGTGGGAACTCCTTCCCGAGTGTAAATCTCACTACTATAAATGTTTACAGGCTACTGCTTCTAGTGTGAAACCCAAACCTAGCAGCAGGAAGCTAGTGCCTGAGGATCTTAAAGTGAACTTGGTTAGAAACTGAAAAGAAATGGAAATCTGAGCAACCTATGTTAGCTGTAAGAAATGCAAACCACCACCAATCAGCGTAAAAATGAATTGATTTTAAAATATTTCAATTTTAATTTCTCAAAAGGCCTGATCCTTCCCCAACTGAAATTAATGGCAGTTTTGCTATTGACATTAATGGGTGCAAGATCCAGCTTTGAGTGGTCCATAGAATGAAAAACCTATGATATAAAGAGTTACTGGTATCTCATAAACATGCTGTGAATTCTGCAATGGGGAAGGTGAATTAAACTGGATTCTTTAACCAAGCAACCTCACAACCGGCTTGCAAAGCTCCCATTGGTCAATGGTGTAGGATCCAGGCTTAAATAAACTGTTGCTGGCTTTCTTCTCCCTTCTCTTCATGAATCATAAGCTTCCTGTAACATTCTCAAGAGGGTATTGCATTTGGTCACTTTTGCTCTGTTCCATTTGCATTAGATGCAGCATTAAGAGAGTGCAGTTCCTAATATGTACACAAGAGCCGACTTTCATTTTTTGGGGTGAGTGCTCCACCCTTCCCTTTGCTCCCTCTGCCCCGCCCCACCCAGGGCCAGCCCACAACATTTTGGCACCTGAGGCAGGGAGCTCAAATGACCCCCCCATACACCCTTGTTTTTGCCAAAACTTTGAAAGATCTCAATTCTGCCTTCTTCCTGTTCTACTACTCTCATGGTACTGGAGAGCAAACAACTTAAAATGCCTTGTTCAAAAATGTTAAGTAACACTTAAATTTCAAACGCCTTAACAGCAAATGTAACCTTTCTTGTCTGCATAGTAAACACTGGCATTTTTATCTGTTTGAATAATCAAAGTGGTGCTTTCCATGCCTTCTTGTTGCAAAGTTTTGAACTGCTTCCCAAAGGTCCACCGTCTGGGCTAGCTCATGCTTTACTGAGATGGTTGCAAGGCCGACCAGCTTCTCCTGTGTCATTGTGGAGCGTAGATGTGTTTTTATTAACTTCAGCTTTGAGAAGCTGCGTTCTCCACTGGCAACTGTTACAGGAAATGTTAGAAGTATGCGCAGAGCAACAAAAGCATTTGGAAAGAGGGTGGTCATCTTGTTTGTGCACATATATTCCAGAACAACCTTTGGAGTTGATCCTACCGAAATGTATCTTGAAAGGGCTTTCAGTTTATCACCTAAATCACTCGCATCAATATTGAGCATGTCATCATGTGTCAACACTGTCACTAGAGCCCTGCATTGCTGGTGTAGGTCTTCTTCAGGTATAGTGAGGAGTTTTGGAATATCATACAACATCCCAACTATACTGCTATGTTCCTTGAGCTGCATGAAACGTTCATCTGACTGTGTTGCACAATCTAGCAGCTAGTTAAAGAATTCAATTTTGAACTGTTGTTTGGGGTCTCTTATAGGATTATCCTGTGCCTCGTAATCAAAATGTCGTCTTTTTCGGTGACTCTTGTATTCTTGAATGGGTGAGAGAATAGCTTCTGTGTGAAGTTCCTCTGCCAACTTCTGTGCACTCTTCAGAATGTTTTGAAATCCCACATCTGACCGGTAACACTGTAGGTAGGACTTTGCTTTGTCCAGTTGTTCCATTGCTCCAGATATATCAAGGTCAACACCTTGGAGTCTCTTGCTTATAACGTTTATTTCAAGCAGTATGTCATGCCACAACACTAAGCCACACAGAAATTTGAAGTTATATAGGTTTCTGGTGATTCCATTTCCCTCTGCCACTGTTCTCCCACAAACAGTTCCTGTCATAGCATTATCCTCCATAATGGCAACTATGGCATCATCTATCTTCCCAATTTGGTGTTTGATAGGCTTTATCACCTCCACTTGACTTTGCCATTGTCTGGCACTCAATGGTTTCAGTATCAGAGAGGATGTTCCCAGATGTTGCTTCAAATTTTGCCATTGATGAGTTGATGCAGAGAAAAATACATAGATGCTTTGAATTACATTAAAAAATTCAGCAGCATCACTAGAAGCTGATGCTGCATCACTGACCACCAAGTTCAAATTATGAGAACTGCATGTGCCAAAAAAAGCTCGAGGGTTTAAGTCTTGGATCCGTGTCTGCACTCCTTTGTTCTTTGCTGTCATGTTGGCACCATTATCGTAGCCCTGACCTCTCATGTCAGCTATCGCAATTCCCGTATCTTCCAGCTTTTTAAGAAGCACATTTGTCATACCAGCTCCTGTAGTATCATCAATGTCAATACATTCTCTGACAGTCATCATTGCAGGGACATTTTCATTAGGTTCTCTTGTTGTTACAAAACATACCATTAAAGTCATTTGTTCCATACGGCTGATGTCAGGTGTGTAGTCCGGAATAACAGAGTAATATCTTGCTGACTTCAGCTCTGCCACAATCTTCTGTTCAACTTTTGTTGCCAGTAACTGCATGATCTCATTTTGAATTGTTTTTCCAAGATAGTGGTGTGTGTACATTTCTTGGGTGGTGACTCTTCTTAGATGCTCCTGGAGTACAGCATCAAACTCAGCCATCAGCTCCACAATTTTAAGGAAGTTTCCATTGTTTGGCACATACAGCTGATCTGAAGTGCCACGCAGTGCCTGGTTTTGGGTAGGAAGCATTCTCACAATGGCAATGAACTTCTTCAGAACATTTTGCCAGTAAAGAGACTCTGATGCAATCTTCTCTTGACGCTGATCATCTATGGTGGCCTTTAACCTTAGTCTCATCTCAAGCTCTTTCCACCTATGGAATGCTCTCTGGTGATTTGCTGCCTTCTCGTGGCATGCCAGATATCTAGCCAGATTTTTCCAGTCCTTTGTTCCTGTAGAACCCAATGTGGCTGGAACATTAGACTGGAAGAGTTTGCAACAAAAACAGTATGCAGCATTCTGGGTTTTTGAATACATAAGCCATGGCCTCTCCACTTTGTCACCACTCAGGGCACAGATGGAATGGATGAGGGGGGTAGGGACATTATATAGGATTCACTGATCCCACGCATCTGCATCCCACAAAGTCCCAGCTCCAGAGCGGCCTACAGTCCCAGGCATGGCTCGAGGGAGCTCATCTCATTCCTACCCCTGTCAGTCAAGTCCCTGTGTCAGCAAAAGGCAAAGAACAAGCTGTGACCGCTGAGCAATCAAAAAACTGCCGAACCAATGAAACCTGGCATGGCAAATCGGTGCAGGAACAACAGTGAGCTTGAGGAGGTAAAGAGAACGCCCAGAGGAGCAGGGCAAGGCAGGAGATGGTGTGACGGGGACTAAACTTTACAGCTCTTCTCTGCATGATAAATTTTGCAGCCACTCGGATAGCTGCCCCTCTGTGCTCTCTCTCTCTTTCCCCTCTGCCTCCTCCCTTTCCCAGTCTCTTTCTCCCTCTCATTCCCTCCCCCTTCTCCAGTTTTGCTAGTTTGTAAAAGCAGCCTGGCTGAGGGCACGAGCATGCGATGTGGGATGGAGTTAGTGGAGATTTATTCCTTGCTGTTTTACGTGTCACGAGCTCTAACTTCAGCAGCCTCTCATAACAAGAGCCTGATGCTTTGAAAGCAGACGTGTGCTGTAAAAGGTCCATTTAGGCCTGTATGCAGGGAGGGTGATATGACAGGGCAAGGAACTAATACGCCAGCCTTTCCTCTCCAGAGATCTGGGCTCAGGTAAACTGTTGTCTCACTAGGAAACTGAGTCCTGTGGGGGGACACACAGAATTCTGATGGACACTTTAGTGTTATAAAACCATCACAGAGCTTGGTACCTTTGTGCATTGAGTAGGTGCAGGTGCTGCAGGTCAGGAGTGCGGGGCTATTGACAGAGTTTAGGATTGGAGTAGTAGAGTGGGTGCGTTGGGGGTGGGGGACACTGATTCGGGCCCTTAGCATGTCACTTTCAGGTCTGTTGTGTTTTTACCTTGTACTCTGTGAATGTATCTCCCCCAGGCTGGCATCAGTCTTCTGAATTGGCAGTTTCAATCACTCATGTTTCCCCGTTAGCTTTATGTGTTGGTTTCTAGGTTACAGGCGCAGGTACACTCTGCAGCCCTTTGCCCAATGTTACACTTCTTTCCCCCAAGCGTGCTCCCCTGCCCACCAACATAGATTGCAGGCAGCTCTAGAAAAAAGCACCAACACACAGTGTAGCAGCCCTTCAAAATCACGCATGCACGCAAGTGCAGCTCAGTCGTCTGGGGACCCTCTGCGCTCACTCACTCACTCTTCCCCTCCCTTCCCTTTTATTTCCTTTTTCCCAAGTGGATTGCGTCGCAGGCCTGGAACAAACCCGACAAGGTCACACTGTTTGATTCCGATGTCAGTTTCAATTACGTTGCAGCTTTTATAACCAAATCAAAATACAAAAGAGAAAAAAAGAGAGAGAGTAGACAAGGCAGGATCCAGCTGCAGGCTGGGAAATGACATTTCAATTTGTCAATTGATTCATTCCCCCCACATACACTTTTCCCCCCCTTTCTGTCCTATAAATTAATTAGCATGTTTATAATGTGGATGGCCGGGGTGATGCAGGACTGGAGGGAAGAGGGGGCAGATGCACCTTCTCTTTAGGGATAGGCACATTGGTTCCCATAAGTGAGGGGCATATAAAGCACAAATCAAACGCACGCTGTGAACACCCTGATGTGTTCAGATTCCAGGTTTTGGCTTGGCCTGACACTGCCTTTGGCAAACCTTCCAGGTTTCCTCTCCCAGCGAAGCAACTTCCTGACTGAAAAATGTGTACTTAGCCTTTGTTTAATCAGCTTTGATTTTTGTCCAACAACACAATCTTATAACGCAAAGACAAGGGGGCATGCAATGAAATGAAAAGGAGGCAAATTCAAAAGTGACACAATATTTTTTTCACCCAATGTGGAGTAGACTGTGGAACGCACTGCTATAAGAAGCTGTTGATGCTAAGACATTAGCCAGATCAGAAAGGGACTGAACATTTATATGGGCATCAGGAATATCCAGAGTTGTTATGAATGATGATAAAAATGTTGGAAGGAATATTAAATCTCCTGTGTCAGGGCTTCAGATAATCTCTAGCTATCAGAGATCAGGAGGAGACCTAATGTGGAGGGCAAAGTATCCCACATCTGCTGGTTGTGGGGTTGTTACATCTTCCTGTGCAGCATCTGATGCTGGCACTGTCACAGACGATATGCAGCTAATCTGGTCAGCCAACCCCTATAATCTACTGGGATCCAGCCACAATACAAAAGACCCAAAATGGTCCAAAGAGAAGCTGTTGTCAGCATATTTTCAGCTGAATTAGAACAAGAAGCCCTCAAAAGACAACGGCAAAGCCTGCGCTCGTGAGATTCCTAGACCAGTTTTTAAGACACCAACGTTTCAGAGACTTCAGATTAGAGATGGATCCATGCTGCACAGTTCAGCTCCCTGAACATTCAGAAGGTTTGGAAGCAGGGTTCTGATTTAGCCTGTTACAGGGAAAGAGCCAGCTGTCAAGTACAGAACTGAATTGCCCTATACTTTGCCATTATCCTTCTTTATTTGGGACCCAGTTGTAGTTTTTGCTGCAGTCTGGCTGTTTCTTTGGACTTTCTTCTCTGACCTGCCCCTCACATTCAGAACTCATTAGAGATCGGTTCTTTCCGTGCCCTGAGTCTGTAACATCTGATCTCTGTATTACATTTTGATCCATGATGAACAATTCTGGAGCACTGGGGTAACACGAGCATTCACTTTGGTAATGTCCCCACAGGAAAAGAGTCTTCATAAATGAGAAACAAAAGGAGGAATCGGCCAAAATAGGCAGTGCATTTTAAAGTCGAAACAATAAGCCAAACACAGCTCTGGCATAAATGAGAACAATGCAACAGCGGCCAATGGAGATACACATTTGACTCAGTGTGTGTTCAGTCATTCAGCAGTTAGACCCGATTTTCCCAGTCTCCTCTCCCTTTTATCCATCCGTATCTATGCAAAACTAATTTCTTCAACCCAGCTTCCTCAAAAGAAGCCTCCTCACACACACATGCACACATAAAGCCTTAATTATTTCAAGCAATTTACTGACTCTTATCCCCTGAGGAAAAAAAGACATTAGCATTGGCTTGGGAGATATTAAGGTACTTCCCTAATGGGCATACACAAAAAAAGCTAGCTAGCGTGATCTAATGAGCCCATCACCATAACATCCCGTCTGTGCATGTGCAAGGGAATGGTGGGTTGTTGAGACCCCATGTGAGAACTGTAGCGATGGAGGGCTATGGTGGCAGAAAACTACCTGCTGAGAATCATTCCTGTAGGTAGAAATAAGCCACACACACTTCCCAGAGAAGATCTCCCTGCCTCCAGAAGCAAACACCTATTCCTCTGACTTGTCACCAGTGACTTGGAGACGTCCATTTGTACCAGCCATTCACGTGCAGCACTGTGGGCCCAGTGACAATTTTGAGCAGACAACAGCATGTCAGGGCCTACAGCTCTGCCCTTGCAGAATGGCTGCAACTCTGGGATGCTGAGATGGGGGGGTGAACTTTGGTGGCCCTAATTTACACCCACCTGTTTGCAACCTAGGATGCAGATCCTGGACAAGGCTTACCGGGCTGCTGACTAGAATGGCTGCTACAGTGCAGAAAGGTGGCCTTGCCCAGTCTATGGAATGTGACTGAGGGGCAGCAATGCAGATGGTCAGGCACATGGTGGAGGAGTGAACACTTAGAAGACTAGAGGGTGGACTGCACCACCTTGGTACACTTGATGATGCAGCAGTTAGATGGCTGGACAATCTAGATATCGACTTGTGACACACAGAAGAAGACAGCTAGCAATGGTGTGTTGTGTTTGTCTGCTGATGCCTAAACAACACAGTGACCATTTAACATACACAGAATCCCCTTGGAGGCAGTAATTTTTTTATTATGATCATCTATGTATTTTGTGGTAGCCCTAAGCAAGGGCCGGAGCCTCGGTTGTGCTAGGCACTGTACACGCATGTAACAAAAAGACTGATCTGCCCAAAAGAGCTTATGATCTTAGCATGTGATGGGAGACCCCAGGTGGACAAAAGAGACAGAGAGGGGATGGAGGAAGGAGAGAAAGGACATGCGTGGCACAGCACACAAACTGCCTAGCCATGCTCCAATGTTCTTCCAGTAGGGATCAAGAGAGAGGTGAGTTCTGAGGAGGGATATGAAGAAGGATAATGTAGGGGCTTTGTGGATATTTATAGAGGGCAAAAAGTCAATTGTTATGGAAACAGCCTACACATACATTCTAGTGCTGTAACCATGGAATGGGCGGTTGTTACACGGCTCCCCTCTGGTGCTGTAACCACAGAATGGGCGGTTGTTACACAGCTCCCCTTTGGTGCTGTAACCATGGAATGGGCGGTTGTTACACGGCTCCCCTCCGGTGCTGTAACCATCCCTGAGCTTCAGGGTCCCAGCTCTAGTGATGAAAGGGTAGTTTAGTCTCCAAGAGGTGCTCACTGCCAGGCACAATGATTTTTGTCATGTAGACCTCTGCCCATTGACACTAGGCTGAGATTAACTCAAGAGGGCAGCAGGATCTAGAGGTTTGAGAATCGAGCAGGGAGACACTAATCTGTCATTTCGAATCTCGGTGTTACCACTGATTTGCCATTGTATATAGACTTGGAAAAGTCCCTCTGTGGCTCAGTTTCCCTAGTGTAAAATGGAGATCATGATACTTCCCTGACTCATTGGGGAGTTGTGAGGATTGTATATTGATTGTACAGCAGACTGACAATGTAAATATAGATCACTGAACATCCTGATGTTTCCTCCCCACACCAGATTTGAACTAGCAAACTATCAGCAGCCCTCACACAGCTGCCATCGTCATAACACCTCCCAATCTGTAACACAGTTTTCCTCACACAACATCCCTGTGCGGCAAGGCAGTGCTATTATTCCCCTGTTAAAGATGAGGAATGCAGAGACTAAGGCTCAGATCCTCAAAGGCTCCTCCTAACTGCCTCCGAAATGTGTGACTCACCCTAAGTTCATGCAGGAAGCCTGTGTCAGAGCAGGGAATCAAAACCCGGTCTCCCATGGTCAAGGCCAGGACCCAAACCCTCTAGATCACTCTTTTGCCTATCACTGCCACTGTAACTTCAAACCAATCCCCTGAGCCATCCAGTGCTTAAAGAGTATACTATGTGCCCAAAAACAATCACAAGGAAAATTGGTGCAAGCAAGATATTCAAAACAAAATGCAAAATAAATAAGAATTTCTTCACCTTTTGGTTCACATAGAGACATTCACTATTTTCATCAAATGTTGCTAAATATTTGCCTCAAAAAGTGGGACAATTTTGAAAACAGAGGGGTCATTTTCTACGTAAAAGCAGCCGGTTAACAGATGGGGATACTTCTGCAACAAAAATGCTAGCCTTTTGTACTTTGCCAAAGGTTGTAGAAAAGTAACATTCCTATGTTCCAAAACTGCCCCAACCTAGAGGGCGAACATTTTGATTTGAATCCTTCATGAAAAAAACCCCCCGTGTCACCATCTGAACAGGGCTCAAACGAGTCACTCTGGGCCTTTCAAAGAACAAGAAGGGAGGGGGACTCGCAATGTGAGTCCAGATTTGTCCTTTTTAACCAGCCGAGGGCTTTAACATCCCTCCTACCTACAGGGTGCAACCCACTAAACAACAATGAAATCTGGCACTGGAAATAAAAAATAAACAAACAGTCCCAAGTATCCTATCTCCCACCCCAGAAACACATCTTACAGGAGAGGTGAATCTGCAGATTCTTGGATTGTAAAGTGCTGCTTTCTGGTCCAACGTAGATTGTACTGCTTTAATCCACTGGCCACTGATTTCCTTTGTATTACCAGCAAAGAATCCTGTGGCACCTTATAGACTAACAGACGTTTTGGAGCACGAGCTTTCGTGGGTGAATACCCGCTTCATCAGATGTATTCACCCACGAAAGCTCATGCTCCAAAACGTCTGTTAGTCTATAAGGTGCCACAGGATTCTTTGATGCTTTTACAGATCCAGACTAACACGGCTACCCCTCTGATACCTTTGTATTACATTATTCTAATTTCTATGCCTCTTTCCCCTTTTCTTTGGGGATTTCAATGACCAAGAAACACAAAACTGCAAGATGCGCCATTTCATCTAATGCCATTTAAAGCCAAACTAACTACTTCCCAGTTTACTGGATGAAAAGCATAGTTAATTAGAAATAACTGGGAATATGAACTGCATCCTAAGGCAAATGACACACATATTGAGGGACTATTGTAGGTCACCTGGGAGGCATAGCAAATGGATGAGGGGAGAGAGAATCAGAAAATGGATGAGGGGAGAGAGAATCAGAAAATACAACCAAGCTACCTTGTCTCTAGGTTTCCAGCCCAATCATAGCCAGGGATGCTCCAGTAACGTGGTTGTGTGTGGTGAATGCTTTGATTACCAAAGTACTGTGGCTTGAAGTAGCAGCAATAATCCCCTTCCTGTTTCTCTCTCACGCACCAACAAATGTGTTGCACAATGCTCACTCTTTTTGAAAACAATGAGAATAAAGATTGAAAGGGTGGGCACTTCCTAGTAGGAGGTGGAGAAATTGAAGAAACTGGCACCTCCTACAGGTGGTTCTTGCCATTTCACCTCATTATATTTAAATTCATTTTGCAGCCCTAGGGAGCCTAATTCAGAAGGCATCTATAAGATGGTTGTAAGTTAAACTCCCTTATACTTGCTTAGAGCCAGCTACATCTACTCACTCCCACTGTGTAAGGGAGCGTAAGTAGGTTTAAATTATACATCAAGAGGCCAGAAGAAAGTATACGCTAAAGTCTTCCCCCAGTGCTCATTAACATTCACCTTCTTACATAGTTACACTGCTTGGCATGTGAGTTTTACCAGCTCAAGCGCCCTGACACGTGGGAAAGCAGGTTTGAGGTGTCTATGCTGAACTACTCTAAGCATCACTTCCAAAATTTGGCTTAAGAAGTACAGTCCCAAGAGCTAAGGGTCACACTGTTACTTCCAGAGAGGCATGCAAACTTTTGGTTGCTTAGCTGAACTTCCAAACTTTTTAAGGGTCATCCAGGTCTGGTAATAACAGACTTATCACACTGCCTTGAAAAACACAGCCAGGCTTGTTAGGGCTCCCACCCCCTGCAACAAAAAAAGACTTAAGTTTCATTAAAAGTTTCTCTCAGGTTATTACCTCTACCACTTCCTTTAGTCTGGAGTGGTCCTACACCACGCCATAAAAATAATGAAAGTAAATGTTCTCTGTGTCCACGTAGGAACTCCAAACCATCAAAGATGCATTCACAGCGGGAGGAGGCGGGGAAACAGAAGAGGAAATACATGCTTCTTCCTCAGACTTCAAGAGACAGGCAAGACGGGGATTGTTAAAAAGGAAAAATAATGCTGCTTTCAACTTTAATGATTTATCCTTCCATCCAAGAACCTCAGAGCACTTTATACAGATACTAATGAATTAACCCTTACAGTACCTGCTGCGGAGTATGTCAGTTTCATTGTCTCCTTAGTGTAGAGGCACAGAGGAAACTAAGGCAGAGTGAGGTTATGTAACCTGCATAAGTTACACAACAAGTCTGTGGCAGAGCCAAGGACAGAACCCAGGACTCCTGTTACCTCGTCCTGTGCTTTAGCTACAAGACCATCCTTCCTTCCATAAGGGGAGCCTTTGGGGCCATGATAAGCTGTTACCATCGAAAGGCTCTTTGGGGCCTGTGTGAAATGAGCTTGGTGTGTCTTCATCTAGGTCCCACGTGGCAAGAGCCACATCAAAATGACTGTTACACTGACAACTAGTTGTCCTCTTTATTGGTAGTCTCAGTGGAGAGGCCAAAGACCGAGCGGGCCAGGGAAACATAATTCCCCTCACATCCCTTGAAAGGGTGCTTCCAGGACAGGGGTGATATGCATTAGTAGAGGGAGGTGTGTGGAAGTTTGCCCTTCTGCTGCCTGTGTGACCTCTGCTCTGGGAATAAATAATCACTTGTGAGCTGCCCCTTTTAATAGCACAAAGTTAAAGATGAGGGAAAAAATGCATATCCTGCGCTATTGAGCAATGGTCATGGCTCTATGACATAAATCATTTGCTCTACCACTGGACAAGCTGTAAATCCTAGCATGACACACAGACAGATAGATTCAATATTTTATACATACGCCATATACTTCAGCCGTGAAGAGGATGCTGCAGCATGACAAGCTTTGGAGACTTTATCTTGCCGCAGGAGCTGAAAAACGGTGATTTTTAACAGTGACACAATAGTTAGAGATGTGTGTGTGTGCTGGCAGATTCACCAGCCACCTTGTGTTTTTTTGCCAGGTTTGCATGTGGGTGAATGGTTTCATGTTGGTGGATATGTACTGTCTGTTTCGTCTGTTGTGGGTGCGAAATTTGTGCGTAGGTGTAATATTTTTAGTGGCCATGTATGTCAGTTCTGGGGCACATGCATGTGTCTTTTGGTGTGCACTGATCTGTGAGTGTGTGTGTGCTGGTATACATCTATATGTGGGCTGGTGGGTTTGTATGGTGTGTGTGTGCATTTGATTGTGTGCGTGCATTTGATTGTGTGCAAGTTTATTTTCCTCCAGCACTTTGGCAGCTGCAACATCAGATTCACCCCAAGCCTTCTACACACAGTCTCTTGTCTTTGTTCCACTCTGAAGAGACTTTGGCCCTTCCCTTCCCAGCCCTGCCTTGTTTCAAACACAGCCCCCCAGTGCTCCTTTAGGAGGCAGAGAAGCCTCCTCCTTTGCAAAAAGGCAGTTCCTTCAGCAGCAGGTAAGAGGATGCTGCAGGCACAGCTGACATGTGCACAGCACCTGTAAATCTCAAATGCTCTCCAAGAGCAAGCAAGTGGCCTGTCCCCTCTCCAGGAACCAGCTAAAGCCCTCAGAGCCACAGGTGCACTAGGCACTGCTCTTCCACTGAGCTGGCCACACTCTCCTATGCTGGGTGTGTGCCATGGGGCAGATGGGCCTGCAGCAGCACTTGCTCTCCTGAGCAGCTGCCCATGTCCAGGGGAGCCCACCATTGTCATGTGTCCAGGGCCCTTGCAGGAAGAGTCACTTTCTGACAACGCTGAACAAGGAACTTGATTAAAGTAAGGAAAACACTATTAAGCCATAAGCTACATTGTTTATTTCTGCTTCACAGCAGAGCTTCTGCCTAGAACCTTCCCCAGACCCTTCCTGCTGCAGATGTAAAGAAACATGACATCCATTTCATTACAGCCACTTCTACTAATGGGGAGAGCCTGCTGGGAGAGGCTCCAGGCTTGAGCTATACACTACCAAGAAGGATGGATGGAGCCTGACTGACAGGAGGAGGGATACAGCAGCAGCACTACCAAAGTGAGCTTTTCGGGGCTGGGGTAGAGGGAATATTGAGTCAAGCAAACAGACCCAGCCCCTAACCTAAAATTCCAACTCAACACTTTTTTATGCTCAAATAAGTTCCCTTAACTGTATCTTCTCTCCTCCACCTCTAACCTCTTCTCGGTCTGGACACCCCTCTACAGTTCTGGAGTCCAGAGGGCACCAGGAGAAGCAGCGCGGATGGATGTAGATACTGCTCAGAGACCAGCAGACTCAAATTGATTGGCTCAAGCACTATGGATTTCCATGACCAAGTATTTACCAGCCACTCCTGGACTGGTGAGCCCAGGCTGACTGGTGTTGTAAGGGGGGGTCCTGTGTCCCAATGCAGGGAGTTGACAGTGCCAGCTGAGATTTGCTTGGAGATTTGGGGTACTCTGATCAAAGCTCTGAGGCTGTGAAACCTGGCCAAACTGAACCAAATGGGTTGGCTTGCAGCCCGTGGGGAGCCAAAGTGCTATGCAGGCACCTCTGTCACGCGTACAAACAAAGGCCCCTTCCCAGGGGTGACTCAGGGAGTGTGTACCCCAGACAGACTCATTGCTAGGAACAGAAAGTCAGCAAGTGAGGTGTAAGCCCAGGTTTATCCCTTCTGTGCTGGACCAGATAGGCACATAACAATACAGCCGAAGGGTATTACATTAGTCTGGCTGGATGCTGCAAGGCAGGGATGGCCAAACTGTAGCTCTTTTACAGTAAAAGTGTGGCTTGCGGAGCCCCCCACAAATCTCTGCCTACCAGACTGTGGGGAGTGGGGAAGCTCAGGGCTTCTGCCCTGCAACGGGATGGTGAGGCTAGGGGCTTCTTCTGCCCAGCAGGGAGGGGAGTCTTGGGGCCTCAACTCCACGGGGTGCGCCTTCCAGGCCTCGGTGCTTCAGCAGGAGCGGGGCTTCACCTCTAGCAGGGCTCAAACCCGGAGACCCCCTTCCCCCAACCCCAGGGCTGAAGCCCCGAGCCCCAGCAGGCATACCTTGGCTCTTGACCTTCTGAAGATCATCGGATGCAGCTCAGAGGTTCAGTAAGTTTGGCCTCACCTGCTCCAAGGCATGGATTCAGCTACTTAGTACCTCTCAAGGCTGGTAACCTACGAGGGGAGGGAGGGCACTGGTGCCTACTCCCCCACCATGCCCTGTTGTCTTCCTCACCCCCGCCCTTCATCGCATAAAGCCCCAGAACATAAAATCCCACCTGTAGGGTGAACTCCACTGAGCAACGATATCATGAAGGGAGAGTGGGGGGAAACACAATTGCCTCCCTAAACGGATTTTAAGGTTCCTGGGCAGTAGCAGCAGGAACCTATCCTCAGATCCACTCCTAAGGTTGCACAAACTGGGTGCTCGCACATTTCTCCAGTGTGCAAAGCACCAGCGCTGGGAGCATTCTAGTACAGTTTCTTCCTCTAGAAATCTCTTTCCTTCCTGCTGGCCAAGTAGCAGCCATGGGAGGAAGGACTCCCACTTGTCCCCCGCACTGGCACGATAGATAATCTGAAAAGGATTAATTAAAGATCACAGCAGCTAAACCAATGGGGCCCCGGCCTCCAATCTCAGCCGCAGAGCTTCCTCCCCACCCCGCCGCATTACACACATCGCAATCGCTGCTGTAGGCCGAGTGCAAGACTGACAAGAGTCCTTTCTCCAAATGGCCTTGTGCCGTTTCGGGCCATTAGGCTTTGGCTCCGCTCTAATAACCCTGTCCGTGCATAAAGAGAATCCGGGAGGATTTCTAGATAGAGAACAGACACACCTCCTGAACTAACACACGCCCACGGAGTGGGTGGAAGCCACCCTGGGCACTGAGCCCAAGCTGGGGTGGGGGCTGGGATGGGCACATGTGGGGAACTAGGGGAAGGAGAATCTCACACAGCCGATTGGGGGGAGGGATATATATGTATAGGTCATGGAGGGCAAAGTGGGGAGAGATACATACACACATAACATGGTGGGGCAGAGAGAGGTGGAGTTGCGCTCGCACATAAGCACGGGGGAAACAAGGAGAGGGAGAATTTGACAGAAACAGGGTATGGAGGACAGAAAGAAGGGGAACAACACCCACCCAGATTTGGGGAATGGGGGAGAAGAAGGAGGGGGTGTCATACACAAGTGGGAGCAAAGACAGGAGGAAGCACACCCACATGCATCCCTCCATGGTTGCCTGCGCTGGTGTTTGTTCTGCCCAAATGCCCCACAGATTGTATCTGAAACCTCCTGGCAAGGAGCTAGCTAGCACAGATGACTGGAAATGCTAGGACTACTGAGCCTCGGTTGCATTAGAAAAACATATATATGAAGGACACCCTGCACCTGCCCATGCCCCCTGGGCACCCTCTGCCTATACCTCCCTAACACACATTACCAGTTCCTGCACCATGGGAAAGACTCTGCCTCAGAACCATGGTAGTGTAGAACCTCCCTCCTTCCACTGCCCACACGTAACTCTGCCTTAGGTTTGGGTGGTGGTCTGGATCACAAGACTGAGTGGAATTAGAAAGGGCTCCATGCAGCAGTGGGACTGGCAGAACAGATGGGGTGGGGAGCATCTCTTAGGTATGTCACTGGTTCAACTCTAACCCAAATCAGCTGTGACTGAGCATTGTTCTTATCTAATAGGTGATCAGTGGCCTGTAGGAAACTTAATCCACTGGCCCTTGAGAGGTGACGGGCTGAATAGCCCATAGGATTGCTCACTAACCCTGAGAGGTGACCCTAAGTAAGCTCCAGTAGTGCAAATTGCTTCTTTCTTTCTCTGTGCTTGGGGTTTGTACCAGTGCAGCTGCTGTAGTGGCTGTGCATTGATTGCTGGAACTGGGACAATTTCAAAAGCAGACAAAGTCCAGGGCTTTACCTGACAATTGATGCCACGTTAAAAGCATTAACACTAAACACTTCTCAACGTGAGACTCTTCCATCCACTTTTAATTCTGGGGTCAGACTGTTTCTCCATGATCATCTTCCTTGCGCCTGCCAAGACGGAGAAACCCTATAATCATCCCCATAAAAGTGATTCCACTCATGCTCAGATTGAGGACCCCAACGGTATGTCTACACTTCAAGCTGGAGGTGTACATGCCGGGTTGACAAGACAGATCCATGCTACCTCTGATCAAGTGAACACATTAAAAGTAGAGTAGATGCAATAGCATAAAGGGCAGGAGGGGGCTTGCCTCCTATAGCACCTACCAATCAGACACACTAGGCACATACCTGGGGTAGCTAACCCCTCCTGTTGCTCATGCCGTCACAACACTATTTTTAGCACACTCGCTCAATCAGAGCTAGAATGGATATATCTCCTCAAGATGTGAATTAAGCCTCCAGCTCACAGTGTAGACATGCCCTCTGAGTGGGTCAGTTGATATCCTGCTGCAGTGAGCATCTATGCCTAATTAAAGAAAAGGACTCAGATCCAGATTTTCACAAGAGCTGAAAATGGATAGCTCCCATTGACCTCAGCTGAAGCAGTGTGTGCAAGTGGGTGGGAATTTTTCAACAAACCTTTTCTTGTCAAAAAATACTAAGTCATCAAACTGAAACTGTCAATAAAACAGGCTCAGTCTTAATGAATCCCCCAACTTGAATGCGTTTGGGGAAAAACATTTTGACATTATTGAAACATAGCATTTCTACATTTCTGAACTGGGATGATTTCAGTTTTTTGTTGAAACAACTTTTAATTTTGAAATGTTAGTAAATGCAGATAACAATTAGGTTAAAAAAAGGTCCAACTCAAAACAAAATGTTTTGATTGACTGGACCCATTTTTTATTTTTTCAGATTTTCAGTTTGCAAAAAATGTCAAGCGATTTCAACTTTTTGTGCTGATTTGAGATAGCAAA
This sequence comes from Gopherus evgoodei, assembly GCF_007399415.2. NCBI lineage: Eukaryota > Metazoa > Chordata > Testudines > Testudinidae > Gopherus > Gopherus evgoodei. The sequence continues at coordinate 208,312,185 of NC_044322.1, forward strand.
ATGTTTCTATTTCTCATCGTTTGTGGCGGGATGGGAAAACCATCTCCTGCCCACATCCAGTGGTGGGTGCTCAGCACTTCTGAAAACCAGGCCCCAAGGGCTAGATTCACAAAGGGACTTAGGCGTTACCCATCACTTTAGGGAGTGGCTGTAGGCTAGAGCCGGGATCACCACACTGTCCACTTTGTAAGTATCCCCACATGGGCCAAACTGGGAGATGATTAGGACTGAGTGATTAACCAAGTAACAAGGGGATTCAGCTTGTCAGCAGGGGACCATTAAATGGCAGACAGGAAGGGAGAGAGGAGGACTGGAAGGAAGGGCAAGAAAACCCAGGATCTCAGAGAGGTGACACCTCTCTCCCCACCTGCTCATCCTGTGCCTAGAGGGTACATTGAAGACTGGGAAAAGCCTTAGGGTGATGGGACATGAAGCTGCATAAGACACTGTAAATAGAGTACACTGTGGCAAAGAATGTATCCATGTGCAAAGACTGCTTACAAAGCGAAATCTGGGGTGAGGATGCCCACCCCGTGACAGTACCCAAATTCCAGATTTAGATACCACTGGCATTCACAAAATGCCCACTCAGCTGCTGCTTAACTCTGTGGGCACCTAAACTCCAGCACAATTCACGCCTGAATCCCTTTGTGAATCTAGGCCTAACTGTCCAAATTAGATTATCAGCGTTCATGCTCCAACTAAAATCCTGAATCTAAATACCCCTGGGACCCAGATTGAATGTTATACTCTCTCTCTAATGGAGATCCCATCTCTGAAACATTATCAATAACAAGAGTTATCTGTCCTCTTTGTGCTGCCAACAAAAAACAGCCCCGCGGCTTGAGCAACACCCCTTTCTCCAGGAGGTGCTCTTTGTGCACGCCAGTGTCTGCCATCTACCTCGCTCCTTCGCATGCACCCTCCTCCCTTTGCTTCTCATTCCTTTTCGCAGCAAGGCTGGCATTTAAGAAACACTTATTCCAATCCATTTCTACCCTTGTACAGCAATTGGGTGTCATTTAGTTTGATTTAACCAATTTACTCCTATGAATTAATTGGTTAATAAGCCATCTGTATGCATCAGTCACACTCACGCACATGGACATGCTCACACACTTGTCCTTGTTTAATAACAGGCTGTGGGGCGTGATGGGACGTGGGGAGTGAGGGTTAATTTAACTCCCCAGAGGATGGCGAACAAAGGACCTTCTCTAGCATTACACTGATCTTGACCTCTGAGTAGAGCAGTGGAATTGGGTGGGTGGGGTAATTCAGGAATAATCAACTCTGTTACTGGAGAGGCGTTCAAGATACAGTTTGAGATCAAGAATCTCAAATACCCTAACACGTTTTTTTTGGGGGGAAATATGGGGTTTGGATTCAGGCTTATTGGAGAGTGTGTGAAATTCGGATCTGCATTCAAAACCTTCTGCAGTTTGGGGGGTTCATCGCTGAATTTTTTGAGGTGAGTACCATTTATAATAAGTACCAAAATATTGACTTCAATGTATATTTCTATACCCAAAAAGGCACCTCTCCTAGGCTCCAGGCAGTTTAACTTTATATATAATCCCCCAAACCATCCAAAAACAACAACAAAAGAAACCAAAAAACATATCCAGTAACATATCTCAACCTACACAGCAGCAAAACATCAACCGGCTGAAAGAGAAACAACACCTCTCTTTCCCTGGATGCCCATACATCTCAGCTACCCTCAGAAGCTCAAGCAAACTGAAAAGCTTCTCAGTGTGCCCTGAAGGTTAACACATTTAGGCTATTTCAGGGTAGGGGGGAATTGAATTCCAAAGCCCAGCGATCCCTGTGAAAAACATCCTGCCAACAATTTCCCCCTTGTTTGTACCTAGGTAACTGCAGCACAAATGTCTCAGCTGATTGCAGCAATGTAGCATGGGGAAAGGGGCAGCCTCTCAAGTCGGAAGCTCCCAAGCCAGTTAAGACATCATGGGCGAGAACTAGCTTGAAACTACCTGGAAACTAATAGGTAGCCAGCCAGTGCAGGTCATGGAGCTTCTGCTTCATGTGTCCCTGGCATGAAAGCCTCTCAGTATAGGGGCTGCTGCATTCTGCATCAACCAACATGTAAGACACAGCCCCATGCAGACTGCATAGTCCACTTATCTCAAGGCAACTAAGGAATGGATTGGGGGATCCAGGTCCACACCCAAAAGCAACATGGGGGGGAGGGGTCCAGTCTGGGAGTGCTAAAGAAGCATCATGCTTAGCCCTTAGGGCTGGGGAGATGGGGCATTCCATGAGCATGGCAGCGTGGTAACCCATTCCAGCTGCCTCTGGGGCTGTTCCCTCCTCCCCCCCCACACACCAGGGTCTCCTAGTCATCTGAGACACAGGTAATTGGGATTCAGGTTCTGGAGGCGAGGCGGCAAGGGTGAATAGTAGGGACATAGTTGCAAAGAACAAGTACTTGGTTCCCCTAGGAAAATGAAATTACCAGAGAGTTCACTTAAACGGATCCCATTAGAGCAACACACACTGCTCAAAGAATAACATTCTCTGTGCACTGAAGTGAAACACCTACAGAAACACAGGGCGGCTGTTTGAAATGGCTCCCCTGAGACAGGGAGGGGGTAAACCTCTCTACAGCAAGCTCAGCCCAGCTCATAGACCCCAGGGAGAGAATATAAGTGGAAAAAACGACCCGGTTAAACTAAGGAGGGAGCCAATCAGACAACAACTCCAGTGTATGTGCATGTGCAGGGTCCTAATAGACTGTATATCAGAGGTCTAGACTGTGTAAGGTCTTTGTAACTGGTTATGAGGTGTGTGTTGTGTGGCATACCAGGAGTTAATCCTCAGATATCCCCACATAAAAAAAAAAAACCAAGCCTCTGTTAAGGTGACATTTAAGGTTGCAAGCACCTATCAATGGTCTGAGTGCATGCTGCCTCTCAGGAACACTGGAAATCTATGAAATAGAGAGTTAAAAGCTGCACTCCTCAAAAAACAAACAAACAACAACAAAAGCATCATAGTACCTTAAATCTGCCCCCTACCGTGATACCCTGAAAAAAAAATCAGAAACACATGCTAACCTACCTATCCATAACCAACAGCTTCACGTGATCAGGGACCACAGAGACTCAAATGCATCAGGCGGAATTCTGTAAGCGGTTGTGCTGCTTGACAGCTGTTTTTTTGGCCACGCACAACACACATACAAGAATGTTACAGATTCCTGATTAGACAGGTAGCATGCTGAAGGCACTTGCCTCCCACACACATTTAAAGGTCCGATTCTGCCAGGTGTTAAGGCACACAGGGCCAGATTTCAAAGGCATCTATAAGGCAAATAGACACCTAGTGGAATTCTCTAAAGTCAGTCATAGGGCTAACTCATCCCCATATATTAACCTCTTCTATCCAGGTCATGTTATCAGTACGCTGTAATAAAAAAGGCAAAGATCAGTGTGTTGGTAAATCTTCTAACCTAGTACTGGACATATGTATGTCACACTATAGAACAAATTATTGTTGTTATATAGGTGTACTGCGGTAGTGTCCAATCAGGAATGTGGTCCCACTGTGGTAGGTGCTGTGCAAACAAAGAGACAGATACAGTCCCTAGTTTGATGAGCTTAGAGGAAGCTGATTCCTATCAGGTGGAAACTGGGGTTGGGGAGACTGGATGGTGAGTTGGGACTTGTTCCACTCTTGAATTCTGTCTCAGCCCTGCCTAGCAGTTCCTAGAAAGCCAGTTCCCAAGAGACATCACTGGGGATTTAGCTACGCATGGAAAATATGAGCAAGTGCAAAAAAAAAAAAATCAACTTTCTGTTCTCCCAAAGTTAAAAATAACACATGAACGAATGGAAGAAAATCCACAGGAGCCCACAGTCACTGTTAACTTCATGGCACCAAAAGCACTTTCTTTGAACCGGCTTGTGCCTTTGTCAGGGCTGCATTTTCAAAAGGCTTCCCTCTATTTCTGAAAGCGACGGGTGAAGCTCAGAAGATCCAGAGTATCAGTTGAGTTTGACTAAGTGCGCACCATTTCCCATCCAGACCATCCAAACCTCCTGGGCCTGTGTTTTCCTCCGCTCCCCCACCTCTTTCCCTGCCTATGAATGGCTCCCTGGTCTCTCTCTTCTCTTTTTCCTGCTGACAAAACCTTATATGATCTAAAAGCGTCTCCAGTGAGAACGCAAATGGTGTTAGCAAATGTGCATTTGAGCTCCGCATGCTCCCAGGGTTTTTAGAGTACTAAAACCCAATTAGGTAACACTCAGCAGCTACAGTGAGAGGGAGTGGTACAATCTCACCACGAGTAATAGAGTTTTTAATAATAGATGGGCCTCTCTCTGCAATGTTGGAGAGGGAAGCTGAAGTGGTTTCAGTTGCAGTGCATCTTCTGGCTGCTGCTCAATGAAAGGGGAATGAATATTACATGAAAGCAGGGATTAACTTGCCCTCCAAGCCTATTATTACTACAAGGGAGATCCCTGCAGGTCACGGGTGAGGTTACTCTGATGGAGCAAGGTGAGGGAATCCCAATGTGCAGGGAACACGGACAATTCCCCTGTTATCTCATGAAAAGTTTGGTCACCTCAAGTGAGGGCTCAGGCCTAGTGGTAGCAATGGTCATGAAGTCCAGGAATAAGTCAACCTGGAAAAGCTCTCTCCATCCACAGGAGATCAGAGACCAGGTTGTGGACTGATGATGGAGAAAGACTGGAGGGAAACCAGGCACAGAATGAACCAGAAGAAGAATTTGCCTCTCCTTCCAAAAGAGGATGGTCCCCCATGGTCAGGACTGGAGCTATCGATAGAGAATCATGAAGAAGTTGATTGGAGTGGAGAACTCCACCTCCCCTATGTTTACAAAATCTTCACTTTATGCCTCCTTGCTCAAAACACAAATAAAAGCTGTGGAGGGCATTTGTCTTGTTGCCATAGAAACAATTACTATACTCTCAAACTGTATTTAAGCATCACTCCCCCCTCCAGCACTGTGCAACAGCCCGCTATTCAATGAGAAGGCTATGCTGTCCATGGAGAAGGTGGTGGTCATGCAAATTAGCTTTGACGTTCATTTTTCACTCAGATACAAGAGTTCTGGAACAGCCCACACTCCCCTTTCCTTGGGTGTGCACACTTCTTTCTTGCCTGCTTTCTCTTCTCTGTTCGTTTGAGTGTCACATCATTTGCATTTATGAAAAGAATGTCCTGAGGGGTGCATGGATAGCGCAAATTGCGTATGATCAGATCAACCTTGTGCATAATACATTTGTCTGTGAATCAAGTCCCCGGGGCCCTCCCTACTGACTGACTGTCTCTGTAATGAAGTATTTGACTGTAATTTAGTTAAAGATGCTGGAGATAAGAGCATAGGAGGGAGGGGGAAGGAAGAAAAAAAAGAATGCCACAAAAAAGCTGCCTCTAATTATAAGCTAAGATGCTACTGAAATAACTGAGCTACAATGAAGTTGATTCCTCAATCCAGTCCCTCTAAAAAAGAGGGACATAGGCCCATCCTATAACACTAATGGCTTCTTGTAAGCTTGATTAGGATAGTTTGGATGCATATCCTAAGTGATGGCTACATGATTGAATTCAAGAGGCTTTGGATCAGATTGTAAGTGTGGTCTTGTGGGTTAAAGTGAGACATAGGACTCCTGGGTTATATCCCGTTCTGACTCAATACCATGCCCTGGAACAATCACTGCCTCTCTCTGAGCTTCAGCTGGGGACACCACTTTCCTACCTCACAGGGCCATTGTGAGGATTCATTCATAGACCTTCCCCTTTATTGGCATGAACAGAGAGGTTCTACACGTGGCAGATCTGACGTGGGTGACACAGAAAAGGGGTACTAGCTGAGCAGCATTATTCCCCCCAAATCAACAGATGCCATGCTCTGAACCCCTGTCGTGACACCAACAAAACCCCTACACCCTGTGCTCCACTGTTGTGGACTTAGCACTGCCCGACCCCAGCTTTATCCTTCGACATCAACTCACCTATTAACTGTATGTTCACATTCGATGTCCTTAGTATGCTCTGTTGTCCAGTGTCCAGCCAAAGTCCACAGGGTAAATAGTAAGGTGAGCTCCAAGATGTGGCACAAGAAGGAGCTTGATGCAAAGCAAGCGATTGTCCCCCAAGTGTTTTGAAGATCACCTTCACCTGGCTCATTATGAAAAGTATTTGAGTCATGCCAAGCTTCAAAGGTCTCACAATCAAGAAGACTGATATGCAGTCACTGTCAGAGCTTCCACCCCCTGCTTCTCTCTTCACCTCTCCCTCTCCTCCTCCATCAAAAGATATAAAAGCCAGAGCCAAGAAGAACTGAGAGGCTATTCTAGCCCACAATAGCTTTGGGGGCACAGATGATGATGTGGGAGAAAGTGAGAGCTGGTAGAGGCAGGGGAGATTGTGTGGAATTAGAAGGTTGGGAACCTCTGCTAATGTCAGAAGCAATAAACAGCTCAGGTTTCCCAAGAGGGATGGGAAAGGGGACTGAGAAAGAGGGAACTGACTATTGGGATTTGGTAGTGCTTGGGTCACGGATCATGGGGAGCCTGGAATCAACATGCTCTCCTTTGGTTGCTCCACAGGCCTGGTCAGGAGCACAGAAGGGCAGGGGCAGGGGAAGGGGAAGGAGGGCTTTTTGTAAGATACACACAAGTACTGGGGAAATGGCAGTTTCTCCTGTGTCACTTTGTATGTTTCCATCCACTGAGACCAAAAAATCATGTATTCTCCCTCCAGGAGCCTGGAACAGTCCCATGCCTGGCAGGGGTTTTAAAAACATCTGACCTTTCACACATGGTAGAACTGGAGCACAATGCTTCCTGAATGAGAAAGCCCGCACACATACACAGGCACACATATACACACACAAGCGCACACGACAGAGAACCAAATCCACTCCTGGCCAAAAAGGGTGGCGTGCCCAGTGATGTGAGCAGGAGTTGGGTTTGCTAATACAGGGGCTTCACGTGGCCCAGTGAGAAGACAACAAGTAAATGCTGTAATACCCAGCCCTCGTGGAAGAGGCCCTGGTAACATACGAGTGATGCCCACAAGCGTCAGGCAGGCTGCGTTCTCTCCAGCACCCAGAGACGCAGGCTCATCACATTGCTTGTGGCTTCTCTCTGAGCCATTTTGCAGGGTTGATGACTATCACGGGACTTTAATTAGAAAACCATTTTAACGAGCTGATGCTCACAACAGCTGCCATCGGCTACAGGAAATTAACCCTGGTGTCAAATGAGCTACAGCACTGAGACCCAGCAGTGCGTGTCACAAGGGAGTGGCTGCCCACTGCAGCACAGAGGGCTGACATGTGCATCACATTGGCACCTGCGGATAAAATGTGACTTCTCTTGAAGCCATGTTGTATTCCCTGGCTCAGGTTCTTGGCCCCCTCAATGCTCAAATACAAAGACGGCTTTCCCCTTCAAAATGAACACACGCTGCTGAGTTCTGCACCAATCACGTATTTCAGCCAGTCCAAGAAGAAATCCACTGTGGAGGGTGACATAGGGACAACTACATCATTTAAGGAGTCCTCAAGAAAGGACAATCAATGCCTCTCCACTAGCCCCTGCTCTCTCTCACACGCACACAGGCTCAGACACTGGCGTGGGAAGCCGTGCAAGGATGCTAACTATTGTTAATTACGTGTATTACAGTAGTGCCTAGAGACTCCCGCTGAGCTCCAGGCCTCCTTGTGGTAGGTGTTGTACAAACACACAGTAAGTGATAGTGCTAGACAAATAGGTGGGGAGGGGAAGGCCAACCAGAGGCGAGCTGTGTGAGCCATTTACAAGTATCAGTTTATTCAATGAATGTGGTACCATTTTCTGTTTGTCTTTGGTTTCACACAGCTCCACCGTCTTATTACCCGTATTCTCCTGTCTCCTTCCATTGACTCCTTATTTTGGTTCCCCCTCGTGTTCTCACACGGGTGTACTGCGTCGACTCAGGCCCATTAGCATTAAGTACAAGAATGTCTACTGTAACAAGGACACCTGAGTGAGTGAGTTTTAAGCAGTCCATGTTGGCTGTGTCTAGGAAACCTAACTGTTTCTTTCAGTAAAGATTTTTTTTAGTGTGCTTCCCAGTCACCCAGAGCACACAACAGATGCCAGAGCATCAGTGGACACTTGCTGCCTGGCTCAGTGCTGAACTGCCAGTGACAGTTTTTCCCTGCTTTTGTCTGCCATTGATCTTTTCCTTTGCACACCTCCACCTGACGTATACCATTTGCAGATCCCAGGTAATTAAGAAATCCCGGCAATGAATTCAGCACCTTTCCAGGCAAAAAGTTCAAAGCAGAACTAGAACTTATATCTCTTCAAGACCAATAGCTTTGCTGCTAACAAAGCTGTTCTGCTAATGCGATCCAGGCAAAAGGCTATCCAAATAGAAACATATTAAGTCCACTTTTCATTGCCATGGGTAGAAACATTTACTCTGAATACTTTTTTCAGGACACCACACCTCAGAGGCAACACGAGTTTTAAACAACCCTTGAAGTATCCCCATCTCCATCCCCATCCTCTTTTCAGCGCAGTTAGGATCTACCTTTAGTTAAAGGGACACTGTCAGATAACTCATGGGGATAAATTCCATTTATGCCATTACACAGTTTAAATCCGGAGTAACTTCATTTAATTTATTTCTTTTCAAAAGCATGGATTAAAAACTTACTTTTTAAACACAGAAGCTGAAATCTTCTCCTTCTATGAAATCCTCCTGTCCTGTGTTGCCAACAACACCTCAGCTTATTTTACCTGAAAGAATGTTAACCATCTACCGTACTTTACATCGTTTATGCTCTTTGTTTACTCTGGGCATGAATCCACTGCAGAGGCGTATTTCTCTGCTCCCTACACCACTGAAACTTCACTGATTTCAATGGCATTACTCCTTTATTTACACCAGTGTAAGTTTCACTTTCAGAGGCTGTGATGCTGAGCTGCAAATGCGGAGGTAGAAGTTTTACATCTATTCGTTTGTTTGAAATCATTTCCATTAGAATTTTAAAATAATATCATGAAAAGCATGTTTATCTTGCTTTTTCATGGTACAGACATTTTTGTATTTGCAGTGTCACCAACTCTCCTGATTTGAACGTGAGTCTCGCAAAAGTTGATGTTTCCCTTAAAGCCCCAGCTCCTGGAGTCAAGAGACTGCATGAGAATTTCAGCCTTCGTTTTAAAAAAAAGAGAAAGAAAGTTGCTAACCTCCATCGATGCAGGAAAAAAGCTTGAAAAAAAATGGACTGAGTACATGCTAAAGGCTATGAAATCAGAAGGCAAAGAAAATGTTTTTAGAAATCTCATTATTTTTACGCAAATTTCATGATCAGAGGCGGGAGAGGAGGCACAACTGATTTTTGGACAGTTGACATTGGCCATGTCAACCGATTTTACAAAACCAAAATTTTGCAGCAAACTTGACCTGGAATATAAATCCCTTTAAAGACCAACTTTGTCCCTTTGGTGGTTGCTTTAGACCAGTAGTTCTCAAACTTTTGTACTGATGACCTCTTTGACATAGGAAGCCTCTGAGAGTGACCACTCCTTATAAACTAAAAGCACTTTTAAACATATTTAACACCATTATAAATGCTGGATGCAACGTGGGGTTTGGGTTAGAGGATGACAGCTCGCAATCCCCCCACATAACAACCTCATGACCCCCTGAGGGGTCCTGACCCCCAGTTTGAGAACCCCTGCTTTAGACAGATTTTCACCTTACAATAAAGGATTCAGAAGGTACTATCGCTTCCTCATTCTTATCCCCCTTGTGTTTGAGGGTACGTCTACACTACAGGATTATTCCGATTTTACATAAACCAGTTTTGTAAAACAGACTGTATAAAGTCAAGTGCACGCGGCCACACAAAGCACAATAATTCGGTGGTGTGCGTCCATGTACCGAGGCTAGTGTCGATTTCTGGAGCATTGCACTGTGGGTAGCTATCCCGTAGCTATCCCATAGTTCCCGCAGTTGCCCCCACCCATTGGAATTCTGGGTTGAGATCCCAATTCATGATGGTGCAAAAACAGCGTCGCGGGTGATTCTGGGTAAATGTCGTCACTCATTCCTTCCTCCGTGAAAGCAATGGCAGACAATCATTTCGCACCCTTTTTCCTTGGATTGCACTAGCAGATGCCACAGCATGGCAATCATGAAGCCTGTTTTGCCTTTTGTCACTGTCACCGTATGTGTACTGGATGCCGCTGACAGAGGTGGTACTGCCGTGCTAAACAGCAGCATTCATTTGCCTTTGCAAGGTAGCAGAGACGGTTACCAGTCGTTCTGTACCATCTGCTGCTGTCATGGGTGCTGCCGGTTGACCTTTGCTGAGTTCCCTCCTTTACGTTGTATCTAAAAATAGAGTCAGTCCTGCTTAGAATATGGGGCAAGTGTACTAGAGAACCAGAGAGCACAGCTGCTCTGTGTCAGATCCCACAGAAATGATGAGCTGCATGCCATTCTAGGGGGTGTCCCTGCAACAACCCCACCCGTTGCTTCCCTCCTCCCCCAACCCTTCTGGGCTACCATTGCAGGGTCCCCCCATTTGTGTGATGAAGTAATAAAGAACACAAGAATAAGAAACACTGACTTTTCAGTGAGATAAAATGAGGGGGAGGCAGCCTCCAGATGCTATGGTAATCCAGGCAGTACAGAATCTTTTCTTTAGACATGAAAGAGTGGGTGCTGATGGAGTTCAGCCCCCAGTTGCTATGATCAGGACCGTTACCAGCTGTTCTGTACCATCTGCCGGGAATAACCAGGAGTCATTCCTATTTTCACCCAGGCACCCCCGGCTGGAGCACTCACGGGCTGATGATGATGACGATGGATAGCAGTCATATTGTACCATCTGCCACCGGGGAGGGAAGGGGAGAGGATGCTGCTGTTCATTGCCCCAGCACCGTGTCTACCAGCAGCATGCAGTAGACATACGGTGACATTGAAAAAAAGTCAAGAAAGGATTTTTTTTCCCTTTTCTTTCACGGGGGGGTGAGGGAGAGTAAATTGATGAGATATACCCTGAACCACTCCGGACAATGCGTTTGACCCTACAGGCATTAGGAGCTCAGCCAAGAATGAAAATGCTTTTCGGAGACTGCGGGGACTGTGGGATAGCTGGAATCCTCAGTCCCCCCTCCCTTCCTCCATGAGCGTCCATTTGATTCTTTGGCTTTCCGTTACGCTTGTCACAAAGCACTGTGCTGTGGACTCTGTATCATAGCCTGGAGATTTTTTTCAAATGCTTTGGCATTTCGTCTTCTGTAACGGAGCTTTGCTAGAACAGATTTGTCTCCCCATACAGCGATCAGATCCAGTATCATCCATACGATCCATGCTGGAGCTCTTTTTGGATTTGGGACTGCATTGCCACCCATGCTGATCAGAGCTCCACGTTGGGCAAACAGGAAATGTTCGCGGGGCTTTTCCTGTCTACCTGGCCAGTGCATCCGAGTTCAGATTGCTTTCCAGAGCGGTCACAGTGGTGCACTGTGGGATACAGCCCGGAGGCCAATACTGTCGATTTACAGCCACACTAACCCTAATTCAATATGGTAATACCGATTTCAGTGCTACTCCTCTTGTCGGGGAGGAGTACAGAAATCGGTTTAAAGAGCCCTTTATATTGACATAAAGGGCCTTGTTGTGTGGACGGGTGCAGCATTAAATCGGTTTAACGCTGCTAAAATCGGTATAAACGCGTAGTGTAGACCAGGCCTGAGAGTAAAGCAACAAAAATTCTCTGTTGCTGGGATTACTTGATGCAGACACATGGATTACAGTACAAGGAACAGGTGCCTCAAACCCTTAGGAACATGGGAAAAGAAAAAGCTACCGCTGCATATAAGTGGTGCAGAAAAACATCTTCATATTTCTCCTCTCAAAACAAGAAACACTGCAACCCACCCCAATAAACCTAAGGCTAATGGAAAATAACTGACATTTTCTTTCAAGAGTTCTTAATTAAAACAACATTAAACATGCCATGTTCAGTATTTTGTCAGGCACCGGGATAGGCTACTAAAATTAACACTAAGGGGCCTATTAGGTATCATAATGTTCTCCCAGAGTAGCTAATTATGGCAATTTTAAAGGTTCTCACTCCACCACCTTCCAAAAATCTTTTTGCTTTTATTATTTACTCACATAAAATAATCAAATGTTAACAACCTACCATGGAGAAGACTGCGCCTGCGGCACAAAGGACCCTGTGTCATAATCGCAGAGGGAGGAGGGGACTCTGCAGAAGAACCCGGTGGAATCCAACAGCAGCGAGGTGTTCCTTTTCCTCCATGTCAGAGCCCGAAAGGCCTAATGTTCCCTCTGTGTCTCAATGAGAAGCTTGTGCCGAGACCATAGAAAACATTATCTCTGTAATGGGCCAGCACCCAAAAAGAGTCCCAGCAACCCGGATCCAAATACCCCAGACTTTGGGGAAGTTCATAAATCTTTGGGGAAGGGGCAGTCTTTGTTCTGTGTTTGTACAGTGCCCAGCATCATGGGGCCCTGGTCCATGACTAGGCTCTATAGTAACTAATACTAGTAAATATCCAGGTCTGAACTTCTGTCTCTAATAAAAGCTGATACTGTAATGCAGGGGTAGGCAACCTATGGCACACGCGACGAAGGCGGCACTCAAGCTGATTTTCAGTGGCACTCACACTGCCTGGGTCCTGGCCACTGGTCCGGGGAGCTCTGCATTTTAATTTAATTTTAAATGACACTTCTTAAACATTTTAAAAACCTGATTTACTCTACATACAACAATAGTTTAGTTATTATATTATAGACTTATAGAAAGAGACCTTCTAAAAACGTTAAAATGAATTACCAGCACGCGAAACCATAAATTAGAGTGTATAAATGAAGACTCGGCACAGCACTTCTGAAAGGTTGCTGACCCCTGCTGCAATGCATACAAAGGGCACGTTTCACTGAGGCTACTGCACACCGACAGGCTGTAGTTCTTTCTGGCTCTCTAGCTCCCAGACGAAGGATATGTCTATATTGCAAACATGGGGTGCGACTGCATCTTGTGTAGACATTTCTGACGTAGCTTTAATCTAGCTCGCTCAAGTATAGGAGCCGGGGCTTGACAAGTACCTGGAAAGGCTTGTACGACTTCACTGGTACAGGACCCAAGCTAGCTAGATTAGAACTAGATTGGGTGTGCTGAAATTACACTTAAGTGCAGTGTATGCATACCCTAACACTGTCTGTGCTGCCTACTTTTACAGCACTGGGTCTTCTTAACTCCTGGCTTGGACTATGCAGTCATGGAAAGCACTGCTACCTGCACTACAGGGCCTCTACATTGGCTCAGTTCAGGAGGAGCTTTCGAGGAGTTCTGATCAGCAGATTTAATGACCGCTTTGTTTTCCTGATGCATTAAAGGGACCAGTTTCCCCAAAATACCCCCATTTGTGTGGGAGGGTGCACTGTCTCAGTGCCTGTGCTATCCACAAAACAGCAACCTTGGCCTTCTCCTTGATGCTGTAGAAACTAGGTCAGTAGTTTTGTTTCCACACTTTCCACTCCTGCAAAGCACATTAGAGCTTAAATCCTCAAGACAAAACATTATTATTATTATTGGGTTTTTTTACTGTGGAAGAAAATATTAATGTTACAAATAGCTGCCATTAGCATAAACAGAGCTGCATATTAATCTGCACGCTGGTGTCTCTGCTGTCAGAAGGCAGAAAGGCCCCAGAGGCCCTGCTTTCACTGGGGAAAATAATGATGGCATTAGCCCTAATGCTAATGAGAAGAAGGCTGCTGTAAATGATATACCAATTTCTTTTGTAATCCTGTTTGGGCAAGGATTTCTTCCCTGCTCTCCATAGTGTCTGCAAAGAATCACCACATCAATAAATAGCAGCATTGCCAATACTCCGGGTTTCGTCACATGTATTGTAAGAGTTGGAAGTTTTCTTAAAGACCCACCTCCTGGAGTCATGTGATTATGTGTGACTCTCAGCTCTCATTTAGACATGACATGACGTTTCTAGCCCTGAGAAAAGCTTGAAATCATGACCCAATGCAACCTAGATGCTGAGATACCAGAAATTAAGAGACCCTGCCCCAAATGTATTGTTTCTGAAAAATCTCATGATTTGTGAGGGACCTGATTCCTGATTTTTTTTTTTTTTTTAATTCTTGGGGATGGTGATACTGAAATATCCAAACACAGCAGATGCTCTGGTGGGGAAGAGGAACTCTTGGAGCTGGTAATGAACATAACAATGGGCAACTAAAGATGGGTCCTGGATGCAAAGAACAGAGCTGGACCCTAACTTCACCCAGGCTCTTCTGTATGTAGATCCAGCATTTGGTTCTGCCCATGAAAGAACTACGCACTAGATCCAAAGTGTTATAAAACGTTGGAGAGGGTTGGAACTGGGATTGTGGGTTCTCCTCAGCCACAAATTTCAAACCTATATTATACTACCCATGGGTTTGGAAAAGTGACAGGGACTTGGCTGTGATGAATACAAAGGAGAGAAGCTGCTGAGTACAGACAGATCCCGTGGCTCTCCCTGAATTCCTAGCTCCTGGACTAACTGGTGCCTCAAGTCACCGCACAGAATTTCCCCTGGCCTGGATTCAGCAGTTATGGAAAGTACTGCTGGCTACATTACATGGCTCCAGATATGAATATTGTAAATGATCGGGGGCATATCTGCATCCTGGATTAAGGTGTTGCAGCACCTATATGGAAAACACTCACTACTGAGCACAGCTAAAAGCCATTGTCCGTCTGCTTTCCTTTGTTCATTTGCTCTTTTGGTACATATCTTGAAGTCATGGGATGGAGCTCACTACAGAGAACTTTACAATGAATATCTGGGGAAAAAATCTTAACAGTGTGACCTATCCAGAGGCAACCGGCCCAGATTACACCTATGGACAGCACCTGTCCTGGAGGCCACTGATCCAGGACTGGCAGGGTAAGCAAGGGAAAAATCATCAGCTATAGGAAGATCCTAAGAGGACTGGAAATGACAGAGCCTAGTGAGTAGTAGGAAACGGGTCTGTCAATGAACACATGCTGCACAGTGATGGCTCCCCTCCCCACCACAGCCTCTAGAACGCATGCAGGGGGATGATGCCTCAGTATTTGAATGTTAGTAACTATGTGCTGCAGAGGCTATGACAACAAGAGCACCTCCTTTTGTGTCACCCGAAGCCCATGTTAAAGCAATGGGAGCGTGTGATGAGGCATCCCGCCTCACACTGACATGTAAGGGGTTAATAGAACCCTAAAGAGGCTATGCATGAAGCAGCCAATAGAAGAGAGGCTGTTATGAACAGCCAATCAGGTCCCTGCAGGCCCTTATAAGAAAAGCCAGGGGGCAGAGCAAGGTCAGTCACTCAAGGAGGGAAGACTGGGTTCCTAGCACATGGATGGAAGCTAGCACCATGGACAGAGCTGCTGCTGGCAGGGACTGGAGGAGCAAAAGGAAGTTCCTGACTGGCTGCTAGGATTGATATGCTGAGGCCCTGAGTTAAGGGTGAAGAAGGTGCTGAGATGGTGGGAGAGTGGCCCAGCAAAATGTGTTGAGTAATTGGATGGAATGCTGCATTTGGCTGCCATCTAGAGCAGGGGTCTCAAACACATGGCCCGCAAGGTTATTTTCTGCAGCCCGCGCGCTCCTCGCAGCCCCCCCTGCCCTCCCCCGGCGTTTACCTATAGTGGCTCCAGCCCGGCCCGACACACACTGGAGGCAGGGCAGGCTCCCTGCCTGCCTGCCTGCCCTGCCCCCATGCCACTCCAGGAAGCGGCTGGAATGTAGAGGAGCAAGAGCACAGAGGTATGTGTTGATGTTGCTTCAGGCACTGCCCCCAGCAGCTCCCATTGGCTGGGAACAGGGAACCACGGCCAATCGGAGATGCTGGAGGTGGTGCCTGAAGCAACATCAACACACACATCTCTGTACCCCTGCTCCCCGATGTTCCAGCCGCTTCCCGGAGTGGCGTGGGGGCAGGGCAGGCAGGCAGGGAGTCTGCCCTGCCCCCGGTGCATTCAGGGCCAGAGCCCAACCCCTGAACCCGTCCTGCAGTCTAACACTCTGCCCTGAGCCCCTTGCTGCACCCCAACCCCCTGCCACATCCCTCTTGCACCTCAACCCCATTCCCTGAGCAACTTGCTGTACCCTGCACCTGACCCCCTGCCCTGACCCACCTGCTGCATCCCTCCTGCACCCCTCACCCCTGCCCTGACCCCTGCCACACCCCTCACCCCTCCTGCACCCCACACCCCAACCACTTTCCTGAGCCCCCTGCTGCACCCCAATCCCATCTTGATCCCCTGCCACACCCCTCACCCCTCCTGCACCCCACACCCCAACCCACTTTCCGGAGCCTCCTGCTGCACCCCTCCTGCACCCTAATCCCGTCTTGATCCCCTGACACCCCCCACACTCCTCTTGCACCCCACACCCAAACTCTCTGCCCTAATCCCCCTGCCGCACCCCGACTCCCTGCCACACCCGTCATCCCTCCTGCACCCCACTCCTCTCCTGCACCCCCTGGGGGCAGAGAGGGGGCAGAGTTGGGGTGGGGATTTCAGGAATGGGGTTGGAATGGAGCCAGGAAGGGGTGGGAAGGGGTGGGGCCTCATGGAAGGGGTGGAGTGGGGGCAGGGCCGAGGGCAGTGCGGGGGAGGTGTCAGTAATGCGGCCCTTGGGCCAATGTACTAGTCCTCATGTGGCCCTTGTGGTCATTTGAGTTTGAGAACCCTGCTCTAGAGGGTCCCTGGGCCAGCACCTGGAGTAGTGGGCAGGCCCGGGTCCCCCTCCATTTTGCCACTGGGGAAGTGGCTGGCAGCTGGACTGTCATACTTAACCCTGGAATGGGGGAGAACAGATGATGACACAGCTGGAGGACTGTGCCATGAAGAGAACACTGTGGTCCCTGGAGTGACATGGGTCAGAGAGCAGATGTGATTGTGGGCGAGGCACTGTCGGGGGAGGGTGTAACAATCTGTGGAGCTAATCCCCAGAGCGACCAGGAGGAGGTGCCAGTCCAGCAGCGAGAAGTGCACCACGTGACAGAGTGGCACCAGCAGGATTTAAATGTGAAAACTGGTGCAAATGCCATTTCCACTCATTCACCTATTGTGTTGCTCACATTCAGTCCATTCCAATGGCGGGATTCAGGACATGTCCTGAAGACTCATGCTGTCCCCAGTCAGCTTTATGCTGCAGGGAACCTTGCAGCCTTAAAATTCCACCTGTCCTGCATGGACGGCTGTTCTTTTGTTAACAAGGAACTCAGTGCTATTCAATGGAATTCCTCTGGAATTCCAGGAATGTCCCTGTAGGACCCACAGAACACTAAGCAATGATGACCATAAGTGGGGCATTCCACCCCACCATAAAAATCACAATTTGACAGATAATCAGGATCATCAGCATCACAGCAAGTTTTCTCCCTCCCAGTTAACACTCCTAGGATGGTAGGGCTAATTGTGAGACCTGCTGTAAGGAGGACTGTAATACTCCAGCACGGGGCAGCAGCACACACACGCTGCCCACAAACAACATGCACACCAGCCAATTCATCATAATACTTGTGTAATGTGAGAGCTTCCAGCCATTCAACACTATTTTCTAAAAAGAGAAAATGTGAGGTAGAGGAATGTGAGGATGAAATCCTACCCCCCCATTGAAGTCAATGGCAAAATTCCAAATTGACTTCAATGGAGCCAGGACTTCAAACTGCAAATGGATGGTGGTGGAGGGAGATATTTGGGCAAACATGGGCTCCAGTCACACACTGTGGGAATATGATAGGAAATATCAGAGAGAGAAATCACCATGCAAAATATTAATAAGCTTGCCTTTGTTTTTTAGGGTTGCCACCTGTCCATGCTTTCCCACTTTTTTTGAGGTTGCTCTCTGGGGAAATCTGTAAGGGTTCTCAGTACACACCAAGAGCTGTCCAGTTTTATGGACTCAGAATTATCCCAGATATTTCTCTGTTTGCACCTCAGAGGTGGCAACCCTAGTCCTCCACTCCCAAGTAAATCATCTGTGGGTGCATATAGATACCACAGTCACCTTCTAGAAACTGCGTGCAATTGGCATAGGATACAGAACTCAGGACTGTCTGTGCCAAAAACAGCATAAGACTATATCACCTCAGCTAAGAAAGCGCCTTGGTGAGGCTAGGGCTTTGTAAATCAGCCACTAGAGGGTCACACACACACACACACAGACAGACAGACAGACAAGGAAGGCTGCCATTCCATTAGCAGAGGCCAGTCATGAATGCATGTATGACACAAGGTACCTAACATGAGCAACAGATTACTGACCAGGTGTCAAGTGATGCAGATTAGTCACTTTGAACCCCAGATCAGATGTAGTTAATCTCCTTTGCAACCTGATCAACAAAACGTGCTGGCAAAGACTCACAAACTGGGTGGTCATGAAGGTCTAAATTCGGACACATTGTGCTGTGACCTTTGAGCCATATAGGAATCCGTCTCCATCCATCTAGACCCAGCCAATCAGTGCCTCTTGCAAAGAAAAACAGAGCTTTCCACTTACCTAGAAAAGAAAAACAGAAGAGAGGGAGGAAAGATGAGGTTAGTGAATTTCCCTGAAACATACAGATGCTGCCGTACATTTTGTACATTCCCAGAAGATTCCTGCATCCAAACACATTATTAGGAGATTCCTGACATGCTTGGGAACAGGAGTGATCTATGACTGCTCTATTAGCATATGGCCATTATCTAACCTGCAGTAATTGATTTGTGGTGTCATTTAATGCTATACAGATTATTCATTAAGAAAAGCAAGTATGAGCAGGTGTTTTCATCAACATCTTGTTCTGTATTAAAAAAAACAAAAACAAAAACAAAAAAACCCATGACAACATTAACCACATGGAAGGACACAAATTATCCTGGCAATGAACAGCATGGTTCAGGAGATCTTGCATTCCAGAGACAGAAGCTTAAGTGAGAAAGGAAAGAAGCCCCTTCAAAGGGAGGGAGGGCTCAGGGGTATGAATCTTTCACTTTCTGGTTGCAGTCCTAAATCAGCCAAAGTGGCAGAGACTGAAATTTATTGTTTAATGGCTTGGGGGCCTATTTGAAAAGAAGTGGTGGGTCTTTGACCAGTTTCCCATAGATGTGTGTGTCCCTATTACAAAACCGTCGTTAGTAGTCTGTGCAGAAGGGGCAAGGATTGCATGGGCCTGGAAACGGAACTCTCCTCTGACCAGTGAGCTGGTCCCCTCGTGTACCTTTGGGGAGAAGTTAGCCCTGGAGCTGCCTGTGCTGTGAATTATTCTGCTGATCAACAGATGCTCTGGTCTGCAGGGCTGTCACTCAAGCACTAAGGGTAGGGTCTTCACAGCACTGGCCTAACTGCTCCCGTTGTAGTCAATACAGAAGTTTTATCATTGATTCCAGCGGAAGCAGAGTCAGGCGAAAGCTGAGGGGTTTTGAAAATCCTGCCATAAATGTATTTGTCTGCATGAAGGAAGCAAAGAAGCCAAATAAAAGTCCTAGAAATGAATAAACATCAAAACACAAAAGGATTATTGTTATTTTATATCATTTTTATTTATCACTGTATTGTGGAAACACCTAGAAGCGCTGACAGAAACTGGGACCTTATGGTGCTAGGTACTGTACATGTGAATAATCAGAGACAACAGCTGCCCCAAAGAGCTTACAATCAAAATAGACAAAGCGGGAGGGGCAGGAAGGGGACTATTTGATATGAGGAAGCGTGATCTAAGCAGACCAGATCTGAAATATCATTTGGCCTTTCTATGCGTCTGATACATGGGCTAGCTTAATGTTTAGAACCACTGGTCTGTGGGGGACAGTGCAATCACAAGAAGACTACCTTGGCTCTCAAGCACTGGTTTGTCAGGTGAAGGCCTTACCTGTCCTAGAGTAAATTCCCGTAAGCAAAATAAATTCCTGTTTATTCCCAGGAACTAAAACAGTTTTAAGAGGTCACTCCTCTAGCTGAAGTGAGGGAGCAATTGTCACCGGGAATGAACTGAACACGGTTAAGGTCTGGCAGCTGGAATTGGAGGTGGCTTCCTCTACTCTAGCTTTGAGCAAGTGTTGGATTTTGAACGCCTTAATGTTTGCATATATATTGCATTTACTCCTGCTCTGGTCCATGAGCACTAGATACCACAGAGAGCAGTACTGAAGTATCCCATTTAAGCCTTGCCTACAGCCCAAAGTTGTACTGTTATAACAATACTGGTGTAGCTAATGCAGCACAACCCCTCACATGGACTCAGTTATATCAGTACAAAAGTGCTTATACCAGTACAGCTATTCCCATAAGGTATCTTTATAAAAGTATAATTATGTCCGCACTAGGATATGTAGTGGTATAGTTCTATCAGTAAGAAATCACACCCCTAACCAACATAGTTATAATAGTACAAAACCAGTGTATAGAACAAGTCTCAGTGTCAGAATTCTCACATTCAGGCCAGCCACAAATAGCTGCCTCTGAATTTAAGTCAAGTTCACCAAGCGTATCAAGAGACAGCCACAGGGACAATAAATCCCAGAGGGCCCTCTGAACTGTATTGTTATGTACATCCCAGGAGTGGGGTGTGCTGCCACAGACTTTGTAACCAAGTGCTAGTTCTACTTGCTGCCCATACTATAAGATGGTAATTAATAAAAACGTGCTTCCACTGCACCTTGATACTCAGAATCTCAGAGGTCTTTGCAAAGCTGGAGGAAGAGTCGCTATTCTGATTTTTTTTTTCAGACAGAGGAACTGAAACACGGAGAGAAGGTAAGTGACTTGCACAAAGACATCCAGGGAATCAATCACACAACCAGAAGCAAAACCCAGGAGTCCTGGCTTCCCTGTCTCATGCATTAACCACTGGATAATGCTGCTACAGGAAAAGCCTAGTACCAATATGCCTATAAGCACCTCTTCCTCCAGTGCAGCGCTGCACTGGCTAGAGGCCTCCCTAGCACTCTGACTGTCCCTCCCCGCTGTCTTCTCGACATGGCTCCCAGCGAAAGGCGGATTCCTTAATTGTGTTATTAGCTGAATTATTAATTGATATGAAAACAGCATTTTACTGGGCATCAAAAGTCATTTAGAAATGAGATAAAACGTTCTCGGCGATGCCTGCCTCGGAGCAGAGCTAGAGCGAGGGCTCTGACAGCTTGATTATTATGCACATTAGTGCAATCTGGTGAGCTCCCAACACAGAGTGTGGAGTCCCCAAGTACCATATCCATCAGGCAGCCTCTCTCTCCCCGACTCTCCTCATCGCCTGCTTTGCATTTATGTGGTAGACCTCAGGGGTACATTTTTCTTTCTGATCAATCCCAGCTGTCATCACTATAGAGTTGCTAATGGCGATGGGGAGAAATATTATTTTCCCCTCAGTCCCACACTGGGAGGGGCTGTCTCTGTTCCTCTCCCCAGGACACCCTCTGCCCAACACCAGGAGACTGTTTCTGTGCCTTTCCGCATTGGACTAAGCCCATTAAATTCCTCTGATGGTGTGGAATAGATTTCCACTTATCCTTCCCTCAGAGACCCCCTTTGCCTCACATGGAGGGAAGGGCTCCACCTTCTTTCATCTCCCAGGTGCCTCACAAGACAGCATCCTTCTCTACCGCATCCCCTGGAAATGCGTTCCCCTCTCACTCCCAGGTACTCTTGACCTCCTTCTCTCTCTTCATTCCCCATAGGAATGTCAAACCCTCACTCTCCTCAAAACTGCTGCAGAAACAGAGCAGCCTGTGAGAAGGAACTAATTAATTCTGGACTTCCAGAGACTAGGAAAGGAAAACAATCCCAGACCTAGTCCATCCCTGATCCCCTTACCAATCAACGAATCAATGAGAATCTATCCCTGCTGACCCACAGCTCTAACATACAATCACTGGCAAACACTGGCGATCAATCCCATCTCTTACATGCAAACCTTGTAATTTAGTAAAAACTACTCAGCCACCATTGACCTGCTAATTAATCCATGGATTTTTTTTTGTTGTGCCTTTAATCTTTGGCCCTGCTATGTGAGTCACTTTAGACTGCTCGCTCTCTGCTGAGCCTAACCAACTAAATGCTATTTCAGTTCTGTAGTAATAAAACACTGAAATATATTGACTCCCTGCCAGCAATCTCGCTCTTTCTCTGCCTCTCCACATGTTGGCTGAGTGCTGGCATGTGAAGGGAATATAGAGAGCGGAAGGCATTGGCTGTGAGATATGAAGTTTAGGACACAGGTGAGGGAAAGCAAGGATTAGTCACTACTGACAAGCCGCAA
Organism: Gopherus evgoodei; assembly: GCF_007399415.2. Taxonomy (NCBI): domain Eukaryota; kingdom Metazoa; phylum Chordata; order Testudines; family Testudinidae; genus Gopherus; species Gopherus evgoodei. The sequence continues at coordinate 208,334,511 of NC_044322.1, forward strand.
TAAAAAGCCCTGGCAGCCTTGACTCCCTTTCCTCCCACCCCAGTAGGATACTCTGCTTGGACGACAATCTCCAGCTGCACTTTGGAGCCTGTTTCCTTCCCCATCCTGCCTCCTCATCAAGAGACACTCCTCCTCTTTCCTTCCAAGGTCGCTTACACCATTTCTATGCTTGCAGTGAAAAACTAGGGGGTATATTGAGAGTAACAGTAACCCAGTGGGCAGGGCACTGGAGTGAGACTCAGGAAATGTGTGGTTTGTTCCTAGTGCTGTTATGAGCTCATTGTGCAACCATGGGCATGTCATTAAGGACAGCGTTTTCAGATGTGGCTCCTGATTTTGGGGTCCTTTTTCACCAGCGCTGAGTAACTACAACACCTATTGACTTCAGTGGGCACTGTGGGGGTGCAGCACTTGTGTAAATCAGGTGACAGGCTGGACATCCAAAATCATTTGTCATTTAAATGCTGACCTTCACCTGTCTGTGTTTCAATCCCCCCTCTGTGTGATGTAAATAATAATACCTAGTTCCTACATCATGATGCTTCTCCACATCCACAAAGTGCTCTGATTTCCATTCCACAGATGGAAAGTGATATAGATGTGTACGAAGTATTGTTAAGATCCTCCTTCTCTCTTTCAAAACCTTCGTACCTCCTTCATGACAAGTGCTAAAGTTACCCAGCCAGTTGTCTAAGCAAGGTTGGGAAAATTTCATTCCAGTTGGTAAGTATTAGCCACTGTCAATTTTACCCTCCTCCTAAAAATAGATGGGGAAAATAACTCTGTCAATTAGGGAAATGTGAAATGACTCAGATGTTTGGCAAAAGGTACAATCCTCTTTTTGTAAAATCCCTCAGAGAATAAACATGGGGGGTGGGATTTTCAAAAGTGCAGTGCTGTACACAAACATACAGTATCCAATCTGCAGGGAGGGGGCCTATACAGTGAAAGCACAGCACGATGGGAGGGGTGATGTAATGCAGAGGAAGAAGTCTGTGGGTAGCCACTTGGGGCTGACAGCAGACCTAGGATGCTGGTCCAGCTGGTCAGTGGAATTCTACACTGAAATGCGTGACGTTTCATGCCGTGAAAATCAAATGGGAGTCTGTCCATGAGATCTAATATTTAGCCTCCCACATGGAAGTAGAATTAAATATTGAAGCTTTTGTTATTGGCTGTTATTGTTATTGTTGCTGCAGTAGCACCTATAGGCCTCACCCAGTTAGGGCCCCATTGTGCAGGATGCTACACACACACACACACACACACACACACACATACACACAGTGATAGTCCTCGCCCCTCCAAGAGCTCACAGCCTAAAAGGTAAGACATAGTGATGAAACGGAGAACAGGGGAAGAATGGGGGAAACAGAAACAACAGGGAGTTTTAACACAGCCTGGTTGTGCAAGCAGTTCATGGCCATTCACCAGCAGACATCAGAACTGGTCAATGGCCTAGCACTGGGATGTAGTCATCTGAAACAGCATTACCTCCCTACGTCTCTCTGTGTTACAGAGCTTCATGGGAATTTCTATAGTTGCACTCACCACATGAAAGAGCATAGTTGTGGATATGTACAGCAGTGTGGCATGACAGGGGTTAAAGAGCTAGTGCAATGCAGGTGTTTATCCAGCAACAAATATACTAAAATAGCAGGGCAATTCACTGACCCTGGAGCAACAGGCTAATGACATTGCACAGGGTAATTCACTAGCCCTGCAGCAACAACTGGCTGGCTCTACACAGATAATGCAGTGGCACTGCAATAGCAATTCAATGGCTAGCTAATGATGCAGCCTCACTAATGTGATTGACACAACTAGACAGTCATAGTTTGGGACAGTGCGAGTGCAAAGGCACCTCCTCTAGTGTGAGCTGTTAGGAAAGCTGTGATACTTTGACTCGATCTTCCCTGTTCTTCGCACTGCTGCTAGCACGCTGTAAATCTAATGTGCTTCCATGTACATATTCTTTTCTAAGCCCATTGCGTTCCCCCAGCCTTTTCTGTTTGTCTGCATAAATAGTAATGACAGAGTGTGACTGGGGTAGGGAGAGTAGTTTGAACAAGGTTTCCCAGCAGCAATGGATCATGCTGGGAACCCTGGGGCAGGCTTTGAAGCAACATTTCTGAAAGTTTCCTTGGGGATTCCCTGGAATCCCATTGTCCTGTGCTGGCTCCATCCTCTGCTGTTCACAGCCATTAACTTTCCTGTAGGCAAGTCACCCAGGGCATATTACAACCTCTTCTGGTCCCAAAGAATTGGGGGTGTCTGAATCGCAGACCTCCCACTGCTTGATGGTTCAGGGAGACATATGGGCAGATGGGATTTCTGTGCACTTCTTGGAGGTTAGTTATGCCCAGATTCTCCAGGTATTTCAGCTCCTAACTTCCAGTGGAAATACTATTGAGAATCTGGGCCTTAGAGACTGCAGGAGAGGTAGAAGTGGCTTACAGAGAGTGTATCGGGGTGAGATGGGATAAAGCTACAAAAAATCACACACAGCATGTCACACAAAATGGCAGATCTTCTTACCAGACATGGTTTGGGCTCCTGAGTGTCTGCGCAGCACAATTGTTTCAGCTGCTTGAGCATGGATCCCAAAATCATTTGAGGGGTGCAGGTAAGAGGAAAGGTCATCTTGCTTTAAATCAGGTCTATTCTGTCCAGGTTCTGATACTTCACTCATCAACAGGGGATCTGAACACTTTCTAAAAAACATTTCTATTACAAATCTCTTTGCCAAGATCACTAGACAGAGCAAAAAGTCCCTCCCCTGCACTTCAAATTAGGAGGCGGCGTCACTCTATCAGTGCAATGAAGAACCAACAAGCACACTACAGCATGTCAGCCGAGAGACTGCAGCGTGAGCAGAGAGCCACTAGATTCCACATGCTTTAGCAGAGAATGACTTCCTACCTGGGAGTACATTGCTTTATGATGTTCCTCCAACAACATGGCCTGGTCCACGTCAGTAACTGGAGGGCCAAGCACTCTATGAGTTCAAATCAACTCCATGCATGTGTTTTAAACCCATGCTATGTAACAGTTTGGCTATTGATCTAGTCAACAGTCCATTTCACACATGCTTAACATTACCAGTCATTCTGTCCCTGTACTTCAAGCAGGAATAGGGGTGCCTGGGGGCAAAGGTGTCTTTAAGTCATTGTTGTACTCCCCATATATTGTGACAGTTTATACTCTCCTTCCTATAGGTTTGTATGAGCCCTGCATGGCTCTACTGCAATGCACTCCATTTACAACCCATCCCTGCCCTCAATCTGCCCCAGCCCTCCATCTCATTCCCTGCCATTGACAAGTATACTACTGGCTGGGTGCAGGGCTGGCATAGATCCCTTACTCCAGCCTTCTGCAAATTAAAGAGTCCAGCTCAGCAGTGGACATATCAGGGGACCATTTCCAACAACTTTAAGACCCTTGTATCCCGCTGAAGCAGCCTAAGGGAGCCTTAGTGCAATTAAACCAAGGCATCTTGTGTGGTGACACTAGGCCCCATAGGCTATGTTTGTCATTCTGCATAGTTGAGAGACAAGCATGGATCTGCTAAGATCTCAGGCTCTACGAAGTACAAACAGCCTGCTTTAATTTACACTGAATGTCCCTAGGAGAAAGCTGGACTGGTAAGAACTGGAGGATGAGAGTGAGGGTGCAGAAGTTTAGTGTTTGGCAGTTAGCCACCCCGCTCAATATAATTTAAAAATTCCTACTACTGGCAGCAAGATCTGTTAGGGTGTGTGACAGAATCCCAAGGAAAGAGCGGGAAGGCTCTGTTGCTTGGGCTATGTAAAATTAACAATATAGCATAAGGAACAATCCTGTAACTGCCCATAGGGGATGAATTACATGGGAGCTGAGAGGATTTTTCCATCTCTAATGTCTAGGACTCTGTCTGTTTTTCAGGTGATCTGTCAAGGTACTTACCAGCCTCCATGAGCAACATGGTATCTGTGCACCTCACAGACATTAATGGGTTTCTATTCATGAGCCTTCAGTGCTGTAAGGAAGTGCTGTTATCCCCATATTTAAAAAGGGGCATCGAGGCACAGAGAGATTCAGTGACTTGCCCTTCCTTGGCCATGCAGTGAACCTGTAGCAGAGATGGGTATTAAGTACAGATTTCCTGAGTCCCAATCTGGTGGATTAGAGGGCCATTCCCATTTCAGTTGCCCTGCCCTATCGCCATACAGCATGACACCATAAAGTTGTATCATACTGTAACATCAAGGCAGAGTGATAGCGGCATGGCATAGTGCAACTCAAACATCTAACCCTTTGCTTGCCAAATGGAACTCTCAACATTCAAATGAGTTCAGCAGACTTGTACAGGGCTTGAATGGGGCTGGATTCGCCTTGCTTTAATGAAAGACCATCTGCTGTCTTTATGCCTTGTAGTGCTAAGATGCCCATACCGGTAGTATCTGGGCACCAAGTCCAGTGTGAGGAAGTGGGATAGGAACACCCGCCTCCAGAAGCAGCAGCAAAGTGAGTGCAGTGCATTAGGATATATGGCCAGCCTCTCAGAGCTGAGACTGCAACTCAAAGTGTGTTCCATAGGTCAGTGATGGGCTGCAGGAAGTGGTATGGCATTTCTCATACTCCTGTGACAGGAGGATGGGACAGTCCTGTTCACAGAAAACAGCCCAACCGAATGACTGATTGCATCCAGGCCACTGAAGGATGCTGATGAAAAAGCCCAGGCTCTTGCCTGTCATTTTCAAATCCCCCCAGCTGCTGGCTCAGAGCCTTGCCTTGTCGCTTTCCTTAAGTCTCTGTGGAAGAGAAAGAGTGAAGATCTCTGAGACGTTGTTTAGTGTCACAGACGGTTCAGCACAAGACAATTTTTCACCCTGTTAAATCCCTCTGCAGAGTATTATCTGCTGGTTTTCTCTTTTTTTTTATGATTTTCTTATGATTATCTCCTGTTGCTTCTGTCTTCAGCAGCCAAATAAATAAATAGCTGTATGGCTGTCAGGTGCCTTAGCTGCAGTAAGAATGCCCTGCTGACAGCTCTGGTGGGTTAACCCCAGCATAGTCCACAGAACACCTACCTACTGAGATGCATTCAGTTCCAGGCAGTATTATAGTGTGCAGGCAATGTGGTGTAGTGGTTAGAAGAGGAAACTGAGGGTGAGGATCCTTGGGAATGAGAAAGACCAGGGCACAAAACAAGACTAAACTAGCCAGATACAAAGGGTGAAAAGAAAACATACAAAAAATACGTTAGAAGCAATGGGAAGACCAAGGACAGGGTAAGCCCATTACTTAATGAGCGAGAAGGACAATAACAGAAAATGATCTGAAAAAGGATCTGAGGCTAAACTAGCCAAAGAACAAGTTAAAAATTACTTAGACAAGTTAAATGTCAAGTCACCAGGGCTTGATGAAATACATCCTAGAAAACTCAAGGAGCTGACTGAGGAGGTATCTAAGCCATTAGCAATTATCTTTGAAAACTCATGGAAAACAGGTGAGATCCAGAGGACTGGAATAGGGCAAATATAGTGCCAATCTATAAAAAGGGGAATAAGGACAACTCAGGGAATTACAGACTACTTAGCTTAACCTCAGTACTTAGAAAGATAATGGAGCAAATAATCAAGCAATAATTTGCAAATACCTAGAAAATAAGGTGATAAGTAACAGCATGAATTTGTCAAGAAATCATGTCAAACCAACCTGATAGATTTCTTTGACATGGCAGCAAGCCTTGTGGATAGGGGGGAAGCAGCAGATGTGGTATATCTTGACTTTAGTAAGGCTTTTGATACTGTCTCACATGCCCTTCTCACAAACAAACTAAGGAAATACAGCCAAGATGAAAGCTTCTATAAGGTGGGTGTGTAACTGGTTGGAAAACTGTTCCCACAGAGTAGTTATCAGTGGTTCACAGTCAAGACGGATGGGCATATCAAGGGATCAGTCCTGGGTCCAGTTCTGTTCAATATGTTCATCAATGATTTAGATAATGGCATAGAGAGTACCCATAAAGTTTGCATAGAATACCAAGATTAGAGGGGTTGCAAGTGCTTTGGAGGATAGGATTAAAATTCCAAATGATCTGGACAAACTGGAGAAATAGTTTGAAGTAAATAAGATGAAATTCAATAAGGACAACTGCAAAGTACGTCATTTAAGAAGGAACAACCAGGTGCACACATACAAAATGGGAAATGACTGCCTAGGAAGGAGTACTGTGGAAAGGGATCTGGGGATCATAGTGGACCACAAGCTAAATATGAGTCAACAGTGCAACATTGTTGCAAAAAAAGCAGACATAATTCTGGGATGTATTAGCAGGAATGTTGTAAGCAAGACCCAAGAATTAATTCTTCTGCTCTACTCCATGCTGATTAGGTCTCAACTGGAGTATTGTGTCCAGTTCTGAGTGCCGCCATTTCAGGGAAAATGTGAACAAATTGGAGAAAGTCCAGAGAAGAGCAACAGAAATGATTAAAGCCTAGAAAAAATGACCTGTGAGGGAAGATTGGAAAAACTGGATTTGTTTAGTCTGGAGAAGACAAGACTGAGAGGGGACATGATAACAGTTTTCAAGTACATAAAAGGTTGTTACAAGCAGGCGGGAGAAGAATTGTTCTTCTTAACCTCCACAGGTAGGTCAAGAAGCAATGGGCTTAAATTGCAGCAAGGGGGGGTTAAGTTGGACATTAGGAAAAACCACTGAACTGTCAGGATAGCTAAGCACTGTAATAAATTGCCCAGGGAGGTTGTGGAATCTCCATCACAGGAGATTTTTAAGAACAGGTTAGACAGACACCTCCTGTCAGGTATGGTCTAGATAATACTTAGTCCAGCCATGAGTGCAGGGGACCGGCCTAGATGGCCTCTTGAGGTCTCTTCCAATCCTACACTACTATGATTAACCTTCCTCACCTGTAAAAGTGAGGCTAATGATAGTGATCTATTCAACAAGAGGATTATGAATGAATTTTGCCTCACAACTATTATCTGGAGCAGGTCAATGTCATTATCCCAGTATATAAATTGGGAATGAGGGACAGAGAGTTGAAGGGACTTGCCCTGGTCACAGAGCAAGCCTGTTGCGAAGCCAAGAATAGACTCCAGGAGTCCTCACCTTCATTCCAGTGCCTTCACCACAAAACAAGCTTTCTTCTATAAAACAAATGCACATCTCAGTCTCTTTTTTTTGTTTATCCTTCTCTTTCCATCTTCTCTTCATTAACACCATCTTTTGTCTTTCCCTTCTAAATTATCACAATTTATTATTTATACAGTTGCAGCATAGGAGCATGTGAGGCTTTACTGGCAAATAGAAAAACAAGAGCCCTGCTCTGGGGGGATTTCTAATGGGGCTCTTTCGCTCTCTCCATCTTTTGTAGTCCATATTGCCCCCACAGACTCAATTTTCTACACTGCTCAGGGATTCCTAGACCTTTCCAAGACCATCCTTCCTTTATCTCTCAGGACTCTTTATGATCCCTTGTGGGCACTGATTCTGTATTCTTCCTGAGCTCATTGCCACTCAGTTCTCTGTTTTTCTCTTCAGTATATCATTTTAATTCTTTCACTGTTTTCCCCCACTCTCTTCCTTCTGTTATACCTCCTCCTCTCTAGTTCAAAAAAGGAACTAGATAAGTTCACAGAAGATTCATCCGTAGTGCTGTGAAAATTAAAGTTGTTGTCTTGTTTCTCAGATTCACTACCCTCCTACCACTACTTTTTCCTTCCCTTCTCTCTTTCCAGAGCAGCTGCACTAAGGGGAAAGAATGCAAGAGAGAGAGAGATTGCACTCAGTTGCTGAGTGAAATACCAGAAAAGATGGGCCTGAGGCATGACTTTGCGATCCAGAGCCAAACTTCCCCAGAGAAGGAGCTTGTTCAGATCTGGGATTTTGATTTTGTGACTGTAGTGACACTGGCAAGCAGTGAAAATGTTCCACAGAGGGCGGGGTGTTCACAGAAACAGAGGTCAGCCCTGAAATTAGGGTCCAGCTCAGAACTTTTCCCATGTTCAGGTGGGGGAGGGTCAGACCTAGAGTTTGGTTCTGGCCTATCTCTGAGTGGAAGGTGGCTAAGTAAATCCAGCATGTAAACCCCAGATTATGTCAGCGATGAGATCTGGACTGAAAACTTCCACTGTGCTCAGGCACTCCAGAGTGAGGCCAAAGGGCCAGGACAGCATGGGAATGAGAAGGTTCCCTGACCCCAGGCTGAGGGCCTGATTTCAGGGAGGGGGACTGGGTGTATTTTCAGTCACTGCCTTCCCCTATGCCACACAGCTGTTATAGGTGTTGGCTTTTCTCTGAAGGCTCCTTGAGAGCGGAACCCCTGAGGGGGAGTAGATGAGACCTTTACTTCTAGTTCCCCTTCTCCACTTGGTATGCTCCCCTAAGCATTCCTGGCCCTGGGAATGAAGGGGTGGTGGAGAGTGGCTCACTCCCTTTTCCTTGCTGTATTTCAACTGAAGTCAATGGATTAAATTGGATTCCCTGCGGAAATCTCACAAAGCTCTAGCAACTCAACTATCCTGATTTTTCCAGCTCTTGTTCTGCTGTTGCCTTCTGTCAGTTCACGCTGATGTTTACAAGCATGCATTGCATCTACTCACTTCTACTCTGATCAGTCATCCCTAGGGAAAACAGACCCAATCCACAGTTATGACTGACCTGCATTTCATGTCACCTCTGCATTCCCTAGATTCCTGCCCCAGCTGGAGGTCAGTTCAGCCCCAATGCAATTTTACAGCAGCCTCATGTTGCTCTAAATTGCTCCCAGCCACCCCTGTGATTAGCAGCTGGGAATCCCTGGAGTGCAGAGGTGTCACATCCCTGTGTCTACGGAGCCTCAATGCATGAGGGCATGTGGTGTAGGGTCATTACATCACCTGGGAATTCCAGTGTCACCAACCCCAAAAGCTAAACAAATTATGAGTCACACTGCCAGGAATCACAAGACTGGTCCCAAAATTTACATGTGATTTTTAAATATAGGGTTTCTGGTCTGTCTTTGACTATCTTACAGACCTACCCACCCCGCTGTATGGGTGAATGTACAGCAGTGTTTCTCAAACTGGGGTCGCCGCTTGCGCAGAGAAAGCCCCGGGAGGGCTGGGCCATTTTGTTTACCTCCCCCATCAGCAGGTCTGGCTGATTGCGGCTCCCACTGGCCACGGTTTGCCGCTGCAGGCTAATGGGGGCTGTTGGAAGTGGCAGCCAGTAAGTCCCTTGGCAGGATGGCAGCAGGAATCAGACAATCAGGCCAGCCCAAGAGAATGACCAAGCATCAGCCAGCCAGCTGGGCAGCATACAGCCAGGGAAAGCAGGAGGGTAGCAGGCATTAGAGCGCCAAGGCTATCTAAATATCATTGTTAGGGCCCTGCCCATTAGCACTTGGAGCCAATCCCGCAGGAGGAAAGCCCTGCAGAAAGCATCAGAATCTTCACAGCCAGCCCAATGGCAACTAGGCAGAGCCGAGCAACAGGATGGGTATTACAGGCAGCAGAGCCAGGGCCAGTAGAGCAGGAAGAGATTACCACAGGAAGCACCAACAGAGCCAACAGCCTGCCTATTGGCACGAGGCAGGGCAAGCTGAGCAGTAGCTCAGCATACAAAGGAAACGTGTCCAAGCCCCGAGGTGAGCCAAGCAATAGGGCTAAAAAAAGGACAGCATCTCAGGCAGCCTCTAGCACCTAGACTCCCAGCTATCAGTAGAACGACCTCAGGGCCCAGCCAAGCACAAGGGCAGCCTGGAAAGTCTCCTCATATTCAGAGCCTACCAAGGAAAATAGTTATAGCAGACCGTTGGGACTGACCACCATGGATGGCTGTGTCTACACTTCCATTGGACACTTGAGCTGGCCCAGGCCAGCTGCCTCAGGCTCACAGGGCTCGGGCTAAGGGGCTGTTTCATTGCAGTGTAGATGTTCATGCTTGTGCTGGGGCCCGAGCTCTGGGGCCTTCCCGGCTTGCAGGCTCCTAGAGTCCAGTCTCCAGCCACAGCCCGAATGGCTATACCGTAATTAAACACAGAACAAAAAGGCAGTCCTGGCCCCAAGAGCTCAGTCTCAGTGTATGACAAGAGATGGAGACAGACAGACAGACGGGGAGCATAGTACATAATTATGATAGATGAAGGTTCCCAGCCGTTTGGAGAAATAGAAAACCCATTCCCCCTCTTGCCCGAATCCTCACTTTTAGATAGTTATTAGTGGTTTCCTCATTTCCAAGCTCCATGCTTCCCAAGTGCTAAATGACTGACAAACAAGGAAGCTACACACACCTCGTTTCTGCAATGGATTCTCCTCATGGTTCGGCTTGTCTCTAATTCTCCCCAGGCAGAGGAATCCTACTGGACATCTTAGCTACATTATAAGCAGGAGAAGCATCACTACAAAATCTGCTGCAGAGCGTGGGCTCACCTCATTCACATCATACCCGAGACTGACTTCAGTGTGAGTTTTGCAGGAGTCCAGTGAGCAGGATCTGTTCCCATGTGCAGGAATACACATTTGTGAATCTACAGGTAGAGGGGAAGTATGCATTGTCGTGTCTCGTCTAATTTACTGCCTAACACTGCACTTCAAGCAAAGAAAAAACCTATTGCTGTGAAGGGCATTCTAGATACTCTGGTGATTGGCAGATTACATACACAGAGGATAGCCATGAAGAACAGTCACTTCACTCATCCAGGTTCTAACCAGGTCTTACTGTGACTCCAATTATTTACTCATCATGGGGTGATTTATACAGCTGCAGAATCTTTATCTGACTTTGTTGCATCACCAACTCATAAGTGCTATAAGTGAAATGTTACAGAATGAGGGACAGTCATTGCTATGGAAGAAGATTGCTGTTGAGCTAGTGAATGGTAATGAGGTGTAGATCCTGCCAGGTCTAGGTCAGTAGTTTGAATCTGACTGAGGCCAAGTATATCTAAACGGCTGCAGGAATTTGGGCCAGTCTGGGCCCCATTCATCCTAAGGGAGAGCTAGTGGTGGTATTACTATTCCCCAGGGTTTCTGGTGGAAGCAGCCTTAGTTCACGAGTGGGGTCCCATAAGAGTTTCACTGGCAGTACTTACTTAGGGGACGCATCTACTCTCTAGCCAGCATCACTCAGTTTTGGGGTTCTGGTAGGCTACCATGGGCTGGAGTGGAGGTTCCATCACAGGATTTTCACTGCTAAGGGCCCCCATCAAGGTCTGTATAGTGGACCAGGTGGTGAATCTGGGCCTGAATGTCCTTACCACCTGATGCTTATTCAGAGTCCTGTGAGCAATGACTCATGGGCCTCAGTCCTGTTCCCAATGCACAGAAAAGTCATCATCACAGTTAGCAATACTTCATCCCAGGGATGTCAGTCTCAGCAGAGGCACCAAGGACTGCATGAGACATGGACAGTAGTAGTCCAGACACAGCAGTATGGAAGTGCATTGACAGAGCAGGGTGAAGGGACAAGCTTACCCTGCTACTGTCCATACTGCCCCTGCTCTCTAGATACTCAGCGGATTTCACCCTGCCAGGCTGCAGTCGGGTATATTGCAGCCTCACTGAAATATTTTAAAATAAAAATGAAAAAAGCATGTTCCAAGGCAATCTATGTGCCCTCACATTTCCCTGAGATGCTGAGCCTCAGAGACCAGAATAGAAAAGACGGTTACTCACCTTTGTAACTGTTGTTCTTCGAGATGTGTTGCTCATATCCATTCCATTCCAATTAGGTGTGCGCGCGCCGCAAAAGTCCCACAGACGTATTGCTTCCTGACACAGCGGGGAGGACCGGGTCCCGCCCTGCTTGTTGATGTAATACATGGTCGTTGTGTTGTCCGTGAATACCGCAACACAATGGCCATGCAAATGGCGTTGGAATGTCTGGTATGCTAGGCGAACGGCCCGTAGCTCCTTCACATTGATGTGAAGAGTCAACTCTCTCTGCGACCACAGACCCTGTGTACGCAGGGTCCCTAGGTGCGCACTCCAGCCCATCGATGATGCGTCCGTTGTCAGGGACACTGAGGGCTGTGGAGCGTGAAACGGTAGGCCCGCACACACTTGGGGGGGCGTTGTCCACCAGCCTAGGGAGCCTAGAACATTCGGTGGAATCGTTACGATTGTGTCTATGGCATCCCTGCCTGGTCGATAGACCGACGCGAGCCAGGTCTGCAACGGGCGCATGCGGAGTCTTGCATGTCTGGTGACGAAGGTGCATGTGGCCATGTGCCCCAGGAGAGCGAGGCACGTTCGAGCAGATGTGGTCGGGAAGGCCCGCAGGCTTGTGACCATGGACACTATGGCTTGGAATCGGTGCCGGAGGAGGCTGGCCGTCGCGAGGTTGGAGTCCAGCACTGCCCTTATAAATTCTATGCTCCGCGTAGGCACCAGAGTGGACTTGTCCGGATTGATGGTCAGACCTAGGCTCGTAAACAGCTCCATGATGATGGTGATATGCCCGGTCACCTGTGCTTCCGACGTGCCTCGAACGAGCCAGTCGTCGAGGTAAGGGAAGACATGGATACGACGACGTCGCAGGGCAGCCGCGACGACCGCCATACACTTGGTGAATACCCGGGGGGCCGAGGACAGCCCAAAGGGGAGGACCGTGAACTGGTAGTGGTCCTGATTCACCACAAAGCGGAGATCCCGTCTGTGCGGGGGGAAGATCGCAATGTGGAAGTACGCATCCTTCATGTCGAGAGCGGCGTACCAGTCACTGGGATCCAGGGAAGGGATGATGGTTCCTAAGGTTACCATGTGGAACTTGAACTTTTTGATGAATTTGTTCAGGCCTCGCAGGTCCAGGATGGGTCGTAGGCCCCCCTTTTGACTTGGGGATTAAGTAGTACCGGGAATAAAACCCCTTGCCTCTTAGCTCCCTTGGCACCTCCTCTATAGCCCCAACGGACAGGAGCTTGCGAACCTCCTGGACGATAAGTTGCTCATGAGAGGGGTCCCTGAAGAGGGACGAGGAGGGAGGATGGGAGGGGGGTGGAGAAACAACGGAGATGGTAACCCAAACTGCACCATGCTCAGGACCCAACGATCCGAAGTCAGCTGGGACCATGACGGTAGGACGTGGCAGAGAGGGTTGAGGAAATGAAGGGATCCAGAGGGGGTATTGGTAGCTGCTCTCGGGCGCACCTTCAAAAGTTCACCTTGGGTCCCTGCGGTGGCTTTTCGGACCCGGAAGTGTTACCCCTTTGAGAACCTGACTGCCGTCTACGGTTTGGCCGGCCTCGCCTCCGGTTGAAATCTTGTCTGGAGCGAGGCGGGGGGTAAGTGCACTGATGGTAGGGGCGGAATGGCCTTCTCTGAGTCTGGGGCGTGTGCATTCCCAGTGAACGCATGATGACCCGGTTATCCTTCAGGCTCTGTAGCCTGGGACCCGTCTTTTCAGAGAAGAGGCCCTGCCCGTCGAATGGCAGGTCCTGGATCATGTATTGTAGCTCCGGCGGTAGCCCGGAAGACTGCAGCCACGATATATGGCGCATGGCTACGCCCGACGCCAGAGTCCTTGCCGCTGAATCTGCAGCATCTAAGGACACCTGTGGCGAGGTCCTGGCGACCCTCCTGCCCTCTTCCAGGAGAGATGAAAATTCCTGGCGTGAGTCCTGGGGGAGCAGCTCTGTAAATTTGCCGACAGCCTCCCAGGTGTTGCGGCTGTAACGGCTCAGGAGGGCCTGCTGGTTCGCCACATGGAGCTGAAGGCCTCCAGCAGAATAAATTTTACGGCCCAGCAAGTCCATGCGCCTGGCTTCCCTGGATTTTGGTGCAGGAGCCTGTTGGCCGTGGCGTTCCCGCTTGTTGACTGATTGTACCACCAAGGAGCAGGGAGCGGGGTGCACGTAGAGGTACTCATACCCCTTGGATGGTACCATATACTTCCTTTCCACGCCGCGGGCAGTGGGTGGAATGGAGGCCGGAGACTGCCAGATGGTGTCCGCCTTCACCTGGATCGACTTAATGAAGAGGAGGGCTACCCTGGTCGGTGCCTCCGCCGAGAGGATGCTTACTACCGGGTCCTCTACTTCCAGGACTTCCTCTACGGGAAGGTTTATGTTCTGGGCAACTCGCCTCAGCAGGTCCTGATGCGCCCGGAGATCAATCGGCGGGGGCCCTGATGAAGATGTGCCCGCTACCGCCTCATCCGGGGACGAGGACGAAGACACCCCAGGGAGAAGTGGATCTTGCACGGAAGCCTCGTCCAGAGGGGCCTCCGTTTCCCGGGCATCCTGCTGCATCAGGGGATCCGTGGGGTCTTCCTCCATACCTGAGGGGGGGGCCGACTGACTGTGGCCTCTGGTGCATGATGCTCCGGTGGATTGGAGCGAGCTTGTCCCGAAGGTTCGCCCTGGGCTTGGTGGTACGCCCAGGGCGTCCAAAAGGACCATTGAGGTGGACCCTGGTCCATGCGGGCGTGAACATCCGAACCCCCATAAAAGGCGCTGTCCATATGGGAAGAAGCGGCCGAGTGCCTCGAAGGCCATGGAGGAGCCGTCGATGACTGTGGCAGGCCCCTGCGCATCCCGACGTCGCTGCGCGGTGCCGGTGAACGGTACCGGGAGTCATGGCGGTACCGTGATCTAGACCGGGACCTGCTACCAGCTCGGTGCCGGGAGGTCGACCGGTGCCATCCACTGCCATGCCGGGACCGGCTGTGATAGGAACGTCGGTGCCGTGATCTAGACCGGTGGCGAGAGTAGTATGACGGCGACCGGGATCTTGAACGGTGCCGCGAGTACGACCAGTGCTGAAGGTAGCGGTCCCGGGACTGCGCGCGGCGTCTAGATCTCGAGCGGCGAAGCTGGGAGTGGTCCCTCGATTTGGAGCGGCACCGATGCCCAGTAGTACCCGGTGAATGCGGCCATACCATGGCGGGCTTGCCCATCGATTGGATAACCCGCACTGGCGGTGCCAGGGGTTGGGGCTGCTCGGGCTCTGTCAGTGCGGTGAGGTCGCGTGCCGCTGAGAAGGCCTCCGGCGTGGAGGGCGCAACAAGCTCGACCCCTGTCCTCACCGGGGAGCTGAAAGGCACCGGACTCAATGGTCTCTGAGGGGCCGGAGTTGACGGTGCGACGACGCTCGGTGCTGTGGCGGATGACGGTGCCGGGCGGTCAGGTTTTGAAGCACGCTCTGACTGTGGTCCAGTTGCAGGCACCACAGGAGCCCTGTGCTTTTTGCTCCTCGGGGAGAGGGAGCGGTGCCGGCTAGGGTGCCAGGCCGGTGCCGAGCGGGAAGTTGGAGCCTTCGACGGCGCCGGACGGTCAGGAGCGGAGGCAACACTTGGTTCCGGTGCCGGAGTCGGTGCCGACGGTGGGGGAGTCAGCGCTGCCTCCATCAGGATCTGCTTCAGGCGACTGTCCTGCTCCTTCTTTGTTCGGGGCTTGAAAGCCTTGCAGATCCGACACTTGTCCACAAGGTGGGACTCGCCTAGGCACCTCAGGCAGGAGTCATGCGGATCTCCTGTTGGCATCGGCCGATGACAGGCCGCACAAGGCTTAAAGCCGGGTGAACCGGGCATGGGCCCTGGCACCGCGGGGAGCAAAAAGGGGTGAACCCCCGATCCTCAGTATAACTATTTACAACTACACTAAATTAACTTTATAACTACAACTATTGCTATAATAACTGAACTATATACACTAAACTGCAGAAGAGTGAAACGCTAGGGAGGTGGAGAACGGCTAGCCGTGCTCCACAGTTCCAACGACCGACACGGGCGGTAAGAAGGAACTGAGGAGCGGGCGGGCCAGCAGGGGTATATATCAGGCGCCATACCGGCGCCACTCCAGGGGGCGACCTGCTGGCCCACCGAGTGTTGCTAGGGTAAAAAGTCTCCGACGAACGTGCACGCGGCGCGCGCACACCTAATTGGAATGGAATGGATATGAGCAAGCACTCGAAGAAGAATTACTGGTTCATACACAGATGGGTTTAGCCCCTACACCCATAACGTTTGGGAAAGTTCAGACCAGAACCATGCAGTCAGATCCAACCATAGTCACCCATGGTTTGTGGGAAAAAAACCCTCTTCTGTAGTACAAATGCACACTGCGGCCAGAAAGATCACAAACTCTCTTAACCCAACCTTGTAGCTGAAGAAGGCAGGTGGGCAGCTCAGGGATGGTTTATGTCAGCAGCTGGATTTCATACAATGACATAGTGAGGTGGCATGATGACACAAACCACCAAGTGCTAAGCTGTGTCTCTATGGAGCTAAATACCCTGGTTCTCCAAAGCAGATCTGAATAATGCGGTGGGAGATAGTATCCCATCTCCCAGCACTGGCAGTGTGTAGAGAGAGGCAGCAGTGGTCTTCTGCTCAAATTGGGGACATCAACATGCTGGTGAAGGCGGAATCCCAAGGCTTTCCCCTGAAGGAGTAAAAAGCTGCTCAGAGCAAATTCATGGCAAGAAGCAATAAAGGTGAGTTTTATATGTTCCCATTATTGCTTGTACGTCTTTGCAATAATGTTTATTGACATGTTTGAATGGAGCACAAGCTGCAGTTCAGTTCAACTGCCTGTGAAAATGGGACATTTGTCAGGAAACAAACCTCACTGTTTTTAGTGGCTCCTCTCTCAGCGGGGATGCTTCTGAGGGAAGGGAGGGCTAGGAAATGGAAAGTCTCCGAGGGTGGCAGGTGTGTCGCAGCTACGGATCCCCAAGACACAGGAGAGGGAGGGGAGCACTTAGAAGGACAGTGAATGAGTGATTTCTCATTGCTTTGCATGTAAGCTTGTGCAGAGTAGATGTGCGTATGTACACACTTACAGGATCCCTATGAGGCATAAAATTAATGCTGCATGGCCTGAGGGATGCAGGTTGGGAACGCTACCTCAGCACCTCCTCCACCTAGCATGAGAACTGCATTCTAGCTTGCACTGGGACACTGAAATGTTTCCACCATTCCTCCCCTCAGACACACACACACACTCCTCCACCTCCCCCGATCAGGGCTTGATCCTGCCAGGTGAGAAGTATCCTCCATTCCCATTGACTTCAAAGGCCACACTCAGCACCTTGCAGGATTAGGGTCCAGTACACATTTCCTATTTAGATTGGGGGAAGGGAAGGAGAGGGGGAGGAATACGGTCAGTACATAGGATCAAATGGCCTTCTCTTTGGGGTGTGAATATTATGGAACTGTATTTCACACATGCAAAAGTTCAAGGGTGATTGAATGTGGGATGTTGACTTTACCCATTAGCAAGGAAGAGGCTATGTCTGGCTTTTAGATCTGGATTCCAGTTTGGGGGTTTGAACGAGTAAAATCTGAGCACATCTGGGTCTGGGGTTGTGGGTCAAGTCCACCTCGGCTCAGATTCCCACTTGTCTTTTTCTGTGGAAGGAGGAACAAATTTCTACAGAAGACACAAATGCTTTTCTTTCACTGTGTGTGCATTAGCCTTCATAAAGTATATAGACTAAAGTTCCCACACAGCTCTACCAATTTCCCTCTCTCCTCATCTGCAGCCCCTCCTACTATTTCAGTCAGGAGCCCCCTTCACACACATTTCACTTATCACCCAAACTGGGCTCAGCCCAATGTATCTCACCTTCCCCTGCACTGTCAGTTTTAATCAGGCTTCATAAACCATCAGAGGAATGAGTTTCTTTGCACTGGTTGCTGCACCGGCCCAGGGAACAGGATTCTTGCTAACATCATGCCACTGCTGTGTGTTTGTGCGTGTTGATCAGAAATTATCTGGCTTATAGAAAGTAATTTAGTGATAAATGATTATCCCTTTGGAGGTAACTGATCTCAGCAAAAGCTTCCCAGTATTAATCTACTTGTCAGTTGGTTCAGATCTCCCACACAGGACGAGCAGCAGCAGCACAGCCATGCCCTCAGAGTAGCTCATAAATTGTGGCAATCTGCGGCTCCCTCCTCCAAGGGCGGATGATGTGCCAAACAATTTGCATCACGTCGCATCAACTCCATTCCTGAAATGATGGCTGGGGAAAGTGAGACCAACTTGGAGTGATAGGTGAGGACTAGGGTTTCAGCCCTGACTTGCACAGAGGCATTTCTCACAGCTCTAAAGTGAGGGCACCACAGACTCAAATCACCAAGGCCAGATTTCCCACAGTGTATGATGGAATGACACTCAGAAGTCCCCGCCCAGCCACCCTGAATACCAGCACGGAAAAGGTAAACGAGCAGCTAGGCATGTTGAAGAGATTCTGGATGAGACTGCCTCCTGTACCGGGTCCACTTGTGCAGCACAAGGTGTTAGGTCCATCCGGGAGCCTGCTGTGATCCCCTGCTTCTCCGGCCCAGGAACAGCTTAGTCCTGAAGAGACTGTCCACTAGAGCAGATTACTTCAGGTGTTAACATATTCTGGCCATGCTCCTTTCCACCCTGACATGCCACCAAAAAGCCCATCCTCAGGGGACTGCAGGCATAGGAGTCAGTTTTGCCATCTCATCCCTGCTGTTGACACCTTGACGCTAGGTGAAACCAAAGTAGAGCAGACAAGGACAGATTCTCTTTCTGTGGGTCACCAGCTTAGAACAATAGGGACAGGGTAGGGGCAGACAAAGTGGCCCATTGTGAAGTGTTGACATGGGATAAAACTAGAACCATTTATCCAACCCTGCCCATCAACAGAATGTTGGTGGTTCACACAAAAAAGGGCCACACACCTCCTTAGCAAGACACCTCTTCAGGCCACGGAGTGGCACCCAGATACCATGGGGATGTGCACATGTGAGCTGGGCCTGAACCAGAACTCCATATCCAAATACACCTGAAATGTTGTGGGGGACAATTCAAAACCTGGACCTAGATCCATGCTTATATTTCCTCCTTAGGTTTGTTTCTGTAAAGGGCAGGACCAGAAGCTGGAACCCCTAATCCCCAAGCTGCCTCATGTGTCTAGAGGTGATAGAAGTGTGTTCAATACTTGCATGACCCAGACGTGAATTCTGTGGCTATGGCCCATCTCAAAATCAAACCAACCAGAACCCAAACCCTGGATCTGATCACTAGATCCTGTTCTGAACTTTACATCTATGCCATGGGGCACAAACCCCCCTCCAACAACCCAGATCAAAACATTTCCCAGATGGGGGGTTGGGATCCACATCCAAATCCAAACTTTCCCAAAGTTTGGAGTATATGGCATCAATGTTTCCATTGAGATTCAAGCTGTGAAGGCAGACACTGGGCCAGCCCAAACACAGGGATTGGTTTGAGCCTCTCTCTAACTGTAAGAAATGGAAGTGATCTAACAGTGCTTCCCAATGTATGAATAAGGGCTCCTGGAGGAGAATGCCCCTTTGTGGAGCAGGGGCCACCCCGTTTTCCTTTGGGGAGAGACAGAACACCTCAATTCCCCCCCATAGGCCTAACACGCTCTTGTTGCGCATGAGGCTCTAAGAGCAGGTGCAGAGTGTAGGTGTCAGAAACCAACACCAAAAAAGCACCTCACTGAGCAGCCCTCAGCCCTTGGAGGTAATGCAACAGTACGTGATTGCACTGTGGTCAAAGGGAAGCACCTTGCACTTAGGCTCTTCCCCTGCTCTCTCTCCAGCCTCTACCTTCCCCTCAATGCTCCCTCACACGCAAAACACAGGGAGCTGATGCGTGGAAGGGAGCAGTTCCTTGATCTCTTGCACTCTCCCTAGATTGGCACTCCTCTCCCCCGCCACCCCATGGTAGGTATGTCTACACAGCAATTGGAGGTGTGACTGCAGCACAGATGGGCAAACCCGTGCTAGATTTAATCTAGCTAGTGCCTGTAAAAATAGCAGTGAGGACACAGTGGCACAGACCCCCCTGTGGGCTAGCAACGGACGTGTTTACAGGGGTTCCAGGTAGGCTCGTTCAGTGCACTCTGAAGCCCAGGCTGCTGCATCCTCACGGCTCTTTCTACCAGTGCTGTTTGGATTAAAGCTGGCGCAGGTGTGCTTACCCCAGCTGCAGTGTCCCAGTCCACCTGCAATGCAGACATACCCCGGCTATCATGCAGAGCCAGAAGGGCTGATGGTTGCAGTGACGGAAGGAGAAGAGGTGGCCAGCTATTTTCAGGTGAACTGCACTCTCTCACCACCAGCCAGGGCAGATGGACCCGCTTCAAGCAGCGCAAGGAAGAAGAGGTAATGAGAAGAAATCATTATGCAGATGTCCTGAGGCTTTGGAACATGCTGTGTCTGAAGTGGAAGCTTCCCATGGGCACCCACGGCCAGTAGGCTCCAGCTGAGACCTTGCTGCAGGTGTGAGTGCATCAACAGGGGCTCAGTCAGCTCCTGTGCCCAGCGAGAGGCAGCTAGAGCCATCTCCATGCCACTCACCTTTGAACTGGCAGGTTTACAAATCTCTAATTCCCAGCTACAAGTACCGTTCGGTTTGCCAAGGAGCCAATGGCGCGTGCTGTCATTCAAGCCACCGGAAGGCCGCTCCTGCCAGCCTTTACGGTTATCGTGCCAGCTGCTCAGTGCTGGTAACAGATGGCTGGATGGCACACCTGACAGAGAGCAGAGCTTCCAAGGACGAACAGGGAGGGAAGGCTCGCCTGCAGCACAGCGAGCTCGTCCCAGCTGAATGCTGACAGAGAAAAGATACCCAGCATCCCGGTCAGCCAATGGGATTCGTCACACCAGGGTGAGCCTGGAAAGACGGCACGTATACGCCGTAAATCTGTGCACCGCTCACAGCTTGTACTAAATGTCCTTTGTGTTCCTTAATTATTTTCCAGGTTCAGCATTTCCCAGAGAGAGACACTGTAGGGGATGATGCAGGAGGGTGAGAGGCAGTATACACAGCTATTCCACTTCCAACTTCTCCCAGCAGGGAGCACTGTTGGGAATGAGATAGGACTACTAGCTAAGCTCAAAGCTATTCCAATCCAAACCTTATCCCTAGGGCAGCAGTTCCCAAACTTTTGAGGGTCATGCCCCGCTCTTACTCCTGTCACACACCCCAGGGCTGCAGCCCTAAGGGGTGGGGAGAGAACATGGAGAGGGGTAAGGGTGCCGAGGCTGGGGCTGCAGCTGGAGGGGGACGTATGTCTGGGGCAGGGCCATGGCCAGAGGCCAAGATGGAGCTGCAGCAGACTGCAGTGGGCGGGTGGGGGGAAACAGGCACAGGGCCTAGGACACAGCTGAAGGCGGGAAGCGGCTGAGTGGTGCTCCCTCCGCCACCCCCCGAGCTGTCTGGCCCAGGCCCCTGCCACACCCCCTAGCTGTTCCTCCATGGCCCCTGAGGTGGGCGCACTCCACAGTTTGGGGATCTCTGCCCCAAGGTGACCAGATATCCCAATGTTAGGGGCTGCATCTTATATGGAGAACTATACACCCCGCCCCCCCCACACACACACCGTGTCCCAATTTTTCACACTTGCTATCTGGTCACTCTCCTTCCCCCAGCAGGGGGCACTACAGGGAATGCTGCAGGAGGGCCAGCTGCTGGCACTCACAGCTTCTGAGCTCTCAGCCTCTCCCAACAGGATGTGCTGTAGGGAATAGTGCAGGAATGCAGACTATAGGAGAGCTCATTCTACTCCAGTCTCACTCTCCCCCAACAGGAGATGATATAGGAGCTCTGGCTGAGGAAGAGATCCCAGCTCCTGTTGTGCCCGTCGCAGCCTTTCCCAGATTAAGTCACTGTAGGGAGTAGATCCATCAGAACATCACAGAGCATGAGAGAGATAAAGCAGTGATTCTGTCACAGACAATATATCCTGAAAAACTGATATTTCAGTGCACATTCATTTAACTGTTTGAAAAAGATCTTTTATAATGAATATCAAAATGAGATACAAGCCAAGTGAGAGGAAAATACCCTTGCTTCTCCCTAGCTGCCTTTTCTCATTACACAGATAAACTCCCGGTGCATCTCTCAGCAGTGCAGGGAGAGCACTATATCTGTACGTATATGTATATAATAGTATTGACAACAGTTGCAAGGGAAATGGCTGAAGAATACAGCTAGCCTGGGAGAACAGGAACTCTGAGAAGCAGCTCAAACCATTTTCCTTCATCTCACTTGTAACATCAGGTGGGAGGCACTTCCGAGTCGCAAATATATTTTTGTGGTTTAACGCTGTGTAAATATGATGGTTGTGAGAGGAGCTACACTGGCAGCCCAGGCTATGCAGTATTGCCCACTGCACCTGTCCAAAAATCACAAGTCAGGCCCCGCAGAATCATGAGATTGGTTTCATTTTCTTTGTCTTCTGGTTCTCGAGGTTGCCCTCGGGTTATGTTTTCAAGATTTTCTCTGCAACCATGAGGGCTAGAAACTTCCTTTTTAGTTTAATGAAAGCTGAGATTCTCAAGCAATCTCTTGCTTCCAAAAGTGAGGGCTTTCATGCGACTTGTGATAAAATTGTGAGAGTCAACACCACTGGAGTGCTTCGTGTTATGGATAGCACGGGAAAGGCACTGGCAGAGGGCAGGACAAGCTTCTCCCATGTCAGCCCAGCAGCATGCTTTGATTCAGAGAGAAAGGGCCCAAATCTAAAGGTGTTCAGCTGCTGTTCAGTTCTTGTCCTCTCTTCTGGGGACATGGAACCCTGCTGAGACTGAAGGGTAGGGGAACTACCCCGTGCTAACTGTAGTGGTGGTAGAAGGGGACCTACCAACTTGAAGGGTTCAGGTTTGGATGAATACCTCAAAATCTTAAAGAGACGGCATCTGAAGCAGAGGGAGCAGCACGGGTGGTGCCTGACCCTGAGGCAGCTTGGCCAGAGCAACTAAGGGGCAGGCACAAAGGCAACGGGGAGTCCATGAACTATGCACACAGCTTGTCTAGGGAAAAAACATGTTCCTATTATTATAACCTCACCCTTCCTTCTCTCTGTACCGCCCACTCCTGCTTGTTAGTTTCACATGCTTTTAAGGTTATAGTAGTCTTTGGGGCAGTGTGTGCCTTTTATTCTCTGTTTGCACAGCCCCTAGCACACTGGAGCTCTGACCAACTAGGGCTTCTAGGTGCTGCCGTTGAGTAAACAATAAATACTTATAACAGGGTCTGTTCCAGAGGCAGTTGGTCCCTGGTAGGTAAGGTGAGCGGGGCCCTGTTCATCCCTACTCAAACCTCTGAATGACACAGAAAAAACAGCAAGGCTGAAATTCTGGCTGTACTGGAGTCACTGAGAGTTTTGCTATTGATTTCAGTAGAGCCAAAATTTCACACCAGAGGTTTGGTGCACCTTTGCTTCACCACTTTCATATGCCAGTAGGCCCTGCTGCCTGAACCTCATATAAACTTCTTGGCTCCGCAATACAAGAATGAAGATCTCATGAGAATGTGATTCTTCACAGTGTTTTCCACCTCCACTTCCAACCCTGGCCAGAACCAGGAGGCAAAGAGGGTCATCAAATACAGCTCTGTCCATGTCAGTCTTTCTGCTTGTGTGTCTCTGCGTGCATGTATGTGCCAGGACTGTTTATCTCTATGCATGAACCTGTTTGAATGCATCTCTTGGTTTCTAAAGGACTTCATCAATATGGCTGTATGTACATTTGTAGGGGGTGGCTTGTGCCCCTCTACTGTATATAGGGACATGGATGCGGGCAGATGGCACCTCTGTGTGTTCTTCTATGAGAGTATCTGCACAACAATGGTTTGCACATCTAGAGCACCTTTAATGTGAGAGTCTCAAGGTGTTTTAACCAACATTCATTAAAGAAGTCTCAACATCCCAATAAAGGATATATCACTAACCCCCCAGCACCCAAAAATCATGAGTCAGGCCCCGCAAATCATGCAATTGGCATAATCAACATGAGGAATTCAAAACAATAACAAATGTGAGATGCATTTTCTCTGCCTTCTGGTTTTTGAGCCTTTAGGATGCATGCAAGACACATTTTCAAATGTTGGTCTGCCACAATGAGGCCTAGGCACTTCTTTTTCATAATGAAAATTGAGAATCACCTCTCTCCAGGAACTGAGGCTTCCAATAAAACACGAAAGATTACCAGAGTCACCATAAAATCATGAGCGGCATCATCTTAGTTTGCAGATGGAGAAGCCAAGGCGCTAAGGTGCGAAATGATGGGCTCAAGGGCCCGCAATGAATCAGTGGCACTATGGGGAAAACAGCCCAGGCTCCTGCCTCTCTTACCATCAGATCATTCTGTCTACCCTAGCTGTGCTCCCAGGGCCTAGCTTATGTGAACAAATTTTTATTTCTGCTGCGTGCATGTGCTTTGGACGTTGTGCTTGTGTGTGTGGTCTCAGAGTGGATGAGGAGTGAGTCCTTATTTACACATATAGGGTTGCCAGGTGTCTGGTTTTCGACTGGAAAAAAAGGGAACCTGGGTGGTGTCATCAGCAGTACTGACCGGACACCAAAAGTCTAGTTACCTGAATAACCATCTGCAAACGGCTTCTGTTTTGTTGTCAGGAGGGCAGCTGGAGTTGGAGGAGCACTCTGGAACTGCCTAGCTCTGGCAGAGAGAGGAATCGGTAGCCGGTACCTGCGGGAAGGGATCCTGAAACTCGTGGTATTTGAGAATTGGGGCCGGTGGCCAAGTTCACTGCTTGGGCCCCCTTTTCAGCCTCCTTTTGTGCTCTGCACCTAGGGTGCTGTGCCCTGTCTTGCCCCAGTCACCCCTCTACTTCTGGAGTGCAGCTATCTCAAACATCCTGCCTCAGTCACCCCTCACGTCCCCACACCAAGGCTCTCCCTCCCCCATCCTGTCCCAGTCACCCTTGCACCTCTAGAACACGCTCTCCCTGGAACATCCTCCCCCAGTCATCCCTCCACCAACCCTGCTCAGGTGGTGGGGTGGGAGAGGTGGAGAGAGAAAACAGCAAGCAATGGGGCAATGAGCATAGGGGCCTCCTGGAGGTAAGAGGCAAAGCAGGGGGTGGGGGAAGCTCTGGTGCTTAAGGTCTGGTTTTCACAAATTAGAAAGTTGGCCAACCTCTGCACATCTCTGCATCTGTGTGCATGTATTGTGCTTACATGGCTGTGCATGTATTTCCATATGGGTTTCTAGCTGTGTAGTGTAGCATCTGCATAGTTATGTGCATGTTTTGGATGCTGTGTACGAGCAGGTGTGATGCATCTGCGTGCTGTATCCGAGGCCACGTGCCTCTGCCCTGAGTTTCTCTCTTACCATTTGGATTTTCTAAAAATGACAGATGCATGCATTTTTACTTGAGCCTGTCTTCTGGGTATAGCTGTGTTTGCATGGATTTGGGTGTTGTACAAATGATCACACAGCTGTAATGTTCCTTTAAATGAGAGTTTGTGTATCAGCTCTGGGAACACGTCTGAGAGAGGCAGATGAAACAAGCTCAGTCACTTTGAGTACAGGATCTGCATAAATCACTGTCCGGTGTATTCATTCTTATTGACGGACTAATTCCTTTCTCAGGTTTTGCTTAAGAGTCTACCACTGAATACTAATAACAATCCCCAGAACTGGAGTAAGTATCACTCAGGACATGGTGAGAAATGCTGGAAAGAATGATCTAGGAGCACTTGGTGTGAGGACCTCACAGTTACTCTAATCCCAAACTTTCCCAACAGGAGGCGCTGCAAAGAATAATGTGCAGGCACTGGCTGTGGAAGAAAACCTATGTAGTTTGCCTCGTTGTCAATTTTAAAGCAGTAGGGAAAACCCTCAGATTCCCTAAGAACTAACCATGAGTGGCACACAGCAAGGGCATTGACATGTAAGACAGGAGAGGGCAGTAGAGCATTGTAATGCCTCCCAGCACCAGCTCATTCCTTGGGTGTATTTCACACTCTACACCTGAAAAATGAAGGCAATAATATTTTCACTTAATCAAGTCTCCTGGCAGAGGTGTCAAGCACAGAGAAATCACTTGTCACTCCAATGTTTCCGAGCATGTGCTCACCACGCCAAGGAACGGAGGACAAAGGGATTACAGAATGAGGCGATGCTGGTACAGCACCCGGAGAGCGGCCAAGATTTAGCTGTCACTTTGAAGAAAACTCCATTTTATTTTGTGATTTACTAACCGCGAAAGTTAAAGCGATGGGGCCCAGCCTGGGGATCTGTAAGCAAGGAAAGGCAGGACCGTCATCATGGATGGACTCACCAAGCATATTAACGCTTTGTACTTCACGATGAAGTGGGTACGTCTCAACCCCGCTGGTCAGACTTCAGAGCAGATGGTGTAAGACTCATTTCAAACTTCATTGCCGCTGGTCAGGGCACTTGTCTTGCAGGCCAGAAGTCCTACCTGTGGACTCTTTACCAGAGGAGCAAATGTAAAAGCAGCAAAGAATCCTGTGGCACCTTATAGACTAACAGACATTTTGGAGCATGAGCTTTCGTGGGTGAATAAGGTGCCACAGGATTCTTTGCTGCTTTTACAGATCCAGACTAACATGGCTACCCCTCTGACACAGAGGAGCAAATTAAATGTTTCCCACAAGGCTCATTCAAGTAAAATGAGTTTGATAGGTCTCAACACTGTCCAAAGGGGATGTTTGCTCACATCACATGGCACCCATCCAATCTAGCAGGACTGGCCTTCACCACTGAAGAATGCAGCAGGACAGGGATAGCAGGGGGGCTGCAGGGCAGGAGTGAGGGGCACTGGTGGAGCTGGGTGTGGGGAACTCAAAACTGGAATAGCAGGTGGGGCTGCAGGGCAGGAACGAAGTGCTTTGGCAGGGGCTTAGGGAGGGCCCCAATTTACACAATTTCTTCTCCTTCACCTTTAACACAGGGTACAGTCACAGGGCCCTACTCATCACTAGGGTGAACAGAGGCAGGTTCACTGAAGTCAACAGAATTGTGCCTGCCCAGGCCAGCAGCAAACCAAATGCCAAATTCTGCTCTCACGTCCATGTAACAGAATTTGTTCCAAGAGTCTTGGGCTCAACTCTAATTAGAGCACATTTAGGATGAGCTTAGGTTTTCACCTTTCACATGTTATCCTCTGGGATAGTGGTTAGGGGCCTGATCCTGCTGTTGCTTACACTATTTCTGTACTGCAGTAACTCCATCGTCATCATCATCAGTGGAGTTATTTCCGATTTACACTGGTGTAACTGAGAGCAGAGACAAGCCCTCTCTGTGTCATAAGATGGTGTAAGACAGCTTCATTCTGCAAGGATGCCACAGAAACCTCAAAGATATTCAAAGACTCTTTTCATCATCTGGCAGCCAGGCTTGTTGCAACTGAGCGTATCCTGTGATAACCTTAATTGCAGCTCATTAGAGTATAGACCTTTCCCCTCTGCTCCGTTTCTGTATTGTGAATGCTCTGCCTAAATAACTCAGTGCAACATTCTCTGCCTTTCTTGGGTGAGAATTCTCATGCTTCGGATTGCTGCTCATACTTCAAGATGCACTTGGCAGACTGCACAATTGCCATTTCCAAACCCAGGGCTGTTGGCTTCCACGTTGCTAGTAAGATGGGTCCAAACGAGAACGCCAGACCCGGCCACCCCTGAGTTTTAATGATATTTGAAATATTCACCTTCAGTCTCTCTCTCTCTCAATAAGTGACAACATGTGTGACTAGAATGGAGCAAAATAATTGCTTTTTTTTCGGTTAGGTGGCTGAAACAAGGAGGTTATGCTGGATTATCAGCTGGACTTGAGCTCCCGGTGTGATGCTATGGACAAAAGAGCTAATGTAATCCTGGAATGCATAAACAGAGGAATCTTGAGTAAATTATATTAATCTCTGTATTTAGCACTGGTGTGATGCTGGAATACTGTGTCCAGCTCTGGTGTTCACACTTCAAGCAGGATATTGGTAAAATTAGAGAGGGTTCAGTGAAGAGCCACAAGGATGATTAAAAGATTAACAAAGAGAAGGTTAAGGGGCGACTTGCTTACAGTCGATAAGTACCTACACGAGGAACAAATATTTAACAATAGGCTCTTCAGTCGAGGAGAGAAATATATAAGACAATCCAATGACTGGAAGCTGAAGCTAGACAAAGTCAGACTAGAAATGAGGTGCACATTTGTAATGGTGAAAGTAATTAACCATTGGAACAATTTAGCAAGGACCACGGGTGGATTGTTCACGACTGAATTTTTATACCAAGACCGGATGTTCTTCCAAATGATCTGCTCTAGGAATTATTTTGGGGTAGTTCTATGGCCTGTGTTATACAGGAGGTCAGACTAGATCACAATGGTCCGTTCTGAATTTATAATCTATGACTCTACACTGAGCAAATGAAAATTGAGGCTAAATTTCAGGGTATTCTTCCTCAAAGTGAGATAATCTAATAGAAGGTTGAATGTTCTCCCAAGAAAGGTGGTGGAAGCCCCTTTGTTTGTGGCATGCAAACCTGGACTACAGATTATATTGCAGCAAAGAAGCTTGATTTCCTGACAGGCCATTTCCAGCTCTGTGATTTCTTGGATCTCCTGGACCCCTTTCTGCAGTTCCTAGAAGTTCTCTGTCATTGGATGGAGCATTGGCACCCCTGGGGCATCATAGAGGTTAAGTGTTTAGCATCCCCATCACAGGAAAACACCTTTTACAATTCAATTTGATCTTTCATTGGGATTACCTAGGAGGACCTACTGCTGCTGTAGTGAAATGTTAGATTGCAATAAATGATTTCACTGTAAGAGGTTTTAACTGTCATACGCATCAAAATGGCTTTGCAACGATTATGAGTAGATTTAACTCAAAAGCTTGACAGTCTCAGGCACTCGCCACACACTGAATGATTCAGTAATGATAGTGTACGTACCTCCCCAGGGAAGCCCTGAGAGGAGAGGCACAGGCACTTAAAGCACACAGCCGCATCCCCAGCATCAATGAAGCATCTCACTTCCACAGCTACATTTGGGCAGGGTACAAGGTTTTCTTTCAAAGCATATTAGTAGCATCACTGAGCAAGGACACAGAGGATGTTCACAATTAATTTCTGGAGATCTTTGATAAGGCTCCCTCTGCTCAACTGACGTTACTCTCTCCCTGTTCCCGCCATTCATCTGATGTTACTCTCCCTCGGTTCACTCCCTTCATCCCATCTATCTTTCTTTCGTAGGTTTTTATATACCACATCCAAAAGCGTGACACTTCCAATGAGATCCTGGGAGGAGCAGGATCCATCATCAGGAAATGGAGGCTACACGGCTCACATCTTGTATTATGTCATGGATCACATCTATATTATGAAGAACAGCATCTCCTTCAGCACAGAATTCATAATCCCAGGTGGAGATGATGGAATGCATCCCAGTGATTAAGGAAGGCATCTCTAGCTGAACAGCACTTCCTAACATCATGCTCAGGGTTTTGGAAATGAAGCATATTCAGTTTTGCAGGAGGAAAGCTCTTCTGCTGTTAAACAGGGATAGTCTTATCTTCATAACCAGGTCCTGGGTACGACTTGATTATGCATCCAGATTTTCAAAAGAGCCGACTTCCATGTAGGCAATAAATTAAGTGTCTAGATTTTCCACTGAGCTCACCACATTGGGTGTGTCACTTTTGAAAAATCTGATCCTGTATGATCACCTACTCTGGCCTTCCAAAATCACTGCACCTTCACAACCCTTTTGGGGTGACAACGTGTGTCTTGTATTCTCATTCTTTTTAGAAGTGCCTGAAATCTTTTCTCTCTGAGGGAGCTGGACATAACTGGACTTACAGGGTAACAGACAGCTGGCTCTACATTTGCAAGCATATAAAAGAATACTTCCGTGCCATTTTAAAAAAATCTCAAACAGTTTGTAACACCAAACTCAATCCTGTATTTTATGGAAATACATGATGTTGGGGGATCATTAAAAGATTTTATGACCATCAGTTGGAGACAAATGCTTTACCTATAAGTAGTAAAGCCATGAGTAACTTATTTGGGCCACCCAAATCAGTGCCAATGAAACCTGACATCATACCAGCCCGAGGACATTTATACTGCATGTGCTATGTATGTTACTGAAACCCTCCCTACTGTTTTAGGAATACTTATGGGAGTTTTACATATTTTATTAGATTTATTTCTTGGAGGCTTCCACCAATAAAGACAGGTGCCTTAGGGCCTGCTCAAAGCTCACTGAAGTCAATGGGAGTTAGGGTGACCAGATGTCCCGATTTTATCAGGACAGTCCCGATTTTAGGGGACTTGTCCCACATCCCTTTGTCCCGATATCAGGTACCATCCTGACTGAAGCTGCGGCACTGCAGCCATGGCACCACTGCTCACCACTTCCTGGGGCAGCTCCCGGAGCCCGCCCACCAGCAGGAGCATCATGTGCTGCAAGGGTGGGGCTTGCAAGTGCCGGGAGTGGGCAGAGAGCCCTCCCCCCTCAACCCGTAACCCTAGGAGCCAGAAGGACCAACCTGCCAGATGCTTCCTGGGATGGGAGCCGCCCCAGTAAGCACCGCTGGGACTCCCCACCTTGCCCCCGGCAGGTCCCTCTGGCTCTTAGTGGGGTGGGGCCTCTGCATGCTGCTGGCTCCTGCCGGCACTTTTCCCGGCCAATAGGAGCCACAGACCTCGCGCTTGTGGTGAGCGCAGCACTTGGAGAGTCCCCTTGCTGCTCTCACCCTAGGAGCCAGAGACCTCCCAGCAGGGCTGGTGAGTGTGGCCAGGGAAGGGGGCAGGGTGTGATGGAGTGAGTGTCTGGAATGTGTGTGTGGGGCGCTGGGCTGTGGAGGTGGTTTGTGTGTTCTGGGGTGCTAGACAGTGGGGGCCTGTTGGCGGGTGCTGGGCAGTGGGGAAGATCTGTGTGTGTCAGGGCACTGTGGGTCTGTATGGGGCACTGTGTTGTCGTGGTGATGGGGCTGTGGGGAAGGGCACTAGGAGGGAGGGAGGGGAAATCTGTGTCTATTGGGAAACTAGTGAGTGGGGGGTTGTGCGTGGGGTGCTGGGCAGCTATGGTGGGGTTGTGGGCAGGGGGCGCTGGGCAGAGTGTGTGCACACAGCACAGTGCATTTGTGAAGGAAGGGTTGTAGGGGGTCTCTGGGCATAGCGGATCCAGGGAGCACTGGGCAGGGGAGCTGTGTGGCACAGCATGGGCCCACCCCCAACGGGAAGGTGCACGCTGGTAGCACAGGGCCAGGTGGACCAGTGTGCCTCTGGCTCCGGTCGGGGCTGTGCACCTGTGTCTGTCTCTCCGTCGCCCCGGCTCAACCAATGTGTCCTGATATTTCACTCTTGCGATCTGGTCACCCTAATGGAAATCTTTTAATTGACTTCAGTGGACTTTAGATCAGGCCCTTAGCTATGATAAGTCCAACTCTGCAGGGCTCAGAGAAAGAGAAAACGTTAAAATGTGTGTGTTTAACATGTCTGAAAATGACCTAAAATATCCTTTCTAAACAGAGATATGTTATGACTGTAAAGCCTGATCTATCCTGGGCCTTTCCAAGGCTTACGTTAAGTGCTGTGTACCCCAGGGGATACTGGGAATCTCCATTTCCTGGTGGGATACAGCCCCCATTTCTAGCCCTGCAGAGTCATGAGATATCAGACCTTAAATCTGTCACTGGTCTAGGCCTGAGTTTTGCCACGACAATTCGGGGGTGAGGTGTAAATATAGATTTGGGAGGAAAATACACATTTCTTACATAGAATTAAAAATAAAAAATAAAAATCAGCCCTCTTATGATTTTATTTATTTTGTAAATGGAAACTGTTTGAAACAAGTCATGAGTTTAGAATATCAGAATCAGTCCCAGGGAGGTGAATGAGTGGGCCGAGTGCAGGTGAGGCACTGAAGAGGTATATCATAAATGCATTTCATCATACGGCTCTGCAATTTATTCCATGGGGATACCTTCCACCTGGGTGAATTGTGGTCTCTGTGTGTGCTTGTATTATCTACACATATATATCTCAATAGGGTACATTGGGATTTGTTTGGCTCTTTCCCTTTTAACAGATTTTTTTCTTCCACCATCCCAGTAAGGCACTTGCCAGCTGCCTATCAGAAAGCAACAGGTTCCCTCTGGGCTGAGTACTAGACTATGTCATGTCTCCAGGGAGCTGTGAGAAACACGTGGACAGTAATTCATTGTCTAAAAAGTGCTTACTGTAGGAGGAAAGCCCATGTAAGTGTGATCAGGAGGGGGAGGGAGGAGGAGAGCACGAATGTGCAGAGACAGATCAAAGAGGGAGAGGGAGGCTAGACTTAACCCTCCCAGAGCCAGAGGTTTTAGCCTTTGTAATATAGGTAACAAAGATATCAAATGAGAGAGACAAGAAAACGGAGAGGTTCTATTCTTCCCCCCCTCACAAGGACACAACTGAAGTCATTGGGAATTATTCCAATCTTGCCATAGGAGAACAGGCGTAGGGCTGAGATTTACAATAAGAAATAGTTAAGAGGCATAGAGAGGGTGGAGAAAGAGAGAGGAGGGACTCTGCAACAACACAGGTTTCCTTGTAGTATACACACACCTGTAGTATCTTGCTGCACTTATACAGTGGCTTGTTAAAACCAATTTTTAAAGGTCTTTTTTTACCTATGAATACATAATAAATAGCACAGATCGGCCTGAACTGAACTCCCAGATATCCTGGAACCTTGGGAAAATTCAGACATGGAGCCAGCTCTGCTTTCTAGGAACGTTTCTTTTAAATATTAATCCACCAAAGAAAATAGTTCCACTAGAGGTGATTGGGGCAGGCAGGACCACTTCCATTTCAAACACCTCAATACACAGCACTGTTCTTCAGTTGCTGGTGCAAATTCTTGGCAGTTTCCTCTGATTCTTCTCCTCCTTCCCACCGCCTTGGAAATCTCCTTTAAAGGAGGATGTCTCTAGTGGTTCAAGCAGGGGACTGGGAGTCAGGATTCCTGAGTCCCTATTATCCCACTGCAGGATAACAACTAACTACCACTGGTGTCATACTTTGATAGCCCCTATGTAGTGAGTGCATTCGTCTACTATCATCTGTATGAAGGTCCATGTCTTTGAAGGACAAATTAAAGTACTCACCTAAAGCTGCTAGCATTTCAGTCACCACCTGGAAAACAAATACATGCAGCTGATAGAACCAAATGGAGAACTTGGGTCAGAAAGCAATGGCCCTTCTCCCAGGGGAGGAGACCTGAACATCTCAGACTGCAAATAATTTATGATGCTAACACAGCTAGAGGAGTCCTCTTGGATCCCCTGGGGATCAGGTAGGGGCAGAGGCCAAGCACAATCATCATCTGCAATTAGCTAGAAGGCCTCATTCATGCCTTTCATTTGCAGGGTGTCACCAGGTCTTTGCGACTTCAAGCTTGGATCACTGCACCTTCAAATCACTCAGAAATGGATGCTAGTAAGAACATAAGAACGGCCATACTGGGTCTGACAAAAGGTCCATCTAGCCCTGTATCCTGTCTTCAGACCGTGGCCAATGCCAAGTGCCGAATGAACAGAACAAGTAATCAAGTGATCCATCCTCTGTCGAACATTCCCAGCTTTGGGCAAACAAAGGCTAGTGCAGAATGCAGGGGACCATTTATTAAGCGGTGGGGTTTCTAGGAGGTTGTGTGTTATGCCTGTTCTCTGTGAGCTGCAGTGGAAACCAACTGATTTTTTTGCTGACAGTTATAAGGTGTTGATTTTCACCTGTAATGCTCTACATACTTTGGGCACTAATTAGCTAAAAACCTTACCTCTCCCCAAGTGATACTGTGGCAGATGTGATCAATTGAATCTCTCAACTTGACAGCTAGTTTAAAAGGGAGGTGTTTATTAGGACATTGTTATGAAAAGCCCTTGGTTCTTGAACTCATGTTGGTTGAGCACAACCAGGATTTGATGCCTGTCAGGACATGCTGACAGGCCTGTTTTCCCATAGAATCATGGAATATCAGGGTTGGAAGGAACCTCAGGAGGTCATCTAGTCCAATGCCCTGCTCAAAGCAGGACCAATCCCCAACTAAATCATCCCAGCAAGGGCTTTGTCAAGCCTGGCCTTAAAACCCTGTAAGGAAGGATATTCCCCACCTCCCTAGGTAACCCATTCCAGTGCTTCACCACCCTCCTAGTAAAAAAGTTTTCCTAATATCCAACCTAAACCTCCCCCACTGGAACTTGAGACCATTACTCCTTATTCTGTCATCTGGTACCACTGAGAACAGTCTAGATCCATCCTCTTTGGAACCCCCTTTCAGGTAGTTGAAAGCAGCTATCAAATCCCCCCACCTCCTCCTCTTCTGCAGACTAAACAATCCCAGTTCCCTCAGCCTCTCTTCATAAGCCATGTGCTCCAGTCCCCTTATCATTTTAGTTGCCCTCCACTGGACTCTTCCAATTTTCCCACATCCTTCTTATGGAGTGAGGGCCAAAACTGGACACAGTACTCCAGATGAGACCTCACCAATGTTGAATAGAGGGGAATGATCACGTCCCTCGATCTGCTGGCAATGCCCCAACTAATACAGCCCAAAATGCCATTAGCCTTCTTGGCAACAAGGGCACGCTGTCGACTCATATCCAGCTTTTCGTCCGCTATAACCCCTAGATCCTTTTCTGCAGAACTGCTGCCTAGCCATTCGGTCCCTAGTCTGTAGCAGTGCATGGGATTCTTCCGTCCTAACTGCAGAATTCTGCACTTGTCCTTCATCAGACCTTTAGTATGGGGGGATGGAACACACATAGTATTTGGGGGAAGGAAAGGTGAGCAGTTCACTTCAGTGGGTTGAAGTCCTTTTATGGTCACATGGTGATCACTGTTTATGAGCTTGTCTACACCAAAAACTTAAGTCAATCTATGATAGATCGCTTACAGCCACCACAGTAATTACTGCAGTGGTTCATGTCCACACTGCCCTTCTTCTGTCGGTGGTGCATATCCTTACCAGGAGTGCCTCCACCAGCTTATGAGGAGCAGTGTGCAGGGGCTGAGAGCCAGAGCTCTCAGCTCTGAGCGCAGCTCCCTGCTGGTAGTCCCGCTCCCCACTGGGAGCCTGGCTGCCTCTCCACTCCACTCCTCGGCTCCCCGTCTGGAACAGGGCAGCCGCACCAGGCTTCTCAGCAACCCACTCCCTGACCAAGATGCAAATAATCAACAACCATATTAAGTTTGACTTGCTAAGTTTATGGGATGCATGCATACTTTTTATTCTACACACTTATAAGAATACAATAAATACCATTAATTAAGATAGCATGCCTGTCCCATCAGCTTGGCACTCAGCTGGGCAATGAAGAGATTGTCAAATCAAGAGATTAAATAATGATAGTTCAATGGATAGGCTATACATTCACAAACACTCCATGCACACCCTGAGCATTGGCCTGCTAAACCCAGGGATGAGAGTTCAATCCTTGAGGGGGCCACTTAGGGATCTGGGGCAAAATCAGTACTTGGTCCTGCTAGTGAAGGCAGGGGGCTAGACTCAATGACACTTCAGGGTCCCTTCCAGTTCTATGAGATAGGTATATCTCCAAAAGGGTATGTAGAAAGCCATAGGCAAAGCAGAACTGCTCAGAATAGCCTAGGAGCAGCTGATGCTGCAACAGAGGAAGTTCTATAATACTGAGTGAATCTGTTCCCAGAAAACTTACCATTTCCATTGCAGTTCACAGCAGAAGCCCTGCTCAGCAAAGCATATGACTGGAAGGGCTCATTCACCTTCTTTTCAAATCTCCATTACCTTGAAGGAGGCTCTTCCCCTTCACTGGAAAGCACACACTCTTTTTATTCCAGTTATTTAAAATCCCTTTTCCATATCCCTGGCAGGGTTACTGAAGAGAAGTCCACAAGGCATTTCAGAGAAAATCTGTTTATCAAACCACAAACACGCACTCAGGCTTTGTCTAGACTTTGCACTTGTTTTAACTCAAGCTAATTGCTTATCAATTAGCTGGATTTAAC
This sequence comes from Gopherus evgoodei, assembly GCF_007399415.2. Taxonomy (NCBI): domain Eukaryota; kingdom Metazoa; phylum Chordata; order Testudines; family Testudinidae; genus Gopherus; species Gopherus evgoodei. The sequence continues at coordinate 208,370,253 of NC_044322.1, forward strand.
ACACACATTTGTAAACACTAGTCTAGCCATTCCTAGTTTGCCACCCAGTAAATCACGAATGTTTGTGTTCTGCAACAAATGTGTGTGGAATGTCCAGATTAGTGTTTACAACTATACTAGAGGTAAGTGAAATTCAGAATTCCTGTCCCACCCAAAAATCCAACATGTCAAATTTCTGTCCCATTTTGGGACAAAACCAAACGTTGACATTTTCCAGGATGCACACATTCCAAAATACTGATATTCCAAAATGTCAGAATGTTTTGGTTTTGACTTTTTTTTTTTTGATAGAGAGAATATTTTGGGATTCCCAAAATCAAAATATTTCATTTTTGTTTGCTGAAAGGACCTGACATGCTGCATTTTGAGTCATTTCAGCATTAAATTTAATTTTTCCCATGTGTTTTACCCTAAGGTAGGGAACATGTACCAGCTATGCCAAGGTAAACACTCTAGAGCTCAGCACTACACCCCCACCTGGGATTGACCACACCTCAAGGTAAAACTACAGTGCCTTACCTTCATCGTTTTGACCTCAAAATAGCTCACATTCATTAGTTGCTGAGGTACAAAAATACAATTTTTTAAAAAAGCATTGAAGACAAGGCCCGAGACTCAAAGCCATTTCACATGCGCCACAATACATTCCTCAGATGATAATCACAAGTGATTTCTGCCACATTTGAACTGATAACTAAGGTTGTCACCTCTAAAATACAAAATAACCCAGGACCATCCAGGATGATCCTGAGCTCATAAAATTGGACAGTTGGCTGCATGTTCTGAGCACCCCTTACCGATTTCCCGGAACAGCTGCCTCAAAGAAAGGACAATCATGGGAAAACCTGGAGAAATGGCCAGTAATTTTCTGACAGAAAATTTTCCACCATAAAGTCATGATGGGATTAAACTGAAATTTTCCAAGGGAACATGTCAGTGTCGTCAAAACTCTTAACAGAAACCAGGTAGGGGCGGCTGCTGCTGGTCTTCCAGGGTTGTTGGGCTGCCCAGCTCCTCAGCTACACCCGGTGGGCTGCCCCAGAACCAGGGCTCTCTGGGATCACAGCTCCTTAGCAGACCATCCTGGGGGACAGGGGAATTGGGAATCAGAGTTTCCTGGGCTTCCAGGCTCAATAGCTCATTGAGCAGCTGCCTCTCCAGGCTGGCCAGCTGTTAGGGCAACTGGCTTCCCTGGCTACCTGACTCCCTGGGCAGCTGCCTGCTGGGCTGCCTGACTCATGGCCTCTCAGGGAGCCACCTGCCCCAAGGAGCAAGCCAAGGGATTCTGTTTCAGTCCTCCGGAAATACATTTTTTTCTACAACTCCCCCACCCCCCAGCAAGAAATTTTGATTTTTTTTGGCTGTTTGCCCACATTTGGGGTGATATTTTTTCTTCAAAAATTTGATTTTTTTTTTCATGGCAGGAAACTTTCCTTTTCCTGCAAGCTCTGGAGAAACCTCTCAGAGAAATATTGCTTTGTGTGTGTGGTGCTGCTCTCTCCAGCTTCTGCACATGGTCCCTGGCACCTGCCCCTAAGGGCCATTCACACCCCCAGCATTTTCAGAGAATCCACCAACAATATACTCCCCTATATAACATTGCTCAGCCAGTGAGATGCATTACATTAATATCACTTATCCACTTTCCTGAGGGCTGGGGGCAGAATACCAGACTGGATGGACTGATCTAATACGGCTAAGTCTGTATTCCTAGAAAACAGTCATCCTCCCAATCAAAGGCAAAGCATATTTCCAGCAGGGTGGGATAAGGGGGTCAGGCTGGGCCAGAGGATGATTCACAGTGTTGTGGGAAATAAAATAAAAATTAAGATCATGTCCTGGTTTCACACGTAAATGATCTGTACAATGTTTTGAACCTGCAGGGAAGGAATTAAAATGGCAAAGAAGTGGGGAGAGAGAAAGAAGAGATTTGAAGGAAGAAAAGCAGTGGTACAATTTCCCAGACACTATTAAAGTCCCCTTGAATCTATTTGTGGCAACGATCAAGGTGGGCCGAGCTGCGGTGCTGCTGGGGATTTCCAAGGGGGAGCTGTTAACGTTACTATGATTGATGGGCAGTTTTCCTCTCTCTCAGAGAGGATGAAGTGGCCCAGAGCCCTTTGAGATGGAGAGCGCCCGTATTCTCAGACAGTCTAAATAATGGCCTCTAATGGGTTCAGCAATGTCAAGAGAATCTGTAGAACAACACTAGAAGCCATTCCCTCCCACTTCCCCCTCTGCAGACTCAGATATATTACTGGGGCTGGAAGTGCCAGCTTGCCTCTCCCACCTGGGCTGGCAGTGCCGGCAAAGGGAAGCCCCTTGAGTGAGTCTCACTGGCTTCTCCATTTGTTTTCATTTTGTCACCAGACATTTCTATTTAAGCTGCTTGGAAGGATCTCTCAATAACAACCGTACTGGGCTCAAAGAGACAGAGGCTGACGATACACCCACCCTCCTCCTTTCTCTGGAACTTCACTGCTCTGTCAAAATAACCAGCACCTACCAGGGAGAGAAAATCAGGCACATCCAGTGGGCCTGTTACATCCTCCTCATCATGCCAGCATGCTCCATTGAGCTGTGAGGGAGTCAGATCTAATTCACTAACCCAGGAGGAGACAGGTGGGTGCTGGGGTGGGAGATTTCTAAGGAAAACCCATGGGGCTGCAGGAATCGATGTGGATAATTCAAGGTGAGTCAGTGCTAAACTAGTGCCTCAGACTCATGCTAGAGAATGCTGTGCTGGAGGAGACACTGTCTATCCCATCTCCGTTAGAACTGCGGAGTAATGACATTAGCACTAATGCAGAGGTTCCCATACTGGGTTCCCTGAAATACCTGCCTTTGAGTCACAGAGACCTGGCAGGTTACATAGCATTGGCTTCATGTGCCCTAGAAGCATTCAGGCTATTGGAAAGATAGACCTACATATTTGTAAAAGCAACTGGTAATAAGTCAGCCATGTTAGAGGCCTCTATTGGCAACCATAGCTACATATGAAGAGCACACCAGGAAATAGGAACCAACCCTCAGGGAATGATGCCACAGGCAAAACATATTTATAAACAACAAAACCTTTTCCTAATATATTACTTTTCCATACAAGGTGTTGTCATTGCCACAAGGTTGTTGCGTGTTTATCAGTGGGAATGGAGATGGTTCCTGAAAGCTGCAGGGCTCAGAGCTCGAAACTAGAAATCATGAGATTGGAGTTCTATTCCGGATTCTGCCAGGGATTTGCTGGGAGAGTTTGGGCATGTTGTTTATTCGTGCCTCAGTTTCCCTGCACATGAAATGGAAATTATGCCCATCTTTGTGAAATGCTTTGCTGTCCTTGGATAAAAAGTGATATGTGAGTGCAAGGTATTGCTACTACTACTCATGCTGACAGTCTGTTGCACAACCACTTGTATGTGTGTTTAGATCAGAGTAGGTGCATGAGCTCCTCCTCAATTTTATGTCACACTATGAGTGTGACACCAAGTGCCTGTGTGTTAGAAGGGGATTCTCTCTACCTGCTAAACAAGCGCAGTTTATCCATAATAGTGTGTGACTGTCACATTGTCCATGGAGGAGTCTGTGTTTCATGTGTGTGCACGATTAGAGGTGTGAGTTTATTACCATGTTGTGAATGGAAGACTGCATGCAGTTGGGTATCAGAGGGGTAGCCGTGTTAGTCTGGATCTGTAAAAGCAGCAAAGAATCCTGTGGCACCTTATAGACTAACAGAGGTTTTGGAGCATGAGCTTTCGTAGGTGAATACCTACTTCGTCAGATGCAGTTGATGCATGTATTTGGATCTGGCTTGTCTGTGTGTGTTTATGTCACTATGTGTACCTGCGTGCGTGGTTGTCAGTGTACTGGGGCAGGAGAGGATAGGACAAGAGGAAAAAGAACATTTAAGATTCAGTTCTTCTCTCTCTTTTCTGAGCTGCTCATAATTAAACCCTAGACTCTGGCTAAAGTCACCATCACTGAGTCACTGTGGAAGCCCCAGATTAAAACATCTGACTGCTCTCCCCTTTGGCCTGGCAAACAGAGTGTCCACCAAAAGGAATGGGAGAGGCTTTTAGCAAAGTCTCCAAAGAACCGTCAGAATAGCCTGTGCCAAGCATAGGACACTGTAAAGCAAGCACAAGCCAAAGAGAGATATGGGGCTGCTCCACTCTAGTTCTCTGCTCCACTGTGTGCTTATTATTCACATGAGGTCTAATTTATAAACCCTGCTCGTGTTTATAAACTCTGCCATCCTAATAGAAATGAAAACATTAATACAACCCGAGGAATCTTCACTTTCCAGGTTTTAATTAAAATCACAGGCGTTAAGAAGCGAAAGTGTCTTCGTGGAATACAAGTCTAATGAAGTATTTCCTCACACGGCACAAATCTCCGTGTGCAGTCCCTGATCGCTGGTGCCAGGAGCCTGAATAACCAACCCCCTTGTCATCGGGAGATTGCGCCTCAAAAATTAGAAAAACAAATTATCCCAAAATGTATTTCAAATAAATATAGTTGCCAAGATGGAGCTAGGAAAATAATATCAAGTGTGGGAGGGTGGGGGCAGGGGGAACCAGCACAGCCATGAAACATGATGTCTTAATTGACTAACTAGAGGCAAGGGTGACTGCATCACACGCCTAGTGGGAACTGGAGGGGAGAGGAGAACACAGAGATGGAGGCTATGTGTTCAGAGGCAGCAAGAAAGGGGAGAAGGAGAGAAAGAGAAGGATAAATGGATGGATCACGGGGCTGAAGGTGGGGGAGGAAGTAATGAGGTGTATGGAGAATAAAAGATCACAGGAATTGCCAGGCTGGATCACACCAGATGCTGCAGAGGAAGTTGTGAAGTGATCAGTTACCGGGTGACCTGCCGGTAGGGGAAGTTTGTTCCTAACCTCTGTCAGTCAGAGACTGGCTTGTGCTCTGAAGCATAAGGGTTTATATCCCTTTATCAGGTGAGAAAAAGGAGCGGAGGAGATAGATGAAGGGTGGAAAGAGAGAACATGAAAATTAATGTAAACCGGAGATGCAGGAAGTGTTTGGGTGGGAATGGGGGGGAGGGCAAGTGCCCCACCAGCTGCTTTGCCGGTCCTGTGCCATGCACATGGTACCTCTGGTGAAAGCCTTGAGAAGAGAGGAATGCTGGGATATCAGAACCCATTGTCACACAGCAGCAAAATAACTACTGTTTTCTGCACCATTTTTTTTTCTCCAGAACCTCAAGCAGAATATAGAGGAACTTGTGTTGGGCCTAAGCCAAATAATCTGGATCTACAGCTGAATTTCTGGAGCTTTTTGGTTGCCAGGTTTTAGTCTGGGTTTATTTCCAAGAGGAACATGTAATGTGTCAGACTGGATCAGCCAATAGGCCAGCTAATCCAACATCAGGTCTCTGCCAGTGGCCACCAAGAGCTGCTTTAGAGGAAGGATGACAAGATCAGCTCAGCTCTGAAGCATCTCTTGTTTGAACTCACCTGCAGCTTTTGGACACTGAGTTGACCAGTTCGAGACCCATCTGAGGCAATGCATAGAATTTGAAGTCAATGGAAAGACTCCCACTGACTTCAATGAATTTTGGAGCATAGTCCATAGCAAGTGCCTCTTGCGCCCTGGGGGGGGGGAGGGGAATCAGTTCACTCATTAAATATACTTTGATGTCTGCACCACTAGTTCACAGACAACACCCCTCCTTCCCTCTCATCAGGCTAAGGATGAGAGAAGAGCATGTGCCAGGTACAGAAGGACTAATACTCTAAGGCAGGGTGGTGGTGGTAAATTTTTGGCCCAAGGGCCACATCTGCGTATGGAAATTGTATGGTGGGCCATGAATGCTCACAAAATTAGGGATTGGGGCACAGGAGGAGGTGAGGACTCCAACTGGGGGTACAGGCTCTGGGGTGAGTTCAGGGTGTGGGAAATTGCTCTGGGCTGGGACCGAGGGGTTCAGAGGATGGGAGGGGGATCAGGGCTCAGGCAGGAGGCTGAGGCATGAGAGGGGGTTGGGGTGCATGCTCTGGGCAGCGCTTACCTCAGGCAACTCCCAGAAGCAGCAGCAGGTCCACCCTCCAGCTCCTACATGGAGCCACAGCCAGGTGGCTCTGTGCGCTGCACTGTCTGCAGACACCACCCCTGCAGTTTCCATTGGCCAGAGTGGGGACCTGTCATTGCTTCTGAGAACCAAGCAGAGTGGGGAAAACCCGTGAACCCACTTGCCAGTGGGAGCTCGAGGGCTGGATTAAAACATTTGGAGGAGAGCTGGATGCGGACCCCAGGCTGTAGTTTGCCCATCCCTGCTCTGAAGTGCAATGTCTCAGATAGAGACCTCTTGTACCATTGTCTAAGTTGTAAAGGTTCTGGACACAGAGAGCACCATGACATGAGCACCCAGGGAGCAAGGGAGGGAAACAATCAATGCTGTGGTATCATAAAGAGGTAAACACGCTTTCTGATCCTCACAGGATGCTGTACACAGCATGAATGAGGCCCCAAAAAGCAACTGAAGCATCACAATTTCACAGATTGCCCTCTAGTTGCTGGCCCAGTGGGTGCAACTTGCAGTTATACTGGGCTAGTCCATTGGTCAAGGTCTGTTCGGTTTGTATTCTTTTTATCATGGAAACAAAGGGGAGGCTTTAGCATCATGAATTCAATCCTTGAGGGGGCCATTTGGAGATTGGTCCTGCTTTGAGCAGGAGGTGGGACTTAGGTGATCTCTTGAGGTCCCTTCCAACCCTAATGATCTATGACTCTATCATTCAAAAATGCAACGCTGCTGAATCAAATGGAGTGACCTGGCAACTCCGGGATTTTATAAATCAGCCAGCGGAATGAATGCAATTCAGCACTAAGAGCCATGTGCACAAATACGTTGCACTCACATTTACTCTCCACTCACACCAAAAGAATCATGTGCATTTCTGTTGGCACCTTCCATTCGAGGGTCTCACAGTGCTTTACAAGCATTAGTAAAAATGAACCCTAGGCTTCATTCTCCACTGCCTGGTACTGTATCATTGGGTCAGATCCTCAGCCGGGCTAGCTAATTCCAATGGGGCCAGACCTGATTTTTGACACCATCTCAGGCCAAGTCTTGGGAGAGCTAATGGAGAGTGAACAGGATGCCAAAGGACCAAGCACTGACATAAAGAGGAGTTAAAAAAAATCAGAATAAGTCACAAATGTACCTGGACTAGTGATTAGGGATTTGAACTTGCACCTGCCGAAGTGAACGGCCAGGCCCCCTCGGAACTTAAGTAGGGAAGGATCTGAGCTTTTGTGCTGTCAGGATCCACAGGAACCCTAATAATTTCAGGTATTTGTTTACAATTGTAGGTGTAGTTATATTGTGCATGGGCTCTTTTTGCCTCAAGAAACAATGTATGGAGCCCTAATGAAGTGAGATCTAGTTGCTGGGGTGACAGACCTAATATAAAAATCTACATAGATAAAACCTGGTCATGGTTGTGATGAAGTGGGAATTTCCTGTAATGTTTTTAGGAGTCCGATGCATGCCTCAGTTTTCTCCCATACTTTCCATGGCTACCCATGGCACCAGTGGGTGCAAAGGGCTATATAGCTGCTCTTGGGGCAGAGCAGGAGACGTGAGGTGTATCACCTAACTGTCTTGAGTGGAATGAACGGGTCATGAAAGGACTGGCTGAAACTGACCCATATCTGTGAAGGATCCACCAAGACAAGGGGATCCCCAAGGAGAGAACAACTGACAGTTATCCAATATACTCATGGGAATAACTGGCAGGTGGAATATGTGAACTCAGCATGGGCTGGTGGAGAGTCATGAGATAATTGTTGGAGAGACTGGGCAGCTCTTACCTGGGACTGACAGAGACTGGAAGAGAGAGAATGCAAGAAATGGATTCCATAGCAGTTTGGCTGGCTGATTGCATTGGCTTGGTGAGGATGGACAACCTTCACTTCTCTACACTAACCTAAGGACTTTGAGAATCTGTAGGCCAGGTGACTAATCAACTGTTACCCTGCTGTGAAAAGGCTGCCTGGCATCACTGCAGATAGTCACTGAGAGCACTGCACCCTGATGGGGTATAGTACACAATCCTCCTTGTGTGGATTTGCTGCAGGGAGCCATGGAGAGAGACAAGGATTGCTGGTGCCCACAGACCCAGTTTCAGACTCTTGGAAGCCATAGGCAGGGTCGGCTCCAGCCCATAGTGTGCCAAGCGCGTGCTTGGGGCAGCACGCCACGGGGGGTGCTCTGCCATTGCCGGGAGGGCGGCAGGCGGCTCCAGTGGACCTCCCGCAGACGTGCCTGCGGAGGGTCCGCTGGTCCCGTGGAGCATCCGCAGGCACACCTGCGGGAGGTCCACCGGAGCTGCGGGACCAGCAGACCCTCCGCAGGGAAGCCTGCGGGAGGTCTACTAGAGCCGCGGGACCGGCGAGCGGCAGAGTGTCCCCCGCGGCGTGCCACCGTGCTTGGGATGGCGAAATTGCTAGAGCCGGCCCTGGCCATAGGCCTGCCCCTGTAGAACAGTGTGGGTCCTTGGTGCCTGGCCCATGGAATGGGTCACTCCAAAGGCTGTGGGTGTGAGAGAGAGAGAGAATGAATAAGACTGCCTCAGATTAGAAGACTGATATCAACAGCTTTGGGAAGATACTTTTCAGTTTTCTATTTCACAGCTGGTTGATTTCAACATTTTAATTGACCTTCCCCACCCCAGTGCCCATCTGTCCACCCTAATAAATGCTCTTGGTAGAATCCACCTGTCTATTGTATCACCACTTTCATAAAAATCCAGCAGCGCTATCCAGTTTCACCCTAAATCAGGGGCTATAAAGCTGAGATCTAGCAAAACGATACAATCCCCGCTCTGCCACAAATCAGACACGGGCAGAAGCAGACAGACGGACTGAGCTGGGCAGCAAAGCAAATGGACTGGGTCTCCTCTCTCACCTTTGCTCTTTGCTTAGCATGGAGTGGGTGGCTGTAATGCCAGAGTGCCCCATGACGTCACAGAGCGTCCTTTGGGTGGCAAACGGAGCAATGCGAAGGTTCATGAGCCACTCCAGAGATGCTGTGCGATACCAGATGTGTTGAAGGTACCAGACGACAAAGTCCTACCTCTCTTGGGGATCCATTCGTTATGTCCAATCTGCGGGTGTCTCTGCCTTGCTCTCTTTCTCTCCAGAGCTAATCAGTGGTGATGGATGTTGACCCTTGTTCCTTCCTGCGGGCATCCAGTTGCAGTGTCTCTCATTTGTCACCCGCTCTCCCATCTATTTCCCAATGTGGCCTTAATTCAAATGAGCAGGAGCCAGGCCAGGAAGAGTACACACTCATTCAGATTACCCTCTGTGAGGTTTGCAGCTAGTGAGTCAGTTAAACAGCGGTTGATGAGCATAATAGGAATGCAAACACTGATCTCCATATTATTAGGAAAACTGGATATCCAGTTCCCTTGCCTCTATTTCCGTCTCTATTCCAGAAACAGACCTGTTGGCTGCAGATATGATTGCCCATATAGCCTGAGGTAGAGGTGGAGTGGAAGAGCCCCAAACCTCTGCTTTGCTCCATCTCAAACCGAACAAGCACCTGGGCTTTCCGGCCCTGAGTCATCCTACTGCTCACTCTGTCTCACTCAATTAGTAGTTATGAGGCCCCATCCTTCTCAAGGCCAAAGAGAGGACATCGTGTCTGTGAAGCTTTGTCTCCGCTGACCCAGCGAGTGGAGAGCTCTTCCACCTCCCATCTGTTTCCGAAGGTGGGACATCTTGCACGTAACAGTTCCCCACTATCACGGCTGGACCTCCTAATCCCACCTTCCCTCCTCTGACCCTACTCATTCTTCTCATCAGATGAAGAAAGAAATGGGAAGACAGACTGCAAGTGGAGCCCATAAGTCATGCAAAGGATAGTGAAGAATTCTTAGTCATGCAGAGCAGTGGTGCAATCCACCAAGCAGGGGCAGTAGGGCCATAAAACAGAGGGAGACTGGCCACCTACCCACTCCTCAACACAAGGGAGGTTGAGCTATCCATTTCCGTGCCTAGCCGTGGAACAGTATGGGAAGAAATTCAGGACACAGGACTAAATTCAGCCCTGGGGAAAGTGTGGGTACTCCTATTAGGGTTTCACCCCCTTACCCCAGGGCTTAATTTGGCCCAGAGATCAGATCCTCTCCCTCACCCTGAGAGACAGCATCTCCACTGGGGCCTTCTCAGAATGGCAGCAGCAGCTTGTGTTAGCACCATGCTTCTGTGATTGCCCTGGGCACATGAATGTTTGGTTAAGTTTCGGCATTTCACCCTTCATCAATACTAAAAAATTAGCACAAAATGTGTACAATAAAGGCTTACGTCTTAGGTCTTTTTCTTATTAATCCTATTACACTTGTCTTTATGAGCTCTCCAAGTTCCTTTCACTCCCTCCGGGGCTTGGCTGCAAATGAGATTTTGCATCTCGGTGTAAAATAACCCGAACATTTTTCTATAAAATTAAATAAAAATCCTCCATCCTGGCAGTACATGCCTGGAATCCAATTTCTGGAGCTTGTTTTTTTCAAGAACCTCATTGTCTTCCCAACTTCTTAGCTTTGGGAAGATTCTTCTTTTCTTTCGTTCAGACAATGTATTGATTAATATCACAAAGGCAAGTGAGAAACTAATTTTGAATGGCTCAGATGAGCAGGATGGAGAAAGCATGTGTTTAAAACAGAATGGGGAGGCCAGAACTGAGTGAATAATTTATGGTTTGGGTCAGTGGCTGAACTGAAAAAATCAGAAGGGAAAATGTGGTTTCTTTCTAACCAAAACTGGATTTTTTCTTCTTGACAGAAAGGAAAACCAAAACATTTAGTTTGGGTTGAACAAAACATTTTGAATGTCAAATCAAGATGACATTTCAAATTGAAAATGCTGATTTAAAATGAAATTTCAAAATGATTTGTTTTGACATTCATAATTTGTGTTTTCGTTTTTTTTCCCAACTGAACCATTTGCTGAATTTGAATCAAACTCACAAATAATCTTGGTGCTACCAAAAACGCATTTTTCAGGCTATTTACTATTCACCAAAAAATATTTTGCTTAGCTCTAGTCAGCAAACCTGGGTTTCATTCTGAATTCTGCCACTAACTATTCCTCTTACATAAGGCAAGGCACGACATTGCTCCGTGCCTCAGTTTCCCTATTGGTAAAATGGAGAGAACAAGAGGTCCTTCCCAGCTAGTGGATTGTGAGATCCCATTCACGAATGCTCAAAAGTGCTATGAGATCCTTGTGCAACAGAGGTATACAGCATTAATTTATTATTTTTACTACATCTAAAAGTTCAGATCTTTTCCTGATTCTCTTGTCCCTGCAATGCTGGACTGAGAATCATGCCAAAGCAGATTGAGACTGTAGGAACCAGGAATTTAAAGAGACAATCAGGCAAAACAGATCCTCACTATGTATTATTTGCATTACAGTAGCACCTAGAGGCCAAAATCATTGTCAGGGCCTCATTGTGCTACGTACTGTGCAAATATAGAATAAAAGGCAGTAACAACAACGGTTCTTGGCATATCTGGGCTTTACTGATCTGAGCCAGAACTACCAGAGGAATCACCAGAAATGAACAACAACAGATATGAGCTGTTGTTAACAGAACATTTTCAAGACCTCAGTATAGTTTGGAGTTCATATTTCGGACAAAGGTGAGAGGCCAAGGGTGGGGGGGGGATTCTTATTACACTGGATGTTTAACACTCTCTAATACTGATACAAGACATGTTCATAAGCCACAAATTTTGGACCTATCTTGGCAATTTCCTACTGTTGGTTCCAGACTTTAATTCAAGCCACTCTCTGCTTGATGCAGCAAAACAAGCTGGACAGAAGAAAAAATAAAAATCACAATTAACAGATTTACGCATGTAGATTTTAAGCCCAGAAAGAGGTCATAGTGATCTAGTCTTACCCTCTGTAGAGCATGACCCACTGTACAGCACTGGAGTTCACCCAGTAAGTCCTCCTTAAGTATATAGCATTTCAGTTCGACCCTTTCCAATACTCTGTTGTTTACCATAAAAGCTGACATTTAAAGGTGAAAAATCCAGGAAGGAAAGGGGATGAATTAAAAACAAAATGTAATTTACACTAATTATCTAGTTACATAGGATGCTCTGTGAAAACATTAGCAAGCGAGATTAAAATCAGAAAAGCAGAAAATACACCACAGAGAAGATTTTCACCTTTTACAGTAAAAAAAAAAAATCTATGGCTATTTACCACTAGTCATTAGAGTATACATCACAGCCATTCATGTCATCACTGACAGCAGGGATCTATCTAAAAGTATTTATACAGCCCCAAACACCATGCTATCTGAGCAACGTCACAATCTTTAATATATTTATCCCCACAACACCCCTGTTTGGTAGGGAAGTGCTATTATCCCCATTGCACAGATGGGAAAGTCAGACACAGAAAGAATAAGGGCATGTCTACACTCTGGGGTAATGAGCACCATGGGTGGGAGTGTAGTTTCTAAAGTGCACTAACATGTTGCACATTAATTGGCCTATGCAGACCCTGCTGGTGCGCACTAAAGGTTCCCTAGTGTGCTTTAAGGCAGTACTGTGCATTATATTAAGCGTACTACAGAACCATTTGTGCCCACCAGCAGGGTCTACACAGATCAATCAATGCACAACACATTAGTGTGCTTTAGAAATCACAGCCTTGTAACGCGCATTACCCCCGTGTACACAAGCCTGAAGTGACTTGCCCAAGGTCAAACAGAAAGGTTGCGACAAAGAGAGAATCATAACCATGTCTCCCAAGTCCCAACTCAGTGCCCTAACAACTACACTGTCCTTTCTCTGAGATTGGTCAGCTCCAAAAGCAACATAACCCTATCACTAGAACTACAATGGAGTAAACTAATGGGCCACTTCACCTTGAGTGGTCCCTTATGTGTGTTAACCACTTATGCTGAACTATCTGTTCCATCTTGTATTTAGCTGTGACACTCTAAGGGCTTGTCTACACCGGCACTTTGCAGCGCTGCAACTTTCTCGCTCAGGAGTGTGAAAAAACATCCCCCTGAGCACTGCACGTGTCAGCGCTGTAAAGTGTCGGTGTAGACAGAGCACCAGCACTGGGAGCCGCCCGGCCCCTCACGGAGGATTTTTTAAAAAGAGCAGTGGGAGAGCTCTCCCTCAATGCTCTGCCGCGACCACACAAGCCATGTTAAAGCACTGCCACAGCCAGTGTAGACTAGCCCTAAGGCTTGCTCTGCATCACACAGTTTGGTTGATGTAAGGCAGCTTACATTGCAGGTTGGTGCAGTTAGGGCGACACAGTGTAGACACTGCTCTACTTACATTGGCTGTTGGCTAAAATTCTTGTCAATTTTACAGGTTTGTGCTGGAGCCGTGAAACTGACAAGAAAGGCTGGTAGGTTCCCTGCTGTGAACCCCGAGCCCAGCTCACAACTTGGACTATCATGCCACTTGGTTGTCCCCCAGGCTCCCGGCTACCTGCTGCCCAGGTTCTCCACTGAGAGCCTTGCTTCCCCCTATGCTCCTGGCTCTCAGCCTGGCTGCTGCCGAGGCTCCCCACTCTGAGCTCGGCTGCCTGGCACTGAAAGCCTGGGCTCCCAATTCCCCATCACACTCCCAGAGCTGTCACAATGTGGCTGCCCTGAGCAGAGATAATAGCAGCATGAAATTGACAGTAATGTCAATTTCAGTCCTGATGGGCTCTGTGCTGTGAAATTGAGGCTGCTCCAGGCTCACAGCTGAGAGCCCAGGCAGCTGTACGTCCCCCACAATGCCCCACTTCATTCAGTGCAAGCACTCCTGGTGAGGATGTGCTCCACCAGCAGAAGGAGGGTAGTGTGGACACCAATAGTCAATTAAATTACTGTAGGTCGACCTAAATTAAACAGACATAATTTTGTAATATAGACAAGCCCTAAGGCGAGGTCTACACTACAGACCTATATGCATAACTATGTTGCCATACACCTGAGCAATGCAGTTAACCTGACCCAAATCCCCACATAGACAGTGCTATGTTTTCAGGACAGCTTCTCCCATTGACATAGCTACCGCCTCTCCTGGAGGTGGATTAACACCACCAACAGGAGAAGCTTTCCCATTGGTGTAGTGGTGTCTTCACTAATGCACGACAGTGATGCAGCTGCGCTGCTGTAGTACTGTACACAAAGACAAATCTGAAGTATCTTTCCCAGATCTGAGGAAGAGCTCTCCATGGCTCAAAAACGTGTCTCTCACCAACAGGAGCTGGTCCAATAAAAGATATTATCTCACTTTTTCTAATTAGCTACTGATTGATAGCACAGGACCTATGACAAAGTTGAGCAATTTGGATTCTTTTTGGTATAGGGCAGTAGTGTGCGTGCTCTCTCTCTCTCTCTCTCTCTCTCTCTCTCTCTCTCACACACACACACGCACACACACGCACACACACACGAGATATAGATGTTCTACACATACTAAAAGCCAGCATTAGTGTTTTTTTTTAAGAAAAGGATAATTTCACAAATATTTGCTAAAATGCAGAAGTGTGACACTGAAAATAACATAATGGGATTTTCATGCTTAATGTCCCTCAAGGACTCCAGATCAAATTGTCTCCATTTACAAGTCAATAATCTTCAGTTTGTTCTCCTGTAGCTGTATTGTCTCTCTGGAGGACTAACAGGAGTAAGAATTTGCTTTTGCCACTATTGTCAGCAGGCCCCCCTCAAAGACACTCACAGGAGTGTATACTGGGAGCAGATATGTTGAACATAAAAGATCTGATAGACAAAAAAACCCTAACCATATTTTAATGTAACCTTCTCTCTCTCTCTCTCTCACATACACACACAAACACAAACTCTGCTTTATGCAAAATAACCCTGCAGACAAACCCTTCAGTAACCTGGTGATCAAGAGTACAATATTAGGATGAACAATTTAAGCTCACATATTTTAGATGCACATAAACCATTTCAGGAAAGAATTTGGTACATTCATGTGAACAGTTCCTACCCTTTATCTTCCACTAGGCATTTTCCAACCTCTATACTCAAATCCATATGACAAGATGTAACCTTAGAAGGGGTACCATTGGAAAAAATCCTTACATGCTTTAACAACAAATCTGGCATTTATATTTTATCTTTCAGCCCATAAGAACTCAAAGTGTTTTTGTAAACGTTTTAAAAATTTTGAAAAACTACTTATTGTATATCTATCTTTATCACTTTATTGACCACCAGGTTTGGGCACGTGATGGAAAAATTGTCAGGCCGTTTATTTGAAAAAACCTTGTGAAATATGTTCAGCCAATTTGACAAATACATTTGAGAATTGTTCAGTCAGCTCTGTTAAAGAGATTAATTATGTAAAATGATATCAATTGAATAACGTATTCCAAAATATATCCCAAATCATTGAATAAATTATTGAAATAATATAAGTTGATAAATACTGCCCTTCACTGATGTACAACTTTCTCTGTGATGGACTAGAGCAGCTGTTAAAGTACATTTACTGTCCTAAACGATTGTGGAGGGGGGAAAATATGCCAATTTGTAAGTGCTGAGGGAATTTGATATTAGGCAGAATAGAATTACTCAAATTAGGATTTAGTCAGAGAGAACCACCTTCTTTTGTAAAAAATGTAACATTATAATGACCACAAATGATAAACAACTCATTTCTTGGTTTCATCCAAAAGAATAGACTTCCCAACAATATAGTTCCCTTTATCATACTGGTTCCACACAAATTCAGGAGGGAGAGCACTCCCTCCTGATTCACCACCCCCACTTCTTATAACACAGCACCCTCTAGGATCACACTGAGGCATTGGTGGTCTTAATTTCTGGAAGCACTCAGGAAGCATTAATTAAAGAAAAGAGCTACAACTATGGACAAACAAAACAAATTTCCTACACAGCTTGAGGTCCAACTTTATCCCCTTTGTGTACTTGTTTACTACAGTCTGAAACCCTATACAGTGCATAGAGACATCTGGAGGCTGAATTATACCCTGCCCGCAAACATGTCATTACATTGGTTTCTGTACCGATTTAGGAAAGAAAGAGGGGGGTGGGGGGAGGACTTGATGCTGAATCACCAAAACTGCTCCTCCAGTATGTCAGTGTTTTCTCCCAGCAGCTCCTGACCAAGTACTACCCACACCCAGTTTAATTAATTTGTAAGCTCAGTTGTATCACACAGCACAAGTTGCTGCAAATTTAACCTCATGCTAGACAACTCTCATTTGGGCTGAATAAAGGGAAATGCAGCCTCAGGAATACTCCAGTGTTCAGAACTCAGCTGTATGTACTTTTTGTTTATGGTTTTTGTGTCAACTGTGATAAGTTAGGAATGAAAGAAACCCTCTTTTTCTTCAAGTAGATTTCTTTCATCAGTCTTGCGGCCAGCACGACGCTCTCACTCAGTGCCACAGAGAAGTACTCAATA
This sequence comes from Gopherus evgoodei, assembly GCF_007399415.2. NCBI lineage: Eukaryota > Metazoa > Chordata > Testudines > Testudinidae > Gopherus > Gopherus evgoodei. The sequence continues at coordinate 208,386,716 of NC_044322.1, forward strand.
TGGCTATTAGTGTACCTGCAGGGGTTGTTACTTTAAAATCACTGCCAGTCCCTTTCAAAGGGGGAAATCATAAAAATGACATCTCGGCAAGATTTGCTTCTAGTATCTGAAAAAGGATCTGAGTTCATTTTAAGGATTTCAAAAATTATTTGGGGAATTTACACTCCTGGGTCCTAACTCTTGATTACCAGCAGGGAAACACAACACTGCATGGAAAATGAAATTTACAAATGTCTGTTGCCCCTTGGGAATGTGGTGGTATTCTCCAATTTACAGACAGACACACACCTTGAATGTGTAAATACTTCAGTGCCACAGTTTAAGGACACCTGTGATTTGCACAGCAACGTAAATCACCATTTCCCTGGTGAACAGAAAGCTGCTGCAAACTAGGACTAATGTCAGATGTGGATTAACATTAACATCTCCACCAATACACTGGAAGTTTAATTGTTTACTTACATTATGTGAACTGATTTAAAATCTATTATTTAGACACATTTAGATGGCACACACTCATTAATACATTAGACACTTGCAAAACAAGTGTAAATCACTGGAGCCCTGACTTGACTTTTTGATTTACCAGCCTCCTCAGGGCCAGGCGGTCTCTGAGCCCTTGCCAAAATTCACGCAAGGGGCCAGAACTAACAACTCCACCTGGCTCCCCATGCTGGGGTTATGTTTTCCATACATAATTTACATTGCCGCTACTTGTGCCATACCTCTCCTAGGGCTACCTAGGGCTTCCATCCCACAGGCTTTCAATCTGGCACCTTACCCCCAGCACGGAATTCAATGATTTAAAAGATTAGAATAATAGATGCCAGGTCTTCGAAGGAAAAGCTTTGACCTCTGGGGAAGCAGCCCTAGGATCTGAAGTGGGACAGTCGCTGCCCCAGACCACTGCACCAGCCTTTTTTCCAGTTGGCTCTCCAAGCTCCGAGTCCCTCTCCCCTCCACCCAAAAGCCAAAGATTAAATATTAGAGGCTCTGAACTCTGCCTCATTAAATAGAGAATATTCACATTCTGTCCTGACCTGCACTGGGACCAGTTTAAGGAGCAATCCGTCATGAGATCATTAATACAGAAACTGGCTCAGCGGGCGAGAATATTCATCCAAAATTAATTTTGTAACCTTTTCTGGGAAGGCCTCTGAGAGGGTATTTTACCTCTCATAACTGGGGGATCAGTTATATATTTCCCAATTTCAACAATTACAGAAGCAAGAAGGCAGATCCACACTAAGGCAATGCCTCCCAGAGCCTCTTAGCGACACTGCAATGCTATATATGTGTGGCCCTGCCTGAGAAGAAGGGGCTGAAACAGCAGTGTGTGGGGTCAAGGATAGATTGAGACGAGTATGGTTTGGCAGACAAGAGACATGGATTCCAAAACTGCTTTCTAGGGATCCAGGTGGAAAATATACCTGGGGAACTGGCATTTACTTGAAAATATTGATGTGCCTCCATCATGCCTTCAGAGCAGAAGGTCCAGACCAGCAGATCAGCTAGAGTACTCTGCAGGCTGTATGAGTGACAAGCCTGCCTACAAAAGGAGAATTCTGGTTTTGCTAATTGGTCAACACAACCAGTGTTTCTTAAGTTCTCTGTGGGTAAGGACTGTCTTTTTTTCTAATATATGAATCCAGTACCTAGCACAATGAAACCCTGATTGGGGCATCCCAGTGCCATAATAAATAATATTCTCCCCTTAAGAAGTGAGTGATTGTCCTGGACTCAGGCTTCCTCCTCTCTTCCTTCCTGTCTCTTTCCCTCCTTGCTGGTTGTTAGTGGCAGGATGCACACAAATCATGATATGTATAGAGAGAGATATCAGACTTAGGTAGATAGATGGTGGAAGCCTCCAGCACACATACACTCTATTTTGACAGTGTGCAATCTGCACAGACCGCTGCAGAATTGGGATAAATAATAGAATAATTGAAATTTCTCATCCCCTGTTGCTGTCACATCCCGTTAAACTCACTGCAGGTACAAGGTGCATTGTCAATGCTGCTAAAACTACCCAGCACATTGGGTTACCATAAATAAGCGAAAGTATAAAAACAAATCGTCATCTCCCCAATGATGCTGGGGGAGGAAGGGAATAGGTGCTAAGCTTAGTATTAAGCCTTTCATTGCTGGTTCCACGGAAAGCAGCTGCACTGTCTCCAGTAACGTTAATGTGTATTTATACCAAATAAGATAACTGGATAAATACGGAACTTCTGGAGCAAAGTCTGTACCCTGTGATTTGACATCCAGCAACCGAATTAAAGATGGCAGCTTGAAACAATGCAGAATGCCAAGAGGAGTCCATATGAACTATGAAACCTAGCCTGGATCTAGTGTAAGAGTGGAGTGCACTTTGGAAAGAATTTGAGTCCATGGGTAAGAAGGTAACATTTTTACAATCACTTTCTGACAGTAACTGCACTTTATGTGATTTCAGTGCACAAAATATGTTACAGACAAATATAGTTCTTTTAGAAACCAACCTGACCCAAAGCACAAGGTAAGAAATATTACCTTTGTTATAGGACTTTTCCCTCATGATATAAAAGTTCTTTTAAAAGGCTATTGTAGGAAGTTGGCTATCTATAGTATAGCGAGCAGGACACAGGCTACCTTCTTGTTCAAAGCCACCCCGAAGTAGCAGGCTTCCACAACGTCAGCCTGCCCAGTGGGTAACTGACAGGAATGGGAGGGTTGTGAAACTTAAACGGTCTTTCATGAGACTTTAAAGAGGTCTGTATAAGGAGTGAACATTTTAGTTTGTTTTTATTTTGCCCAGACAGATTTGCCTTTAAATACCATTGGCCTGATCAAGCCATCTTCCTGGAGCTTTGGCAGCTCTGAGAGGTACTATAAATGTAACTATCGCCATAGCCCTGGAGAAAGTCTTTTGAAGAAATGGGTTTCATAATCATTTGGAATGCATTTAACATACGGAGCAACAGTCTGGGTGTCACATCTTCCAGCTGGTGGCCAGACACTACCATGGACTCAACCAACTGGCAAGTACTTCAGCCTACCAGCCCAACATTCTGCGCATGCATGGCCTGCGTGATTCTACGGCACAGCCTTGCAGCACCATCCCTGAGATCTGCAAGCAGAAGCACAGCCAGCTGAACTGCAGAGGAAGCCGTTCCCTGGCCAAGCTGGGAGGAGCTGTGTCAAGTTCATCTCAGCTGCCCTATTTTACACTGGAAATAGAAGGAATCCAGTTATCGCCTATAGGTTTTACTGCCCGGCTAGACTGCAGGAAGAAAGAGACTGTGGTTACGGCACAGACCTGAGTGTTAAGAGACCAGGGTTTAGTCTCAGATCTGCTGCCATTTTTACTGTGCGACCCTGGGCATGTCTCCTTGTCATGCCTCAGTTTCCTGTACAATAGTGGTAATGAATGATACTGACCTGCTGGTAAACTGCTTTGAGAGCCATGAACGGAGTAGGAAGGGTTTCTATTATACCCATAAGCCAGGAATATCAGTGCTCAAAAGGAGGCCTGAGTGGTTAATATCTGTACAGGACTCAAGAAGAAGGCACTATGTAAGTGCCAAGTGCTATTACTTATGCAGCCTGTAGGGTGGATTTCTGTAATTGGTTTGCCCATTTGCAATTCTGTGGCTAATTTGTAGTTATTTGCTGTCCAGCGTGCAGCTGTGCTATCACTCCTACAGTATTACAGTAAAAGACACGTTGCAGTGCCAGTTATACTGGTCACTTAGCAAACAGTAATGCCCCACTTTAGCAAGGTGATTATTAAGGGGTACTCTGACTTTATAACATAAAAAAATGGCTGTACAGTTACAGACTGATAACACCCAACCAGGAGTGGCATTGATTAAACGCTACTGGCAATCTCGCTGCTGGAATACCAATAATATAGGTCGCCAGCAGCTGTAATACTGGAGTAATTAATAATAATGCTTAATCTTTCCCTCTGATGAACAGCAGCAGAACTCGCTTCCCTCCCCCCCCCCCAATAAATCCTTCTGCTGCATGGGAAGTGGAAAGCTGCTGTCACAGTGCAAAGGAGAACACAGAGACCATTCCCCCCACCGCCAGGTGGAGGTCAGGTTAGCCACCCCACCCTTGCAAACTATCGTCTGTCTGCCCTGGTGTGCAATCCTCAGAGCTGAGCTCTGATCGTGAATGGAAGAATCTCCAACCTCTTGCCCTGCTACCCCCTGTGGCTGACGCTCAGCTCAACACTGACATCCTGCGAAGGAAGCTCTATCCAGCCACCCTAGCGTCTTTGAGGAAATAGGTAAAAGGGGATGGGGATGGGGCAAAAAGGAGATTCTCAGAGTAACACCTTCCCGTTATTGTGTATACAGCTATTAAAAAATAAATGTCTTTGTTTTCCAGGTACCACACCTTTGCATTTCTACTATTGGCAACCCCTAGCAACCAAAAACCATGAGGCAGCACCCACCCCAAATCAGGAGATCTAAACAAACACAATACATGTGGGGTTCTTTTTCTTTGTCTTCTGAATTTTGAATGTTCAGAGGGAAACTCGGGTTACATTTTCAAGCTTTCCTCTGCAACCAAGAGGGCAAGAAAATAACTATTTGTAAATTAAAGCTGAGATTCTCACTTAATCCCATACTTCCAGGAGCTAGGGCTTTAAGATCAACACTGAAACTGGCAAGATGCACAGTAACAATTCAGAGAGTTGGCAACACTGCATTTCTAAGAACTCTGTCTGTGTGCAAAGATGGCCTTTTTGTGCTGTGAGCTGATGCACTCTATTACAAAGGAGACACACATATTGTGCATTTTGTTACTTTTGTGCTTTGTTGTTGCTGGTTTTCTTTAATTGAAAATAAAAGGCGCATACGTGGAAAGTTTACGGCTGTGCTCTCATAGTACATTTCCCAGAAAAGAGGATACCATCCGGGTTAAAAAGGCCCAAATGTCACCTAATTCCAAAACAACAGGGATTCTCCATTCACATAGCCCTCATGATCCTGCAAGATCTATTTGTGCCCAAACAAATAAAAATGAACATCCCAACACACACACACACTTCATAGCTCTAAAAAGAGGGGTGTATTTAACCTGTGAAATTCCCTACCGCAGAAGATCATTAAGTCAAGGGAACAGTGGCCAGGTTTTTTAAAAAGTTCAGTATGGAGTTATGCCCACTAATCATATGTGCAGCTATGGGAGACACACTAACTATCCAGGCAATCAAGCCTCATGCTTCAGGAAGTAACATGATTATGACCAGGACCTGTGCTAGAGTTTTTCACGCCCTAGGCAAACGGCCATTTCGCTGCCCTGTGCGCCGCTCCCGGTGGAGCTGCCGCAGCCATTTCTGTGGAGGGTCCGTTGGTCTGTGGCTCCGGTGGAGCTGCTGCAGCCGTGCCTGCAGGAGGTCCACCAGAGCCGCGGACCAATGGACCTTCCGCAGGCAGGACTGCGGCAGGTCCACTGGATCCGCCTGCCACTACCCACCCCGCCCAGCAAAACGCCGCCCCCTGAAAATCCTGGCGCCCTAGGCAATTGCCTAGTTCGCCTCAATGGAAGCGCCGGCCCTGATTATGACAGAGGAGGATTTCCACCCCCTGTCCTGTATTAACAGGTGTGCAGAGTACATTGAGCGCCTTCTGGTGGTAGTTCAAGTCATAGCACTTCTTAGTATAGGAAGTATCTGTTGGACAACTCTATCCAGATCCCTTAGGAGGAAACTGGACCCTCAGCTACATTGTGCATTGGCAGGTTATTGCTTTCCTCTGAAGCATCAGGTACTTGCTATCGAGGGAGACAGAGTTAAAGGAATACAGGGTTTGACATACAAGAACACACACACAGAGAGTTGCTCTCTTCTGCTAGCCAGCTGTGTTGTCATGAGGAAGATTTGTTTGGTAGGCTTTATATTGGCCTGGCACCACTTCCTAAAGCCACAGAGGAGGGGGTTAGAGAGAGCAGAAAGAGGGCAGAAGGTACACCTGCTTGCCTGCCACCAAAACAGATGGGAATTTTATTTTTAGGCCTCTCATTAGGCCTGACAGAAAAATTGTAACATCACTTAAATCATAGTGAGCGAGTGGCACATTTGATGTTTACAGATTGTAGGTTAGGGGCACGAGTGCAGGACTTGGTGATAGTCACTGGATATTTTTGAATAAATGAGCTGACGCTGCAGCATTTGAAGCCAAGCCTTAGCTTCAGGACCACTAGACCGATAGACAGACAGGCGGAAACACTGGGTTGCCTCATGTGTCTCTCGGCATGAGAGCATCTAATAAATATTTCAGGACGAAGGTGCTTCGACAGAAAACGAGAATGCTTAGGGAACTGGTTATAGGATAGAAAGCTTTTGTCTTGCAGGAGGAGCTGGTTTGTACCCAGCCCAAGTCAGCAGTGACTGAGAGTTGTTACCAAATGACTAATGTGAAATTAGTTGGTGGGTCTCAGCCTGGCTTCCAATGGACAGACGTCCATATCCCCACAACCACTGCTGTCATTGTTACTAAGTATTTCCCTGGTCAACTGTCCCAGCAGAAGGGTCAAGGACTGAATCCATCTCTCATTGTCAGAGGCAGGGAGAGATCAGTGAAGGGTAGAAAAGAAAGAAGCCGGTGCAGGGTACACCCAGGTCTCAGACTTAAAATTTGGATTTGGATTTTGAACACCAGGGCCCAATGCTCCTGCTGTAGGATTCAACATGAGTTACTCTATCTAGTGATGGGAGACTCAAGCCTCCCCAAACCTTCTTGAAATGGAGCTTTGGTTCAGCCCATTACTAATACAGAGAGGCTAACCATAAAAAAGGTCTCAGGATGAAGTCTGGACTTCCAAAACCTTTCCTGATCCCGCAGAGGTGGGGGTTTGGCACAGATCCATCTCTAAGATGGAGCAAAGATTCCTAGATATCATGCATGGAAAATCGGCTTGTTCAGAGAGTCAGTGCTTAAATAACTACCCATCTCAGGGATACGGCAGTGAAAGGACCATTAGGAATAAGTATTACAATAATAATTCCGAGCATTACAGCTGAGCCTGTGTCAGTCAGAGTGTAGATTCTATGGTGATGGGTACTCAGAAATCCATAGGCAGAGAGACAAAGAGAGAGACAGACAAATAGGATTAGCTTGGATTGAACAAATAGATGGGCTTCTTTCAGTATCAGGGCACTGAACGAAGCCCTTCTCCTTCCTTCCCCTCCCCAGCCTCCTCCCTCCTGGTTGGTTTCATCATAGCTCCAGACTGCTTGAACAAGCGCCTGATAAGCCCACAGATGCCAACAGGAAGCGACGATGTTACAATAAGTGTCACAGGGAAAATGTCAACTGTATCATTATAATGAAGGTCATGTCTCCCTCACCGAGAAAGTAGTAGAGAGCTTAGGGCTTTGCACAATTCACATGTTATTAGGAGGATGTTGACACATGTAACTTCTACCTTACATGAGTCACTGCATAATGAATATGGAGAAAGCGCTGGCGGGGGCAGGGAAGGGCGGTGTGCCGCTACTCCAGCCCCAGCCTCTCCCAGCAGGGGGCATTGTAGGAAGCAGAACAAGAGTGCTGCACCCAGGCCAGGCTCCCCTAGCAGAAGGTGCTGTAGGGAACGAGGCAGGCATGCTAGCAGTGAGACGCCATCCCAAAGTTCCCTCTGGCAAATGACACTCGTGTACTCCATGTTAAACAGCTCGCTGGCAGTCTAATGTAGGGAATCTCCTCCTTTACAACACAGCCATAAAAATGATAAAAGGGGGACGGTAAAATATAAAAGCCTTGAATTAGTGGTCTAATGAAGTTTTAGTATTTTTTTTTAAATATTTTGTTCCGTGATGAGGAAATATATACTTTCCTTGGCTCCAGCTCACTCTGCGTGCTTTTTTAATCCACCAGAGAAAGACAGCAGAGAGTACAAAGTGTTCTTTTCTGTCCCCTCTCCATCTTCAAACCTGTCAATATTCTGCTCAATAGGGGATGATTTACTGGCGAGAACTTGCATGCGCGCACACACCCCCTCCTATATTAACAAAATGTTATTTACCCAAGCCCCGGTACAGCCAGAGGGAGAGAGGAGAAATCTCAGAGACCTGACTAACGGCTCGCCTGACTCACGGGTCACTGACTGTCCTACCATACAGCCTACTGCTTGCTCCCTGGGGTAGATGGCTAGAGACCAGTAGTTTTTATGAGGGCAATGTAAAAGCCCCAGGGACTGAGAAAAATGTGTGTAAAAGAGGGGGAGGGCAGCAAAAAAAAGAAAGAGCAGTGAAGACGTGGGATTGTTCAGGTTAATGGCTCACCAGGGGCAAGGGCTGAAGACAGTGGTTAGCCTGGCCTCAGAGGGAAGAAGAGGGGGTGTGGGAAACGAGCAGATGACTGTTGAAAGGTGCTAGTGTCCCTATTGAGAGTCCAAAGGTACATCGTGTTTGCTGCTGGCAGACTCGGAGTTTCTCTTCGGGCTCCCATTCCAACACTGCTGCAGTATAAACCCTGTGGTCATTGGCTCCGATTTGCACTCATGTGACAGGAGCTTGAACGAATTGCTCCGCACGGTCCTGTGCACTGCAGACCTCACCCACTTTGAGGACAGGGATGGGCCCGGCCAATCTGACCCATAGCACCAGACCCAGGGCTATTGCGGATCTCAGTGCTACATCTGAAGGGCTTTTAGGGGAGAGGGAAGGTGTATTTTGCTCCTTCCATCCATAGGGGCCACTCTCCTTTCTCTCTGCAATTGTAAGTGGGGAAAATTCAAATGTGGGCATCTGATGGGAAATAGGTTGATGTGCTAGAGGGAGTGGGCACAGTGGCTGATTCTATTTAGTCTGAATTGACCCCTCCATGCCAGCTGCATGAAATGTAGCCAGGAGTTCAGTGATGGCCTTGGGTTCATTCCCTCCCTGCTTCTGTTGTCAGCTCCTAGAAATATTCACCTCCTCCTTCCTGCCCAGGATTTTCAAACAACTAAAGCAGGGAGAGCCCCTTAAGAATCCAGCCCAGCTTTCCCATGGGTCCCATTGCAAGGGCATGCAGACCTTGAGGCAGGCTGATGTGTGTTTAGTAAAGCTGGTAGTTCTTTGCCTTCACACTGAGTCTCATTGACTTAATTCAAGGCTCCCTGTCATCTAGAGGCTCCACAGCAGCCCCCTCAGTCAAGAATGGCAAATGATGGACAGATTTCTGGGCATCTCTACAGCGGTAGCCTGGCCTGACAGTGAGATATTCTACCTGTGTACAGAAGGCGTGAAAGGATCACATCACAGCCCAAAGACAACCTTTGTAGGCAAAGTTATGAGCTGACACTCACGGTGTCCCCAATCTGCTGGCTTAGCAACAGGAGCATTGGCCACAATAGAAGCTCTGTGTGGAAAGGAGGAAGAGGTCTGAATTAGGGAAAGTGGAGAGGAAGACACACCAACAGCAAAGGAGCGGGGTCACTGAAAATAACTCTTCTAGGCTGTAAGCGCCCTCGCATGCATAATCTGGCCCCCAACCCATGGGACACCTTCCAAATCAAGAGTTCCAAAACTACAATGCTTCCTCAGATTTCTGACATTCAGCTGATTCATTCTGGAGAATGGAGAAGAGATTTATTTAAACAAATCTCAGTTTTAAGCAGAGATTTAAAAAAAAAAAAAAAAAAAAAAAAAAACTAAGGGCCCTGCAATTTGTGCCTGGCCTACCTCCTAAGTCATTGCACTCTGCCCCACATCCTAAAGTGCCCCACAGATTGCTCTGGGTGCAATACTCTCCTTTGCTTTCTGCCCCACCCTGTTGTGCAGTGCTTCTGCACATTGTTAAACAGCTGCTGCACTCCCTCCTCCCCGTTCCCAGAAGAGGTTGCATTTCAGGGATGAGTACTGGGATCTCTACATGTTGTCTGTAACGTGGTTTGTCTGATTTTGGTGAGAGGCTAAATAACTGAAACCTTCCCTACCTTTGCATCAAGGTGTTGCATCATCATGTCACTATGACACAAAGATTATCCTCTGGTTTAGAGCTGCCCTGCATTGTAGAAGCCAATTAGGTATAAATGGCTAGGAAGAGGGGGCAGTGGGATCCCCGTAGCCTGGGTGGAGATGGAAAGGAGGAAATGGCAGCATTGTTCATTTACGAACACCCATGTTCAACACAAGAACTACTGTGAATTTCCTTTGGTTCCTCTAGCCCCAGCCAGGCAACCTTGCATTCTGACTGATGGTCATTCAGAGCATCAAGCTGTCATAACATTTTTCCCAGATTTGGACCTTAGTGTCCAAAATATGGGTGTTAGTATGAAAACCTCCAAGCTTAGTTACCAGCTTGGACCTGGTAAAGCTGCCACCACCCAAAAAATTAGAGTGTTTTGGGGCACTCTGGTCCCCCCAACAACCTTCCCTGGGGACCCCAAGACCCAAATTCCTTGAGTCTTACAACAAAGGGGAATAAACCATTTCCCCCCCCCTCCCTTCCAGGTGTTCCCTCCCTGGGTTCCTGGAGAGATACACAGAAGCAAGCTCCGTGAATCTAAACAAAGGGACTCCACCCTCCCTATTTCCAGTCCTGGAAACAGAAGTACCGAGAGGTCTAATCCCCCCCCCCTTCACCCAGAGGGTATGCAAAGTCAGGCTTAGTAAATCTAACACAAAGAGATTTTCCCCCTGACTTCTTCCTCCCACCAATTCCCTGGTGAGCTGCAGACTCAATTCCCTGGAGTCCCCACTAAAGAAAAACTCCAACGGGTCTTAAAAAGAAAGCTTTATATAAAAAGAAAGAAAAAATACATAAAAATGGTCTCTCTGTATTAAGGTGACAAATACAGATTCATTTGCTTAAAAGAAAAAAATGAATAACCAGCCTTATCCAAAAAGAATACAATTTAAACATTCCAGCAACTACACACATGTAAATACAAAAAAAACAATATAAACCTTATTGCCTTACTATTTTTGTACTTACAACTTGGAAACAGAAGAGATAGAAAAATCACTGGAGATAGAAAAAGCTGGAGATAGAAAAATCACTCTCATAGCAGAGAGGGTCAGACCCAAGACAAAGAACAAAGAACTCACACACAAACTTCCCTCCACCCAGATTTGAAAAGTCTTGTTTCCTGATTGGTCCTCTGGTCAGGTGTTTCAGGTTACTGGTGTTACCCCTTTACAGGTAAAAGAACATTAACCATTAGCTATCTGTTTATGACACAAGCCTTCTCTGGCAGAGCCCTAGAAACTGCCAAAGGGCTATATCCATGATTACCACACTTTGGTACCAGTGAAATAAGTAGGTCAGCAGCAGAGGCTCACAGGCTTCTCCCTTGGCTCCAGAACTGCAAGGTAGTGCAGAATTGACTGGTTTCTGCATTTCAGTCTCCACTTGTTTATTTTAAATTTGCCAGGGGATTTAGTACTCATGCAAGTCAGGGATCAATATCACTAGTCTGAGCCAGGCAGAGCTCTGGGCAAGTTCTCCCCCTCCCCCCGATGCTTCTGCCAACGACAATACACCTCAATCCTGACCTCAGCACCACCCCCAGCTATCAGAGGCTTGGTGTCCCTCCACAGCCCAGCCAGTGCAGTTCAATCCTGACCTTTGAGTCCCACTGCCACCCATTCCAGACCTGGGCTCGTCACATAGCTCTGCCAATACACTTCAGTTCTGACCTTGGCTTTCTTGAGCTGAGGTTGCAGTGTTGAGATGGGCCAAAAATGAGGGAATTAAGATTAAATTCATCACATTCATTTTAATCTGCAATCCTAAACCATGCTTCACTTTATGGGACAAAAAAATAAAAATAAATAAGAGCAAGAGATAGAATGAGTTCAAATGCATCAGTTGCAGATTGTTAATATGACCAACCTATCTTGTGCTACTTATATTTTATGTGGTTTTCTTTTGAGAGGTTTTTGTACAATGGCCATTACAATAAATGATTCACCACGACAGTAAAGGATCCAGGAAAGTTATCTGAGTTCATCTCTTAGAGCATCAACGATCCTAAAGAGAGTTTTCAGGTTACTTGACCTCCCACCCCAGCACTCCTCTAAAAAAACCCAACACATGCCTTTCTTAAAGGATCATTGTCACAGGAATCCTTTTTAGTTTTCAAAAACCATCTCCAGGCCTCCTGATTATTTCAAGGGGCCAATTCATGTAGTCTCACTGTGCCTCCATTCCCCATCTGTAAAATGGTGATAATAGCATTTCCCTGACTCACTGGGGCACTGTAAGGATAAATTAGAGACTGTGAGGTGCTTTGTATCTACTGCTGAAAAGCTCCATATAAGAGCTAGGCATTATTGCACAGGTTGAACTTATAGTGGTGATGAGGATAGTATGGCCTGGCTGGTAATACAGGTGGGGGAGGGTATGATCAAAGGTCATTTTGTGGCAGCTTTTCACCTTCCCAACTCTCTGGGAGCCTGCCAGGCTTCTGTTACAAGTCCAGGAAGCCCGGGGGCTGCTCTAATTGGCTCTTGGCTACCCACAGCCTAGAAGCTGAGGGTAGTCGAACAGCAGCAGCTTTCACTCATACTCCTAATACTCTGCCTACATTGGGGGCTGCTATAAGCAGTGGAATAGAGCCAGCTATGCAGGAAATGACTGTGCTGGGGGTATTCAGAAGGAAAAGCACCCCCAAAACACAGTAGGATTACACCCACCCACCCAAGGACAGGCCTCCCTGAGTTTAGCTTAGAGGTTCTGATGTTCAAGGCTCACAGTGGTCTAGCTTCAGAGCTGTGAACATTAACCCCAAGAGGATCGTGCCTCCTCAACTGAGAGCAAGGGCTGGTCCCCACACTGGCTTAATATAAGGTGTGATTTTAAACTGAGTTAGTTAAACCAGTGCAAAAGTCTGCTTAGATGTTCTTATCTCAGTTTAAGATTAGTTTATCTCAAGTAAGTCTAAATCATTTAGGACCAGGTTTTAATTAAACTGAAGTAGGAGTATCCTCACAGTCTTTTGCACTGCTTTAACTAAAGCAGAGTGTATTTACATGTAGACAGCCAGGGACCACCTGCTTTCTGTCAGCTAGCAACTACTTCTCCCTGTGAGGGTGTTTCTGTCAGCTATTGCATCTGGAGGTGTACGAGGGAGGGAATACTACCAACTGTCAAATTTTAAAGGTGACCAGATGAGGCAGCAAGCAAACCTACTAAGACAGGGAATTGAACAGACATTTATTATCAGTCAAATTGGTTACTGTTTTGGGGCAGTTGGCTCTGAGCCAGGTCTCAACAATCAAGTCACATGCTAATCAATAACAGTTTTATTGAGAGTGACAGGATAGAGCTAAGATGGAAAGATTCCAGAGGGAAAGGAGGGTGAATGGAGTGGGGGCGAGAGGGAAGAGAAGGGAAGCCTGGAAACAAAGTCTTCAAAAGAGTAATGAATTCTGATCGTTATGGCCATCTCCTCAGATTTTCAAGATTATACATCAGTTAGCCACATCCACCCTATTAGCATTCATTCTGGGACTGAGTCCCGGTGGGAATTGATCAGCGGAAGCCCATTACTGTTCTACAGGAGGGCTCAGACCTGGAGGAAGCAGAACAACAGGCCTTGCATGTTCCTAATCCCATGGAAAAACATGCGAGAAGGGAGCACAGACCTTGGGAGATGGACAGTCCTTTCAGAGCCACCCATCTCCATTGCTGTCCCTTGTGCACATGGCAAAGGGCTAGGGGATAGATGGCCTGCAAATCCTACATATAAGTATACAGTAAACGCCAAGGAACATCCTCCCACAACTCAGACAATGAGGGATCCCTTTTGGCCTTCCCACAGGCCTTGTCCTCCTCCAGCTATGCCAACAAGGTCACTGATGGCGCCCACACAACTCCAAAGTCTCCAACAGCCGCAGAGAAGGAGTTATGGTCCCCTTTCAGGGCGATGCTGCAAGACTATGCTGCTTTTCCTTCCCCGTGCACTATTCCATCACCTTGGTCATGGCGAAAAGCTGCAGAAGGTTCTCTTTCTGCGGCTTAAGTGGAGGGGAACCTATGATCCTTTAGCCATAGACACTAGTGAGACGAATTGCTTTTTTCTACAGCTGGTCAAAACTGGTAAACTGGCCTTCCCTAACCCCCATTAAACAAAAGGGGTTTGGCTGACTGATTTTTTTTTAAAATGCAAAGTTTCTAAATGAAATGTTTTAGTTTGAAGTTTTTTATTTTGTTTTGGTGGAGGAAATCCCACTGTCGCTTACATTTTAGATTCCTCCCCCCACCATCCTCTCTCTCTCTCTCTCTCTCTCACACACACACACACACACATACACACACTCCCCCCCCCCAAAAAAAAAAAAAAAAACTGGAGGCAAAGTAAGAGTGAGAGAAGGGGGGGAGGGAACCACTTTCTCTTGCTTTTTTTTTTTTTCCATTTTTGTTATTTTATGTTACCTTCTCTCACTACTTAACTCCCCCATTCCCACTATTTTTCTGTGGAGGAAAAAAGTGAGAGAAAAGTGAAAAACTGAGACGAAGTGGGCATTTACCCACAATTTAGAAATAAGAGATTTCAAAAATGCCCCCAAAATTGTTTCTCCCCCCAAAATGTTTCATTTTGAATTAAAAAAAAATCACCCAAAACAACAAAAAAAAACCCAAAAAACAAAAACAAAAATCACAGAAGTTTGTTTTCTGTGGAATCCTACTTGTCAGCAACAACCAAAAGCTTTGCACTTAAACAGTTTTGACCAACTGTACTCTGTGCTCTTTGGTTGGTGTTACCACATCTCACCTCAGGTGCTGGAGAGAGCACAGTGTTGGAACGGGGCAAGGAGGGTGGCTCAGAACAAGGGCACTGAGATATTAGGAAAGGAGAAGGCCAGCATCAGATAACTTCCCCTAACCATTAAGTGTGAGCACATTTATGCATGAGAAAACACAGTCTGAGGCCAAGGTCCCATTGGGGTTTGTGTGAGTGGAGTGATCCCTTAACACAAGCACAGAATGCTTCCCCTTCATATCACAAAATTGCCTGACAATTCAGAGGCCCATGGGACAGCAACAAGGGGCATTCTGCTCCTTCTCATTCCCTCCCCTCATACCTGCTGCCTTCCCCTTTCACTTTCCATCAGCAATACTCTGGGCAAGGAGGGAGTGGTGTCTCAAGAGTCCTTTGTCAAAAAAGGACATCACCAAACTGAAGGGAGGGTTAGGTGCGATTTTGTGATGGAGTCACCCCCTCTCTGGGTGCTGCTGAACCTTCCCTACCAGAGTGAGGAGTGAGGGGCATTCGCAAAACTGTGTGGGGAGCCCAGGACTGGAATAGCAGGACAGGGTGCCCGTCAAGGGTGAA
Organism: Gopherus evgoodei; assembly: GCF_007399415.2. Lineage (NCBI taxonomy): Eukaryota > Metazoa > Chordata > Testudines > Testudinidae > Gopherus > Gopherus evgoodei. Next base: position 208,401,980 of record NC_044322.1, read on the forward strand.
GGGCACTGGTAGAGCTGTGCAAATTTTATGCAGGAAGCCTGTCCAACCTATAACTATAGTTTACAAGCATAATCAGCCTGTCAGTCAGTCAGTTTCATGGCCACAAACACTGTACCCTAAATTTAGCAAACAGAACTCCTTTAGATGTAAACAATTACCTATAAAAGCAGGTTAATGTTCCACATCTGCTTTTATCTACCAAACCCTTACCCACACAATCCTTGCACTATGAGGGTCTTTTCATTGTGAAACATGAACTCCATGAGCTTGTCCTGGGTCCCTTTTGTCCATCTTTGAAAGCTCTTCAAGTCATCCCACGTTTAGGACCCAGTCGCACTGTAACGGTACTGACATGTAAATACAACAGCAGGCTCGTTCAGTAATGACCAGGTTCCTGTGCCAATTACACTAGAGTGGGCTGGTGATGACACCATTAGCTGTGCTCCACTCTGCTGCTATGAAGTTATAGCCATGAAACTTGCACTCTGCACTGAGATAACAGCTTTGGCTTTATTGTGCTATAGCAGGAGGTTTCAGGCAGAGTAAGAAAGCATTAACTCTGCCATGGCATCAACATGATCCGTGGAAGCCTATATTATCAAGGCCTGACATTAACGACTTGCTGTCAGAATAGCAGCTGGAACTTTGAGCAGCACAATAGCCCCCCTGGATTCCCACTGTTACATCTTTATCATTCTTCCTTCTCCCCCGACCTGCTCCTTCTCATTCCCTCCCCTCATACCTGCTGCCTTCCCCTTTCACTTTCCATCAGCAATACTCTGGGCAAGGAGGGAGCGGTGTCTCAAGAGTCCTTTGTCGAAAAAGGACATCACCAAACTGAAGGGAGGGTTAGGTGCGATTTTGTGATGGAGTCACCCCCTCTCTGGGTGCTGCTGAACCTTCCCTATCAGAGGCCATGCATCCCTGAGGCTCCTCCTAAACATACTTCGGAAGAGCAAAAATGTTCTTTTTGGGTGCCATCTAATCCACTCCGATGGTCTGTGGTTAACTTTCCCCTTGGGGAGAACCTCCCCAATTCCCTACAGGGTGATGACCCCAGCTGAACTCTGTGCTGCCCTAGCAAGAGGCCTGGGAGAGTTTTGGGGCCAAAGCATAAATCTGCCAGCACAGTGCAGATGTAGAGCACTTGGTTTGCCCAGCGGAGGTGCATCCTTGTTTGAGAGTTGCGCTGGCCGGGGGAGGGGGGGACATGGCAGGGGAAATAGGAGAGACACCATTTGTTCTTTAAACAGGAAAGCACATCATCAATAGATCTCCAGCCCCTCATCACTCTCAGCAGCACACACATCCCTGGAGCAAAGAGTTTTATCACAAGCTATGCAGTGTAGAGGGAGAATTTTTGCAGGAGGCCTTCATTAAAAATACTGTCTTGTGTGGCTACATCTCTCACTCAGATCTTCCTTGTGGATCTGCTTTTTTCCTTCCCTCTCCAACATCTCTCTTTCATTTAGTGCCACCTTCCACTCTACACGCTGTTTTTTTCCCCACCACTCCCCTATCGTTGGTGCGTGTCCCTCACTTTCTCTCCCCTCCATGGGTGCCTCCACCTTCTTTGCTATTTGTAAGGGGACTGTTATCCCCTTACTAAGATTCAGTGGAGGTGTTTTGGTTGCTAGCTCCCAGCACTAAAAGAGGAGGGATCGATGGCAAATCAGGACCCTGAGACTGACAATCCCCAGAAACAATGGAGAGAGGTCAATGCTCCAGGTCAGCCTGATTGACAGGGCGGGCAGGCTAATCAAAGAGACAAAAGGCCAGGGTGGGTCCTGTCCTCCTCTGTGTGAGCTGGAATTGCCTGGGTCAGACAGGGTGGGGCCGGCTAAGGCAAGAGTAGGGGCCCAAGCTAAGCTGCTGGGAGCAGAGCTGCAGCCCAAAAAGCTAGCGCACAGCCCAGAGAGAGCAGACCTGCCCTGGGAGGGGAGCTGCAGCAACCAGAGCCAGAGGGGCCAGAAAAGCAGCCCAGGAAGCCGGTGAGACCTGAGAGAGAGACACACAGAAGCAGCCTGCAGAGCAGACCTGCCCTGGGAGGGGAGCTGTAGCAACTGGAGCCAGAGAGACCAGAGAAGCAGCTGCTCAGGGAGCTGAAGGCAGAGCAGCAGCAGCAGCCGTGCTGAGGCAGTTTGGAGCTGGGGCTGGAGCAGTCCGGAGCTGGGTGCGGTGAGCAGCTCCGGAGAGCGAGGGGGACCCTGGGCAGTGGGCTCAGCACAAGGAGATGCCTCAGCCAAGAGGCTCTGCAGGCCAGATTTGGAGGGGGATCATAACCCTGACAGAGCAGGGGTGACACTGGGGAGAAGGGTCCTGCGACCCAGAGCCTGAGAGAGAGTGTGGCCACCACCAGAGCAACTGTCTGACCCGCAGCGTCCCTGCTGCACAGCCAGGGCCTGAGAAGGAGGCCTGGGACCTAGAAGGAACAGACTGTGAAGTGCCCTGATGTCCAGAGACACTGTTTGTGATGGTCCCTGCCACAGAGCGGGGTGATGTGTTCTCCTTTAACCATTCCCATTTTTCCTTATTCTTTTTTAAAATTAATTGTTAATTAAATAACTTGTATTTGCTTTAGATTGTATGATGTGATCAGTGGGTCAGGGAGGTGTGCAGTGCAAAGAGAGTACCCCGGAGTGGGGACACCCTAGCCCCTGTCCTGGGTGGCCACAGCAGGGTTGGGGGTTGAGCCCCCCAGGAATCCTGGACCCAGCCTTGTTGGGGTTACGAGGACTCTGCCAGACAGGAGAGTGGAAGAGGAGTCCTCAAGGGCAGAGAGGCCTCTGGGCAAAGGAAGTGGGAGCGAGGACTCAGATCCTTTCGCTAGCCCACTTCACCGGGGTAGTGCAGAAGCCAGGAAAGTTCCCCACAATAGCGGGACCATTCCCCCGCTTACATATTTATAATTGATTATTTAACACCAGCAACACATCCCTGCTCACAGGATTGACTCCTGCTGTTTCTCTGTACAGAGAAAAGGGTAGCCATGTGCTTTTACTCTGAATGGTTTTCACTTTGGATGACAGAAAAACAAAACCCAACAAGAAGGAACAAAAGTTAAGTCTCCATGCAAGAAAAGCAGTTTGAGAGTGTGTGTTAGCTTCTGTTCCCTCTGTAATAGGCAACAGTCTATCAGGTTTGATCAGCTATTTGACTGATCACAAAATGGCAGACTGAATGGATAATCATGCAACAATAAAAAGGTGCAGTGCACACAACACCACGATATAGCTATGTACCCAGCCTTCTCTCTCTGCCCTGTGCTGGACTGTCAGTGTCAAACCCTGTAACAATTTTCCAGAAAAAGTCAGCTGTCTCTTTAATATGTAGCATCCTTGTGGTCCTGCTAACAGCAGAGCCATAGAAATGTATTCCAGCAACCTTCTGAGCCCTGCGACTCGTGACTTGTGCTGAATCCTTGGGACGTGCTGTGGACTATGTCTTAATTAACAGCAGAATTAAAAGATCACTGCGAGCCAAACACAGAGAGGCACACACAGGGCAAGTGAGCATCAGTGGACTGAGACAACCAGTTTCTCACATGCTCCCAGCAAAATTGAACACAGAGAACACAGAGAAAGCTGGGATTTCAGGAGGAGGAGAGGGGCAGCAAATTAAAGGCCTATGAGCCTTATTTTCCTAAGTATTGCTTTAATGAGGTGCCCCGGGTGTCTATTACCTGACCATGGCTGACTTCCCATATACACCCCACACAGCGGGCATTAGCTTTCACCCACATGGCATTTGTCAAAGAAACCATCAGAAGGCATATTGAAAAAAGTGTACTGAGAGATACTAGTTTTGTTGTTGGCAAAATCATCATGAAAAATGACTAAATCTACTTATTCATCTTGAGGATGATTGCAACTTGTTCAGGCATTTCTGAGAATATGTTCATCATCTGAAATTAATTTATTTGCCAAAGAATTTATTGTGAACTAGTGTTCTGGCTACCAGTCACTCACAAAAACTGTTCATTTTCACTGGACTTGACTTGCTTCTTGTTATACCTAGCATGTCAGGTCACCTGAGTCACATGATATTGTTACTGGATGACAAACACTTCAAACAGGAAAATGGCAAATAAAAAAATGCACACTCAATAATTCATGTTAAAATTCAGCATCCACAAAGGCCACCAAGCAGCAATCTGAATACGGACAAAACAACAAATAAGGCAACTCCACAATTAACAGCAAACTGAACTTTACCACTTCTAGATACAAAAATACTTGAGAGTCAGTCACTTTTTGTATTAATTTGACCAGCTCTGCTGGCTGGCTAGCATCAGGAATTGCAGAGGCACTAAAATGAAATTGTGGGAGAAGGATATATGGGTTTTGACAAAACTAATTCACTTTGAGGGCTAGGTCAGTCCTTGTTTTCTTTATACATATGTGCGGTACCTGGGTGAAATCTCTTTTTGTCTCTAGGATGTTTTTTTGTCTCCTGGGCTGCAGAGCTTTACAGATAGCATTTTCAAAAGCACTCAGCATCAGCCCAAACCCTCACTTCAGTGGGAAAAGAGGTAAGCCAACAGCGAGTGTTGTTGAAGATTCCACACCAACATATATTTGGACCACATCTCTCCTACTCATTTAGCAAAGTCTGAAGAGTATCAAACTGCAACTCTCCAATTTTTGTTGGATCCTGTCATGGTATAATTCCCCACCCTGAACCTTAGTGTCCAAAAGATGGGGTACCAGCATGAATTCCTCTAATCTTAATTATCAGCTTAGAACCTGTAGCGCTGCCACCAACCAGGAATTCCAGTGCCTGGTACACTCTGGTCCCCGCAAAACCTTGCCTGGGGACCCCCAAGACCCAGTCCCTCTGGATCTTAACACAAGGAAAGTAAACCCGTTCTCTCACCATTGCCTCTCCCAGGCTTCCCCTCCCTGGGTTACCCTGGAAGGTTACTGCAATTCAAACTCCTTGAATCTTAAAACAGAGAGGAAAATTCACTTTTTCCCCTCCTTTTCTCTCCCCCCTCCCAGACTCTCTCTGAGAGAGAAAGTAATCCTAACACAGAGAGAAAATAACCTCTCTCTCCCCTTTCCCTCCTTTCTCCCCACCAATTCCCTGGTGGATCCAGACCCAGTCCCCTGGGGTCTCACCAGAATAAAAAAACAATCAGGTTCTTAAACAAGAAAAGCTTTTACATTTTAAAATTAAATTAAAGAGAGAAAAAACAGTGAAAATTATCTTTGTAAATTTAAAATGGAATAGGTACAGGGTCTTTCAGCTATAGACACTGGGAATACCCACCAGCCTAAGTATACAAGTACAAATTAAAATCCTTTCAGCAAAATACACATTTGAACTCCTTCCAGCCAAATACACATTTGCAAATAAAGAAAACAAACATAAGCCTAACTCGCTTTATCTACTTAGTACTCACTATTCTGAACTTATAAGAGGCTGCATCAGAGAGATTGGAGAGAAACCTGGTTGCACATCTGGTCCCTCTGAGCCCCCAGAATGAACAACCACCAAAAACTAACAGCACACACAAAAACTTCCCTCCCTCAAGATTTGAAAATATCCTGTCCTCTGATTGGTCCGCTGGTCAGGTGACAGCCAGGCTCACTGATTTTGTTAACCCTTTACAGGCAAAAGAGATATGAAGTACTTCTGTTCTATTAACTCTTACTTATCTGTTTATGACAGATCCATAAACTAGATCATGGTTTAACGTATACCTCAACCAACCACTGTCAGAGAGAGTGATGTGAAACCACCGTTCAGGGAAGCACATATCTGAATTCAGTTAGTTGGAAAAGCTTCTGGAAGATAATGGGATTTGGCCTCAGCTGGCAAGGGATTGCTTGAAGACTGGCACATGCTTCATTCACCATTGTGCCAGAAACTGCTCCACAGATCACCAGTGGTTCATGGAGCACCGAATTAGATAGATTATTGGAATGAAAAAAAGAGTGATTAAAAAGGCTTTCAAGAGGTTGAGGTGGGGGGAGGTTATGGATAAAGAATAGTGTTAAAATGGCCTACTCCTTGGTGTGAAGCGGATAGATTGGAGCAGTGTTGAGGAGGTGGCCTCTCCTCTCTAATGAGCAGAGAATGACTTACATGGATGGATGGAGGAGAGACATTTTCATTGTGGGAGTCTTTCTGAATGTTTGATATGGCTGGTGGGAGAAAAGGTTTCGTGGAGACAGATGACAAGCTCTGCAATTTCCACAATCAAGGTCATAACATCTATTACAGTTATTTTTATTGAAGCCAGTCTAGACATTTAAATACAACCCCAGTTCACTTAGCTAACCAGAGATCTACAGACAAAGAGGGCAATCAGGTTATTCTTTGCATGAGAAGAACCTGCCTGGAATTCTTGGGGGGTGGGGGGGAAGGGTGTCAATCAACTTTGGTCAAGATTTTCGAAAGCAGATGCCCCCCAGTAGGCTCTTAAGTTCATATTTAGGTACCAAATAAGTGAGTGAAAGGCATTTAATAAGAACAGCCATACTGGGTCCAACCAATGGTCCATCTAGCCCAGTATCCTGTCTTCCAATGCCAGATGCTTCAGAGGGGATGAACAGAACATGCAATCAGATGATCCATCCTCTGTTGCCCATTTCCAGCTTCTGGCAAGGGACATCACCCCTGCCCATCCTGGCTAATAGCTATTGATGGACCTATCGTCCATGAACTTATCTGGTTCTTTTTTGTACCCTGTTATAATCTTGGCCTTCACAACATCCTCTGGCAAAGAGTTCAACAGGTTTACACTGTGTTCTGTGAAGTAGTACTTCCTTTTGTTTTAAATCTGCTGCCTAATAATTTCATTTGGAGACTCCTGGTTCTTGTGTTATGTAAAGGAGTAAATAACAACACTTACTTATTCACTTTCTCCACACTAGTCATGTTTTTATAGACCTCTATCATATCCCCTCTTAGTTGTCTCTTCTCCAGCTGAAAAGGCCTAGTTTTATTAATCTCTCCTCACATGGAAGCTGTTCCATACCCCTAATCAATTTTGTTGCCCCTTTCTGTGCCTTTTTTTAATTCCAGTATATCTTTTTTGAGATGGGAGACAGCATCTGCATGCAGTGTTCAAGATGTGGGTGTACCATGGAGCAGCTCCTTCTGAAATTGATGGGATCCTTTGGGTGCTCATCACTTATTTAGATGCCTAAATATGGATTTAGGTGCCTAACTTTAGGAACCTAGGTTTGAAACTCTTGACATTCTGCCACATCTCTTGGAAGGAAAGGAATCAGAAATGTGCATCCAGTAGGTCTCTCTCCTGACCTCCATTACCATCCTGGGAGACGGACAGTGCACCTGTGAGGGGATGGATTGATTGGTGGTTCATAGCTGCAGCAGCTTCGGCTGCTAGGACCAGCTGGCATCATAAAGGCCATCTCAATCTGGCTTTTATCAGAAGGAACTGAACAAGCTTATCCGGGAGAGATGCAGAGGTTAAGAAATCCATCACATTTTTATCGTTTTTGATAAGTCATGACATGCCATCTTTCATCTTTTGGTAATGTAGTGCCTGCACGTTGGCTCACATTATTCTGTCAGCTCCACTTTCACTCCCTCCTCCCCTGCACTATTTGGCCTGTTGCTACTAAAGATTGTAAAGATTCATGTCTGCAAAGGAGAGATGGGCGCCAGAGAGAAAAATACTAATAGACTCATGACTATCAGACACATGATGACCATGCCCATCACCTCCTTCTGTTGCAGCCATAGGTGTTTCTGTTCAGTGAGGTTCATTTCTGATTCTGGAAAGCAGGAGAAACTAGTTGAAGATTAGGGAGAACTTCCAATCTTCAGGACATTTTCAGCACAACACAACCTCCTCTGGTAATGCAGAGAGAAAGCTCAGGATCCAGACTACACACCATCAGATCTACAGGGCCATTATCTTAACATTAAGGTGGATTTATCCTATATTACCAGAATCTGCAGGAAGGGTCTGGTAGCATTAGCAGGATGGGTGAGATTGGGTTAGTTCTTAAACTTTGCCTGTCCTTGCTGGTACCTCCCTGTTTGAAAATGACTGGTAATTCTCCTTTTGGGCAGATCTAGAGCGAACTCTTGGATTTAAAAAAAAAAAAAAATCTAGGAAAGTTAAGAAAGGGAAATTGTTGAATCGAGAGGGGATGTTTGCCCTCTGAATCAGTAGTGTACTGAAGCCCCGTTGATGTGTAAGGTAAGAGGCATTGTGCTACTGGAGGTGTTGTCTTTCCAATAAGATTTGAGTTCTTGATTACTTGTGGTCATGGCAGATCCCCTGGAACTTTTAGAATCTAATAATGCCCCAGCAGTTATTTGGATAATTATTGTATATTCTGCCATCTTAAAATCCCCCCTCCAATTTAACTTAGATACAGTTTCCTTCACTTCTTGGGCTACAATTACTGCTTAGCTTTCTTATCTGCTGTTAAACAGCTGCTGTGTTTTATCCAAAGCTGGCTCTAATTTGGTGATGGGAGAAGGGACTCCTGGCTGCAAGAGAGCTTGATGTCATTTGGGATGACCCCTCCCCCCCCTCCCAATTTAATCAGGAATATATAGTACAAGTCATGGATTGATCACAGGGCTGTGGATTTTTGCTTACTGCCCAGTGACCTGTCCATGACTTTTACTAAAAATACTTGTGACTAAAACATAGCCTTAATGATCATCACCAGCACCACCTCCATTCGGCTGCTGAAGAATCTGGTTTAAAAACAGGAAAGTTCAGAGACCACTGCTTATCATGCTAACCAGTACTGTCTCATTGTTCCCTAGGCTTCTCCTATTGGCCTGCCTATCTCCATGTTGTCTCTTCTCTTATACAGAGGTGCTGAAACTAGGGGTGCTAGCAGTGTCACTGGCTTGAGGGGGTTTCCATCATATACAGGGTATGCAGTTGGGTTCAGTGGTTCTCAGCACCCCACCTATACAAATTGTTCCAGCATTGCCGCTCTTATACCAACACCAGGAGCTCTTTGGAGCAGGGATCAACTTTTTGTTCTGTGTTTTTACAGTGCCAAGCGTTAGTATATAGACTTGTTTTTCAGCCAGAGATAGAGTATCAAAAGTCAAATCCCAAATTCTTATATTATTACTAATATGTATGAAGAACAAAAAAGACAATGTGTTGCATTTCCCACAACCAGATGGGGCTTTTAGTACAATGAGAAAAGAGAAGGGATAAGAAGGAACGAAAGCTGTTACAGAGTATGGTGGGAGTAGACTATACGAGCATGCACTGGAAGGCTGCCTGGCTCTTCTCTCAAGCCAAGATCAAGCAACCAGTCAGGATGGACAAGGGGGGATGGGGGAGAGGAATAAGAAATACTAAAAGCCTGGCCTTGGCCAGAGCATAACCTAACTCCTTATCACTCCCACAGGATACAAGAGAGATGGGACAAAGACCCCAGACTCACGACGGTCCAAAATGGAACACGACCATAAGTTGTAACGGGTGTCACTAGGGCGTGCACTGCGGGTACATTTAGGCCCGCTAAGGAGGAGGGAATGGGGCCACAGGCAAAGCTCTGCAGCATCAGAGCTGGGAATGGAACACTGGGAAACAGACTCTGCCGGCGTGTAAAGCAATGAATATGTTTGCTCAGAACTAACCCCAATAAACATTCCATTGCCTGCACTTCGTACTTCTGTCCTTCTGCTTTCTGTCTGTGTGACAAGAACATGTGGAGGGGGTGAAGGGAAAACCCTCTAACACTTAGCATAATGGGATCCTGGCCCATGACTGGGGTTACTAAGTGCTACCACAAAACAAACAAAGCTCTCTGAGAACTGAGGATGTGGAGTGGGGACCTGAACCGGAGGATAAATATTAACTGTAAGGTCATCCCCTGCCCTATTTATAGGATGAGGAAGAGAAAGAGGCTGACAAATTGTGGAGACTGGGGAGGGGGGGCTTGGCGAAGAAGTGTAGTGATGCTATGTGGGGGCAGGGGTGCATAGTGATGAGCAGGAGAGGGAAGGCCGCTCCCATGGAACAGCCTGTCATGTAAACAAGTTGTCCCTTTGACGTGCTCCCCTCCAAGGCACCAAAGCATGAAGTGGGAGACGTATTTCAAGCTGAACAGGTGATTTGTAGGTGCTAAGTGTTCATAAAAACACGATTAAAGAGCTTTCCCACAACAGGGTAGTAAATCATTCCCCACCTGCAGAGCTGAGTGCCACACGGGCAAGACTGCTCCTCCGACCCTGATTAAATAAAAGGATGGCTCAGTGAGACTGAGCTAAAGTTAGCTGACAGCTCCTGAGTGAACTGCTGCTGCTGATGGCTAATTTTCTCCCCAGGGAACCTATGTAAAGGTTTGTAATTAAAAGTGGTAAGAGGCAATCAAACCTATGAAGAGCCAGCGTCATCTATCTGCCTTCTCCAACAGCATTCCCTTTTCAGCCTGCAGGTCAAAGTGAGACCCTTCTGAAGGGCTGTGGTTACCGTAAGGCGGCTCCATGGCTAGAAATGCTGGCCTTGGTCCTTTTCCTGTGTGCAAAGGAAAGAAAATACATCCAACCTCATCTTGGCAACTACAGAATGCCAAACAGGTTGGGATCATTGTCACAAATCTTTATCAGAAGCTAGACCAGTTTGAGGTTTGCAGAATGGGTGATAGAAGCCAGGAGACCTGTCTCCCAGTCCCTTCCCCTTAATCACACAGATGCTAAGGTTAGGAAAATAGGTTGTATTTTGAACATGACCTATTTACTAGTCTAGACAGGACCCAAAATAAATTAATGTAAAGGAAATTTAATGAGACTATCAGATTTTTAGAGGGTTTTCCTATGCTGTATTATTCACTCTTTGGATTATTAGAGCAGAGAAAGTTAAAGATCTAAAGTTACTTATAACAACCCATTGCACTTTGTTTTAGGGCCTTTTTTCTTTTTTTATAATGTTTCACAGTTTGGGCAGTGAAATTAGATTGGTCATTTTCTTTCACTTTCTGGTTCTCCTGCACTACTGCAGTGTGGTCATATCTGGGCTTGCAGCAATCAAAAGGTATTGTTTAAAACTAAGCAACAAAATAATTTTAATTGAAGTAAAAAAAAATCTGCAAATATTTCTATTCATGTTACCTTCTGTAATTTATACCACAAACACACTATACCCAAAATAAGCCAACAACAACAAAACCCTAAACTTTGGCCTTCTGCTACCTGACAGTATCTAGTATTTTAGTTTGGAGATTTAAAAGTTGTTTTAAATATATTTTGAGTATCTCTTCACCTGCTTCCAGTCCCAAAATAAAATGGAGAAGTGCTCTAAATCCCAGATCGTGTAAACAGAATTTCCAGATCTTTGAAGTTAGTCCATCACTAGCACGGTAGAGAAATGCTTTCATTTCACTGTCTGATATTTTAGCCAGGGAGTTTACTGGCAGGAATACTAACGGAAACAATGAATTTTAAGCAAAATGTCAGAAAATTCATGGAAAATTTTGAATTCAAAATACCAGCATTGGCCCAGACAAATGCTCATCCAAGCCGGGAACACAAACAAAGCATGCTGCCTCTCTAGCACTCTCAGTTCTTGTCAGGATTGCAGAGATTAGGGTGGGGAGTTTATTTATTATGATAGTGGGAGTTGGTACAGACTCCTATACTCAGGTTGCCTTAGGCCTGATCTACATTTAAAAGTTTTGCTGGCATAACTATGTTTGTTAAGAGTGTGGGAATAAACAAACACTCCTTAACTGACAGTTACGCCAACAAAAGCCCTAGCGTAGAAGCAGTTATATCAGTTAAAAAAGAAAAACAAATAATAGTCCTTTGTCCAGTATAGTTTATTTCCTTCAAGGAACTGGTATAAGCTATGTCAGCAAAAACACTATGATGGTATAAGCTGTGTTTCCACTCAGAGTTTGCTGGTATAAGCTAGACTGGCAAATCTTTTTGGTGTAGACAAGGACTATCACTTTCCATTATAAAGGATTCTTGTGACCTTTTCATTGACAAGCTCTCACACCTATACAGTTTCAGGCAGGCCTTTGATACTCTGCCAGGGGAAATACCCTGAGGCTAGGGAACTGCCTTTTCTTTGTCCCAGAAAATTCCATTCAGCTTTGGCAGAGATGTTGGGTGACCAGATCACAGCATTAGAATATCGGGACACACTGGGCAGGGCCACCCAGAGGATTCAAGGGGCCTGGGGCAAAACAATTTTGGGGGCCCCTTCCATTAAAAAAATTGCAATACTATACAATATTATCGTCTCCTGGGGGCCCCTGTGGGGCCCGGGGCAAATTGCCCCACTTGCTTCTCCCCCACGGGCGGCCCTGGGAAAAAATAGACCTTCTGCATCTTGGCACAAACCCAGTTTTTAGAAAACTTCTTTACAAGATATCACTGGTTCTCAGCATCAGCTAGTGCTAAAAGGCACTAAAGCTCATTAAAAGGGTTGGACAAATATTTTCCATCAAAACTTTTTCTGGATCAAAAACTAGGGGTTTTTAAAAAGCAGAAAAAAAATCATAGACAAGGTCTGCTTTCCTTGAAAATTTGTTTTGTTTTGTTTTTAATTGAAAAGCTGAAATTAGTCTGCCAAAACCTGAATATGGTTTGGGGTTTCACAAGTGTGTGGCCAAATATTTGCTGTATTTGATTGTTTAAAGAATTTTTTTTGTTTCTGCTTAAAAAAATCCAAAAAAAACTTTTGAACCACCTCAGCTTGTGACCAAACGCCTGAGCCCATCCAGTCAGAGATTTTTCAAGGTTTCTGATACTCTGCTGGCTTCCTTAACTGTCTCCATAACTTTGGGTTCATTTAGGTTAGAATATAAGAACAGCCATAGTGGGTCAAACCAAAAGGCCCCTCCAGCCCAGTATCCTGTCTACCGACAATGGTCAATGTCAAGTGCCCCAGAGGGAATGAACCTAACAGGTAATGATCAAGTGGATCTCTCTCCTGCCATCCATCTCCGCCCTCTGACAAACAGAGGCTAGGGACACCATTCCTTACCCATCCTGGCTAATAGCCATTAATGCACTTAACCTCTAAGCGTTTATCTGTTTCCTAGAGACTGGCTCCATGGGGTCCCTCACAAACTGGATATGGTTACTGTGGGTGTGTCTTTAGTATAGCTTATGTACATACTCCACAAACTGAGCATTTGAGCTTGTTCCAGAATCTGGGATGAGCCTATGTTGTGAAAACTGAAATGCTCAAAATAGCACATGCATGTGAATGGACACAGGGTGCTAAAATTAAATTAACCCAGAGGTTCTCAAACTGGGGGTTGGGACCCTTCAGGGGGTCACGAGGTTATTACTGGGGGTCATGAGCTGTCAGCCTCCACCTCAAATCCCGCTTTGCCTCCAGCATTTATAATAGTAGTGTTAAATATATAAAAAATGTTTTTAATTTAAAAGGCGGGGGGGAGGGTCGCATTCACAGGTTTACTATGTGCTCATCAGTACAAAAGTTTGAGAACCACTGAATTAACCCCTCTGGAGCCTCAGGGAATGCAGGGGAGGGAGATCTCCCTTGGTAGGGTTGGGAAGGAGGTAGGTGGTGTAGGATATTGCTCATCTTATGTGATCCCTCCCCTAGTGGCTAATTTTAAATGACGCTACCCTCCCCTGACATGAATCTCCCTATGGCACTGAAATTAAATATAGACTATAATTTGGCATTTGAGAAGTGAAAGGGACAGTAGCCCTAATGGAAAAGCTAATAGCTTGGCTCTTCTGCAAGTCTCAAACTGCTGAATGAGCTTTACGGTAGGGAAGGCTGTGCCTCCTAAACAGTCTGGCCCTGCCCCCTATTCGACCCCCACCCACTTCCTGCCCCTCTGACTGCCCGCCCCCTCAAGAATCCCTGACTCATCCTGCTCTTTGTCCCCTCACCATTCCTCAGAGACACACCCCCACCACCCCGATACCTGTCCTCTGACTGCCCCGATGCCTATCCACTACCCCGGAATGCCCACGATCCAACTCCCCCAATTGCCAGTCCACTGACCACCCCCCAGCCTCTACTCCCTCCCTGTCCCCTGACTGTCCTTGGGACTCCCTGCCCCTTACCTCAAGCTCCCTCCTCACCCGGAGCCTCAGTGCATCCAGGAGCATCCCTTAACAGCTGCAGCGTGGCTCCAGCAGGGCCTGACCTCCTCCCCACTCAGAGCTGCATGGTAATGGGCCAGGGCTGCGAGCTCCAGGCTGAGTGGAGGGAGCTCAGGCCCTACCAGAGCCATGCTACCGCTGTCCAGGGATGCTCCTGGATGCGCTGAGGCTCTGGGAGAAGGGCAGGGGCGGAACCTCAGCCATTCTCATGGAGGCTCCTGCTCCCCACTCTGGGCGGCCCTGACATTAGGGTACTGTCAGCCCAGCCCATAGTCCACCTCCACTCTGCCCCAGGTCCCGCCCCCTCCCTCTGGGCCACCCCACCACACCCTTCCTAATCCCCTAGCCCCCTGCTGACTTGTTGCATCCCTGCTCAGTCTCCCACACACCACTTGCCTCTTCACTCCGCCTGCCTGCTGCTCACTCGCCTCTTCACCCTCCCTGCCTGCCACTCAGCTCTACGGCGCTGCCTTCCCCTCTGTTGGATGGGTGCTCCCCCACCCCGCACCTCTTCCCGCCAAAGCATCCGCCCTCACTCTGCCCCCATTCCACCCAATTCCCCCAAGTCCCCACCCTGCCTCTTCTCCATCTCCTTCCCGCTCCCTCCTGGAAAGCGTTAAACATTGCCAAACTGCTGTTAGGTAGCAGGAAGTGCTGGGAGGTGGGGATGAGCGGGGACATTGTGCGCTGGGGGAAGCAGGTGAGGAGGAGGGGGGAGCTTGGCTGAAATTTCTCCTCTGGGTGCTCCAGCCCTGGAGTTGGCACCTCCCTCCTGCTCGCCTCCTTACCTGAATAATCGAGACAAATGGGTCCCGATCGTACGTTGATCAGGACGCGGGACAAACTATCAGGACAGTCCCAATTTTATCAGGACATCTGGTCACCTTACTGAGATGTCAGCTGTTAAAAATAGTCATTTCCCTGCTCTCACTTACGTTCTCTGGGAAACACTGGCAGCCCACCAAAATAGTAACTGAACACACTAACATCCTATGGCTGGGCTTATGGTACCACCAAAGCATCTGAGCTCCTATAGTAGCTGTGAGAGGGGAGAAAGGAGAAGAGAAGAGAGCTGGACTCCCCTTGACCCCAGCTTAAGACCTCAGAGGTCAATTCCCCCTTCTAGGGGACATGACATGGGGCAGGGACTCACTTTACCCAATCCACAAGGCTCTGTATATAGCAACCATTCCCCCCCTCCAACTCAGAGCACCATACATGTCTGGAGCATCCCCAGTTCCCATGCATGATGAGGGGAAGAGAAAAATTATAGTGGTCCTGGCTTCCCTGCACTGACCAGTCACCAGACCCAGTGGTCCATTTCCGAGATAACAGCGTTCTACTGCTACTCCCAGTCCTGTAGCTCAGGTGTTACACTGCTGAAAGTTAATGGCTCAAGGTCTCTGATGATGATGCAGAATGGTGGAAACATTACAGCTGCACATAATGCAATTTGTCCTCATCTTCCCTCCCCCCCATTTAAAATAAACAACACACACAAACAGCTTGGCATGTTTTTTTTTAAAAAATCAGTTGCAAAGTTCAGCACTCAAAATTAAGAAATGCCAGAGAGTTAGTTATCCATGCAACTTTGATTGGGCCCCTGTTGTGCATGCATCAGGGCACAATCTCCACTTATGTGATCACTTAATGCTTTTTCTACAGGACCCCTGCCTCTTCAGCACACAGGATGCATGGACAATTAAGGCTGTATGGGCAACTGTAAAACTGTCACTTCCTAATTTCAGAATGCTTGATTCTGCAATCAAATGTTCTTTTAATACAGTTTTTTTAAGAAGTGTCATTTAACATTGATATTTCAGTAGCACCTAGAAGGCCCCGTTTATTTGATTGAGACCCTAGTTTGTTTGATCTGTTACCAATGTACTGAGCTAGAGATATAAAGAGATGGTCCAAGTCATAGAATCATACAATATCAGGGTTGGAAGGGACCTCAGGAGGTCATCTAGTCCAACTCCCTGCTCAAAGCAGGACTAATCCTCAACTAAATTAGAGTTTGAATCTAAGTGGCAGAGTTTGAATCTAAAATTGGATTTGAATGGTAACATTTCCAAAGACTGGGTGTGTTTGTTGTGAGCCAAATCCAGAAATGAATTTGAGCCTTGAAGTTGGAATCTGGAGTTCAGGGGTGGTTCTGATCTTGTATTTCAGTTCCAATCCATCTCTAAGTTCCCAGTGTGCCTAAATATTTTAAGACACGAAAGTCTTGGCATTCCGGTTGAGTATGGAGCAATGATTCATGTTGATTCTTCTTGTTCCTGAACTGGTTCACATGTCCTTAAGGCTAATTCAAAAACAACATCAAATAAAAAGCATGGAAGTGAGTGAAATAAGCATCTGGGGGAGCTAAAGACCACAATGTCTCAAGTGGCTGGCTTTTCTAAAACTTCTCTCCCCCTGGGGAAACAATATTCAAACTACTTAATTCAAACATTGAAAAAAAGCAGTAAAGTCAGCTGCTGCTCCACACTCCCTGGCATCTTCTCATGTCTATGCTCTGCTGTGGTGTATCAAGAGCAGAACTGGGAGGACTAATTGGTTTTCCTCTCCTCAGGATCTGCTGTGCTCTAGCAGCACAGGCCTTCCTCATGCTCCCAAAATGATTGCATCTCTCCTTTCCTCGTGCAAGTAGTGAGCAATATGGCATCCCCGCATCTTCCATGCCAGCTTCTCCTAACACTGCTCCACCAACAAAGCCCTGAGCTAGGTATCATGCTCTCTTCAAGGCAAGAGAAAAAATCAGTCATTATGTCTATTCAGCCGTGATCTCCTACACCTATCCACATCACCAAGCACCCACTGGGAAACAACCCTCTTTAGGAAAGTAGAGGGACATATCTTGCTCCTCATGTTTAAACAGCGCTGGGCTTTGCCCTGATGCCCTCTCTCCTCACCCACACCTCTTTACCAAAAGGAAACAAAGCACATGGCTTGGAAATGGAATCATTTGAAATCAATAGGAGTTAGGCAACTAAATACTTTTGAGGATCTGTGCCTTAGCTGTCATTTAATCCTGTGTAATGAGATTGAAACACTCTCCCAAGGGGTCCAAGTGAGGATATATCTGCATTGCAATTGAAGACCCGTGGCTGGCTTGTGTCAGTTGACTTGGGCTCACAGGGCTCAGGTTGTGGGGCTATAAAATTGCACTGTAGTCATTTGGACTTGGGCTGGAGCCCAGGCTTTGGGACCCCATGAGGGAAGAGGTCCTGAAGAAGAGCTCTGTGTGGCTTGAAAGCTTGTCTACTGGATCAACACCCCTTAGGGAGATAAACGATATTAACTCACCCACTTTGTCAGTGTACACAGATGTTTGTTCCGGGACACAAATGTTTGTGGTTTACCACAGGGAGACCCCTGGAACAAATCTCTGTGTAGTGTCTAGACTAGCATTTACAAGCATGTCAGACTAAGTTAATTGGTCATCATTTAACTTGAGTTAAAACAAGAGCAGAAATGTAGTCTAGCTATGCCCACAAAGGACAGTGAAAAGGTATGGCCAAGACATCTTTATGACAGGGGGATAGCTCAGATACAGAATCTCTGAAACAAAGATACCGCACCAACAAAATTCTAGTTCTACTGGGGACCAGTCTTGGCCCACTTAAGTCAATTGCTGTACTTCCAGTGACTTCACTAGCACACGATCAAACCCTTGGAGAGCGGTACTAGTTCAAGATGCAGTCTGCTGAGAAACACATACCCACTCACCCTAGGAGGAAACATGCCCCAGTGGTTAGGGCATAATTCTAGGATTCATGAAACGTGGGCTCAATTCCCTGGCTCTGACACACAGTTCCTCTGTAACCTGGAGCAAGTCACTTCAGTCTCTGTTCAGTGGAGATAACAGCACTGCCCCAGCTCATAGAGTGTTGCATGGATTAACTATTGTGAGGTGCTCAGATATGGCCATGATGGGGACCATTCAGATACCAAGGATATATTGCTAGAAAATGACTACATAAACTCAGATCCCTTTATTGTTTCTGATCTTTTCCCCGGTGCACACAAACCAATTCTCCGGTCTCGCTCTCTGGCCCCCACCTGCCTGCCACACCAAACTAGCCAGCTGTTGCAGCCAAGTGTGACAAGAACACCACAGCCCCGCTCAATTCCCTGCATCTTCTCCCTCCGCCCCGATTTATGCAGCACTGCAATATTATTTATCAACGGCTCCATAATTAATCGGACACAGACCTTGGCAACATTAAATGAGGAGCCCAGCTCAAGTGCTCTCAAAGCCACCTCCTGGCCCTGCAGCTCCATGTATTCTCACACACCACAATTCTGCAGCCTGTATTCAGTTTCTCCTTCTAACGGCAACCAAGGGGCTTTTGAAATGATCTCATCTCACCAGGACAGCAGGAACTCTTCCTGCCAGACTGGTGGGAAGAGAAGAATTAGCATCCAGGTAAATACCAGCTCCCTGCCAGTCAGCCCACTTGGCCACCTGGCTAAAGGGCTGCAGCTGTTCCTCAATTAACAGCCTCAGCTTTCCTGCCATGCTGGCATCCTCCACAATAATAAACACTCACTCTATTCACCTTCCCCTCCTTCCCCCATTGCCCACACCCCTTTTCCCTCCCTTCATCTCCATGCACTGCTTTTCTATATCTGCTCTGTAGGTCAGTCTCTCTTTTACTCAATATTCTGCTCTCTCTTTCTGACACCTGGCACCAAAACACTGGGTGCAAATAAATTGCACAGTACTGAATTCTTAAACATGGCTGTAGGAGGAACCTAGAATCCAGAGTCCTCAGATTCTAATCTGCCAATAGGCTTTCAGCTTCACATTGAATTAATATACAAGCCTCAGGAGACCTGGGTTCTATTCCTAACTCTGCCATGCACTTGCTGTGTGACCACATGCAAGTCATGTCAAAGGCACTGTGACTCAGTTTCCCTACTTGTAAAATGGGGACAAGGATATTGACCTGTACCACAAGAGTATTTTGAGGACAAATTGGTGAACGCATGAGAGATGTTCAGACATTGGTACAGTGACAAGAGCCCTAGAGGAGAATCTACCATTAAAAATCTGTTTTTCTCTTAACACACATTACTATCAGCACATCCTTACCTCTTCCTGTCTAGAAAATGTGAGCCTGTGACAGTAGGAAACTGGGAGCTTGAGACTAGCTTCACTCACGCCCTTTTCATTCTGGGCTGTCTTCCCTCCCCCCCCCCACAAGCATATTCCCTATTTCCCTTAGGCAAACTCCCACTTCTCTCAATATTGACTGCTGCTTGGTGCAGTCAGCCCTTCCTGACTCACTGGTAAGCTGAGCAAGAGCCCGTTCTTCCCCAAATCAATCTCACCCACAGAACAGTCGCCATGAGGAGCCATCAGAGTAATCTCAAAATCTGACCCTGGGCAATTTGGTTCATATCAGTACCCACAAGTTCAAATGATTTGTGGAGCTATCGTGTCTGAACTATCCAGACCTAATGGGCCTGCCAAATGACCCTGGAAACCTCAGCAGCAGCTAACATCTAATGAGTTGCCCCAGCCGTTCTCCCTTGATTGCGTCCTATGAAAACTGCCTCCTTCATAGTAACACTGCACTGCTCTTTCCTACCCCAGCAGGAACCAAGAAGCTAAGAAACAAAACATGACAGATAACTTAGGGTGAGGAGTATTCACTTGGCATTACTGAAGGTTGAGATCTGGGTAAGAGTTTACAATAGATTTTATCTTCTCCAAACTGATTCACCCATCTGTAGCCATGAGCACATTAGCCTTGAATCTGCCCCAGGAACTAAGAACTGATTACATTGCATTAAAATGAACATATACACCTGTCCCCTGGGAGGCCTCCCTTGAAAGCTAAAGGCTTGTCTACACATGGAAATTTACCAGAACAGCTATTCTGGAGTCCGTGTCTACATAGGAGCTTATACTGAAATAGCTATTCTGGAATAACTATCCTAGAACAGCTAGTCCAATACATTTCCAAACATAGAGGAGAATATATACTGTCCCCATATAGAATGGCTAGACAGAACCTTCAGCTTCCTTCCAGGTGAGATCAGTAGCTGGGGCCAAGATGAGGGCAGTGCTGAGAGTTAGCAGTTGTGCAGATTAGAGATTTTTGCACTGGTGTAGACAGATAACTATGTAGCTACGCTGATGCATGTGCCTCAGGTAAGGGCTTGCATCAGAGATGAAGTGCAGATTTGGGGAGCTGGAAAGACAGACTTCAGGAAAGCTAAGCTAGGACAGAACTGGGCCCATATTGTTCACCAAGGCATTCAGTGCTGAGAATGCGTTCTCTTTATTTTTTCCTTCAAATAGGGATGAAGGTAACAACAACAAAAAAAAGTGTAGAAGTAGAGGGACAAGAAGAAAATAAGGGGCAAATAGTCAAAAAAAGCATAAAAAGTGGAAAGGACTACAAAGGGGAGAAAAAGGACAAGGAAAATGGAAATTTGATGATGAGAGATAAAGTAGAAGAAAAACAGGGAAAGAAGAGAGAAGCTGAGAAAGATGTAGAAAGCTCTGCCCTTTGGATTCAAATAAAGACAGCTACATCTCTGGGGCACACCAATGACATGAAGTTTCTCCCTCAAATGGATTTCCAGACACCATCTCTAACTTTCTTCCTTTGGTGTAAGGCACGTGGCTGCTGGAATAACTTCAGCAAGCATAAGCAATGCCAGCACAGTCTCCTTGCAGGTACCCATCCTTCTGCGTAACTCTCACCATCTCATAGGAGAGGGCAGAAACAGCAGCAACACACTCTAACATTGTTCAGAGAGATACTGAGAAATATAGATTAAGCCTGAGGGTCTCAGGTGGTGGGAGCATTATCCAAAACTGAACTAATTATTTGGTGGATTGAGGCCGCTGGCTGGGTCTGCGGAGCTAGCAGATGGACAGAAATGCATTAGAGCCCTCTTTCAGGGTGGGCTGCATAACGTGAACATCTGTCAGCTACAAACAGAAATATGTTCCAGGCCCACTTGGTCCCAAAAGTGTAAGCATCACACCCTGCCTGTATCTAACTTGCAGAAACCAAACCTGCCTTGAAAACTTTTTCCCTATGCCAAAAGCAAATGCCTAGGATTTGAATGAACACAGAAGGGTGGAACTAGCTGGTTGACTCAGTTGGTGGGGTTAGGTAGTGGCTTACAGAACCTTTCATTACTAGGTCATGGGTTTGAAAGTCATTATCTGGCAGCTTCTGCGTGAAGCGAGTTTTGTGGGTTTCAGTCAGCTGTTGTCATCCCAAAAAACTCACTAGTGGCACTACAGAACAAGGAGTAATGGTCTCAAGTTGTAGTAGGGGAGGTTTTGGTTGAATATTAGGAAGAACTTTTTCACTAGGAGGGTGGTGAAGTACTGGAATGGGTTACATAGGGAGGTGGGGAATCTCCTTCCTTAGAGAGTTTTAAGGTCAGGCTTGACAAAGCCCTGGCTGGGATGATTTAGTTGGGGGTTGGTCCTGCTTTGAGCAGGAGTTGGACTAGATGACCTCCTGAGGTCCCTTCCAACCCCGATATTCTTTGATTCTATGATTTAATGTAGGGAGAGATGAACAGATTCTGGCAAACTAGAATTAGAGCAACAGCAAAGCAAGTTGGCATGAAGGGAGAGACTCCCACATAACAAGTCCTGGGGAAGGAGTTGTCAGAGAAAATTCTGAGTCTTTCAACAAAGTAAAGTAAACAACCCTGGACACACATGTCCTGGTAGAAGTTTGCGATGCCTATTAGTGAAGCAAATCTTCCTCATAGCCCTGTAAGCAGGGCTTCAAATATTCCCAGTGGGACAGATTCTGCAACCGTTATGTGACAAACACATGGCTACTTGTATAGTAACAGATTCTCAGTGAGGAATCTCACGTGGCTTCCAACAGCATACACAGAGGCCTCTGCCACTTGAGCTAGTGGAGTTCTCTTTTTTACTATAAGTAGCAGGCTGTTATAGTGACAGGGGACAACCACTCAAGTGAGACCAAGATCACACGTACTACACTGGTATGTTATACTCGCTCAGGTACTCGCTCTTGAAGTCAAGAGTTTTACCTGAGTGGGAACTGCAGAATTTGGCTCAGCATCAGGGAGAATCCAGTACGAATGAGCTCCCTTCTCACACATACCTGATGGGTACAGGAGCAACAATATGCTACATCAGCTGCTGACACTATTCAAGGAACACAGGGTTTTAAACTCAGTTGGCTCAGAGGACTATCTTCTCCTTGTAAGAGCCTGGGTCACTGGGCTAGATGGGGAGGTAGGCAGAGGGAGTTTATCTGGTTTGGTGCGCACACAAGTGGCCCTTGCAAGCCCTTGCAGCAGCTTGCATTCTGTTTTCAGCACCTCCCATCACCTAGCTGTCCCCCGGCTCACGGTGCATCTCCTTCTCCCTGAGTTCCAGGGACAGACATTTCCCCAGAGGGCCCAGACACATCACAAACTTTTAGTGGCCCAAACGACAAGGCAGAAAGACTGTCAAAGTGACAAATGGAATTAGCCTGGTGTTATGCAGGGCAGCAGCCAGAGCCGGCACTGCTATTTACAAGGGGCTTGGCTTGCAAATGGCACATCTCCCCACATCCCATGGGTCTTCTCTCTAGCAAAGGACACAGTGTTACAGCGAAGGTGGGTAATTAATCTGCCATCGCACCACCTGTCTGTACTCCCTCCCTGCCATGAGCTGAAGGCTGAGCAGAGCTTAGTGCTGCCACCTATTGGCGATTGTCTTGCCTTGCTGGAAGTTTAGACAGGTCATGGTGATGCTGAGCCACATTGAGTAACCCCCACCCAGTGCAATGGCTCCATGGGGAGGAAAAAGAAAAAGAAAAGAAAAGAAATGCAGACATTATCAGCCCTGAAGTCAGCTCAGAGCTCTGTGCCCATAGTGTAAGCCAGCTTTGTAGAGCACAAGAGGGGTAGGTGACATTAACTGTGTGAGATATTTGTGGATTAATGGTAACTTTCCACTGGGGCAAAGGAGCATTCCTCTCACTGTGAGTTGTAACACATATTGAGATATATAGCAGGAAGTGTCTGAGGTTTCCATGTAAATCTACTTCCTACCTTGAAGCTCAACAGGTCAGGATAGAGGTGGGTATTGAGAGCAGGACTGGAATAACGGTGTGGGGGGGGGAGAGAGAAAAGAGGTCAGGAGTGAGGGGCACAGGCAGAGTTGTGCACAAGTTGTTTGCATAGCCCCTGCCTGCAGCCACTGATATAAGTCCCTCACTTTAGTAAACATCAAAACCCTGCCCTAACAGAGCAGCTAAAAAGAAAGCCATCCTTTGTTCTTTAAAGCTGACCTTTCCCAGCACAGTTAGATCCCTTACAAGATTTGGTATGTTCAAGAGATTTAAAAAAAATTTATATATTTTTTTTTACAAACACGCTCTGCATCGCCTCTTCCACTAATCGTACTGACAGTGGCGATCAATGCCTTTAAAGGAGATTTGTGAAAACCACAAAGAGCCAAATGCTGCCACTATGGAGATAAATGCCCCTTCAGTTCCCCAGCTGCAGCTCACCACAACACGCTTCCTTGGGGAAGGTGTTATTTCATATCCAGGTTATTACCTTGATGGGGCACAGGTTCAGTATTGACTTGGGAGGGGGGTGGAAGAGCTTCCGACCTGGGCTTTAAATCACTCAGATAAAGGAGTTCACTTCCAGCATTGCAGTACCCTCTAGCACCATGCTGGGGTATGAATTCAGCATAGGGAGACCACCACCACTTCCTGTAGCACTCCAAATTTGAAAGTCACCCATTCCAAGTACCAAACAGGTTCAGCCCTGCTTAGTGAATGAGATCAGATCAGATTACAACCTGTGTTCTCAGTACTCAGGAATCTGGAAAATATGCAATTTAGTGTTTGATCATGATCAAAGATTCAGGCTGGCTCTCATTTTAAATGTGAAATGTTTCACCCATC
The DNA here is from genome assembly GCF_007399415.2 of Gopherus evgoodei. Taxonomy (NCBI): domain Eukaryota; kingdom Metazoa; phylum Chordata; order Testudines; family Testudinidae; genus Gopherus; species Gopherus evgoodei. The sequence goes on from NC_044322.1 coordinate 208,425,967, forward strand.
CCTCCTTGTGACTCACTCCAGCCAGTAAGCACACTGGGGAAAAGCTCCCATGCTCACCACAAACCAGACAATGAATTTCAGTCTAGCCAGACAGGATTAAATAAAATTACTCTGCCCCTCCCCAATATTTTAGAGGGCATAGATCTATGCAGCTATATATTTTAATTGGGATAAATACCACTTAGGGTTTTATACAGTGTTTTTCATCACTAGATCTCAAAGTGCTTTACAAAAGGACGTCTGTATCATTATCCCCATTTTACAGATGGGAAATGGAGGCAAAGAATAGAAGTAACATGCCCAGGCTCACCCAGCAGGCCAGGGCAGAGGCAGGACAAGAACCCAGGTCACCCGAGACCCAGGACAGTGCTCTATCCACCAGACAGCACTGTCTCCAAGCAAGCAACATTATATTGATTATATACCCATATTGTACACACACACACACACACACACACACACACGGCATATAAGTGGAAGCCCTTTCCAAGTGGTAACACCCTGCATGGAACTTGGAGGAAAGTGCCTGGGTGCAGGAGGGGAGAGTTACTGCGGAGGAAGCAACTGGATCTCATATGAGTGCACATGGCTGGAATACTAGCTGAAGTTGCAGCATCTGTGTAAATAGTAATCTTATTAACTTAATAGAGAGCCATTTTAGTTTTAAAACCATGGAGTCCTTTCATGTTACTATCCAGTATGTGGTACATGAAATCTGGAAGCAGCAGTCCGACTAGGAGACCCTCAGCAAGGAAGAGAGTGTGATGAAGAGGCAAACAAAAACGGCACCAAGAAAAAGAGCAAATAAGCAGAGTGGATGAACTTCTCACCCCCAGGAATGCTGGATTTCCAGACAAAAAGCCTTGCACATGCATGGAAGCAGTGGTAGCAAGAATTCAGTCTCTATACAGAGAGATGATCATGGGGGATAAAGATGAGGGGAGTGGGGGGAATGTAGGTAAAATCTTTACTACTTCACTGAGGAAAAAAAAACAAAGAAATGAGTGAGACACCGTTGGCAGGAATAGTGCTTGAAACACTGGAACAGTTGATAAAGATGTCTGATGAGTACAGTGACCCCAAACAGAATGAGACTATAGAGAGAGAATAGCTTTAACTGAAGTCAAGAAGCAGAAGAGGGAATAGATATTTATGCTGCAGAGCTGAGAGCTCCAGATGTCACTTCAGAGACACCAAAGATTCCTTAATTAAACACAGGATTGTTTGTAGGACTTGTGATTCCAGCCTATAGGAAAGATTGTTGGAAGAATCAGATCTAACCTTAGTGAAATGCCTCTAAATAAGGCAGCCAGCTGAACTGTCCAGGTCAGGATCCAAACAACGACCGCCACTGGTGCAGAATAAGTACACTGGCTCCAACGAAAGGAACCAGGACAGAGACAGATGGACGGAACATAGTAGCATGGTCAGCATATTGTGCAAAGCACGAAAAGCAGAGAGAAAAAGTGCCCAGCCTATGAGCAGCTGTGCAAGGGGTAAGGAGTCACTTCATTTCCCAATAAATCACAGCTACCTGAGGAACTAAAAGCAGCAATACATGCAATGATTACGGATGTAGAGATTCCCATCAAAGGAGAAGAATATCTGCAGGGTAACTAACAGATCTGATGACTCTCAATATATGTGCAGTACAGAAGGCTGACAGCCATTCAATTGCCATATTTGCAGCTATGCTCTTAGATAAAAAATGAATATGATTCCAGCTGGATTGTGGAGCCAGCGCTAATGTAATCTCAGTAAACACTAATAAGCAGCAATATTAGACTCGAGAAATGTGACCAGGTGCTAGTGACATACAATAAAACCATTCTGAGGCAAGTAGGCAAATGCAGCACATCAATAAACCCCCCCCAAACCAAGAGGCATAATGCTTGGAGTTTATAGTAGTTCATACACAAGAGTACCAACCACTTCTGGACAACAGGGCAATAGAAGCCATGGATGTGATCACAGTACAACACCCATATATCCTTCATTTGAGAGATGAGGGAGAACAGTCATCATGGGCCCTATCCAATGCTCTAATAGAATATAACAACATATTTCAAGATTGGTGGACACTGAGAGTGCATGCTGAAGCTTGAAATAGATCCCTATATGTGCAGCCTTCGATACATAGAATTCTATTAGCCCTGGTGGAGTCACTGAAGAAGGAACAGGCAAGCCTGCAAAGCAGTTGTCATTAGACCCATTGAGACAAGCACACAGTGGATTAATAGTACACTAGTAGCAGTGAGAAACCTTCAGGTAAATGGAGGATCTGCATTGACGCAAAACCACTGAACAGAGCATTGGAAAAAAAGTCACAACCCATTTCCAACAATGGAGGACTTACTACCAGGTTTATCCAGGGCAAGGTGATCACTGTTTGTGATGTTAAGCATGGGTTTTGGCATATTCAGCTACCTCATCACCTTTGCCACACACCTTTTGGGGAGGTATTGTGTCATACCAACACCTATGGGCATCAGCCAAGCCTCAGAGATGTTCCACTGTAAATGGAACAGGACACTAGAGGGACTTGAAGGCAGCAAGATTATAGCTGAAGATATCAAGGAAGAGACAATTCAGGACCATGATACTAAGCTGTGAAAAGTTCTAAGCACGTTCCAGCAGCTGGGTATCAGACTGAATGCTGACAAGCTGAAGCGGAAGAGAACTGAAATCCTCTACATCCAACATCATATTACTTCTGAAGGACTCCAGGGGAAACCAAGGAACTGACCACTAAGGAAATATCCAGACCAAAAAAATCTAAAGATAGGGACAGCCAACTATCTTTTCTAGATTATTTGCACACCTGTCAGAAGCCAGTGAGCCCTTGAGACAGTCAGTGTACAACAGTGCAGCGTGCGAATGGTCAGAGACCCCAGAATGATCTGAAAGAAAGAGTAAAGAAAATCATAGGCAAGGCACCACTCCTAAAGCATTACCAACCCTGTGGAGCAGCTAGAGTTATAGCAGGATGCCTCAGAGGAGTCCTAGGAGCAGCACTGTTGTAAAGCCAGCTGTCCACAGCATTTGCTAGTAGAGCCCTGACAGATCACAAAGAGAATATGGTCAGATATAAACAGGGCCGGCTCTAGCCATTTCGCTGCCCCAAGCATGGCGACACGCCGTGGGGGGCGCTCTGCCGCTCGCCGGTCCCGCGGCTCCAGTGGACCTTCCGCAGGCATCCCTGCGGAGGGTCCGCTGGTCCCGCGGCTCCAGTGGACCTGCCGCAGGCGTGCCTGCAGATGCTCCACCGGAGCCGTGGGACCAGCGGACCCTCCACAGGGACGCCTGCGGGAGGTCCAGCGGAGCCACCACCGCTCGCTGCCCTCCCGGCAACTGGCAGAGCTCCCCCCGTGGCATGCTGCCCCAAGCACGTGCTTGGCACACTGGGGCCTGGAGCCGGCCCTGGATATAAAAGGAGCAACTGGCTGTGGTCTTTGGAATGGACTGATTTCATCAGATCTCCTTTGAGAAGGCTGATCACAAGCATTAGGAAGCGTTAAGAAGCCACCATTGCTGAGTGCACCCAAGTGAATACAATAGATATTACTGAGACTGCAGTGCTATGATGCGAGGATAAGGTACCACCTAGGAAAGTCACTACTAGTGGCAGATCCACTGAGCAGGCTCTGTGGAACAGGAGAATTAGCGTGTTGATAGACTACCATCTTTGTATCTCTGACAGGAGACTCCAAGCAATCCAACAGAGCATTGAACAGGATGAGGTGCTGTAGACAGTCAAATGATTCATACTCCAAGGCTGACCAGATTGCATGGAGCAACTGTCATGGAAGGGTTGCCCCCTTCTAGCCGGTGAGGGGTGAGCTGTGTGTGCGCAAGAGGAAGCAGAGTAGTAATCCCAGCAGATTTCAGGTGACATCATGGAAAGGATACACATTTCCCCTCAGGGATAGTGGCATACCTGAGGTGAGTGTTCTCTAATACAGTGGTGTGCAAACGGGGGAGGAGGGCCTAGGCAGTGCAAGAGGTTCTCTGGGGCAGGGGATGCAAGTTCTGAAGGCAGCACCATCGCTAGGTGGCGGCGCAGAAATAAGGGTGTCAATATGCCATCTACCACTCTTACTTCTGCTGGCAGCGGTGCTGCCTTCAGAGCTAGGCAGCCAGAGAGTGGTGGCTACTGTCTGGGGCATTCTTGTGGTTTTTTGTGTGGAGGGGACACAGGTACACATGCCCCACCCCCCTGGATTTTTTGGCTGAACCCCTCCAAGCCAAGGTGGCCCACTGAGCTGAGTCAGGGGAGGAGGTGGAGCTCCCTCCCCAAACCCCTACCACCCCGGGCCAGCCCCCAGGTTGGCTCCCTGCTGGCCCTGGGCTAGCTCAGACCACCTGGCATTGCCACTCACCCCCCTGAAACATTCCTCTACCCTCCCCTAAGGATCCCAGTCCCTGAGGGGCATGACAAATGGTATGAGGGGCATGACTAAGAGTTTGCACACCACTGCTCTAACGGCCTGAATGCCCAACTGGCAGCATACGTGGACCAGTGCAAGGAGTACAGTGACAGACACTACAGCCACATGAAATCCTGGCAGGAGGTCAGAACAGACGTCCACTTTTAAGGACAGGAACTACATTACTACTCCAATTTGTGAGAGGTGGGTTAATTGGACGACACTCAAGCAAGAGCTCATCAGGGAATAGTGGGTGCATTTTATACAGTATGGCATACCTGAAATGTTGAGCTCAGATAATGGCCACAGAATTCAGACCACTGCAGCAGAATTCAAATGATTCAGCACCAGAGGGAGACTTGAGAACAAGACATCTCCCCTTGGGTATCCACAAAGGGAAAGGAAGGCAGAGTTCGCAGAAAAGACAGCCAAGAAATTGATGGAAAAGACAAAAACACAGACAGGAAGTGATCCCTACCTGGCAGCATTAGACATCACAATACAACCTCCCAAGGACTAGATAGTAGACCAGCAGAGACTGATGGACCCGAGAACAAAGACTCTGCTTGTCATGTGGGGCAGTCTGCAGCAGGTCAGCGAAGGAGCAGCAGACAGTACACAGAAGCAGTTAAGAGAATGCCAGACTAAGCAGGCAGTCCGCTACAATAAAAGGAGCCAAGGTCCTGATGACACTACACACAGTTGAGCAGGTCTGGGGATAACCATGAAAATAACCACACAAAGCAATGGCAAAAAGGCAACAGTACAAACTGCAGTGGGACATGGGTCATTGGAGGTAGCTACAGTCTCAGGACAGCAGTGCAGATGAAACTAAAGACAACTGTAGAGTAGTGGCAGACTGCTGGCACACAAACAGAAAGGGCCCAGGCCAAGACCAGCAGGACTTAGAAAGACCTTCAGACATCAACTGGACTGACATAGGAGAGTTGGAAGAATTAGGCATATGAGAGGATCAAGAGGACACCACCAAACAGAATTAAGGCAGTAACAAGGTGGACACAAGTCCCCCATCCATAGCAATAACACAAGAAGTGGGAGACTAGTTTTAAGACCAGCATACCTGAAGCACTGTGAGGCCTAAGAGGCTGCAAGGGACTGGCGATAAAGGCCAGGTTCCTAAGGTGGGCTATGTACTTGTAACTTCTGTCCCCAGCAAGTCAACAAATTCTTGCACAAAATACAAAAATTGTTAAAAAGGAAAGATGTAGCAACCTGCATGGAACCTGGAGGGTGGAGCGCTGGCTGCCAGAAGGAAGAGTGTGGAGGAGGCAATAGGAACTCAGTCTGTGAGCACATGGCTAGAATATGTTAGCTGTAATTGCAGCGTCTCTGTCAATACTTCTCTTAATAAAGACCTCTATTTTATTTTTTACAATCATGGAATCCTTTCATGTTGTACATGGTATATGAAACAAGATAAATTGAAAAGCTATGGGACAAATGCATTTATGACGCAACTTTGAGTGCCTTACCTGTACTCTGTTCCCCAGTATCTTCCCTGGGGCTCATTTGAACCTTCCAAAACCCTTCACAGCTTCAGATAGTTGCCATTTTCATAGAAAAACTGTTGGAGAAATACTTCCTCTTCCTCACCCCAAATTATCCCTAGATGGCTAGGATAAAATTCAGTCATGGGACTGTAACAGCTAAGTCTGATAACTCATGACCCTGCAGGGCTAGACACAAGAGCTTATAACGACTGGGACGATTTTCCATCCTTCTTGGGTAATACACAGCATTCACTTCCAGTCCTGGAAGGTACTAAAACTTCAGACTTTAAAATCCATGATACTTTTTTCTGTACAGAAAAGTCATTTGTAGAGGGCTTTATGGCTTTTTCTGAGGCTGGCACATTTGGATTCATGAAAAGGCATGAATTTGGCTTTAAAGGCAAAGTGTTACTGCCAGGGCTGCCTCTGGCACCCATGCAGACACCTTCAGCTGAATGTCCCAAGTAAAACTAATGTACCCATGGTTCTAAACAAAAATATAAGAGCAGAGATGAGATGCAGTGACATGGGGAATGCAGAGGAAGAAGGTGGTATCTAGAGGAATGTAGGCTCTTCAGGACAGAAATTGTCTTCATATATGTGTGGAAAGCATCGAGCGCATAGTAGGCACTACTATAATCCAGACAATAAAAATAAAGGACTAGGAGGGATACAGCATTCAAGGGGCCCTGAAACAGCCTAAGCCAGGGGCAGTAGCAACATCAAGATGGCAGTAGCTGAGTCCCTGAAGCATGGGTTGTAGCCAGCATGCAAGACAGCTAGAGAAAAGCAGATCATGATCCTTCCCTCCACCCCAATCCAAACATCATATCCCAGTTCCCCTGCTCCTGTGTTTTAGCTGGTAACATCAGCCAGCATGCAGCTCTGAAGTGTCTGGGCTGAGCCTCGGAATGGCCAGGAGTTGGGGAACCTCAGTTGTTCATAGGATGAGCTTGTGTGCCCACTCCCCCTGTGGCCTGGAGGAAGATCAAGTAGCAGGGCTTGAAAATTTGTCCCAACACTTATTTGCCTAAGGACTAAGCTTACCAGCCCAGGTGCAAAATACATACCACACATGCCTTACAAAAGCCACACCCACCAAGCCATACATATTTCATTTCCATGGACACATCTACATCTTGCTCCACACAAAATCAAGTCCCTCCAGAAGAAATTGATGCTGCTCCTTGGTCATTTCTTTCTCCCATCAAAATAGATTGATGGGTGAGCTAAGCAATCACTATGCTCTCACCAAATCCAGTTATTCACTCTTGACACAAACACATCCATTTTGCCCTCCCCACAGAATAAATCAGTTCTGTAATCAGTCCATTCTACCCCCTTCCTGTCAGTTTTGGCCTGCCCTGAAAAGCAATCCTGTCCCCCAATCAGTTCTGCCTCCCTAAACACATGAATACATCTGTCTCCTCAACACGACCAGTCCTATGCAACCCAATCAGTTCTGCCCCAAAGTTTTGTTTCTGACAGCTAAATCATTTCCCTGATCTTGCTGCTCTGCTGTTGCCCCTCCTACCAGTTCCTCCTCTGCACCTTGAGGCTCTGCTACTGGCTCCAACTTCTAGCCTCTCAAAGAAGCCATGACTCAGCACTGCACTACTCTTCCCTCCACTACTTAAGAAAAACTAGCAGCAGCTGAGTTGCCCTGGTTTCTGCCTCCTTCTCCCAGCCCTAAAAAAAACCAGCAGCTGCCTGGGCAAAATTCTTACTGGTATAACTACATTTTAGTGAATGCCCCTGTCATAAACAGATAGCTAAGGGTTAATGTCTCTTTCACCTGAAGCACCTGACCAGAGGACCAATCAGGAAACTGGATTTTTTCAACTTTGGGTGGAGGGAAGTTTGTGTCTGAGTCTTTGTTTTCTGTCTGCCTGCTTTCTCTGAGCTTTGGAGAAGTAGTTTTTACTTTCTAGTCTTCTGTTTCTAAAGTAAGTACAAAGATATCAGATAGTAAGTTATATGGTTTCTTTTCTTTGGTATTTGCATGAATATAAGTGCTGGAGTGCTTTGATTTGTATTCTTTTTGAATAAGACTGTTTATTCAATATTCTTTTAAGCAATTGACCCTGTATTTTGTCACCTTAATACAGAGAGACCATTTGTATGTATTATTTCTTTCTTTTTATATAAAGCTTTCTTTTAAGACCTGTTGAAGTTTTCTTTACTGGGAAATTTCAGGAAAATTGAGTCTGTACTCACCAGGGAATTGGTGGGAGGAAGAAATCAGGGGGGAGATCTGTGTGTGTTGGATTTGCTAGACTGATTTTGCATTCCCTCTGGGTGAAGAGGAAAGTACTTTTTGTTTCCAGGACTGGGAACAGAGAGGGGGAGTCACTCTGTGTAGTTTCACAGAGCTTGTGTCTGTGTATCTCTCCAGGAGCACCTGGAGGGGGGAAGGGAAAAAGGATTATTTCCCTTTGTTGTGAGACTCAAGGGATTTGGGTCTTGGGGTCCCCAGGGAAGGTTTTACAGGGGGACCAGAGTGCCCCAAAATACTCTAATTTTTTGGGTGGTGGCAGCAAGTACCAGGTCCAAGCTGGTAGCTAAGCTTGGAGGTTTTCATGCTAACCCCCATATTTTGGACGCTAAGGTCCAAATCTGGGACTAAGGTTATGACAGCCCCCTTCTGAACCTGGAGTCCCCACTATCAGAGGTTTTTCAGCCTGTGTGAATCTGACCTAGATACAACAAATGGCTGCAGTAAAAATTTCAAAGACTGTCTAAAACACTCCTAAAATAGTCTGCATGTGCCATATGGCAAATACATGATGGTGTGATGCAATATCAAATTTTCATTGGCTGTATAATTCCACTCATCCCAAGCTCATGCTGATCAAACCTTTATACTAATGTGGAGGAAGAAGTTTTGAAAAGTTTGAGGGGCAAAAGATCAGAAGACAAATGAACAAGCTGGGGGGGACCCATCTCTAGTCATTTGTTCTCTTGCATGCAGTGGTAAAACTAAAAGGGGAGACGGGAACCCCAAATAAATCAAGAGTTTGACATTTCAAAGTGTTCTGTTTCAATGAAAAAATAGGGAGGGAGAATTTTCATAGAAGTTATTGGTTTTTAAAAGTCCATTTTTGTACCAAAAAAGTTTTGAACAAAAACATTCAACCAGCTCTAGAATTAGGTCTTCCACATGGGAAGACAAACATGGACATCTTTGCATCTTCACATTTTCTTAAGGCCTCAGCTAACTGGAAACATAGGTACCTTTCCGTCTCTCTCTTCCTTCCATCACCTGCCCTAGCTTTGTTCCCTTCTTTGTATCTGTCACTTATTTCTGATTTCTCCTGTCCTCTGTGGTTGGTCAGAACTATGACAAGACTGATTCTTCAAGTGAAAAAATCTCTCATCAATTATTGTAAACAAACTAGGAACATGTTTTCAGAGGAAAGAATGAGTTAGTGTCTCTCTCCCCCCCGCCCTCATACACACACTTGGGAGATATTGGTAGAAAAGGTGATGCAAAATCTGAATCCGGATTTCACACAACCCATGGGTTGAATTTTTAGTTCTTGCCATTGTAAAGATAAAAGCCATTTTCCACCAGCTCTGTTTACTACCTGGAATACAGTACACTGTCCTAATCGATGTAGGGAAATAGCAGAAAGGGAGGGAGCTGAGGAAAGAGAGGAGCTCACAGAGCCCCGTCTCTTTCTCATTCTGTCTTCTGCTGACTGCTTGTAAGTGTAACATGATTTTACTTTTTATTCTTTTCTCTTCAGCAGCCTATGTCCACCCCACCCGTCTCCAAATGAGCGTTCTCTATTGCTCATCATAACCCATCCATGGTATAATTCATGGAAGGCTCTTGCCTCTTCCGTTAGCACTGTGTAACCGGTCCTAGACTTGCACCTCAGCTCTACAACGTTACTTCATGTAGTGGCCAGACGCTGTGGGCAAGAGCAGGTCACATGAAGAATTTGAAGGTTCCCAGTTGCCAGATGCTGAGTGACACTGGCTCCCACCTTCAGCTCTAATCATTAGGGCAGAGAAGAGTGGCACAGTCTATTCCTCCTTCCTATCAATAGAGAGATATGCTTAGCTAATTCTATGCTTTTTATTTTTCTCCCCCTCATTAAATAGTCTCCCATCTCTCTGTTCCTCCCTCTAGGCCAGGGGTAGGCAACCTATGGCATGGGTGCTGAAAGCAGCAAGCAAGCTGATTTTCAGTGGCACTCACAGTGCCTGAGTCCTGGCCACTGGTCCAGAGGGCTCTGCATTTTAATTTAATTTTAAATGAGGCTTCTTAAAACATTTTTAAAACCTTATTTATTTTACATATATAACTAAACTATTGTTGTACTATAGACATAGAAAGAGACCTAAGAACGTTAAAAATGTATTACTGGCACACGAAACCTTAAATCTGAGTGAATGAATGAAGACTCGGCACACCACTTCTGAAAGGTTGCCAACCCCTGCTCTAGGCCTTTACTCCAGGGTTTTGGGCTGTTGGAACCCCAGGGGAGAGCAGGATTTAAGCTCGACTGACTCTCCCTGAATCCAGAGGAGCACTCTAGATAGAATGGCTCCCCTCTCCCGCAACAATGGAGGGCAGCCCAAGAGGGGGAAAGGTAGATGCTGAGAATCAACAGCTAGTTAACGGGTCCTGATTCTCTATTCCAGTGCCAATTCAGGTTAGAACAACCTGGAAGCTGCACTAACTTGCACCAGCTGCCTATTGTCCCCCAGCCAGAGCAGCACAAAGGGAGCAGAAAAAGGCAGGAAATCTGCCCGAAAACATTGACTGTGGCCCCTTGAACATATTATTGTACGTTCAGCCCTCTGGCTGAAAAAGCTGGACACCACAGACCCAGCAGAACAGGGCTCCAGACTCAGCTGGACTTCCTAAGCACTACCATAAATATACATCTAATCCGCACATTAAATTACCATGATCAGGCAGGTGAATCTGGCAGATGCATAGCTGGCTATCAGCATGCACAAATAAGCAGTTGCTGTACTTTATGTGCAAACATGGTATGCGATTGCACACGTCTGCTAGAAAATCAGACCTGTATGCCAACAGAACGCAAACCTGCGCCCTCTCTGGATTTAGGAATTAGGACCTACTGATGGAAGTTGGTAAGAGTGAACACTAGAATTCAAACTCCAGTCCCAGACTTTTCATGACTTACGTCTTTTCTCCTTTCTTTTATTTAACAACAAAATTAATAAGTGGAATATTTTGTGGTAGCTTTAAAAAAAACACTTACTTTAAATAAAAAACAGAGTGCCTCAAATTAATTTAATTTCAGTCCTGGGCTTGCACTGCTGCCAAATTGCACACTTCAAAACCACACAGCCAGAGAACTTTAGGTGCCCTCTGAGCATGCCTCAGGAGAAGGGGGGGGGGGGCGCGGAAAAAAAAGACCCATGAAAGCAAATGAAGGCAAAGTCTTGTTTGTTGAGTGGAGGGGAGCAAGAAGGAATAGGAAGTTTCAATTAATCTGTGATTGATTTAACACTTAAGCACAATAGTTAGGTGAAAGTGTTATTAGCATTTATTTAATTATTTAGAAGCTTTTGAAGGGAATATATCGTAGGTCAGCCAAGCTAAGATGAGCAAGGCATTGATGCCCATCAATAAAGAATAGCTAGCTTGAGGAATGGAAGGATAGCACATCACTGGGGTCCTGCGGGTCAAGGCTTCAAGGGAGGGAAATCAAAGCATGCAGGGCAAAAATATGCCCTTGGATATGTGCATACAGTATCTATTGACTTCAATGGACACCCTGCAGACACATATCCAAGGGCAGAGTCTGGCCTGCAGGAAGGAAACAGACAAGAGGCATCTGAATCCTGATCCCACTGAAGCAAAACTTCTAAGAAACATATATAGGAATCAATCCTGCTTCCTCAGATGAATTTTGACATACATAAGCAGCTATGTTAGACAGAGAATATACTTGAGGTATGGCAGAATTAAGAGTTAGAAATGCTCTTCAAACATATTTAACTTCTTAATGTCGTAGTATGACATCCATGTCACAGCCTGGAAAAGAGGAGGTAGACCAGAGGAATTAGGCCAGGTCTTATAGCCTGTTTTGAAAAAAATATGGTGTCCATTATCTATTATTAATAATCATCATCATGTTTATTACGAAACCTAAGGGTCAACCAAGAGTGGAGCCCCATTGTGCTAGTCATCACAACACACACACAGTGTAGCGCACGGTCCCTACCCCAAAGAGTTTACGATCTAAATAGCCAAGACAGACAGGGTGGGAGAAGTGGTGTAACACACAAGCAGAGTGGACAACATGATGGCAGCAAACAATTTCGTAGATCCATGATTTTTGGGATGGGGTGAGGTGGGGAGGTTTACTTAGAAGGGGATCAGCTAAATGGAAAGAGAAAAAGGAAAGGGGGTGAGGGAGACAGGGCAGGGGAGAAGGTGAGAGAGGCAAGTATGGCATGAACAGACTATGGGGGAGGGAGAAAGATTGGAGCAAATAACCAATCAACACAAGGCAGAGAAAGTCCAGTAAAAACCATAGAAAGTTTGGATCACTTGATAATTACCTGTTCTGTTCATTGCCTCTGGGACACATGGCATTGGCCACTGCTGGTAGACAGGATACTGGGCTAGATGGACCTTTGGTCTGGCCCAGTACGGCCGTTCTTATATAAAGTTCTCAGCCTGTCTAGAAGTCCCTGTTTTGGCTGCTTTGGCCCCTATCAGGTGGAGTCTCTAGCTGGATCCAACCTCTCTGCAGTTTTCTCCAGGGCCAAATGTGGGGAGGCACCCCCTAGATCTTAGTTCCCCCAGAGTAGAAGTGGGGTCTCCCCTGCACAAAATCTAGTCAATATCCATTTTACTGGTGTCTTATACATCCATGGGAAACATTCCCCATCAAAATCAGTAAGGCCACCATGTTATCCTCTTCCTAGTGCCCACTTAAAACTTTGCCTCTGCTATAATGCATCCAGAAACCATCTGATAATTACTAGTCAGGTAGCAAATGCTGCTGCTAGTGACTGGCTTACTATATTTAGCAATTGTACATGTAGTTAGTAAATGTATTTACTGTTCCTTTGTTCTCCCTAGTCCCTGCCCACCTGTTTGTCTCACCCATCTGTTACTTATTGAGGTTTTATTTGGATTATAAGCCTCTTTTACTGTGTGTTTGTTGAACTTCTACTAGATATGGGGGAGTTTGACTCCAAGATCACGCCACATGTCATTGGAAAAGTAACATCCTAAGATTTACAATAAAGTCTTGATCTTTGACACTTAGGTTGGCCTATTGTCATGAACGGTCTGATACGAACTCCTCTGAGATAGTTAGGAGCTGAAGGTTCAACTGGACGTCACTGAGAGACCCTATCCACTAGATTTACAATAAAAGTCTCAGATTTGACCAATGACCTTGATATAATAATGGTTTGGGCCCCCTCCTCCTTAAAATGACACCTGGGCTAATACATGAGATAAGATTGGTCAAAGTCCTGGATTATATGTGGGAGTCCTCAGAGTTCCTCAGTCTCCTTTCTCCCCCCCACCCCCATTTATTTCTCAGCTTCCATCCTCATGCTCGGTGTTTAGTAGCGTCACCTCCTACTGTCTCCAAAGCCTATTAGTGCCACTCCCAGCATTGGCAGAGGTGATAGCGAGATTGTGACCCAAGGCCTTATACAACTTCAGGACCTGAGCTTATTGACTTCATATAGATTCCAACCCTGGGAACAAGGGACTTGATCTCGGCGCTGTCCTTGGACACCTTTTGTAACACTGGATGGCCTGTTTATAGTGTAGTCAGCAGTCCATCCATGATGGCTTAGTTCAGAGTAAGACTTAGGGAGACCTGGCATAGTGACATTGGGCAACGCAGGACGTATTAGGTAGTCAGTACACCAGAGGATGGAGAGAACCACAGGGTCTGTGTCCAGCCACTCCACTGAGTGGTTCACTTCATATTCATTACAAACCAGACCAATGGCTTCTCCTCCATGAAGAATGCTATAGTTTCCACGACAAAAGAGCTAATTGTACCAAAATTCATTGACAATATGTAAATGTCATTATTTACAGGCTTTTCTATGGCATTCCTTAGTGTGGTATCCAAATGGCTGACAAACATGAATGAAGATGTTTCCCTAACACCCTTGCAAGTTACTGTCATCTCTACTGTAGAGATGAGGAACTGAGGCACAGAAGGATTAAGTGACTTGCCCAAGGTGCCAGGAAATTTGTGGTGGAGCCTAGAAAAGAACCCAGATCTCCTAAACCCCTGTGCTTTGCCTTCACTCCCAGGCCATCCTCCATCCTTATGAATGACATTGTTATATAATGCAATTAGGAGAAAGTAGCAAGTTCTATTCTAGGAACTTCTAATCAGCAACAAGAACTGCAATTTTAAACACTCTCCAATTAGTATAGAAACACATCATTGTGCACTCCCAAAACAGTGCATATCACTACACATTCCAGATAATTAATGGAGTATCTCTAACCCAGAGACATTGCCTCATTGTAGGTAGTCAAGGCCTCTGGAATGCTCAACCAATGAACCAAGAAGTGCTAAAGATCTGGTCTCTTTTAAAAAAAGATTTAAAGGCTTATTTAAAAAAATGTCTTGGCATTGCAATGTTTTTGGAAGTCATGTTCATGTGAAGTATTACATAGGTGCTTTGTTACAGCACCTAGAATGCTATGGCAAATAGATTAGTTACCATTACGTAATTTAAAACATATCATCTGTAGAGCTGGGCACAGGCACCCCCTGACCTCAGGAATCAGATCAATTCAGATCAAGATCAGAGTTTTGCAGCTCAGCCCCATCCCTAATGATCCATGCTAGTACTTTATTTGCTAGTTTATTGCAACTACCTCCTGCTGTAGGAATGTTACACACATTTAGATGTGTACACTTTAGAATAGGGCATTAAACAAAAACACTAGTCCATCATACAGTTCTGGTGTCAATATATGGCCACCATTACAGAGATCATCATGCCTCTATACCCTTACCCATCTTACCCAAAAGAAAAGGATAGCCATGGTGAGGTACCAAGCACCTGGAGACAAATACATACTAATTTCATCAGCAGACATTGCAACAGCAAAATTTGGATCTGGATCCAAAGTTCACCACAGTCTGGGAGTGTTTGATCTGGATGCTTGGTTTGGACTCATAGCTAGGTAATTCCCACTTTCCTTCAGAAGTCCAGCTAGGATAGGAAAGCAACAGGTACACCAGCAGAGATCACAACTAGGAGATGGAGATGTGTGAAGGCGGCCAGTGTTGGCACAACAGGGATCCTGCTTAGGATCTTGAGCAGCATGTGGATCAACATGATCTTATGCTCTCAGCATGAACATGGGATCTGGAGTCTCCTGAATGCCATTCCCAACATGTCAATGACTCCCCTGTGACACCTTGAATGAGTCCATTCCCTGCTGACTCAATTTCCCCACCTGTAAAAGGGAACGATTCTGACCTACTTTGTGGATCGGGAGAAGTCTGTGAGATTTAATTTTTGCTCTGAATGTGTAAAGCATTATATGTATTATATTATTGTCTACACAGAATCATAGAAAATCAAGGGCCGGAAGGGACCTCAAGAGGTCATTTAGTCCAGCCCTCCCTGCTCTGAGGCAGAGATCTAAGAAAACCCAGACCATCCCTGCCAGGTGTTTGAACAGCCTGTTCTTAAAAAACAGCAACGACAGGGATTCCACGTTAAACTGCAGAGTCTGAAAAGTGTCAGTGAAAAAGGAGCCAGAGAAATGAACTAAGAGCTCTAAAATAGGGAAAGAGCATTTAAAAAAAAATCAAACCAAAATGCTTTAGCCTCCCAAGACAAGGACAAGATGCAGTTAAGAAGAGATTTCACTTAAGCACAGAGAAGAAAATCTTCAGAGATACAAATCATGACTACTGATTATTCTGTTTTCCTTCTGCCACAGATAATGGGATAAGTGGGCATGCATGGAAATCACAGAAAGGAGGAATTCTGAAGAGATGAAAGCCTGTCACACAGCAGCTCCATTAGACCATTTTCAATTGTGCCTCCTGTTGGGAGAGGCTGGGAGTGCACCATAGCTGGTATTCTGTCAGGGAGGCTGGAAAGAGAATCGCTGTGAGCTCTCCCCCAGCCACTATCCCCTACATTTGTTCCCTCTGAAAGAGGCTGGGACTGGAATAGTTGAGTCACTCTCACAGCCAGTGCTCCTGCCCCCTTCCACACAGTGACTCCTGGAGGCAGAGGCTGGGACTAGCGTTGCAGTGAGCATCTGCTCTCTCACAAGAGACAGCAGGGGCTGAATAAAGCAGCACATCACTGCCCTGGGTCAGCCAGCCTCAAAAGCTCATTCACTGATGTGCAAAACTGAAGTCTCTGTAAGGCTCCCTTTTTATTCTCTTCTCCCCCGCCCTCAGTCTCTCTCACACACACACTCGCTTTTTGGATGTTACCATGGAAACTGCATCTAGTTTCCATTCTCTCTGTTTCCCTCATGTCCCTGCTCAGAAGCAGAGAGAGACATTGATCAGTGATGCAATGAGACAGTCTCTAGGGAGCAAGGGAGGCCTGCAGCAGGGAGCAGGGCGCATCCCCAGGTCACCAGATCACTTTCTCGATGGAGATGGGTCCATGTTCCTGTCCTTTGAGTTTAATTAAAAACCAGTGGGAACCAGCTCCTTTGAGGCACTGCGCCGCTGTGGGGTCCTGGAATTCCCCGCTTGAGTGGCTTATCAGGAAGGAGGCTGGGGCAACCCAGCAATGGTTCTATATGCCCAGAGGGCTGATGCTATTAAGAAACTGGAGATTTCATTGAGTGGCTGTTTCTCTTTTAGATTTTCAAAAGTTGGGGGCATTCCCTGCTCCTGCTATTCAGTAAGGCCCTAAAGGGACAATGGGCACCTTTCCTAGAGGAGTTACCCTAGCCTCAGCACCACATTCCCCGGACCATCTCGTGCCGTGCGCGGCTGGGACAGCAACATCCATGAGCCCCCACACATCCAGCTTCCCCAGGCTCTGCAGCTCTTCCTCTTTTAAAAGCTGGGACTGGAGTAGCCCAGAGCCGTTTATCCTTGTGTTACTGCTACCTGACGGAAGTGATTATCCCTACTGACGTAAGTGTTCCCATTATGAAGAGCAGCAAGGGCAGAAAAAATGTCAGACTGCAAATGAATGTAGGGTGGCAAAATGAAAAGAAGGAGCCTCCGCAGGGACAAGGCAGTCTCTAGGGAAGGGGTAAACAGGCTGTGCAGCAGGCAATGGGGTGGGGGTGGGGGTGGAAAGAGTCTGACTGCTGATTTATTGGTGTTTATTTCTGGCAAATCTGCCCCCCCTCCAAGGGAGCATCACCTCTGAGCTCACTGATGTGCCAAGGAGCCCTCTGACAGCTCTCTATTAATTAACTTCATGCCAATACAAATTTTATTTAAGTTAAAAAATCCAATTCACATTGATCCACCTTCATCTCTCCATCCGGATAGTCATGTGCTGCCAGTCAATGGCCGCTCAGCTTTACCTGAGGGGGCCACAGCTCCTCACTGCACAGGAAAACAACACTCCTGAAGTCAGAATGGAGAGAAGGCCATCTCGGTATCTCTGTCCTTCTAGAGCCCCTTCCGCTCCCCACAGGGAGGGGCTGTCCCTGGCCCTCTGCCCCGCCCCCCCGAACCCCCTCTATCCCCCACTGGGAGGGGCTGCCCCCACAAGCCCCTTCTATCTTCCAGGGGGAAGAACTTTCTCTGTACTCCTCTCCCCAAGAGCCCTCTGTCCCATACTGGGAAGAAACCACCTTTGCAGCACTCACTGGAGCAGACTGGGTTAAATTAAACTGTAGGATAACTCTACTGAATTCACTGGAGACACACCAACAATGAACTGGGCCCTCTACATGCAGCCCTTTGACAAGATTTTCTGGATTTCTCTCTGAACAATTGTCAGTTCTTTCTCTGTGAGAACAGCTTTGTCTCTTCGCCTCCCCCTTGCTCCCGTAATCGATACTGCCTCTATAGAGAAGAGCCTTTCGTACACAGTGCTGGGTCCCTGAGGCCTTGTCTGCCCCAGGAAAATCGGTAAGCACATTTATGCACTAGAAAGCAATGACAGAAGCTGTAGCATATACAGAGCACCAGCATTATCACCCCGGGTTAGACAACATGGGTGAGCAGCCCTGTCTACACAGCCGCTTCGTTTCTGTCTTGCTACCCCTTGTTCAGTTGCAGCTGATTTATCCCAGTGTCGCTGCATCTTTGGGCATCTGCTGGGAGAGTCCTGGACTAGAAACGTCTTGACTAGAAAAAGGGCTTGAGTTTTGGTTGGGCTTAGCTAAGTTGTGCTGGCTAAATCTAACGTATTTCTTAGTGCTGATGCAGGGTAACGCCTTTACCTCACTGTTGACTGTTGAGCATAGCCTGTGCAGGTTAGTTACCCTGTACCTGTCCTTTGAAAAAGGACAATTTGTTTTAGTTTGCCATGTGTTAGTTAAGCCCAACTGAAAGTTGATGCTGCTGCCTAGTTAAGACAGCCTTCAGCTCCCTCAGCAGTATCAGAGGCAGAGGCACTGGTGAATCCAAACACTGTTGGGCAAACTGTTCAGTTCAGTGCTTAAATGCTGTTTCCTGGAGTCCTCTATTGCTACTACAGGTGGCACTGAAATAGTAGGATGTTTTCACAAGTATGGCCTTAAAGAGAGAGCAATGGAGAGGGCGGGTATTCACACTCAGAGAATGAAGGGGAACTCCTGGGAGAACCTTGCTAAGAGTCCACTACCAATCTGTATAGTGATATCCCTATCTGATGGAGTCACATGTTCTCTGGCTACCAATAAATCCTCATAGCCAGAGAGATCCCATCCCTACGGCTCACTATTTTTGGCATGGACCAGACTGCGTAACAGATTCTGGCTGCTCTGTGGGGTTTAATAGTACATTTTCCTGTGGAGCCCATGGGGGCCAATTGACACTGAAGTGCACCATCTCCCTCCAGCTACTAAATGGGGTATCCGCTCTGCAGGTGTGATGCTCTGTTATGCACACCTGCATCTGTGTGCATGGCAGGAGTCTACTAAAGGGCTGTGATATACCTGCTCCTCACATATAACAGTTCCCATTAATGGCTGAGCTGCCAGAGCAGTGCAGAGAGGCGAAGGGAAAGATCGAAGTTCTAACATCCTCGTAGCAAAAACAACTCTCCCCAGGGGCAGGACTTCCATCCTGCTTATCTAATTAAGGTGTCATTTATGTGCTGTGCACACAGTGGTAGTTACACATATATGCCTGGGGCAGGCAGTGAGGTAGAAGCCTGGATGCCTTCTGCAATGGAAGAGAAGCATCTCTGGGACACTAAGTGCACACCTGGCTTGCACTGCTTTGCAGAGCTTAGTTGTTGCAGCTGAGCCTGATTCAGGCAGGAGAGACGGGATGCAATATGCACTCCAGAACCCTAGAGGGAGCTAATTAGTCAGTAGGAAAAGGGAGACGACAAACTGAGTGATGGAACAGCTGCATCATTATAGCGTTGCAGGATAAAATCCAGGTTGTCTCTTGGGGGGACCACAGCCATTAGCCCAAAACACAACATTAGTCATGAACAATCTTGCAGCTGAACAGTTTTGATGCATGCAGGTACTCAGGGCCATGTCCTGAGTACATTGCTCAGAATCCTTGCCTTCTGAGCAGATGTCAGCCTGGCTGTTTTATAACTCAGGGAAAGCACGGGGACATGGCACACATGGTGGTTGTCAGGTCACCTCAAGGGTGAGGAGAGGTGTAAGGCAGAGCTTGGAAATAACTCACTTAGCTGTGAGTACAATACAGTCTTTGCTGGGGCCAGCCACCAGAGGGAGACAATCCTAGTTAGTTGATGTGTTACGTTTTCCCTACTAGACAAACGCATCCTGAGCCTCTAGGATAATATAGGGTGCCATTTTGTTAAAAAACAAGGCTACAAGCATACCAATACCTATCCATTTGCCCCGCCCCCATCACTGTAGGATCAGAGCACCTCAGTCTGTAAAATATTTATCCTCACAACACCCCTGTGAGGTATAGGGCAATGCTCTTATCTCCATGTTACAGATGAGAACTGAAGCACTGAGAGACAGAGCAGGGAACTGAACTAACATCTCTTCAGTCTCAGGCTAGTGCCCCCAATAACTAAGCCATCCTTCCTTCATCAGGCTAATTAGTGAGGATTGGACACAGGACCTGCAGCACCCAAGTAACAAGGACGTATGTTTGAGTTTATGGGATTACTATTAACTGCAAGTAAGTAGTGGGCTCTTGTCCTTGCTCAGCCCAGCCACTAAGGGGAGTTATACAAGACCCCACCTCTACCTCCATCCCACCCTGCATCCTTCACTAGCTTCTCCACCCCCCCACCATTTGTTTAATTGCCCTCTCTATGCTTTACCATTGCCTTGGGTTTCCCCTCTTCCTAGCCCTTGAGGGACGAAGGTGTTCACTGTTCATTGGGAATGAGAAAAGAAATTGCCATGAGCCACTGAGTTTATAAATTCATAGACTCTAGGACTGGAAGGGACCTCAAGAGGTCATCGAGTCCCGTCCCCTGCCCTCATGGCAGGACCAAATACTGTCTAGACCATCCCTGATAGACATTTATCTAACCTATTCTTAAATATCTCCAGAGATGGAGATTCCACAACCTCCGTAGGCAGTTTATTCCAGTGTTTAACCACCCTGACAGTTAGGAACTTTTTCCTGATGTCCAACCTAAATCTCCCTTGCTGCAGTTTAAGCCCGTTGCTTCTTGTTCTTTCATTAGAGGCTAAGGTGAACAAGTTTTCTCCCTCCTCCTGATGACACCCTTTTAGATACCTGAAAACAGTTATGTCCCCTCTCAGTCTTCTCTTTTCCAAACTAAATAAACCCAATTCTTTCAGCCTTCCTTCGTAGATCATGTTCTCAAGACCTTTAATCATTCTTGTTGCTCTTCTCTGGACCCTCTCCAATTTCTCCACATCTTTCTTGAAATGCGCTGCCCAGAACTGGACACAATACTCCAGTTGAGGCCTAACCAGCACAGAGTAGAGGGGAAGAATGACTTCTCGTGTCTTGTTTACAACACACTTGTTAATGCATCCCAGAATCATGTTTGCTTTTTTTGCAACAATATCACATTGTTGACTCATAATTAGCTTGTGGTCCACTATGACCCCTAGATCTCTTTCTGCCATACTCCTTCCTAGACAGTCTCTTCTCATTCTGTATGTGTGAAACTGATTGTTCCTTCCTAAGTGGAGCACTTTGCATTTGTCTTTATTGAACTTCATCCGGTTTACCTCAGACCATTTCTCCAATTTGTCCAGATCATTTTGAATTTTGACCCTGTCCTCCAAAGCAGTTGCAATCCCTCCCAGTTTGGTATCGCCTGCAAACTTAATAAGCATACTTTCTATGCCAATCTAAGTCATTGATGAAGTTATTGAACAGAGCTGGTCCCAAAACAGACCCCTGCAAAACCCCACTTGTTACACCTTTCCAGTAAGATTGGGAGCCATTAATAACTACTCTCTAAGTACGGTTATCCAGTCAATTCATACTTGGAAAGTGAATGACACTGGCCCTCGCACACCTGGTTTCAGACAATATATCAAAAGCACTAAGTTGGCATTAAACCACCTCAGGCTTTCAGAGCTCACTGGCAGAAAGAGCAAATAAAAGAGGGGAATGAGGTAGAAAAAAGACCAAACTCCACAATGGAGCTAAAGAAATAACAGTCTGAGGGATGGCTTGGCTTTGATCATCACAGCTCTCCACATGACCACTGGAGGCTGCGAGTGGGCACCCGCTGTCAAGGGGCTGCTGCCTCAACCCAGCACTCACCCATCTTCCTCCCACTTTCACTCTCATCTGTTTTCCAAACACTCTCTCTACTCCCTCCTCTCTTTCCTTTGGCTCTCTCTCGTTCTATTCCTCTTTTACACTGTCCTTTCTGCCTTCAATGCATATTCTCTCTCTCCCCCCAGCCCCTTCAGAGCATCCTCTCCATCTCTCTTGCTTGCTCTCAGGCTCTTATTTTCAACCCTTTGGCAGGGCCTGTAAACAGTCTGTTTTTTAGAGATGGGGAGAAAGGTTTGTATTGAATATGAGCTAGTCTTAAATTGTAATCTTATTATGTGTCTGTATAGCCTAGCCTTATGGGACCCTAATCACCCCTGGGAGACTTCAGGTGTTACTGTAATCCACAAACAACACCACTATGATCATTTAGTCTGTGCAGAGACCCTAGTCAGTCATTCTTGCATTGAGCCCATGACTATTTAAGCTATGCCTCTTGGAAACACATCCAGTCTCAATTTAAAGACTTCAAGTGATGGAGAATCTACCACCTCCCTTGATAAATTGCTCCAGTGTTTAATTGCCCTCATTGTTAAAAACAGCGCCTTATTACTTGTCTGAATTTGTCTAGCTTCAGCTTCCAGCCGTTGGATCTCATTAAGCCTTTTTCAACCAGATTAAAGAGCGGTCTTATTTATTTATTTATTATTAGAGCTGTCTGAAACTGAGCGTTTCTGTTCCGTGGGAAATTCCAGCATTTCACAATATTCTTCTCAAGTTGGAACAAAAAGTCAACATTTCTCACAAAATGGAAATTCTGAAATATTTCGTTTTGGAGCATTTCAGTTTGAGTTTAATATTTTGACTTTTATATTGTAATAAAATGATACACATCTAAATGAAGTGCTTTGACCTCACTGAAACAAAAAACATCGATCATTTTTTGTCAAAAATTTCAACAAATCAATATAGTCCCACTGTCAGGAATTGGGGCCTGCAGTAGAGCCAGTCCCTGGGAAATCTAATGAGTTCAGGTGGCCTATAGTAGGCTGCCTAACTCTACACTGCCTGAAGAGTCAGCAGACCAGCTCTTAAGCCCAGCAGCAGCAGCTCCTCAAAGCATTAGCCCATGGCTGTGATAGGTCCTGCTCCTGTCTTGCCTCACTCTGGGTAACACCATTCTGACTGTCAGCTCCAAATCCCGACTTCAGCTCTGACCCTTGACTCTGGTTCTGACTCTGGGCTCTGATCCCTGACTACCATTGCCTGCTCCAACTGCTACCCTCAACCATCCATGTCCTAGTCCAACATACATGAAATATTTCAATTTTGTGGAATCAGTATTTTCCAGTGAAAAATTGTTCCTTCAGAATGTTTTCAACCAGCTCTAATTACTACTAATAACCTTCACTCAGTCCTTGATCCACAGCACCTCTCAAATCCAAAGGAGTTTGTTTAGCTCAGTATTTGATTTCATGCCAATCTATGCTGCCTGAGTGAATGGGGAGGCAGACATGTTGAAATAGCACTTGGGGTGAGAAAGAATGGCCTATTCTCCTGCTGTATTTTCTGCCCTGAAACAGCAAGTGCTGGAAGGGTTGCAGGGAAGCCCATTCTCCCAAGAGCTTCACTGAAACAGTTAGGAGCCACTTCATATAGACATTGATTCATAGATTCCAAAGCCAGATTGGACCTTTGTGATCTTCCAGTCTGACCTCCTATATTACGCAGGTCATAGACTTTTCCCCAAAATAATTTCTAGAGGAGATGTTAAAAAAAAATTGGATGTTTTTCTAAAAGTCTGATGAAAATCCACCACAACTCATTTCCCAGGCTGTGTTGGAGTATTTATACTAGAGCTGGTGGGGGGGGGGGGGCGGGAAACTAATGTTTTTCTTGCCGCAAATTTTAAAATGAAAAATCTTTGAGATTTCAGTCCAAAAAATCATTTTTTCCACAGGAAGTTTTAAATAAGTTGGAACTGCCAAATTCCCTTTCATTTCGACTTAAAATATCATTTGGATAGGGTTTTGTTTGTTTTCTAGAAGTACATGAAGATGCTCATGATGACAAGAGGAAATATTGCTTTGACATTGTTTCACCTATTTTTAAACTGAGAAACCAAACCCAGATATTTTCCATCAAACCATCAATTCAAAACAAACTTCTTCACTTAGAAATTTCCCCCTAGAAAATCAAGTTTTCCCTCCCATCAGAAATGAAACCTTGCAAAACATAACACCTACAACACCACATTGCCAAACCTCACTTCCAATAAAAACCACACTTTTAAGCACAAAAACATTTCTTCATGGAAAATTTCTTGATTAGTTCTAATTTCTCCCCTTGTGTAAATCTGCCTGCATACCAGAAATGGTTCTCATAGGGTTAAAAGGGGGGGGGAGTGGGAGAAAATAAACAGACACTCAGGGTGAGATACCACCAATGCTTAATTTGTGCTAGGGCTTGGCAGTTTATAGCCCCGACATCTCTGGGCTTGGCAGTTCATAGCCTCAGTACCTCTGCGCTTGCTGCATCAGTTATGACTGTAAAATAAAATTGAAAAAAAAAAAGGCTGGGACTCTGGCTCCTCTTACAAATTAAGCACTGGAAATCACCAGCAGAAGGCTAGCTCAGTGAGGTGCCCCTTGGGTGGGGAAGCCAACTCCATCTGTGTTTGTGAGGAGCCCAGCCTCCTGGTTCTACATGACCACTTTACCTCTTACACTGCAAGTTCTTTGGGGGGCAGGGACTATCCTGTTGTTCTGTATTTGTATATCACTAGCACAATGAGGTCCTGGTCCAGAACTAGGACTCTGAGGTGCTACTATCATACAAATACCACCACTAATAATAGGGACAATGGAATGAGCCTAATTCCCTCATTCCTTGGCATCAAGTACAGCCAGCTGGCATCCCAGGGAGGAGTGGGGCTGGAGCATCCATCTCAGGCTTGAACACCAGGGAAGGTGCTCACTCTGCTGGGGCTGGCATCCTCAATGACTCCCATGCTCTTTGGCACTGGGGAGACCCCAATGCTCAGAACGGTGGTGGCACTCTTGGGCTTTGGCACCAGGCAGGGCTGGCATACACTATAGGGAAGGGCCCTGCATGATGAAGTCCTGCTCTTGGTGTCTGTATCCCATTGCTGATTTATGGCAGGTTGTGCTCTCTTCCCCACTGCCAGGAACAGCCCCTGTGGCCTCTATGCACACTGAGTTATTTCTGCCACAGTGTAAAACAAAGGGAGCAGGACATGCAGAATTTATTGAGGTGTCCTAGCATAGGACTCCAGTTCCCTCCTCCCAATTGCCAATGAGGAGCAGGGACCCATGCATATCCTGCCCCAGATGGACAGCTTGTATTTAATACATGGCTTTGTGAGCACTGACTGCCCTTTGAAAAGTTACCTTTTTTATAAGTAGTTGATGGAGTCCCCAACTTCCAGTGGATGCAGGATCCAGGACACAGGCAGGCCTGCACTGCAGGAATTCCCATGACAGCCTGTGCCTAGGCTTGTCCCCAGAAGCTGGTGATGAAGTTAGTCAAATCGCTGGTTCTGCAAGGGCTGTGTGGTGAGGCAGCCCTGCTTATCCCTGGACCAAGTCCCATGACCTCATCTGATCCATCTTATCCTAACCTACACCAAGGGAGATCACCCTGACCCATCTCCCCCTGCTGCTCAGCTCATGTCATAGAGGTGTTTACTCAGCTATCTAGCCCTCTCATACTGGCATCATCCTCTCGGGGGCAGGCAAGGAGAAAAGATTTTGTTGAATCATTGGCTGTTAAAGATGGGCCCTGGGCACGGGCACGTGCAGCTGCTTCCATACACAATTTCCTGTTGACAGGCCTCATGCAGGCTTCACCTTGAACTCTCCTGTGTTGTGGGGAGCTCTCCAGCCACCTCCTCCTCTGCTCTCACCCCAATGTCTAACCTTTGGATTAAACATTCAGTTTGAGTTTTTTGCACTCCAGGGAGGATGTAGTTCTAGAGCCTGCTTCTGCTGACTGGCAACTAGACTCCCAGATGTACCTCCAAACCCTCCCTCACTCTAATTAGGAGGAGTGCCCAAGCGCTAGTTCCATTCAGAGTGTGCAGAAGGCACTTGGATAGGGTGACCAGGCGTCCCATTTTTAAAGGGACTGTCCCATACTTAAGCCCTCCTGCAGGTGTCCTGACTTCCTTAAAAACAGGCAAATTGGCCTGTATTTTCTGTCTCCTCCCCCAGTCAGTACTGGTGGGTCCTGCTGCTGGCTGGATCCCTGCTCATCAGTTGCATGCCCACCAGCTGTGAGTGTGGGGGTCCAGTGGCCAAAGATAGAGGTGAGTGTGCAAGGCTGGTGGTGGGGAAAAGCTGCATCATACAGGGCTGGAACGCTCCCTGTGGGAGTTCATCAGCACAGCCCCCACTGTGTGTTGGCTCGTGGCCTGCAGGGCCCCCACCCCATTTCCAGCCAGTGCTGGTTGTGCACTGCAGTGGCTGGTGAGTAGCAGGGAAGCGCCAGGCAGCAACTTGTTACGTGTCATCTCTGCTGCCCACCCACCGGCCCTTTACAAGTTCCTCCTCTTGCTGTCCTCTCCCTGCTTTGCCCCTTCACCCACCCTAGTCCTGCTGCTCCTCCATATGCCCCCAGCCCCCAAGTAGGGTGCATCCCACTCCCAGTGCTGTGCAGAGAACCAGCTCCTCATCAGAGTGCTCAGCTCACCTGGCCAGCAGGCTCCTTCCTTCCCCCACTGCCTCTGGCTGGGATGCTGCCCAGGGAGAGTCTGAGACCCTCCAGCCCCAGGGCACTGGCCAGGAGGAGCCAAGCCCTGCACGTGCTAAAGCCCCACACAGCACTGGCACAGTGAAGCCTCTCCGTGCTTAAGCTAAGCTGGGGGTGGGAGGGAAACCAGCCTATTCGTGCCCCAACCCTGCAAGCTTCTCAGCAGCTTCCTGGGTAGGGGCTTAGCACCCTCTTCACCTGTCCCCCCACCCCACCCCACCCTGGGTCCTGCCCCCAGGGAGCATGGGGCTGCTCCGTCCCCTAGGCACCCTCTGCTGCCAAGCCACCCCTCTAGCTGGGTTTTCTGAAGTCCCTGCAGTCAGGCTCCCTGGGCCCTGGTGCACAATGCATTTCTAGGGCTTAACCCTTTCCTGCCCATGCTGTAGCCAGGGAAAAAGAGGTGCCTGGGTTATGTCGGTGGCCAGCAGCAGCCTGGAGGTGTTAGCTGCTTTTCGACACTGTGCAGGCAGGAAGGGACAAGCTGCTTCCAGTCATGGGGGAGGTAGCGGTGGGAGGAGATGAGCTCTTCCAAGACACAGGCCAGCAGTCATCCCTTCCCCTCCCCTGTGGCTAAGAGGAGCTCTAGTCCCTTCCCTCCCACACAGTGCCAAAAAGCAGCTGCTGGCCACATTCTGGTGAGATCCCTGGCAGAAATATGGTTGGGGGATGTAACTATGCCCCTTCCCCCACATGTTGCCTCAGGAAGACATGTCACCAGGTACCAGGTGAGGTGGGTCTGTCCTAGGGGCCCAGCCACATATGGAGGGCAGAGTGTGCTGGGCAGGGAGGGTTGGGTCAGTTTGTCACCCCCCCACCCCTCCATGAACCCTAAAACCTTAAAGATAAGAAGGAAAATAAATACTGCATAGTTGGATTATTTTTAACAGGGGCTCAGTCAACTTGATGTTAATTTGAACACTTGTATTGCACTGTTCTGATTGATTGCTGTTGAACTTGTTTGAAAATGAGTAATTTTACCAGGTGTCCCGTATTAAGCATAGGAAAATATGGTCAACCCTAATAAACCCAGCACATCAAAGCATAGGGTGCCAACCCTCCAGGAATAAAAGATTAATATTCAATCTCATGTCATGCGATGACACCTCCAGGAATGCCACCAACCAGAACTGGCAACCGTAGGGTTTACAGGGACCACAAGTGCTTGTTAAGAGAGCCCTCTTTGATGTCCACATATTTTAATGGTGATATTAAGGAAGTGTGCATTTCAGAGACAGCACCTGTGGCATCTAAGCATTACTGCCACTTTCAGGACATGTGCCCCATGGCATCCTGGGGTGGGGATTTTCAAGTGATTTAGGAGCATACATCTCACTGAATATCAATGGGATGATGCTCCTAAGTCACTTCATGATTTTTAAAATCCCATCCTTCATTTCTAAAAATCTAGCCACCAATGCCAATACACTATTAAGATCACAAAAAAAATTAAAAAATAAAGAAAAAAATCAGGAAATGGAGAAGCTAAGTAGCCTAGCCCAGCTTTAACTCAGGCATACTGTGTCTGTGTAATATTACAGAAACAAACCAGAGGAGTGCAAAAACATGCATATTAGTGTTCACCCCCATCCTGGACACAGACAGCTCTTCACCAGCTACTCTGAGTGCATAAACACCAGTACTAGTATGCAGGAGTTAACTAGTTCCTGACCTTTGTCAGGGGCTATTATAAACTAGAATTTTGGCTTCAGGATGGGGAATATGAAAATTTCTACCTTGTCTCACCAACTGTCCTCTGACTGTGTGTCCCCTTTCTGCTTCACACAGAGGTAGTGGATGTGTGATATTGTTCCCTGTGCAAGGGGAATACAGTGTTCTCCACAGCCACACAATACAGTGGCACACTGGCCTGTGATTTACCCAGCCCCATACTACTTAGCAGTATCTAGCTCCAAGCTGTTTTATGTACGTGCTTGATACAGACTAACCAGGTTAATGGAGCAGTGGGAGTCTTAAATTCACAAACAATCAGGAAATGCAAATATTAACTGCTCAGGTTTAGGGCCAAAATCAGCTGACTGTGGGTGCATTTCTGGGCAGGGGTAGGGTGGGAGCAGAGACACCCTCACTCCTACACTCTGAAGTGCAGGAGGCTTTGGTGGTAGGGGAGTTCTTGAAGACCAGGCTGGGCCAGATAACTCTGCCGGCAGAGTTTTATACAGAAAAGGGTCCTAAAGGGATAGACTGGGGCACGGTGATTGCCAACACCCCCTGTGCCGTTTCACTGGGCACACTACCCTGAAAACCCCTTCTGCAGCCATAACGTCTCCGTGCCGGGTTATTCAGCCTTCCTAGTACTTCACTGCTACATCATCAATTGGCCCTCTGTGTTGCCGCAGCAGAGCATCTATATCATTATACTCAGACTTTCTTCAGAGGATTGCAATTTCCTATATTAAATTAGCACCAGGAATACTGAGCCCCAGCTCTGTGAGACAGAGAGTGGATGGCAAGTGGCTGGGGGGATGCAGCTGCAGGTTACAGACCTATCTCAGATCAAGCTCTGTCACACATGGAGGTATCTATTCTTTTAACCTTGTTCTTGTGTATCTGAGGAGTTAGCTTAACAGTACAGGTTAGAGCTCTGCTGGCTGCTGTTTTACTGCATAGCCTTCCCCTTTCCTTTTGGTTTAGCATCAAATTCTCTCTAAGTCTTATTTCTTTCCCATCAGTCAGCATGATCTTCTGGCCCATGCCACTGAACCTCCACCTGGCTGGAAGGAGAGACAGCTTCATTAAGTGTTCAAGAAAGCAGCGTGTGAAATCTAAATTAGGAGCGCCTGGCCCTTGAAGCTTGAGGAAAGGGGGTGGGGGGGAAGGTGCATGCAAGCAGGGCCTGACTTTGACAGGCTGGAGATAATGCCTACTGAAGTCAATGGGAATTGTTTGCACCTTGCAGGGGGAGAATGAGAGTCCTATGACAAGTGAAGTGAGAAAGATCATAGTGAAATCTAACACAGGAGTCCTGAAGCTGTCCAACGCTCAGGACCTCTAACTCTGTAGAAGCAGAAGAAAGGAGGGCCATCCACACCAGGCATACATGTGTTGCAACAAACTTGGCTGGGACACCTGTAATAGCTTGTGCATCCTTAGCCAACAGCCAGCCCATGTGTTTTACAGGCATTGGTGTTACCACTCATCTGCAACAGCCTGGATAAGGTTTCCAGTGTGTGTCTGGCTGAGTGGGGATGCAGCCTACAGCAGCTTCTTTCTAGAGCAGTTTGCAATGCTTGTGGCTTCCTATTGCCCTGGCTCAGCTGTTCCTTCTAGCCCTCTCCCTTTATGTGGGATTTCCAAACACAAGGATGTGCCAGGAGTCCAGGACTGTCCCATGAGAAATAGCAGTACTAGGCAGGGCTTGCTAACCCATAACAAGGACAAACAAGGAAGCCAGACACATCATGCAATGATGTCCCATCATGACTTCTTGGCGTGGACACAGACAAAGCCCTGGAGCTAAACTACCCTAAATTATAGGGACCTAAATAGAAAACCTTGTGCAACAAATGGGATAAAATCGGGCAGACTGTTCATGCATAGGATGCAGCTTTCTGTAAGGAAAGACATGGGTTCATTACTAACCAGCTACCAGGCTTCATTCGTATTCTCCACACATTGTCACACCTTGTTAAGGAGTCTAAGTACACACATTTCCTTGTACTAAGCAATACAAAGACTAGAACCACCGCTGGAGGGCATGCAAGACACCAGGTGACATTTTACCTTCATTTACTCCTGATGACCTCACTGAAGTTAAAGGGGTTACACAGGTGAATCTGAGGGCAGAAGCTGTATGCAAACAGGAGAACACACCTTGCACCAGATCATTCCCAAGAAAGTAGAAAGAAAGCACATGCAAAGCCATCAATGAGTAGTTATATACATGCCCATGCCAGGTGATGGGTAGCAATTTTCCACCACCCACCAAAACAAAGATATGGATACGAGGGAAGTTGTTTTGGGGGGGGGGGGAAGAACGAACCTGGCAGGTAGATCAAAACAAGAGAAGGCAACCATAGGCTGTAAAGACAATCTATAGTCACGGTATCTAATGAGCACTAGAGTGAGAAAATGCAATACACATTGTGATAAAAGGAAGCTACCCCTCACCCCTTCATTTATGGGCACCCTGCCAGCCAGCTAGCTATAAAATCCCTCTTGGTGGCTGTTCACTCCTTGCTTTACCTGTAAGGGGTTAAAAAGCCCATAAGTAAATAAAAAGAAGGGAGTGGGCACCTGACCAAAGGAGCCAGTGGGAAGATTAGAATTTTTTAAAATTGGGAAGAAGGGGTAAACTCACAACACACACACGCAACCAAAACAAACAAAACAAAACACACAACTTTCCCTTTGTCTGTTCTGTTATTCTCCAGATAGAAGGGACAGAGCAGAGACAGGGGTGGGACTACACTGTAAAAAGCTATGGTATGGAAATCAGATCATACCTAAAACCTACTCGTAAATAAGAAAGTGTCTAGAAAGATGCAATTAGTTATTTCTTTCTGTTTATTTCTTATTGGCTTGAGGACTACTCTGTGCTATCCCCAAATGCTTTTTGTTTTGCTTGTAACCTTTAAGCTGAACCTGAAAGTTCTTCTTGATGTTTAATTTTTGCAAATGGATTTTTTAAATCTCGCAAAAGCTTAAGTTCCAGATGTATTTTCTTTTTGTTTTTAAATAAAAAAATACCTATTTAAAAAACAGGATTGGATTTTTGGGTGTCTGGGGTCAGAGAGCAGCTGTAACCTTGGGAATTGAATACAAGCCTGGAGTGGCCAGTATTAGTTTTTAGAATCCTTGTGGACCCCCACCTTCTGCACTCAAAGTGCCAGAGTGGGGAAATCAGCCTAAACACACATCGTTAAACGCTAACAGGAGCTAAGGAGAGGAAAGGAAAAAAGATCGAAAGAGGGAGGTGTTACTTTTTGTAAGTGTGCAGAAAAGGAAGAATTTTAACAGAATCCTCCTAACCAGAATACAAGTGGAGTGTAATGGGCAGATGGAAAAGAGGAGCCACCACCCAGCATACAACCCTGTGTTATAGCACATGGGTGTAGGAAAGGTATAATCAACCCAGAGAACCTAACAACCCAATAAGTCCTGCTGCCTCATGTGGGAGTGTAGAAGCAAGAACCCACATGCATTTATGGCTTGCTCATTAATGACAACCCATCCAACAGTAATGGGCAATAGAGTTGATGCAGAAGTTATTGGGCGAGGTTCTTTGGCCTGTGCTATGACTCAGGTTTTCATAATGAGCTCTTCTGGCCTTGTAGTCTATGAAGCAATTACACACCAATCACTCATGGCACATACACAGCAATAAGAAAATGTCCATATAGAGGTTCCTGCTGCTTGGCTGGCTTCTGCCTTTGGCTGTACTATCAGATGCTCCTTGAGTTCCAAACAGGAGGTGTGTAGTACAGCCACCAGTTTTTTTGGCCAGGTCCTATCCTGGTTTCCTCACCCACTTTCTTATGTTATGCTATTTCCACGTGCATCTGCTACCATGCTCACCTGGGCATAACTTCCTTCATTCAGTGAGAGGCTGCCAAAGCGATCCTGCTTGTGACAGGCATTACTGGGCAGTTAAGCACACATGGAAAGGTGCCCTCTTATGTCATGGCTTGTGTTTACTGCTTGTAGATTTGCCAACTCACCCCTGTGGCACCTCATGCTGGTCTCTCAGGGAATTAGTTCAATTCATCCCTGGAACGCCCTCTGCAGGCTGGTGATCTGCCTGTCCTCTGGCTTGTATCCCTCCCAGACTCTGCCCTTGTACCTGGGGTGCTGCTTCCTAGCAGCAATCCCTTGAGTCTTAGGGTCTCCCCTCCCAGAGGAACCCCCCGCCCTCTATCCCCACCTCGCCTCAGTATCAGGCTACTGCCAGTCATCTAACCCCCACACCCTGGGGCAGACTGCAATATCAGCCTACTCACCCCTGGCAAGGGTAGGGTGGGTTTGGACCTGCTGCCTTGGCCTATCCCTGGGCTGCCCTCTGCAGCCCCTAGTACCTGTTGGCCATGTGCTAGGCCGCAGCTGCCCATCTCCTCTGCCTTTCCCCAGCCCTGCTTCACTCAGGTACCTGTCGCTAGCTCCCTGCAACCAGGCCCTTCTCCCCAAACTACACGAGCACTTGTGCAAGGGCAAAAAGGCTTGGCTGGCTGCTGCTGGAGGCCCAAAAGTGGAAAAAGGGCGTTGCTGGCCAGGCAAGCAGCTGAGTCCCAGAGGTAGGGACCGAGGCAGATGGTAAGCGGTCTGTGGGGGTGGTGGAGGGGGCAGCGGTGGTGGTGGAGGTTGGGGGGGGCGGCCACAGATGGACCAGCGGGCAGGCTCCACGCCACACCCCCTGTGCCCCCACAAACACAGTCTACACCCCTACCACTAGAGCACAGGCAGAGAGTTACTCAGTCCAGAAAGGCCCCCTCCGCGGCGGTCTTCAGGGTCTCAGATGCTCCCCCAGCAGCCGGTGGTCCTCTCAGTCCTCACTTTCCTCCAGGCTCCAGCAGCTCCCCAGGCAAACACAGCTCCAGCAGCAGCAGCAACCCTGGCGGCCAGGCAGGAAGGACCCCTCACAGGTGGTAGCAGCGGTGGTGGTGGCAGTGGGGGTCCTGGCTTCTCCCTCCGAAGGTGGAGGAGTGGGGGATGGCCAGCAAGGCCTCCCAACCCCCTCGCTCAGCAGCAGCAGTCCGGGAGGGGAGCACTCCAGTCAGCAGCAGCAGCCCAGGAAGGGAGAAGGAGCTCCAGCCAGCAGGGCAGCCCAAGCAGACAGAGCACTCCTGGTAGCAGGGGGGTGGCCCAGCTCCTACCCTGCAGAGCTTGAAACAGCCCTAGGGGAAGGTTGGGGCTGGGAGCTACTAAGTTGAGCTGATTGGGGAAGGGCCAGGGCAAGAAGAAGGAAAAGGGCCCCCGCTAGGAAACCTAAGCCCTCCATGGCGGAGCCTGCCACCTCCGCCACAGCCCCACCACCGGCCGCGGCGCCCTCCCCGCTGTTCCCTCCACCAGCTCTGCGGGTGCCCCTCCCCCAGCTCCCAGGGCATACGCCCAATGGCGGTGGCCCCCCCGCTTGCCGGTATGTCATCTCCCCAGGCCGCCACCTTTGCTACCATCTATAGCGGCCGGGGCCCCTTCCCCACCTTGACCAGGAAGCACAGCGTCCATTGCCTCCTGGTGCCTGCCTCGCCCCACGTGGAGACCTATGTGTGGGCGTTGGCAAGGGTAGTGGGGCCCACGGCCATCGTGGCGGCCTCCAAAATGTATGGCAAGGTTGTCTTTTTCCTTGCCTCGGAGGCCGCTGCCAAGGAGGCGGTGGAGACGGGCCTGGCAGTGGGGGGCGTGTTCATCCCCCTGGAGCCGCTGGAGGACCCGGGGGTCCGTGTTGTTCTGACCTCTGTCCCCCACTTCCTCCCCAACGCCACCCTGTTGCCCGCCCTCTCTACCCTGGGGAAGCCCATTTCTGTCGTGAGCCCTCTCCCCTTGGGCTGCAAGGACCCCGCCCTCAGTCACATCCTCTCGTTCCGACAGCAGGTGCAACTGTAACTGCCACCGGTGGCGGGGAGGCGCTCGAGGGATCCTTCCTGGTCCCCTATCAGGGTGCCCATTACCGGGTGCACTATTCTACGGGGGAGGCCTGGTGCTACCTCTGCCGGGCAATGGGGCACGTCCCGAGGGACTGCCCCTTGGCCCAGCAGGGTGCCAGCCCCATCATCGCCGGCGCCCCTGGCGGCCTGGTGCCCAGAGCCGCCCCTCCTCCTACTCCTCCTCAATCCATCTCTGCTCCCGCTCGGGCTGCAGGGGTACCTCCCTCGGCATACCCAGACGAGCGGGAGAGCCCCGCCTCTGCTGCCTGCACTCTGGCAGGGTGTGTGGAGGAGGGTGCAGCAGGGGTACCGCCGGGCATGGGAGAGGGCCCTCCCCAGGGGGTGTTTTCCCTTCCTCCGGCTGTCCCACCAGCGCCCCTCCAAGTCCACGACCCACCAACCCTGCCCTCCGACCCGACCCCTGTCAACCAGCCTGTGACCAATGCCATGGAGGGCTGGATCCAAGTCCAGGGTAGGCAGGGCAAGCGGAAGGCTCGAGCTCCGCTCCTACCACCTGATGCGGGAGCCCCCTGTAAGACTAGAAGCGGGAGCCCCCTGTAAGACTAGAAAGGGGCCGCAAATGCCGAGCCTTCCGCCATGCCCTTGGGGTCAGTCCGTCCACGAGTGCCGGCCAGGGAAGCCGTGGCAGCATCAGAGGGTACCGCCATCCCTCCTCCGCAATCCCTTTCTCTGGAGGCCTTGGACACGGTCCCCCCTGCTCCCTTGCCACCTGCAACACTTGAGGCCTCAGGTGCTAGTGGGGAGGACCTCGGGGTGGTGGGAGGCGAGCCCCCCTCCATCTTTGAGGAGATCGAGGCCCTGGGTCTGACCCCGGTTACCCAGGGGGAGGATGACCCTCCGCCAGCGGATCTCGACCCAGCCGTCCTCACCCCAGGTCCCCTTTCCCCGTGTTCCCTCCTCTTGACCGCTGTGTCTGCTCCCACCTCCGAGAGTCCTCTGGACTCTCTGCCCTGCCCAGCCGTGGATGGCATCCCACTGATGGCTGCTGAGCCAGTTGAGGCGACGGCCGGTGCCTCGTGGCCGGGAGACGGGCTACCAGAGGTATCCCTCGGTGGTGCGGGGCACCCGAGTTCCTTCCCGGGCGGGGGCCCCACCAATGGTGCTACATCTCCTGATGCCGTGGCTAGCGCACCTACGATTGAGCCTGAGTCCAGCATCACTGGGGACCCCCTCCCAACCCTTCAGTCCCCTGTGCCTGGCTGCGGGGAGCCACCTCCTGAAAGTCTGGCTCCTGTGGCCCAGGACCCCGTCTCCGTCCCTATCCCTGACCCCAGCCCTGCCCTTGTCCTTGACCCCATCCCTGTCCCTTCCATCTCCCATGACGTTATTGCCGCCCCTGGGGCTGTCCCCTTCCCGGAGGGTAGTCCCCAGGGGGCGGCCTTTACATTTCACAGTCCCGACCCCCTAGGGGCTGCACTCTTCCCTCTGCTGACCCCATCGAGCCGGGGTCTGAGGCGGACCGTGTGGCTCCGGCCCATTGGGCGCCGCGTCGGGGGTCCGCCCCCTGCCTTCCCGTCTCCGTAGGCCCTGGGGCCATGCCAGAGGCCCCACTGGTGGGTCACCGGGGGCCAGTGACCCCATCCCCCCCTTTGCACTGGGAGAGGAGCTGCGGGAGTTCCTGGACAATGTCAGGGGCTCCCGCAACAAGGTACGGCTTGCTCTCCAGCAATGGGGGTGATTTCCACCAAGTCCTCCGGGCCACGAGGGCCCTCACGGGGGAGGGCAAAAGGACTGGGAAGCAGGGCGCCGGGTCTTACTACCGGGTCCGCAAATTCCGTGACACATTGCTCACCTTCAGTGTGGGTCACGGCTTGCTATGTGGCCCAATGGGGGCCGTGGGCGTCCCTGCCGGCGAGGATCCCCCCCAGCCCTCCTCATGGCACTCGTCACCTTTGCCACGTTGAACACCTGGAGCTGTAGGGTGGGTTTCCGCAGGAGCCAGGTGCTCTCCTTCCTTCGGGGGGGGGGGTACTCTGTGGTTTTCCTGCAGGAGACCCACACGGATCCGGCCGCTGAAGCCAGCTGGCGACTGGAGTTGGGGGACGAGGTCTACTTCAGCCATCTCACGACCTGTAGTGCTGGAGTGGCTACCCTGTTCTCTCCCGACCTATGGCTGGAGGTGCTGGGGGTCGCTGAGGCTGTGCCGGGTCACCTGCTGCACCTCCGGGTCCACATGGAGGGGCTCGTGGTCAACCTCGTGAACGTCTATGCCCAGACATCGGCCCCGGAGTGGCTGCCGTTCTATCAGCAGGCATCCGCCTTCCTCGGCTCCTTGGATCCTTGTGAGTGCCTGGTCCTGGGCGGGGACTTCATCATTCTAGAGGAGTGGGACTACTCGGGGACCGAGCAGAGCCCGGCCACCGCGGACATTCTCCGGTAGATCGTCAACCATCACTCCCTGATGGACATCTGGCGCAACCACCACCCGGACGATGTCTCCACGTTCACCTATGTCCGGGTGGGAGTCCATCGGTCGTGCCACTCCCGGTTGGACTGCATCTACATGTCGTGCTTCCACCTTTCACGGGCCCAGTCCTCCAGCGTCCAGCCGGCCCCTTTCTCTGACCACCACCTTGTTACTGTGACGGCCTCTCTCAGTACGGAGAGGCCGGGGCTGGCCTATTGGCACTTCAACAACAGCTTGCTGGAGGATGCGGGCTTCGTGGCATCCTTCCGGGAGTTCTGGCTGGCCTGGCGAGGGCAGCAGCACGCCTTTCCCTCAGCACGGCGGTGGTGGGATGTGGGGAAGGTGCGTGCCCGGCTCTTCTGCCGTGACTACACCCGGGGCGTCAGCCGACGGAGGGATGCGGCGATAGGGCAGTTGGAATGGGAGGTCTTAGAGCTGGAGAGGGGTCTGGCTGCCAGCCCCAAGGATCCATCCCTTTGTGGAGTGTGCCGGGAGAAGTGGGAGGAGCTCCAGGTCCTCGAGGACCATTGGGCTCGGGGCGCCTTTGTTTTCTCCTGCATCTTCCTCCTTCGGGAGATGGATTGCGGCTCCCGCTTCTTCTACGCCCTGGAGAAACGGAGGGGGGCCAAGAAGCACGTCACCTGCCTTCTGGCAGAGGACGGCACCCCCCTCACGGATCCGGCGGCTATGTGCGAGAGGGCCTGGACCTTCTATGTGCACCTTTTCTGCCCAGATCTGACCAATCCTGCTGCTCGCAGAGTACTTTGGGACGGGCTCCCGATGCTCAGCGCGGGCGACCAGGACTGGCTAGAGCTGCCTCTCTGTCGCATGCCCACCAACAAGTCTCCGGCCTTGGACGGGCTGACTGTGGAGTTCTACCGCATGTTCTGAGACGTCCTTGGCCTGGACCTGGTCACCGTCTGGGCCGAGTCCTTGCAGGGCGGGGTCCTCCCTCTCTCGTGCAGGCAAGCTGTGCTCGCCTTATTGCCAAAGGGGGACCTCTGCAATTTACGGAATTGGTGTCCCGTCTTGCTCCTCAGCACGGACTACAAAATCGTCACCAAGGCCATCTTGCTGCGGCTGGGGGCTGTGCTGGAGGACGTGATCCACCCAGACCAGACCTACACCGTCCCGGGCCGTAACATCTTTGATAACCTCTATCTGGTCCTGGATCTCTTGGGGCTTGGGTGCAGGGATGGTCTGTCGTTCGCCCTCCTGTCCCTGGATCAGGACAGAGTGGACCATGGGTATCTCCTGGGCACTCTGCGAGTGTTCGGCTTCAGGTCCCAGTTTGTGGGTTTTCTCCAGGTGCTGTACGCTTCCGCAGAGTGTCTGGTCAGGCTCAACTGGACCCTGACCGAGCTGGTCAGCTTCGGGCGGGGAGTGCGGCAGGGGTGCCCCCTCTCGGGCCAGCTGTACGCTCTGGCCATCGAGCCCTTCCTCTGTCTCCTCCGCAGGAGGTTGATGGGGTTGGTGCTCCTGTCCCTGTTCTTTTATTAGTTATCCCCCGGAATCAGTTGGGTTCTGAGGTCCTGTAGATCTTTCCCTTAGGCTGGGAAGGGGATCTGTTAGCAATGGGTGGGTTTCTGCTCGCCCAGTTCCCGGAACCCAATAGGTACACTGCTGTATCCAAATTCAGAACAGAGGTAGGAGAGGTTACCCAGTCTGTCTTGGTGACCTATACAGCACTTTCCTGCTTGCATAATCTGCGATTCTAGGAGGTAGCTGGGTTCCTATCATTAAGGAGCTGAACTTTGGACAGACTGGGAGCTCTAAGGCTTGGGGATAGTGAAATCTGCTCCTCATCCCTAACGAGAGAATAGACAAGATTGAAGATATCAAGGAGATTGTTTAATCAAGGCAGCTGGTATGCAGACAGACCCTGCAATTCTCTTGAGCTCTCACCCCTAGCCCTGCTGTCTAATGTTGTGACACAGGGTGTCTCTTATGTCCTGGCCTGGATTTCACAGCAGTGGAAGGGACTGCTGAGCCTACTGCAGTCCCCTACCCCAGCTCTGTTGTTTCAGGTGAGAGTCCCGAGAGTGAGGTGTAAAGCTAGGCCAGTCATTAGAAAGCTCTTTTAATCAGACCTTCATGAAGATCACAAAGTCATCATCCGGCGGTGACGGATTGCCCACGACTGTAAGATGAATGCATTTGCAAATATTGCTGCAGAATAATTTCCTTCCATCGCTGGAGCACTCCAAACAAATTAGATTCCCTCTAATCATATCTCCTGTCCATGTAGGAGGAAAGATGGGCCCGTCAGCACAAATGCATTTAGGGGGCAGATGGGAGAAAGCAGGGTAGGGGGCTAGATGTGGCATGCAGTCAGATGAGAATGTGGAAAGCTGCCAAGCACTGAGAAATCGCCAAGCAGTGGGAGAGATGTATGGGATATGTCTACACCACAGCTGAGAGCAAGCTTGCTGGTCTACCTAGACAGATTCACACCAGAGGGGCTTGAGCTAGTGTGCTAAAAAGAGTGGTGTGGATGTTGTGGCTCAGTCTGCAACTGTATTAGGCCCAACCAACCCTCTAGACTTGAAAGCCCAAACCACACTGTCCACGCTGCCATTTTTAGCTCAGTCGTGCAAGTCTGTGTTACTGGGTGTGAGGCTTGCTCCTAGCTGCAGTTTAGGGAACACCCGACAACCCTTCACCTTCTAAAACTGAGTGGGTCTGTCCATACAAAGCAATGTGAATTCTACAGTAGGTGGGCTAGGCACCAATGGAAAAACAGGGCAGGCTAGAGACAGAACTGCAGGCAACTCAGCTGGAATTTTCAAGGAGGATGCAGGTAACAGGGAAGGAGACTAATGCCTCTCTTGATTCCATTTCTCAAAGGATGCTCAGGCTATAGCTTTATTATTCAATCAGGGTTAACCCCTTCACGCCACCCACAAACAGGTCAGACTCAGCTGCTTTATTGAGGCAAGGGCTGGGTTGTGTTTAGTCAAAAAAAAAAGGATCAGGGAAGGCTATATAGAACATTGGAACAAAGTGAACCCGAGCCCACTGTCCCAAGACTACACAGGTGGCATTACACAAGATACAATACTGGGCTAGAGACACCGAGGGAAATATTTAGTTAGTGGTGTGTTGCCACAAAGCCATGATGAATGCATTCAATAAAGCCACTAGGTTTTCCCATTCATGCTAAGCCTCAGCATATTAATTCAAGAATCTCCGGAATTGGGAGCACAACAGGACTCGATTTCAGGGTAAATCAATGATGAGTGGCAGTTGGTGTTTAAACACAGATCAGACTTGCAAGGCTCTCTGTGTGACAGAGGATACTGCTTTGGCAGATTCATGGGCCTCCCACCAATTGCCTGGCCTCACTTCACTGCCCTTCCTATAGAGAGGCAGCTAATTTAGAAGAACACTGCTTACCCTCAGCCAGTCAAAGGTTTAATCCCACTACCTGTCAAAGCCGAAGGAGATCTTTGTAGGATGGACAAGGCACAACCATCTTGGGGATGTCACCCCAATGAAGACCCACAGGATAGAAAATACATAGGGCCAAATTTAGCCCTCACGCAAGCGGGTGCAACTCCACTTCCGAGAATAGGAGTTGAACTCCCTTTGGTGCTAAGTGCAACAGGTTCCTGTAAACAGTGCAGGGAGTGTTCCCAGCCCCCATATCTCCATCGCTGGGTTCTGGTCAGCACAGAAAGGTTGCAGTAAAGATCACAAGTAAAGTTCCTCATGTGTCCCCCACCCACTACTGCCAGTTAGCCAATGAAAGCATGCTTTAGGGGGTAATTCTTTACTTGATCCTTCTCCTGAGCCACCCCAGTCGCTGGCAAGGTCAGAGCCATAAAATAGGCAGGCTACAGGAGCTGGGTGACTGTATCAGAACATATATCACCCAGCATTTGGAGTCAATTACATTGAGAAAATGGCAGACAAAGATGAAATTGTTCATTACACAAAACACTCCTCCCCCCCCCCCCCCGAATTCTGCTTACTCCATTTGAAAGCCAAGCAGTGTTGCTTAGTTAACACTGGCCATACAAGCCGTATGGTACTGTTGCCTGATTGGATGAGCATGATCCTTAGAATCAGATTTACGACTTCAAAATTTGCTTTCCACGAATAGTCTCTCAAATTCACTGTGTCTGAACAGTTTTGCCAGGAAATTTGAGCATCCCGATAGTCTGAGGAAGTAGAAATTGGAGAGCTGGAAGCATGGGCAAAGTGAATTCATTCAAACGCGTTGCAGTGGATAAGTGTTTGCAGTATTTGCCAACTGCATTGAGTAGGGTGCAAGTGCGCCTGCACCCATGTAGTGGGGGCATATGAGTAAAAGTTGTAAGCAAGCAAAGGATATCCATATGTGGTGGGGGAGCCAAAGACAACGTGTGTGGTATGCGAGATTGTGGGTGTGAGCAAAGGGCACAAGGATGAGAGGAGAGAGTGTATGGGTGATGTGGGCTGTGAGCAATAGACATACGGATGTAGGAGTGAGGAAGAACAGTGTGTATGTGAGAGAGAGTTACAATTATCCTTTATTCATTCTCCCGGTCACAACAGTGGTAGCCTTGGCTCCTCACCCCCT
This sequence comes from Gopherus evgoodei, assembly GCF_007399415.2. Lineage (NCBI taxonomy): Eukaryota > Metazoa > Chordata > Testudines > Testudinidae > Gopherus > Gopherus evgoodei. Next base: position 208,467,053 of record NC_044322.1, read on the forward strand.
AACTCGGTACCAACTTGCTTTTCAGAGGCTTCATCCTGGCAGCTCAGAAACCCTGCCAACAGCGCACTACTGAGGGAAAAAATGTAAACCCCCCCTCCGGGTCCCTTTTAATTAGCTCTGAGATCTGGCAAGGAAAAACCCACACGGAAGAGACAAAGTAAAGAAAAAGTCTTGTTTGAAATACAGTGCCGAGCTAGCTGTGGAATTCTGAGTAGGGCCACAGAGTGGGGGCGGGGGAATTGCAGCAAGGAGCAATCGGCCTTGTTTGTTCTCCTGGAAGTCTCCGTGTGCATCTCCTCCAACGTGCACTGGTTTTATATAGGGGCAAACCTTTGCAGGCTAGTGGGTTCAGACTGAGCGTTGGGCTGAGGAGCAGGCGCTGCTAGCTTCCTCCTTGTGCTGGTGTGCTCTCTCTCTCTGCAAGGCCTTATCAGATGTGGTAAGCTGCACTCCTGGGCAAGGCTGGCAGGCTTCCAGCTCACGTACTGGGAGAGGGGCCAGGTGCTGTTGCTCTGTGAGCACACTTTTATTAAAGTCTGATTTGTATCTGAACATTAATCAATCCAGACTCAGCCATTTGCCAAAAAATCCAATGCTTGGAATATGCCCGTGTGTCTTCTCTCCAAGTTCCAGACCCAAACCTCCCTCTGCCTCAGGTTGATAGTGACTGTCATTGTACCTCTCCCCACCCAGCCTCAAATCCCCCTTTGCCCTACACTGGGAGGGGGTGTCTCTGTACTACAGATGGACAATCTTTTCAACAGGTTCCTTTCACTTTAGCTTCCCCCGTGAACGTACTTCTTGCTCGCTACATAGGGCATGTGGGAAGCTCTGATGGCTACAGGTTTGTCCAGAAACAACTGCCTTCTGTTACCCCAATGGCCTGATCACCATGCCATACACACAGTGACCTCGGCCCTTCCACTGAAACATTGAGACCTCATTTGGCACCTGTTGCTGCCAACAACTAAGCTGTCTGGTGTAGTGCGATGGGCTGTTTGGGACACTGAGCCCAGCAGGGCGAGGTGGCTGTTCTGGGGCCTAATGTTGATTTCTGTGCCCTGCCCATAGGTGCTAGAATCAGGAATGCTGTAGCAGCCCCTGGCCTGAAGTGGTTTCCATTATATACAGGGTTTACCATTTGGTTCAATGGTTCTTAGAACCCCCCACACTTTAAAAGTTGTTCCAGCACCCATGGTGCTGCCATTGGATTGGGTGCATGATTAAGATGAATTCCCTGACATTCTGAGGCTGTGTCAGTTTTTTGTTCCTCCAAACAGGATTTCCCTTTCTTGCTGTGCTGCTTCCTGGGAGGATCCCTCCTGGGACCTGCTGAGTGCTCTGCCTGCAGACCTAGCAAAGTACTGTGTGCTTAAAGTTAAGCACAGGAATAGTCCCATTGACCTCAGCGACATTGATCACAAGCTGAAAGTTAAGTAGATAAGGCTCTGTTGGATTAGGACCCAGGCACCCAGCAGTTTTGGAGGATTAGAGTAACCACAGGACAATCCTGTTTTTTCTTATATAGGGACTTTTTGTTACATAGTTGATTGAACTAACCTCATTATCTCTAGCTTGTTTGCATATATACCTGCCCCTGGAAATTTCCACTACATGCATCTGACGAAGTGGGTATTCACCCACGAAAGCTCATGCTCCAAAATGTCTGTTAGTCTATAAGGTGCCACAGGATTCTTTGCTGCTTTTACAGATCCAGACTAACACGGCTACCCCTCTGATACTCTCTACTTGCATTCAGCCTAAGCTTGGATACAGAAACAAGCTACTGAAGCAGCCTACAAGCTCTTTCTTGTCCAGATAAGCAGAGAACTAGGTTTTGATTAGGTACAAGATTGTGTGTTGAAATCAAACCCACCAAAAATCAGAGGAAGGATGGTCTTGCGGATAAAGCACTGCCTGGAGACTGAAGAGCCCTGGACTCAAATCCTAGCTCTGCCACAAGCTTCCTAGGGGGCCTTGGGCAAGTCACATCTCTCTGTTCTCTACCCTACATTCGGAGGTAATTGATTACTTTCTCTTGCCTCATTTGTGAGCTTCTCAAGGCAGCTACTGACTTACTATAGGTTTGAACAATGCCTTGAATTAATGGGGCCCTGGTCTCAGCTGGATCCTATAAGTGAGGCTCCAGTAAAAACAGCAGCAATGAGAATTAAAACCAGAATAAAACTGATTAGATACAAAGAGTGAACAAAACCACTGATGGTGTAACAGTGATGTGGCCAAACTATCTGAACATTGGCAGGGGAACAAGATGCTCCAAGTGCCATTCCTGTCTCTGCTGTTGCTCAGTAGAACCCTGTTAGTCGCCTCCCCACCTCCTTCCCAGCTGTAAAATGGGTCCAGCTGCATTCACACTACTCTCAATTTATTAAAGAAGTTGTTTTGCCTCAATTCTCAATTGACTTAAAGAATACAGAGCTACAAATGTGTGCGCGCACAGGGGGGAAAAAGAGAGAAATGACCCAACTCACTACCTCCAAAGGGTTCTAAGGTTCAGCTGCGGATGTTTGTCCCAAGTGCTATGAAGATGAAATAGGGTAAGTATTGCCAGGAAGTTTAGTTTGAATTTTGTTATGAATATCATTTATTAGTTGCATTGCCTACAGGCCAAGGCCCTGCTGTGCTAGATGCTGTACAAACACAGAAGAGAAAGAGCTGATCACTGCCATGAAGAGTCTACAGCCTTATAATCCCTTCTCAAACTGGGAGACCTTCCCCTAGTAGTGACTAATTGGACATTTACATCATGAATATCCAAAGCCACCCTAGTTAATGAGAACAAAGATGAAGTGAGACGTTAAACTTCAGGCCTTAAGCGAAATCTCTATTTATTAAGAATTAGGAGACCTAATTTGGGGGAAGAAATTATTCCAAATCTGCCTCAAGGCAAGGTTCTTCCCTCTTCTTCCAAAGCATCCTGCCTTCATTGGAGACAGGGTACTGGAGTAGATGGATCTCAGATCTGATCAAGTTTAGCAATTCCTATATACATATATAGGGTGAACAGAGATGCAAAATATCGGGACATGGGACGGGGGAAGGGGTGCCAGCAGAGCAACTCCTTCCCTCCTCCCCAGAGGAAGAGGAGCATAGGAAAAATTGGTGGGGGCTGTGCCCCCCTGCCACACACACACCAGCTCACCTTTGCTCTGCCTCCATCTCCCTTGAGTGGGCTGCCGTGTTCTGCTTCTCCTCCTTTCCTCCAGCACTTGCACTGCCATACAGCTGATTAGTGCAAGCTTGGGAAGGAGGAGGAATGCGGTGTGCTTGGGGAAGAGGCAGGGCCAGGGCAGGGATTTGGGGAGTGATCCAACAGGGCAGTGAGGGGGCAAGGCTGGGGGCAGGGCCAAGTCAGGGATTTGGGAGGGATCCAATGGGGGAGGGAGGGGTGGAGTCAGGGTAGGGCTGGGGTGGAGTTTGGTGGAGCATGAGCCCCCTCCACCTGTGTGCCAGAGGGCAAAATAATTGGGACATTGGTCAGGACACAGGACAAACAAATCTCAGGACAGTCCCGATAAAATCAAGACATCTGGGTCACCCTAATATACACACACACACAGACTGTGGCACTGTCTTCTGAGAGAGGAGAAGGAAGCTCCCTCACTTGGGACATTAATAAAAGGCTAGTCAAAGCCCTGATAAATGCACTGAAGACAACCATCCTCAAGATTGGTTGAGGAGAGGTATATGAACTAGACTTGGGAATCTCAATGTGGGATAGGGTGTGTCACAAATTTGTATTATTGGGTCACAGCCATCTGGCCTTCTCCCATATTGCTAAATGGGCAGACCTGGACAGATCCCAGCTAGCAGGGAGGGTATCACTGCATTGATGGCATATTGTAATAGGTCTATCATAAGAATGGCCATAGTAGGCCAGACCAATGGTCCATCTACCCAGTATCCTGTTTTCCAACAGTGGCCAGTGTCTTATGCTTCAGAGGGAATGAGTAGAACAGGGCACTTCATCAAGTGATCCATCCCCCATTGTTTAGTCTCAGCTTCTGGCAGTCAGCAGAACATGGGCTTGCGCCCCTAGCCATCCTGGCTAATAGTCATTGATGCACCTTTCTTTTTTGAACCCAGTTGTTTTGGCCTCCACAACATCTGCCAACATGTTCCACAGGTTGCCTCTGCATTGCATGAAGAAGTACCCCTCTTTTGTTTTAAACCTGCTACCTATTAATTTCATTGGGTGATCCCTAGTTCCTGTGTTATGTGAAGGAGTAAATAACACATTCTTATTCACTTTCACCACACCATGCATGATTTTATAGATTTCTATCATATCTTCCCCCAGTCTTTTCCAAGCTGAACTATACCAGTCTTTTTTAACTCTCCTCATATGGAAGCTGTTCCATACCCCTAATCATTTTTGTTGCCCTTCTCTGTACTTCTTCCAGTTCTAATATCTTTTTTGAGATGGGCCAATAAGAACTGCCCACATTATTCACTGTGTGGCCATACCATGGATATACTCAGTGGCATTGTTATTTGCTGTCTTATCTTTCCCTTTCCTAACATTGTTAGATTTTGACTGCCACTGCACATAGAGAAGATGTTTTCACACAACTATCCACAATGACTCCAAGATCTTTTTGACTGGTAAGAGCTAATTTAGACCCCATCATTTTGTATGTACAGATGGGTTTGTGTTTTCCAATGTGCATTACTTTGCAATTATCAGCATTTAATTTCATCTGTCAATTTCTTGCCTAGTCACACAGATGAATGAGATCGCTTTGTAACTCTTTGCAGTTAGCTTTGGACTTTACTATCTTGAGTGATTTTGTATCATCTGTAAACTTTGCCACCTCACTGTTAACCCCTTTCTCCAGATCATTTATGAATATGTTGAATAGCACTGGCCCCTGTACAGATCCCAGGGGGTAGTGGGGGCGGCTCCATTTACTTCTCTCCACTATGATAACTATTTATTCCCAGCCTGTTTCCTGTCTTTTAATCAGTTACTGATCCATGAAAGGACCTTCCCTCTTATCCCAGAGACTGTCTACTTTGCTTAAGAGCCTTTGGGGAAGAGACCTTCTCAAAGGCTTTCTGAATATCTAGTGGATAAAGTCTACTTGGATCATGGTTCTCAAACTGGGGGTTGCAAGGTTATTACATAGGAGGGTAATGAGCTGTCAGCCTCCACCCCAAATCCTGCTTTGCCTCCAGCATTTAAAATAGTGGGTTTAATTTATATATTTAAAACTTTTTTTTTAAATAAGGGGGGGTTGCACTCTGAGTCTTGCTATGTGAAAGGGGTCACCAGCAGAAAAAAGTTTGAGAACTACTGCACTAGATCACCCTTGTCCACATGTTTGTTGATCCTCTTAAAAGAATTTTAAGATTTGTAAAGGGAAATCATGTGTCAAAGTGGTATTAACTCTTCTTCAACTGACGGGTTTATCTATGTGTCTGATAATTCTGGTCTTTACTCTAATTTCAGCCAGTTTGCCTGATACAGACCAGTAAGCTTAATTTCACTAATTGCCAGGATCACCTCTGAAGCCATTTTTAAAAATTACCTGGTACAGAATCTGATTTAAGCGATATGTAACCTATCAGTTAGTAGCTCTACAATTTCATATCCAAGTTCCTTCAGAACTCTTGGGTGATTACCATCTAGTCCTAGTGAGCTATTACTCCGTTTATCAATTTGTTCCAAATGCTGCTCTATTGACACCTCAATCTGGGACAGTTCCTCAACTCTTTTGTCATCCAAAAGAGATGGCTCAGGTATGGGAACCTCCCTCACATCTTCTGCAGTGAAGACCGATGCAAAGAAGTCTCTTAGCTTCTCCACAACAGCCTCATCTTCCCTGCTTACTCCCTTAGTACCTCAAATCATCTAGTGGTCCTATTGATTGTTTAGCAGGAATCCTGCTTATAATAGAAAAAAATTAAGTACATCAGTTTGTGTGTCTTGCGAGTTGCACTTAAAATTCTTTCTGGGCCTGGTATTCTTTTTTGGCAGCTATCATACTGATAGCATCTTTGCTTTGAATTAGCTTGCTGGTGTACTGAGACAGATATTGCAACCCCATGTAATATATTTGGGGACCATGTTGTATTAGGTTTATGTATCACTGAGCCAGGGATTGTATGCAATCCCGGGGCAGGGGAGGAGAAGAGAGGTTTACCTCAGCACCTTCAAGAATTAAAAAAAGGAAAAAAAAAGTGTATGCAGGGGGGAGGGGGACAGGAGAAGATAAAATTAAGATGGACTCACTTGGGTTATAAACACCTCTAGAGATGTACCCAGGGTTGTAACTTGTAAGTGCTGGCAATGCACTGTTCATTGCCCTCAGAAGCAGCAAAACAGGTGTGTATCCTTAAAACCCTGGTCAGGAGTGACTGGCACAAGAATACCAGGCCAGAGAGAGGTGACACCTATTGTCTGAAATGGGCACTCCAGGAGCAGACCATGATACGGGGGATACAGGTGCTGTTACCCTGTAATTTGGACAGGTGCTATAGAGCACAGAGGGTTTTCCAACCTGTTTGCTAGCACAGTGATGGATACTAGAGAAATCTTACGCAAGAGAAAGTGCCACTGTTCCAGACAAGTGCACTTGTACACTATTTGTACAGAGCGATATTATCCTAAATGTTCTAATTATTCCTCCAGATTAACAAAAACATGTTATATTATTGATGGATCTTTTGCAATATTTATAAACACACAGATAGGATTAAGGAGAAATAGATATGCAGAGGTTGCCTAACAAGTAAATAATAAATATTCAGTCATCTATTTTTTGCGAGATGGTTTAAATATACAGCGTTTTCAATAAATCTTTAATAACTCAGCAAATATTTATTTATTTGCTTCTGAAAAGTAAGGGAATTGCAAGTAAGCTCTGCAGATTCCACAAAGGGCAGGCAGATGGAATGCAGGCCATATAGCTAAGTAAACTCATCCTCGCTGCTGTTCCACTCCCAGGCTTGTTTTAGGTAGAGAAAGGTTGGGATGTACTATCCAACTTGCCTCACAAAGACCCTACCATTGCCCACCCTCACACTATGCATCACTTTTGTCCAACCCTCTACCTTCACATCGCACCAGTTGTAAGCCTAAACCTTTGCATTTTGCACCCCATGCACATCCCCACAAAGTGCACTACTCACACATTCATCCCCTCGCTTTTCCAGCATATGCAAACACACACACACACACACGCAGCAAACATACAGCCTGAAAACAGGATACAATCCTTCATCTTGAGTTCTGACATCCCATCACGCACACAGTACTTCAACTGTCTCAAATTCCAACTCCCTGGCCAATGGTTGAACTGCATTGATTACAGGCAAGTCTTCTGCACATTTACCAGCCACCATTACAGAGTTTCACAGCATGTTGGTTTCCACACAGTAAAAAAAAAACCCAAAAAAACCCCCCCCCCCACACACACACACCAACCACTCTGCCTATTCAGTGAAAAAGGAAAACTTGTGGATTGACAGAGGCCATTTACCTGCCCTTTGTCAAAAGCCCTGTGAAACAGCCACTCCCCCCAGATGCACTTTCTTTGTTCATTGTTAAATAACCAAGTGCAGTGGATTTTCCCATCCTCACATAATGTCCATTTGTTGCTCCATGCTTGGACACTTGTCCAAGAGGGGCTGGCTCTAGATATTTTGTCACAAGGGATTGAGTGGGACGTCAGGAAGCAGGTGCCTTGCTACCTCTGTCCCAATTCCCATAGGCTTACAAGATGTTAAGAGACCTTGGTCCAGCAAGGTGCTCATCCCCCTTAACTCCCAATGTAGGCAATGGTAGCTGAGAGCACACAAGCCTGACTACCAAGTCATAGGAGTTTAAAATCCCAACTAGCAGCTGATCAGATCTCATTGCACTGCAAAAGGTCCATCACACTTGATACACTATGATGTTGCACCCATCCATCATGGCCTCAGATAACACTATAGTAGGAGAAATCACTATGCCCCCTTCTCTCCAATACTTCTTTGCAGCATCAAACACCTATAAAGACAGTGGCTTTTTGTAATCACTTGGTATTAGAGTAAGGAAAGCTTTTTACAATTAAAATGCCTAAAAACAGAATTAACACATTTAGTTTTAATGGGATAGGATGGTCATTGCATTTTAAATAAATACTGATTGCAAAAAACCAAGCATTGTCACTGAGTTTTAAACAGCCTGGGAGTAAATAGCTGATTGTGTGTCTAGTATGTGGATTTGTAAACTTCAGCAAATATGCTTTTAATAATCAGTTGATGACATAACTGTCTGATTAATTAAGTCAAAGGAGATGGATCTAGCTGCAGGAATCACTACAAAATGAACATATTAATTGAGGTTGAAAGTCTGACACCGATACGTATCTCCCTGCCTGTGTCCTTACTGCAGTCCCTCAGGCTGTCTTCTCATTGATCTCTTAACATAGGCAATGCTTCGCCTGGTCAATATTTGGACAGGATCCCATCAAGGGAAACACAGAATGCTGGAGGAAGCAAAATGCAGCAAAGCACTCTCTTCCCTCTCTCTTCATGGAACCCAGTGCCCCAGTGTGATGTTACTGAGTGCTTGGTTTATAGACAGGGGCACAGGTCTGGATCACATATGGTCACTGAAGATCTCATGGCACTTCTCACAGGAATATCGATCTTAGTGTCCAGGCAAATCCTACTGTGGTTCTTCAAATTCTGCCTCCCCAAACGTTTTACTGTATCCAGACAAAAGCAGCATTGTTCCTCATTTCCTGGTCCACTTCCTGTTAGAGTGGAACTCCATTCTGAAGCAGACCCAATGAATACCACTTGAGTGTTCTCTTCGCTGTTCTTCCATTTGCACAGCCCAAATACCCCAAAGCAAATCCCCAGTTAGTTTAACCTTTAACTATTGAATTGTTTGAGATTCAGTAAACATACCTTGTGGTAACTGCAGTCCCCAACCAGCCACAGGACTGGCAAGACTGAAAAGGTAGCTTAGAAGCATCTTTGTTCACCTATTCCTTCACTAGGACTGTGCTGAACATCAGCTCTCACTGTGTTAAGATCTAGCTCAGAGTCTAACCTAAGGCTCTTGTCACCTGGGACATAATATACACTTCCCCACTAATAGCTGGAATAAGACCACCAACTCATTTCACTCAGTTGCCAGGATAGCAAGTTCCCAATGTAGCATTTATTTCTAAATAACTAAATAAGTGCAGGTGTCAGGATAGATGAAATTGCAGTCCATATCAAGGAGGAGACAGACTGATCCTTGGACTGCATACACAGCACCAATCAAGTCAAGGAAGCTGTGGTATTTTACATCAGCTGAGGATTTGGTCCAAAGTGTTTAGTAAAGAAAACAAATCACCACATTTACAGAAAAACGAACAAGCTTCCATCCATACAGCTTGATTCACACCTTTATTTCATTCACCAGGGACAACCCTGTGTGGAACTCTGCAACAGACATCCAGTGGTTAAACAACATACTGGAAATAGCCATATCGGAACAGGTGGACGGACCTCAGAAGGTTTAGAAATTCAGGTCAGATAGGCTTCCAAACTTTTTCAATGCCTAGATAAGCTTCTAATCCTTGGGGGACTGGTGATCCTTCAAACATGGATTTCCCAAAGGGCTCCCAGTAAGCCCTGTTTCTGGTCTCATTGGAAATATCCAAACAAAACTGCCTCCTTTGTCCAAAGCTGCACAAGAATCAAACAATGGATGTTAACCCAAGCTGTAGGGGTTGGTTCTTATTTTGTCAGCCAACCACCTGTTCAGACTCCACCCCTCATTGGTTACCATCAACCTGCCTGCCTTCAATAAACAGCACTGCAATAAGATGGACAGTTAATGAAGTCGAAAAAGGCCGGTAAATTTCAAGACTAATGCAAGGGAGCACTCACTGAGAGAGTCTGAAGTTCAAACTGCTGCAGAGCATCAAATGTTATGACTGAATTTTTAACAGAGATGGAAAATGTCATGCCTATTAATAACTCATTGATCACAGTAATAATTACATTTTGCTCTCCTGCAGCACCTTCTATTCAGGAGTCTCAAAGTACTTTGCAAAAAAAATAGTTCAGTATCACTATCCCTGTTTTACTGACAGGGAAGTGGGAGCATGGAGAGATTCAGAGTCACACCTTAAGTCATTGGCAGAGCTGGCTGGAATACCCAATCCTCCCCGTTGCCAGTCCTGTGCTTTGCCTATAGGATCTTGCTGCCTTCCTACCAATAGGTGAGCTAGGATAAGGCAGCAATCAAATCCCAGCCTTCAGGAATCTGGGTGGTTTGTAAAGAATTGGTCTGCTCTCACCCACAGTGATGCATCCTTTACCCCATGATGCACCTGCCATTCTTCACTTTCTTCTAAAGCATCAGCTCAAAGAAGAAAACAGGATGTAGGCCTACAAGGACCAATAACCCAATACAGAAAATTCCACATTCCTAAGATAAACAGGGCTGTCAAAAAACTGAGAAACAGGGGCGATGCTAGCAGAAAAAGTTCAGAGGAGGGGAAGTAACTCACCGAAGGAAGAGCTTTATGTAAATAGTTCCATTGAGATCAATGGACCTACTCAGTGAGTAAGGGCTGCTGGGTCACACCTACAGCAAGTTCTCTCTGCCGTCACTCTGCTGGGATGTGCAGCCAAGTCTCTATTAACTCATCACCAACAACTAGATCAACCTGGTGCAAAGTAGTGGTGAGTGGGCTCCATGCCAGTCACAGTGCTGGCTGGGAGAACAATCCAGATCTCCAATTAAGGGGCACACAGCAGCATGTACCTGGGAGAGGAAAGGCAGAACACAAACTTCTAGGAGGGACTCATTCACCCACAGATACTTAAAATAGAGGTGTTGCCTTCCTCATCCGACAGCCTGAATGGGAGGAGACTTGAAACCATAAATAAGAGGCAGTGAAAGAGCCACTGGGATTGTCACTGTTTTTCCTTCTCTCCTCTGCACTTATTTATGAAATATACTAGGAGCCTGGATATGGATCAGCTTTTTCTGCTCAGTGTTTATCATCTCACCTGCCTTGCTAAAATAGGAACTGTAGGCGCTTTGATTAATGGATTGAAAAAGAATTGTATAGTTTCCCTGTCACCCTGGTAAGTGCTTCTCTGGATCTTGTGCTCAGAGGCTATTTTATAACATAGTCCTCAGTGAATCTCTGCAGCTTGCTTGATGCCTCCTACCAAAAGTATTATGGGGCTGGCACTAGGTGTTATCCTCTGGCTGCAGGTGGAGACACTGTGGTGCTAAGTCAGCGGGGACTAGGCCCTCTTTGTAAAAATAAAGGCACAGGCCCAAAGTTCTGTTCAGAGGCAACAGCAAAGGAAACTTGTTTCTCTTTTTGCACCCAGAAAACTAGAATAAAGGTTCTCAGTCAGTGTGCCATAACTGGCCCCAGGGAGGAGGGAAGGGCAGCCTACTCCCTTTCCTTGTTCCACAGGACAGCATGTCCCCTAATCCATTGCAGCAACCCACACAGTGCCTCCTGTGAAACCTTTCAGAAATCAGAGCAAAGGATTCTGGGTAGGATCTGAAGGGAACAGAGTGGAATCAGCCAAATGCAGAGTTCACAAGTGGCAGGGGGAGGAGGGGGGTGCGGCAGCAGAAGAGAAAAGCTGAAAATGGGATCACAGGAAGAACAGGCAGGGCACAGTATCACTAACCTCAAGTGTTTAATATTCATGAGTTCATTCCTGCAAAAAATCATTAAGTAAAAAAATCCCTCAATGTTTAATGCAAATGGGTTCTTTTTGTCTTTTGGTTTCCACCCTTTAGGTTACACACCTCTCATTTTCATGGTTGAGGAGAAAAGCTAGCAACTAGCTTTATTTTGAAAGCAAGCCAAGATTCTCACCTAATCACCTGACTCCAGCAGCTAGATCATTAACAAAACAAATGTCACAAGTTCTGAGAGCTGGCAGCCCTGGGGACACCAGGGTTGTGCAAAACTGGCAAAGATTAATTTTTTTATCACAAAGATATGCAATTTCACTCCAGGCTAATTCACAGCCTGAAAATGTCACGCTGCACACCACTGTCACCAAGGGCTTTTTTACTTATGTGCAAAGCCACAGAGTGAAATCTTGCTGTGGCTCAGGAGGGCATTTATCATCCCATCAATAATCAGGCAGGGGAGGGAATAGTTAGCAATGCGGAGATAGGCCTCCATATCAAAGCTCAGATCTAAATTCTCTGGCTTCAGGGATGTGTGGATCAAGAGTTAGTTTAGACCCATGTCTCCTATATAGAGACCAATGGTGGAGTTATGTCCCCATCTCAGGCAAGGCAAAGCTTGTTGTCAGTGCAGAGTTTATAGGGTTCAAAAGGAGTTGAACCAACACTCTAGCACCAATTTTGTAACAGTCCATGAACACAAACACACATCATATCCTGCATTGTGGATACTAGTTTCAGTGATGCAGGCAACCATCAGCCCAAAGGAAGAACAGAGCAATGAGCTAAGGAAGCAGATATCCTGCCACAAATACAAGAGCAGGTCCAGTTTCATCTAAGAGAGGGTAATCTGTCTTTACCAACCCCCCCCCCCATCTATTTGTTCCACACACTGAAGGTGAAACACAGAAGTGAATCAAGGAAAAGCCTGCCACCAGTAAATCAGCTAGTCCATCTCCCTTTGACTGGTGCAGGATTGTTGTGTGCAGGTGCCTGGAATCCATGCAGTTATTTAATCTTGCAGCTCGTATTCTTTTATCTTTGCAATTTGACTAATGTTTGTTCTTGTGGAAATGAAGGACACATGACATGGGCTAGAGCCAGGACACTCACAGGGCAGACACTGCAAGTGTCTCTTTCACAGCTCTGCCGATGCACTTCACTCCTGCCCCGTAGTGCCCTTCCTGTATATGGACCTCCCTGATGGGAGACTTCAAGTATGTAGTACAGCAGGGGACACCCCTGGGAGCATAAGCAAATACAAGCCAACTCTTTCCACACGTGACCTTTATGAGATTTCACCCACGGTGCTGCAGCCTAGGAAGGCTGATGCTCTAAGCTACTGAGCAACCAAGACTCCACTTAAGTTTTCCTGCATACCATACTCATCCCACCCTGATTTGCACCGACAGCCCCTATAGATTTCAAAGGGAAGCCATGACTGCACAGGACCTCTGAATCAGTCAGGCCCTAACCCATTTGTCTCAGTGGTGGAATGAATGATGCTGCATGCTATTATTGTTTTAAAAATCTATGTGTTGATTGAATAATTGGCATCCTCCCTAAGACATGGCAAGACAAAGAGGGCCTTCTGCCTTCCAATACCGTTCACTGCTCCTCCCATTCTTCAGCATTCAGCAAGGACCTTTGAGAGGGCCTGGAGGAATTCATTTTCTTCACAGCCCCCTCCAAACAACCCTACTGCTGGCTTTTTCAAGTGGGATTTGCAGGAGAAATATGAAAGCTAAAGACACACCATATAAATAAACATGGAATGGGAACACGAGAGGTGAACACAGAGGCCCGATGCAGACTAGAGAGACAATACAGCATAACAAATAGTACGTTGCGCTTTGCCTGTGGCATTTTCTAGCTACATCAATAATTATATAAAACGGTCACTGATTTCTCAGCTGCCGATCGATACAGACTTTGGTGCCGCCCCGCTCCCTGGCTGCTTGTTGACCAAGTGCTCTTTGCAGGCTTCCACCCTGACCGCAGCGGGGATCGATTCCCGCATAATAAATGTGGCGCTTGTGCACCCTGGCAGGAGCCAAGGGCTGGCAAAATGGGGAGCAACCTAGAGGTGAAGGTATCCACCTGTCAGGTGCAGTAGCTAGCCAGTGATGACAACCAGGCACTGCTTCACCTGGACAGCGACTGAGTGAAGTTCAGGAGTCAGCAGGCTCTCCAGCTGCAAACTCACACTGCTAGGGCCACTCTGCAGTGGTCTTCCATGGCATGGGTGTGTCCTATCACTCTTCACCCCAGCATAGCATTAGAGGGTGCTGTGCTGCTGGAGATGCCAATACTTTTCATGACACAGACACACTCCAGCACTCCTGGAAAGAGCGGGGTGCTGGGTTAGAATTGACCAAAAAAAACAATCAGAAGCAATGTGTAGTATCTGCTCCGTGCAGTTGGGCGATGGAGGAAATTAGATTGCAAGCTGTCTGTGGCCAGGCTGTGTCTTTGATTCGTTAGGAAACATCATTCCATTGCTATGTAATGTCCAGCATCCCCTAGCTTCCCTGTTCTTCTGGCTAGGAACATTGTAAATCACATTGCTATAAGAACAGAGACTACTTCTGGCAATTGGGCACTTAAGACAGGGTGGGAGGGAGAGCAATGAGAGAAGTGGCACTAAAGAGGGAGAAAATAGGAAAGCAGATGAAAGAAACTGACTGAGGACAAATAAATAAATCCCTCCTGTTAGCTGGTGTGGGATTCCAGCAGAGAGCAGGGCTCTAGTATAGATTTCAAACTATTAATACCATTATTTAAATGCCAGTCGGAGAGAGAGTTAGCAAGAGCTGTGTCTGACCCACATGACTCCCCACAAATGGCAATTACCTCTAAAAGCTTCCCAAGTCAAATCTAATTAAACAGAGAGACATTTGGAAGCCGAATGGACGGCTTTTCTTCCTGGAAAGAGGGGGGTGCTGGGTTAGAATTGACCAAGAAAAACAACCAGAAGCCATGTGTGGTATCTGCTCCGTGCAGTTGGGCGATGGAGGAAATTAGATTGCAAGCTGTCTGTGGCCAGGCTGTGTCTTTGATTTGTTAGGAAACATCATTTCATTGCTATGTAAAGTGTCATGGAATATAATTGGTTCGGTCCTTACCCTAGGCAGAACTCCCACTGATGTCCAGGGGAGTTTTGACTGATTCACAGCTATGGTGTTAGAGGTCTTTTCCATTACAAGAATGGCACTCACAACACTACCCTGCACCCCCCAAAAAACCCCCTCCAACTAACCACCACCACCAGCAATAATAAGTGACCCTGAAACAAGTCAACTAAATCAATCACAGCTGAAAACTCTGAACCAAAAACCCTCCCCTCCTGAAGCAGAATTTTGGCCCCAAAGCCAGGAGAGGTGAGACTCCATGAAGGCTGCTAGGCACTGCACAGAAGGCACTTAGATACTATGGTGATGCGCTGCTGACTAAACCCCTAAGATAGATAGAGGCATCATCTCCACAGCCCTTGTTGCAGTAGTAACTTTTTGCAACCAGAAGGACCAGGTTGACCCAGTTTTGTTACCCCTACCTGGGGCTGAACACAACCATAGTTATTAGTTGTGCTACAGTATCACCTAGAGCCCCAATTGAGATGGAGGCCACAGGGTGCCAAGGGCTGCACAACTGTAGAAAGATGCACAGTTTTGACACCACTATATTCATACCCTACACACTGTTGTATCAATCTTTATGCAAAATATGTTTTGTGACAGCTCATTTGAAAACTAGGAACTCAGTGGTCAATAATATCATGGTAGAATATCTGTAGCAATGTTCTATGTAAAGTTATGAACTCCCCTTGAATGATGTTGGCAGCACATGTTCAAACCCACATAATCCTGATGAGGCAGAACTGGTCAAGCAGGTGTAAAACAAGAGAGTGTGGGTTTACATCACTTTACATATAAGTTGTAAAGAGAGAGTGCTCAGACAGCAAGAGGGGGAAGACAGGAGACAAGAAAAATATACATTTCAGCAAACTGGTGAGAAGAAACACCATGGAACATTGTTCACCACCAGACACTATGTCACCGTCTTTACTGTTCAAATTAACTTTAACTAGGGATAGCCCCCCCCCAAGAAAATGCATTTCAGTGGGTAACGACTACAGAAGTGATGGGCAAGAAGAACTCCTCTATCTCTCTCTCTCCTCCACCTAAGAGAAGAAAAGAAACAGTCTATGGCTTTTTGGGAGCAGACCCTGTCCCGAAATTTGGTCAGCCCGATTGCTGGGGTAGGACTTCACCTTGAACCAAAAAATGACAGTAAGTTTAGAAAGCATTTTATATTTATTTTTCTTGTAAGCATTTCTAGCTTTAATGCCATGTTACTTGTACTCACTTAAAATCTCTCTTGTAGTTAAAATAAACTATGTGAATGTAGTTCAATGTAAACTAATTCAGTGTTGTGACTTGTTTAGGGAACACCGTTTAAGGTAGCAGACTGTTTTGTTTTGAACCCTTAGAGGAGCATCAGACCTAGTATATCTGGGCTGCCCTGGAGAGGGCTGGACAGTGCTGAACACATATTTGGGGAAAATCCAGGAAGTGAGAGTGCATTGGAGTCACCCTGCAAGCAGTAACCAAGACTGCTGGAAGTCAGATGTGGCTGGTGTTTGCCGACAGACTGCTGAGGTCAGAGCTGCTGGACCAGGGCTGTGGCTTTACACGGACACTCAGGGTGTGACCTGCCTGCTGTTTAGCTGTTTGTGAGGGGCCCAGGTTGGGCACTGCAGCAGGAAAGCATTGTAAGGAACCCCAGGTTGCAGGGCAAAGGTGAGACAGCCCCTGACTTGTCTGGATTGCACTCTGGTACATCATAACAGTCCCTGCTGCAAAAAGCTCAGACTTAACTGAGAAAGAGTACAAAGGGAGAGGCACAACATGGGACTTGCTTAGGGCCAGTGACAGAGGCAGAATTAAAACCCAGCTGTCCTGATTCCCCATCCGGTGTCCTATCCACTAGACCACATTGCCTCTCCAGGGAGTCCAGAATGATATAACATGCACCAGCACAAGTAATAAGCTGCGAAGGCACAATCACACTTCTGCCACTCCATCTACTTCAAAACAGAATTCAAAGTTCAAGTCTGACTTCACAAGGCCCTTGAGAAATCAGAACCCAGGAACACCAGAAGCCACCTTGTCGTTCAGTCTCTCAGGAGAACCTGTTATAGAGCCTGCTCAGAAGGGCAAGGTCTGCAGTCCTGCTGATGTGGAAAGAGCTAGGATGGGAGAATGCTCCCAACAAAGAATATTGCTTGAGTATTTTCTCCCATTAAAATGAATTGAGTGGAGTCTCTGCCCAGCAATAGAATTTTACTCATACAAGTGATTCCGGAAAGGGGATTTACAAGTGTGCATTAGCAGAGGTTTGACTACACACAGAAGCCCCATCTTTCTTAGGTACTTATATGTAAAAGGGAAGACTCACCTCTGGCAGACCCCCTCATCACTGGGTGTAGAATAGCAGCTCTTTCTTCTCTAGCACCCCCTGCCAATGGTTGCTCTGGTCCTGTGGTGTCCTCTTTTCTCATGCCTTGGCCCTCCAGCCATGTCACATTTTAATTCCACCCCTTCCAGGGTAACAAAGTTCAACAGAAAATCCAGTGTCTTTATATCTGGTCCTTGGCCCCAAATGATCCTCATACCTTTCTCTCAGGGCTTTAAATCATTTTCAGACCCTTACAATAGTGGGCTCCATGCCATCTTCCCCAGTGGCTGGTAGGGAAACCCAGCACCTCACCACCGCCACACACACTGGATTCCAATTTCTAAAAGGAACAGCCAAGTTTCTCTCTACCAGACATGCTGCTGCTGCCTCCTTGGATTTCTTTCTGGCTTCAGGCCTTTTCCCCAGCCCCTGTCTGGGCTCTTTGTAACAATCAGCACCTCGTAGGGCTTCTCCCCAGAGGTCTGGTTCCTTCTCTTGTCAGGGTCAGCCACAGAGGTTTGCTCCAATCCTGTGTCTTCCAGGTATCTTCCTTTTTCACCCCCCACTAAATTTCCTTCTCACAGTGCAGGAGCCTTCCCATTGCCCTCAGATCCCTCCACTCTCTACCACCAAGAGAGTAACTGCAGGGTTCTTCCCTCTCTCTATAAAACCTCTCATCCTTCAATCCAAATGACCCTTCAGCTTTACCATCCCTGCTTTTCAGGTACCACTACCTCCAGCCTTCTCCTGCTTCACCAAACTCCAGCCCCACACTTCCTCCTAACTCGGGACCCTCTGGTTCTGGCTTTAGGCTTCTATCTATCTTTAGCTCAAGAGAGAAAACTGCTACCTAACTCACCAGCTGGGCTTCATCTTTAATTAGACTTGACCCATCTCCAGGTGCAACCAAGTGTCTTAATTAGCCTCTCAGGCCCACATTAACCCTTTCATTGCCTGAATGGAACAGGTTCCCCATCACAGGCCACAATTAACATAGTATCTGAACACCTCAAGCAGTGAAGTGCTACTATCTCCCTACTGTTGTCCTTGAGGCACAAAGGCCCAGATTCTATTTAGGCTCTTGACTACCACTGATTTTGATGGAAGCTACGAGCTTAAATGCTGGCCCTGTTTACCAGAAGCAAAAGTGTGTGCGAACGCTTTTATTTCAGTTGAAACTAGGTTTACTCTAGGTCAGCTTTCATTGATTAGGAACAGGTTTAATATAAACCAAAATAAGTCACTCTTAAATCAGAATTGGAGTGTCCATGCTACTGTTTGCTCTGTTTTAACTAAAATGATGCAAATCTGTATGCGGACAAGGACTGAGTGTTTGGTGGAAAGCAGGAGAAGCAGGTTCTGATGACCAAGCTATACTGGTGGAATTGTTAGGACTGATGTGTTGCATTTCCTTTGCATCTAAACAAGTCAATTTGGAAGACTGATTTCTCTTTACTCTGCTGCTAGGGCTATCTCTTTTCATTGCGTACTGAAGCTTAGTAAAGGTGATTAGCATATTTTATACAGAAGAACGCTTTATGCTGCAAAGGGATGAGGTTCCCAAAACTCTCTGCCAGAGGCCTGGAACAGATAATTAAACGAGGATCTGAGCACACCCTTCACAGCTAGGATCATTTAGTCAGTGTGTGTACATATATGCTCTCACATATGCACAGTTTCTTTACGTTCCTATGAATGTGACAAGAGAAAATGACATTTAAAATCTGCACTCAGGCAATCAGTATATATAGCAGCCTACTTTTTCTCAGAATGATGCCTAAGGCAAGGCCTGCAAGACCCAGAAAGGGAGAAGTTTAATGTATTCAGCTGTCCCCTCATGCTGCTTATCTGCTACTTCTCCCTATGCTATGCCCTCTACGGAGATAGTCAAACTCCCTGTGGCTTCTTCACACCCTACAAGAATTTAGGGGGAGGAATAGCTCAGTGGTTTGAGCATTGGTCTGCTAAACCCAGGGTTGTGAATTCAATTGAGGGGGCCACTTAGGGATCTGGGGCAAAAATCAGTCCTTGGTCCTGCTAGTGAAGGCAGGGGGCTGGACTCAATAATCTTTCAAATTAGGTATATCTCCAATTATTTTGGGGGGAGGGGATAGGTATATCTCCAATTATTTTGGGGGGAGGGATAGCTCAGTGGTTTGAGCATTGGCCTGCTAAACCCAGGGTTGCAAGTTCAATCATTGAGGGGGCCATTTAGGGAACTAGGGCAAAAATCTGCTGGGGACTGGTCCTGCTTTGAGCAGCAGCTTGGACTAGATAATCTCCTGAGGTCCCTCCCCACCTTGATATTCTGTGATTGTGCTCATCCACTCAGGGAACAGAAACAACAGCATGTGACTCATGTGACCAATCACAGCCAACCACCAAAGCTAAAATACTGAGTATCAAATACCCAGTGAACAGGTTGCGACCACCCCCTAGAAATAAAACTATCATCCTCATTCATGGAGTAGGTCTGAGAAAATGACCATCCTACTTACAGGCATTACACACACAAGCAATGAGGTTAAACCCATCAGCTGAAGTTTCCAAAGCTGCCTAAGAGACATGGACAGCCAGTTTGCATTAAAATTAATAGGAGCCCACCTCTGCTTTTCAAGAGCCGATGGAGCAGACAAAGGCTGCAGGGCTCCTGACAGTTGTGCCAGGTTGGGAGAGGGCTTACACGAAAGCGAGAAGGAGAGGGGGTGGTAAATCCTCTTGGGGAATCAGGTTCTTGTGGAAGACAGGTCCTATGGAGACTCAGAGGATTATTATTAGCTCCATTTGTGCCATTAACAAATGTTGAAAGGGTCAGTGTGTGAGGTTTTTCTTCCCACAAATAGAAGGAGACACTCACAGGGTTGTGAGTTGTAATTTTGAGGCGGTTTAGCTGAATTGTAATTATGGTCTTATCGCCACAAAACACAGATTACCGAGGCAATTAGCACCACTTGTCATAACCATGGTAAATCTGTCATTGCTGCTATATAGCTGCAGCCCTTCAATTGCTCCCACCAGTGGGAAGCTGCAGGCCAGCAAGGCTACCTCACAAAGGGGTCCCCCACCCTGATGGATTTGTAGACAAAGGAAGCCGTGTTTAGACTGGCATATGAGTGAGGAAAGAAGCTATCAGCTGAATTAAACTGGATTCTTTCTTCAAGCAAACAGCTGGAACCTTAAAGCCCTGCCATCTTGTCCCTCTCCTTCCCCTCAGCTCCCTCTAGTGTTCTTAGGTTCGCACTGCAGCACCTCATTCCTGCTCCTAATCACTTACAGAGACATTTTCAAAAGCATCTAACTAACTGTATTTTCAAAAGTGACTTGAGGCCCAGATCCATTCATTCCAATGGGAGTTAGGGTACATGTACATTGTGGAGATGACTCCAGTTTAACTACATTCCCATAGCTATGTCAGGATAACCCTGCAGTGTAGATGTGCTGACACCAACGGAAGCAGTTTTTCCATTGGTATGGGAACACTACCTTCCCAAGCGACAGTAGTAGGTCGATGGAAGCATTCTTCTGTCAATCCAGCTGCATTTATAGTGGGGTTTAGGGTACCATAACCATGCTGGTCAACTTAACTTAAGCATAGACCAAGCTTTAGGCCTAGTCTACATTTAAAATATAGGTCAACATAACTACATCGCTCAGGGGTTTGAAAAATCCACAGCCTGATTGCTGCAGTTATGTCAATTTAACCCCCAGAGTAAATGAAGCTGTGTTGATGGAAGAGTGCTTCTGTTGACCTAGCTATTGTCACTTGGGGAGGTGGTGGTCCTACACTGATGGAAAAACCACTTCTGTTGGCATGCACCGCATCTGCACTATAGGGTTATGCTGATATAGCTATGGCAACATAACCATGCTGCTATAGTCCCCCTAGTATAGCCATGGCCTAAGTCACTTTTGAAAATAGGACTGAGGGTCTTAAGGAACTGTCTACACACCGAAGTTATTCCAATTTAAGTTAAATTAATCTAGTTAAACTGGTCTAACTTTACTGTGTAAACTCTCTTATAATCAGTTTTAAACTGGTTATAGCAATGTAGCGCGCATATAAGCCAAGTTTAAACCAATGAGTGTCCATATACAAAGTTGCACTGGTTTAACTACACTGGTATAAAAATAATACCTTTAATTATATTGGTACAACTTTGTTGGTAGACCCAGTCTCTTAGGTACTTTGAAAAAGTTTAACCACAGTCCTTATCCCTTTAGAATTCCTTCAGTCCTGCAAGAAAGGAGTGTCTTTTCTATGGAGGAACTAAATGCTATTCAGTTTGCAGACCAGGATCTTCCCTAAAGGGCATGAGGAAAAACATACTCTGAGTGTGATTGCCATGTGAACTCTCTTTTCCTCGTCCTGTATACAAACACAGCCACACATGCCTAAGGGACAGGCTCTAAAGTGCTGGTGTTGCAGTTGGTTTAGATGACTACCGGGAACTTATTAGGACCTGCTATGTTTGCAAGTCTAGGGTAAAAATTAGCTAAAGAAAAGATCTCCAGCGGTTTTATTGCTGGAGAATGAACGTCAGGATTTGGACACATGCTTGTTCAATAGGCAATAAAATGGTTCTTTCCAAAAAGTTAACATTTACCAAAGTAGTGGTGTCTGATTTACAGCAGTTACATCCTCTTCTACATGCTATGTAGGGATAAATTAGGATATTGCTATATGGTAGGTCCTGGTAAACACTGACTTCTTAATAGAGGCCACCATGCTGCTTAGAATATGAGTACTCAAGGATGGAGTGCTCTAAGAGGTCAAAGCAACCCAAAATGACTCTTAATACTTTGACAGAAACCACGAGCATAAATAGTTTTGGTCTGTCAAGGCCTGAAGTACTCAAGGCAGTAAGGGCTAGATCCTCAGGGGTATTAGGCTTCTAATTTCCATGATTTCAATGAAAAGTATGTGCCTGAACATATTTGAGGATCTGGACCTAAATGCTGAAATTGTTAACAACTCACAACTTTGTTGAGCACGTTTATCAGAAGTATTTCATGACCTTTCCTAACAGCAAAATAGCAGAGCAATGGTGATGTGCTTGGTCCTCGACTGATTATTCTCCTTATTTTGCTATTGAAGGCTTGGTACAAAACCCTGTGGCTAGCCATTCAATGAGTGTCAATGGAATCAACAACTAGAGGATGCACAAAATAATGAGCATTGTAGATGTTAGGCAGAGATAGGACTATACTGAAATCCCAGATCCAACCACCTCTGAACTGTGGGAAGGCTTGATTCCACATCTGAACTTTGGGGCTTGGGCCCATGGCTAATGGTGAGCAAAGATAAAGTCACAATACATTTTTGGATGGGTATATGAGTGACTCGTGCTGCAGGTATTCAGGATAGTTGTAGCCATGTCAGTCCCAGGATACTAGAGAGACAAAGTGGGTGAGGTAATATCTTTTATTGGACCAACTTCTGTTGGTGAGAGACGCAAGCTTTTTGAGCCACATAGAGCTTTTTGAGCCACTTGTTAGCTCTTAACGACCTGTTCACAATGCTGGTAAAAGTGGGCCTTGCTACTTTTAACAAGCAAGTGAAATTCTATGCAGATTTAAGTACTTTGTTGAGAGCAGCGTGCTACATTAATGGAGAAACAGGACCGTGCTATAATGAATACAGAGCGGATTCTTCACTGATGATGCTGGACACTGACAGGCCCTGTGGTTCTTTCTGGCTCTTTGGCTGCCAGACTGACTAACACAGCCTATGCCGCTTAGCGTCACCACACAGGGTCTGCCTAACTCCTGGCCTGGATTGAGCAGTTATGGAATGAATAGCAAACTACATCAAGGAAGGTACAACTGAAAGAAATGTATCATTCACACGAAAAGCTTCTTTACCATGCAGGTTACAGAGAGAGAAGCTGAGCATGGTATGTATTTTTCAACAGCACATTAAAGCTCCAGGGCTCCAAAGGTTATTTCATTTCAAATGAAGACCCTCCTGCTCATTTTAAAAGGCTCCACAAGAAGCTCTCTGCATTAAAAAAGGATATAACGTTTTTCCAATCTGCTCTCCCTATGTCCTCTCAATTCAACCAGACTTTATAGCAGGAAGAGCCTTGAATTCACTTCTTGTATGATTACGTGTGAAGCTTAGCAAGCAAAATGTTGCACCGGTTGGTCAGAAATTAGGGTTTGTGCCAGTGCAGAACATGTTTCTTGCTATGACTTGCCAAAAGATGCCCAGTGTGATAGCTCTGTACTGTAGACTGGCTGTTCTGCTCTATATAACACTGGGATGAGTAACCGATGGGATTTCTTCCACACACATATAGGGCTATCTTCTCTCAGGTACAGCTCTACAATCCCAGGGAATCCAAGAGGAGAATTTTGCCACAAAGCTCTTTCATTCACAAAGAGACCATCTATCTACTGGTCCAGAAGCAGCTAGGATCTAGCAGCTAAAACATAGAGCTAGTATCAGTAAGCTTGGGGTCATACTCTGCAGCTAACTCACTATGTATGACTGCCTGCTCACAGAGAGTGCGTCAATTTACCCATCTGCAAAATGGGGATAATCATTCCCAGCCAAAAGCCTTCATTTAGCTGAAGTCAAAGTGAAATTCCCAATGAATAAGTTAAAAGTGAAAACACTCTACAAGAATATGAATTTAAAAACCCTATGCATTAGGAACCCAGGAAATTTAGCATTAAAAATAACATTTCTGAAACCCCTAAATGTTTGAAAAAGTATTCAAATGCACAGTTAAGGCAATCAAATGATCATAACTCTGTCCCTACCTGATATCCTGGATATGGTCGGGGAAGAACACGGAGACAACATTGTCCATCCATTTCATTTAATCATTTACACACCCTTGAATGAGTTACTTTTTGTGCAGTGGTTGTATACACTTTGTACACCAGGCACAGAAAAAGATGCTGTCACAGTCCTGGCAGGGATCCCCCTGCTAGACACTCACCAGGAAGCTGTATTTGGATGTCTCGCACTGGGAACTAGGTGCTTTTCTAAGCCATTGTTTCCCACACCATGGGTCATGGGAAGGTTCTAGATGGGTCTCCAAAGCCCGGGCTGGAATAACGCATCACTGGGCCTTGGCCTAGGCAAACTTTCATTTCTCCCTGCAGCCACCTAGGGTCACATTTCCCCAGTTTGCAACCCCTGGAGTGGGGAGCTG
Source organism: Gopherus evgoodei (assembly GCF_007399415.2). Lineage (NCBI taxonomy): Eukaryota > Metazoa > Chordata > Testudines > Testudinidae > Gopherus > Gopherus evgoodei. The sequence continues at coordinate 208,491,356 of NC_044322.1, forward strand.
GACCCAGCTCTGTGGGACAGGAACTGCTGCTGTGTTTAGGGTTGCCAGGCGTCCGAGTTTTGACCAGAATGCCCGCTTGAAAAGGGAACCTGGTGGCTCCGGTCATTAAAAGTCTGGTCGGTGGTGCAGCGTGGCCCTGGGGCTAAGGTAAGCTGCCTGCCTGCCCTACTTCCATGTGGCTCCTGGAAGTGGCTGCCAGGTCCTTGCTGGCCATAGGCACATAGGCAGCCAGGGAGGTTCCACACGCTGGCCCTGCCCCAAGTGCAGATGCCACAGCTCCTATTGGCCGGGAACCGCGACCAGTGGGAGCTGTGGGGGCGGCGCCTGTGGGCACAGGGGCACCACGCGGAGCCTCCCTAGCCACCTGTGTGCCTAGGGGCTGCAGGGACCGGCATCCGCTTTCTGGGAGCCATGGTAAGCACCGCCAGGACCCCGCACTCCCCACGCACACATGAATCCCCTGCCTTGGTCCTGAGTTTCCCCCAACACCCTGCCCAGCCCTAAGACCCCTCCTGCACCCCAAACCCTTCATCCCTGGCCCCACCCCAGAGTCCACAAATCTCAGATGGAGCCCTCACCCCCCCCACACAACACCCTCCTGCCCCAGCCCAAAGCCCCTTCCTTCACCTCAAACCCTTCATTCCCAGCCCCAGCCCAGGGCCTGCACCCCCAGCCGGAGTCCACATACCCCCCCTGCACACCAACCCCCTTGGCCCCAGCCCAGAGCCCTCCCCTGCACTGTAAACCCTCATTTGTGGCCCCACCAGAGTCTGCATCCCCAGCCAGAGCCCTCGCCCCCTTCCTGTACTCCAATCTCCTGCCCTTGCCTGATGAAAGTGAGTGAGGGTGGGGGAAAGCGAGCGATGAAGGGAGGGGGGATGGAGCGACCGGGATCGGGGCCTCGGAGAAGGAGCGAGGCTTAGGGGAAGGGATTGGGGCAGGGCCTTGGAGAAGGGGCAGGGCCGGGTGGGGGCAGGGCCATTTTTTTTTTGCCATTAGAAAGTTGGCAACCATGGCTGTGGTATGGGTGCAGGGCATGGTCAACATCCACCAAACCTCCATGGTGCTCCCTTTTGCATCAGGCCAGGATTATGGGTTGCAAACAAGGACAAAATGCAGTGAGTGGGTCACCTTAGTAAAATGTTTGGAAGCCACCGTCCTAAGCTTCCTGAGTTCCATTAGGAGGCAGCACTGTTAATTTCCTTGGCATCTCTGGTTGTCTTCCTGGGCACAGGCTCCTTGTCACCCCTTTATATAAATGGGGCCCTGCAGCCCAGCTGCCCTAGGCCCCCAGGACAAGTGCTGAGCATCCCCCCACTGCCAGACATTCCAGTAGCTTAGCACACCCTCTTGCAGAGCTCCGACCTCATGGGCACTCTGGCTTTACAGTTCCTCTCTTCAGGACACATAATAGTGGAAGTGTGTGAAGCTCAGGCTTTGCAGAGGGTTCCAAAACTAATCATTTTCTCCATTAGCTAGCACGAGAGATATATAGATCCCAAAAAGACCAACATCTGGGAAAATTTCTCTGCCTCATTGTCCTCACCGCTCGTGGGCTTTCTTTGGGCCTAGATCACAGTCCAGCATTCACCCTCCTGCACACAGCTTCTCTGAATCACAGCATCTCGGTCTCCTGCAGCCAGCTTCCTTTCTCCTCAGCTGGTTGTGCAGCTGGAAAGGACCTCTCTGCTACAGAAACAGGCCCCTCTGTTCTTCTCTCCTGCCCAACTTCCAAGCTTCCTTTTTTCTCTGTGAGTCCCTCTGATTTCCTAGTGTTGGCAACCTCAAAGGATCAAAAATCATGTTTTTTTTTGTTTGTTTTTTTCCCTGGACTATATTGTGTTTCTTTGGTCTGTCATTTGATTTTCAAACTCCCACTGTCCTCGCTGGTGTGACAATTAGTATTACCCACTCTCCCAGATGCATTGGGTGAACTGATTTTAGCCTCTGCTGCAGGAGCTCTCAGCCCACCCCCCAGTATGTCTGTACCTTCCCCAGCTACCAACTCCCAAACCCCTCAGTTCAGGCCCATCTCTGCTTCTACTGGGATTCTTCATCACCAAGGCCTAGGGGAGCTGCAGCAAGGTTCTCACTCCCCTTTCCCAGGCTAGGGTGGGCCCCTTCCCATGCCAGAGGCTGCAGGGGGGTAGGGCAAAGCTGTGCTGAGCTCTTTGCTCTCTTCTCCCCCCCTTCTGTGAAAGCAGCAAATGGAGCTGACCTTGTGAGGATATGAGGGGCTCACTCTAAAATCCCTGCACTCAAAAACCAAAAAATTAAAAGAGTTGGCTGTAGTGTTCCCCAACATCTTCAGCTCTGTAGGTTTTAAGACCGAGCACTAACATCTGATCTCTTTGCTTTCCTGTACTGACACTATTCAAACCCCACCAGCCTGCAGAGAGGATGGAGAAAACCAGCTTTAGCTAGGATGCAGCTACTTGTTTGTTCTTCCCTGGTGACATCTATTCAGGTGCTGATAGTATTTAATGATCCACCTATTTATGCACAGATGTGCTGGCACCACTTCCCTGTCTCTTAAGCACACAAGACAGTCATAAGATATAAGAATACAGACAGTTCATACAATCAAACTGGAATTCACAAGTTGTACATATACCTAGTTCCCAGATCATCACAGCTGCATTTTATAAAATCCTTTTTAGGTAATAGCATACGGAGGGCCCTCATCCCACACTCTTCATTAAAACTCCTTGGGCCACCAATTACACAAGAATCAGCGATGTTCAGACCTCCTAGACCTTGATCAAAGAATTGCAGCACTTGCCTGAAAAGAACAAAGGTTAGTTTGGTGATGAAGCTGCACCCTCCCAATTGGCATCAGACCCGCAAGTCTGGACGAGCACATTGTCTTATCACAGAAGATTTCTGCTTCCCGTTCTGAAAAAGGATGATGTTGGTATGATGGAAGGAGGGCTGTGGTGGGGTGATGGTCCCAGGACATTGGCTTAGGGACACTTAAAATGTCTGCAGCCACAGTCTGTGAACATTTTAGAGCCCTTAGTCTTTGATCCAAAGATAGGGTCCAGATCCACAAAAGCTTGGGCACCTAAGTCAGTTTTATGCCCCACTGCCATTCACGGGACTCCTCCTGAACCCTGTAGGCACCTCAAATCAATCAGCACCTAAGTTTTCAGAGTATAATTTCCCTACATGCCTATGTTTCTGCCTGGGCACACACACTGCTGCCTTCCCTCTAGGTGTCTGGATACCTAAGTTGTGTGTGGGGACAGATCCAGTAGGTGTGCTCAGAGACCGCTGCTGCATCAGGGCTCATTCAAAATCCAGCTGGAGGAGGCAGTGGTGCAGCCATCATCCGTGTTATAACCTTTATCCCTACAGTTACAGCACTTGCCTGGGATGTAGGAGACCCTGGTTCAATCCCCACTTCTGGCAGAGAAAGGCTTTGGGGGGGGGGGTCCTCCCTCATCTCAGGAGAGTTCTGTACCTGCTGAGCTATGGGATATTCTGAAGGGCAGTGGGGCACACTTGATCACTCCTGTTTAAGCTGTGGATAAATAATGAAAGAGTGGTTAGGGCTGGGGGACAGGACCCTCAGTCACCCACAGCCCAGGCAAGTGCTCTGACCACTAGACTAAAAGTTATAAGGTGCCAACACCATCTCTAGACATGGAGCGAGGCAGGTGCCTAACTCAGTCCCTCAGGTACCTATTCAAAGATCGCTAGCAGAGCTAGCCACTTCCTGGCAGCCTGGATTTAGGCACCTCTCTCTAATAGAGGGGCAGAGTTTAGCACACACCCTTCTCATCAGCAACTCCCATTGGTTACCTTAGGCAGCAACCAGTCTTAAGAGTCTGTCTCTCCTCATTCATTTTATAGAAACCTAGATACCTAACTCAGGCTTTGTGGATCTGTGTTTCTGTGATTCTGTGTTGTTTCTGTGATTTTCTAGGCACCTAAAAGTTAAGCAATTTGATGCTCAGCATTGCAATGCCTAAGCCCCCTTTTCTGGATCCCACCCTAAGAGCCTAAATACCTTTGAGTAAGTACCTATTAAGGAGTTTAGGGGACCAGAGAGCAGGTCGCGTGGAACCCCTTGCATGGGACTCGGAGAGCTGCAGGAGACAAGAAGAGAAGCAGGCGAGGGAGTCTTTACACCCTAGGACTGTGTTTGAGAAATGCCCCATGCTGTGTGTGTGAAGAACTGGATCTGTGTGTGACACTGGGGGCTCCTGAAAACCTATTTAATCACCAATTATCTGAATGGGCATATAATTGGTGATTAAATAGCAGCTAAATATCTTTAGGCATTCCAATTTGCAAACAAATCCATGACTTCCATCAAAAGTTAGAAGGGGGACAGGACAAAGGGCTTAGCATGGAAGCATAGACTGATTCTTAACTATGGAGTTGTGACCAGTGCATTCAGACTACTTACCCACCTATATGAAGTGCTTTGAGTGCTCTGAGTAGAAAAGGCCTACATAAAGTACTAGTGACTCAGAAAGTTTACCTTTTTAATTTCCTCCGTGGTTTTGTAAGATGATGATAATAATACTTAGAACCTTCTCATCTGAGGATTCCAAAGCAATTTATGAACGTTAATGCTTATAGCCTCACAACCCTCCTGTGAGGGAGACAAGATGAATTACAACCATTTTAAAGAGGGAGAAATTGAGGACACAGAGAGACTAAGTTACTCAACCAAGGCTACACTGGATAATATGGATGGTCTCTGCTTCACACTTGGAAGATGTTGAACAACAAGAATGTCAAATCCTGTGCAATGGTTTGTCCACAGAAGAGACCATGGTTCCTCATGGCAGATGTAGTCCAACAGGATAGCTGGGCCCAGAGGGAAAAAGAGTGCCATGAGGGATTCAGAACTAGAATTCCCATGAGGCAATCAGGTGACTCAGGCAGATACACTGATTACTGTCATCCAAAAACTAAATGTTTCATTTTGCTTTTCCTCATGGAAAATTCTACCAAAATCAATCATTTCAGGTGGAAAACGTTGATGTTGGCAAAACACCAATTCTGACAGAAAAATGTTTTATTCTAATTTTTTGACCAGCCCTATTCCTCAGACTCGATGCATAACCTCCCTCTGCAAGCCTTAGCGAATCTGTCCTCCCCAATAATTTCAGAGTGGATCACTAGCTACCTGACAAGCCTACATAGGGCGCTCAGTCTCCAGTTGATCCTATTGAGGCTTCTCAGGGAGCCGCTAACCCCATTTAGTCTCATTGGGCTCTGTTAAGCCTGCAAAGGCTCCACAGTGGCTGGGGATGGTTATGAAGGACCCCGCCAACCCTACTAAGGCTTGTAGAAGTTGGAGGGGGCCTTGACAAGCTAAACAAGGATTGCAAGGAGATGAACTCCCCAACAGGCATTGTAAGGCTCACAGCAAGATGTTGCAAGGGACTCCAATGAGCCTCCATACTTCCAAGGTGGTCATAACTGAACTATTGAGGTTAGGAGTGGTGGTATGGCCCTCATTCAATGACTTACCTACTCCCACCCCTCACTGAGTATCCCCACTCTGCTGAGACCTTCTCATGGGCCCCTTCTGTGCAGCTACCCACAGTCTAGGCTCTCCTCCAGCCTAAACCCTCCACTACCTGCTCTCTTACAAACCTCTAAGGAAGTGAACATCTTAGGAGAGATATAGGAGAAGGTTTGTGGGATGACCACACAGCTGGGTGAAGGGGAGAGCAGACTAGAGAAGAAAATGCCTCTTTGCTGCTCCCCTGCTCAACACAGATGAAACCAATTAACCTCATTTTAAAGGTCTCCGACTCTCCTTTCCTACACAAGGAGCTGGCAAAAAAAGAGCTAAAATTTTTTCAAAGGATAGGGGCCACTGCTTTTGTAAATTGGTCTTAATTTTCAAACAGCTTATCTGATAAATTTGTGGTGGAAACTCTCCCCTTTCTCCAGTGCAAAACCTCACCAGGCATCAGTGAGTACTATGAGCTCTGTCTCTAAATGAAAAGGGAGAGAGACAGTTACATTTTTTAAAATAAAAGCTTCTGCCTCCAGCAGTCATTTGCTGGAACAAGCCAACGAACCATTCTGATCTCATTATTTAAAATTTTAACTTTTAAAATTAGAGCTTAATCAACTCATCTTTGGTCCAATCACGTTGATCTTGACTCTGTGAATCAAGAAAACTAAAATGTATTTCTTTTTCTCTTCCCAGGTGTGTTTTTTGTTTTAGTCTGGTTTGGTTTTTTTGCTACAAATGGCAAAGAAGTTAGAAGGATATTTGCACTCTGCTTAATGCCTCTGGTTTTTAGCATGTCAAAAATCAGGAAACCCTTATCCAATTGACTTCAGATTTGTTAGAAAAATTCTAACTTGGCCCCAGATCTAACCTACCAGTTTTGAGACCAATATTCCATTGTTTGTTTGTTTTTTCTGGGGGAGGGGTAGATGACAAAAAGCAGGCTCATAATGAAAATTCAGTTGCCTTGTTAACAGTGGACTGGTTCCCACCGTTCCATAAATTACAGCACAGAATAATCCTGCATTGGCAAAATGGTGGACCAGATGTTCTAATAGGGCTAATTTCTATAATTCTGCATGGCAGGGACTTTGGCCCAGATCCTCAGAGGTATTGATTTCAATGGAAGTTAGGCATGTAAGTACCTTTGAGGATCTGGGCCCTTGTCTCTCCTTAGATCTGTAAAGTGCCATGCACCTCTATAGTGCCATAAAATTAAAATATTAGAAAAATGAAAAAATAGATGTTTGGTGGGACTCCATTTTCCACAACAAAAATATTATTATTAGTATTACAGAAGCACCTCAATGGCCCAGTGAAGACTGAGGCACCATTGTGCCAGGTGTTGGACAAATACAGAGACATTCATGGCCCAAAGATTTTGTCACCTAAATAGGCTGGACAGACAAAGGACATATTATTTTCCCCGTGCTACAGATGGGGAACAGAGGCCCAGACTATTTAAATGACTTGCTCTAGTCACACATGATGTCTATGGCACAGCCAGAAATTTTACCCAGATCTCCTGCAGTTCAGCCTCATACCTTCACCATAAACCGCTCTATCTGTTCTGGAATGCTCTCATGTTCCTTAGCGTGACTAACAGAATGGATTCTAGGGGGCTGATTGTAACTGTGTCGTGATTCTGAATAACCTTGCGTCAGTCGAGTGGGAAGGAATGGCCTTGCCCCACTAAGAGGCCTTTCCCTTCACTCAGTTCCAGCTTCTAGGGTTTCAGATATTGAGAATACTGCATAAGTGACAGCACCGAACAACATTAAAGGCACATTGAAAGAGCATTTTATGCTATTCCATTTTAATGGCTGGTGCTTTTATTACATAGCTTGTATGGTTACAGAATAGTCTGTGCAGATTTAATGCCTGGGTATTGTGAGAATATTGAACATTCTATTACAGTATAGTTTAGGACATCAGTTTATTTTAAGTATCTGCTTCTCCTTGCACCTTTCCCTTGTGTTCATAAGCTTTTCCTGATCCTCGAGACTGGTAGCTCTGCAAGGCTACCTATTATAACTGAAAATATGACTCACTGGTCTTCTAGCATCTTTGAGCTAAGGGTTCAAAACACTTTACAAGCATTAATGAAACCTCAATGAGACTTTATTATTATCCCTATTTTCCAAATGAGGAAACTGAGGAACAGAGAAGGAAATGGCTTGCCCAGCATATCAGTGACAAAACTCGGACTAGAACCAGGAGTATTAGCACTTAGCTTCCACTAGGCCACACACACTGACTGCTTTTAACTGTGGGTGCCCTTTTAAGGGTGATTAGAATTGGCATATGGTTCACTTCACTGCATCACTACAAATTGCCTCCATATCTCTCAGTGTACAGCTGACTTTAGCAAATACAGCTTCAGGAGCCTTGCCTTCCTCTTCATCAATGTTCTCTGCCAGATCACTGAAATCTCCCCCCTCCCCCAGCCCTGCTACCATAAGTATTTCTTGGGACAGTGGAGAAAACTCAGCCCCCACTCGGACCAGAGTCAAAGAGACACTAATGAGCAGAGGAGGTAAGTGTAGGGCCAAAGTCTCTTAGGAGAGGCCCAACTGTTGCAATGGAGTCTTCCTGTTTATTGATAAACCCAGAGCTGAATCATGTAGTGGTGCTGTTACTGAGCTCTCTCCTAGCTGAAAAAGAGCTCAGAATCACTGCAAATTACCAAGCAGAGGAACTGCCTTGCTACTATCAGGCAGTGGCAGAACAGAGTAGATTAGTGATCCCAGTCCTGTCTCCTCTCTCTGACAATGGCCAGTCAAAGTTGATTCTGCAAAGATACTTAATCCAGCACAATGCACCTTCCTGGGCTATACTATATTGAAAGGAGACATTTCCTCCTGACCATATATCCTGAAGTATGAAAATGGTCCCTTGTGAATTTCATAGTCAGTACCATAGCTATGAATGCTATTCTTTATACAAGTGCCATATCAGCTGTTCCCCGCTTGCTAAGCTATTTGTCACAGTGATTCTCTGTGATAACAAGTGCCGCAGGTTTTTTGCATCTGATCCATTACAGGCATACTGCCTTTTCACTGGCATGGTGCCCTACAGTGTTTATATTAAGGGGAAGAGTAAAACCAGCATGCTGCGGTCCAGTGCTCAAGACAGTAACACAGCAATTTCTTAGATTCAGTTGTTGCTTTTGTTGACCATCACAGTCAGCAGTCCCATATGTATTGGTATCTGGGCTCTTTTGGGCATCCAAAAAAATACTTACATAGCACTTTATCATTTTACCAACCTTAGCTTTAGTTAGCCCTCATGACCACCCAGTGAGGGGAATTGCATTATTCCCATTTTACAGATGTGGAAACTGAGGCACAGAGAGATGGCAAGATCAGGGTCAGGACTCATAAATCTCTGGCTCAGACCATGAGAACATGGCGCTTTCACTCAACATTGCATGCAGAGACCATTTGTTGCTGCATCTGGACCTGCATCAAGAGACAGTACACCATGCAGGACCATACTGGCTTCCGCGATCGGGATTAAAAGGGCTCTGGGCTCCCCACAACAGCGGGGAGCGCCAAGCCCTTTAAATCCCACCGCAGCTCCGGCGGCAGGGCTGGGGCCGGGATTTAAAGGGCTCGGAGCTCCCTGCCACTGCGGAGAGCCCAGAGCCCTTTAAATCCCGGACCCAGCCCGGCAAGGCTCGGGGCTTCCTGCAGCTGTGGGAACCCCGAGCCCTTTAAATCCCAGCTGGAGCTGTGGTGGGGATATAAAGGGCCTGGAGCTCTGCGGCAGCTGGAGCCCTGGGCCCTTTAATTTGCCTGTGAGCCCCGGGGGCTCCTAGCCACCTCTGCAGCTGGGAGCCCCGGGATGATTTAAATGCTCTGGGGCTCCCAGCCACAACCGGTGCCCCAGGGCCTTTAAATCTTGCGAAACCCCGCCATTTCCGGTTGAGGCCACGCCTTTTCGAGATGAGGCCACACCTCCTCAGGACTCTGGCAGTACTGGTAAGTCCTGTAAGTTACTTTCACCCCTGCATCCAGGTCATTTGTCTTTATGGCAACTGAACCTTCTGGGTATTATTTGCTAGGTGAAGAGAAGGTGACAGAGAGAATCTCTGGCAGGCCTAACAAAAGTCATGCTTCTGCCACAGATTCTATGAACAAGAACCTAGGCCAAGGAGCATGTGTTTGGCGTTTGGGTCTAAAGGACAATAATGCAGAGCACATAGAGGGGATGCACCTCTTTCTCAGCAAAGTCAACAATAGGTGTTTTGAGTCACCCTCTGCTAAGATCTTGGCCTCCCACAGCATGTAATTTTAAAATCTTAATTGATTAGAGCTTTCTGGAAATCTTATGGAAGGAGAGGCAGATAGGCCAGAATATTAACGCTACAGAATAATGATACATCTTCTTGCATTAGGTTTCTCCAGGGGTGAGGGTAAGGGTAATGTCGTCAGGGTTAGACGTTTATCTCCAGCGGCAATAGCATGCTGCAGCCTACGTGCACTCTGCTTCACACGCCACGCTGCCGATTAAAATAAGCAGACATTTCTGTGAGGTGAGTGCCATTTGAATTGACAAAGTGGGATTTCTGCTGTGCACTTCACACATAACATGGCTCTTCCTAGACTTTGATGGCAACGGCTTGTTGCCGTAGGGTCTGAAACTAACAAAGCTGAGCAACACGAGCCCAGGATTCCCGTTGGATCCCTCATCAAAGACAATATTAAACAGCGCTGCTTTCAGAACTACTATTCTGGGCCACTTGGGCGCGGAAAACAGAGACAAGGAAGTTATATTTTGCTACTACAGTTGGGTCTCAGGGTCCTGAGAAAAGCTATCTTCTTTTAATGGCTCACACTATGGGGCAGCTCTAGGTATTTTGCTGCCCCAAGCATGGCAGGCAGGCTGCCTTCAGCGGCTTGCCTGCGGGAGGTCCCTGGTCCTGCGGATTTAGCGGCAGCCTGCGGGAGGCCCGCCAAAGCCGCAGGACCAGCGGACCCTCCCAGGCAAGCTATCGAAGGCAACCTGTCTGCCTCCCTCGCGGGGACCGGCAGAGCACCTCCCATGGCTTGCTGCCCCAGGCACGTGCTTGGCGTGCTAGTGCCTGGAGCCGCCCCTGCTCACACTGCCTGTGCCTTTGCAGGACTCTTATTAATGGGACTAGATTTCTAAGGCTTGTAAAATACACTCCTGTTCCTCCCCCAGTGGTTTCTCCAGATATCTCCCTGAGCACATTAGGAAAAGCCCCTTTCCTGGATCATTTACCCCACCTGCACTGCTGTCTGCTTCTCCACTTTTTCTGACACCAGCTCTGGAGACCCACAGCCCATCACTTGAGAAGTACCACTCTTCCCAGTGTGGGTCTGTGGCTAGAACCCTGACTGGAGAGTTCAGGGATCTGAAGTCTAGTCTCAGCTCTGCTACTGATTTGCTGTGTGACCTTAGGCAAGTCACTTAGCCTTAGTTTTCCCCTCTATAAAATGGGGAGATGTTAACAATGTTTATCCACCTATAGTAAAGCCCTTAAAGATTAAATTATGAAAAGTGCTAAGTACTAATATTATGAGAGAGAAACTGACAGAAATTCACTGAGGTTAGTAGCAGCCATGGCAGGAGGAAGTGTCTGTGTCCGTGTCTGTGTGTGTTGTGTGGAACATCTGAAGCAGCTATAAAGGACTCTGTCACTACCCACACTGCAAGGCCAGCAGGTTCCTTGATGAACTGGCATATAACTGCACCTGAGATCTTTTGCATTGTTCTCTCAGGACTGCAGAGTGGGTGTTTTGGACTCCCTGATTCTTCCAAGTGCTCATTGTCAGCTGGCTAGGGTGTGTGAATGAAAGAGGATGTTCCATTTCTCCCCCTCCTCATGCAGGCAACCATCTTCTCTTTCCCTCTTTGCCACCCTATGGATTTGATTCTCCATGCCAGAGAAGTCTGGTTTAAGGGCCTTGAGTAGGGGAAGGTCAGAGGGAAGCCTGGGCATTAATATAGGACAGGACTTAGGATGGAGTATGTGCACATGTCCTCACCTAGTCTGTCGCCAGTTTCACCAGCTCAGCCAGCTAGCAGCTCATTCAGGCAACCAGTCTGCACAGGGGTTATAAAAAACTGGAACAAAACACTGGTGTTTGTAAAACTGACAAGGGCTCTACGTCAGGCTCAGGAAACAGGAAGGTACTTGGTTTCAGGTGTACATGGACACCCTAAGGACACCTGTTTTTCAATGTGAGCCTCATATCAAGGTTTCACTACTCTGGGGCCATGAGTCAAGCATAGGCCACAAGCCATTTCCTGGGGTTTATAAAATTTCCCACCCTGTCTAAGCCTTTGTTTTTAAAAAAAATAAGTATCTAATCCTTGTGGTTGTGAAGCAAAGCTTCTGGACATAAATAGCTGCATTATTTAGGTTTATTGAACAGCTGACACCGGGAATGCGCGGTTCATGAAATTTTCAGTGAAGATGTATGAATGAGACTTTCTGCTACATTTTTTAAATGTGAAATTATCAAAATTTTATGCAGTGTCGACTCTGGCCATATATGACGCAGTGAATGTGCTGTTCCATTTTGTAAGGTGACTCTCACTGATTTGCAATGTGGTGCTCAGCTTACATGTAAAAAGGGGCTCTCTCACTGTCAGTCCTGCAAAGGCTACCTGGTTCTGCTAATCAAACTGGGCACTTACCTTTTCAGGGACCCTCACCAATTCTATAGGTTCTGCAGGCTAATGTATAGCCCTAGTTATACCTGTGCGATTCCACTGCCTTACCTTAGACCCTCAAGGGAAATTCACTCCATCAGCATGGCATGTGGAATTTCCTCCCTTGGGAACACCTCTGGTATGAGGGTGAAAGTGGACAAGGGTTTCATGTGAACAGCAGTTGAACATGGATCAGTTGCTTCTAAGAGCTACGCCTTTATGTCACACTGGGGTGGTAGTTTTAGCACCTCAGTCTTTCCACACTGGAACCAGTCAGGCCTCTTTGTTTAAAAGCCTTGCAATCCATTTACACTGCTGCTACTCAGTCTGCTGCACCTCTGCCCAGGCCTGTTCCACCCTTTACTGCGGCTGTTTACTGCTGGACTACTGGGGATTCTCCTGGCCATCTACTGTCTCCTCTTCATCTCAGTTTGTTGAACCACTAGTCATATTAGTAGTGCCCCTACTTGTCCAGCTGGGTCACCACCTGGCTGCAACTGGTCGACATGGAGCTTATACTACAAATTGTTCATTGGCTTTGGCAGCCTGGGCGCCGTTCTGTATCTGTGTGACACACAGATCCTTTGGAGTAGCTCATCAGTGGCTTCATCGAGCTTTTGTTCTCTCCCTTGGGTGGTCAGAAGTCATGCACAATGCTTCCATTGGGCTGCTTAGCTTTTGATTTCGTTTTATGCTGTTTAGCACCTAAGCTGAATCCCACTCCTCACAGACTACTTGGTTTATAACAATAAGGCCACTCCATGCAAGCCAAGGTCAAAAACCAAATAAAATAAAATGCATTCATCTTTCCTACTATGGGCAAAGGAACCAAAACAGCCCTCCACCACACACAAATAACAAGCCATCAGAAGCAAAGAAAGACCTTATTCAGGCTATTGATATGGTTACTAACCAGTGCTGGCTTTAAGTACCTGTTGCAAGGCTAGTCTCCCTCCCTTGAATTGTCTTGGGATATATTGCAGCTGAGAGTGTGTTTCCCAGATTGGCTAGACAGACACACAAGTAGATGTATTTCCTACCTCAAAAAGCTTACATTCCCAGATCATGAAAAGTAATATTTTTTTGCATTTCGATAGCCCCCCTCTAACTACACACAAATTTAAAGTCATATCACAGGGACTGCCCCTGTCTGTATAGATTCTAATTGCTGGCAGGCACCATGAATCCTTTCCCCCCTTGTTTTGCCAGTCACTGAGAAAAGCAAAACAACTGTCATCCTTGACTCTGTTTCTCCCCCCACCCTCTTTTCTCATTGGAAAACCATGGTTCTGCCACAAAAACAGCACCCTTTGTGCCTGACAAAAGCGAGGGGGAATTTCTGATTCCTCCCCTGTGCAGGCCAGGGGATTTTGTCGTTTCACCGCAACAAGGCAGAATTAGTGATGTTTCACCTCTGATCCGATCCAAGCGAAGGGCACATCTTTCCACACACTTCCAGCAATGCAGGCTCACTTTGCAGCTATCTTGAGATCCTGTGCACACACATGGGATCCCAGTGGACTGCTGTATTAAGCCACAGCAACTCCAAAGGCATTCCCACAGTGCAGCTGTAACCCACTGTTCAGTGTGCGTTCTATGCTCCCTCCTCCCCATTGCTGCTCCATAGAGGATATGAGACTGTTACATCCCCAGCTACAGTCTGGTTCTTTACCTCAAACTGCAGAGACTCATGCTTTTAGCTCTGGAGGTCTCTCACTAGTCAGCCAACACTAGGGTTGCCAACTTTCTAATGGCACAAAACTGAACACCTCTGCCCTGTCCCTACCCCGCCCCTTCTGGGAGACCCCTTCTCCACTCCTTCTCCAGGGCCCAGGTTGAGACCGAAGGGTTGGGAGTCCAGGAGAGTGTATGGGGTCTGGCTGGGGGTGTGGTCTCTGTGGTGTGGCCAGGGATGAGGGGGTTGGGGTGCAAGAGAGGGCTTGAGGTCCCGGCAGTGCTTACCGCAGCTCCCAGGAAGTGGCCGCCAGGTCCCTGCAACCCCTAGGCATATGGGTAGCCAGGGAGGCTCCACACACTGCCGTTGCGCCTGCAGGTTCCCAGCCAAGGGGAGCTGCGGAGCTGGCACTCAGGGTGGGGGCAGCACACGGAGTCTCCTTGGCCGCCCATGCATCTAGGGGCCTCAAGGACCTGGCTGCCGCTTCTGGGAGTTGCGTTGAGCTGGGGCAGGCAGGGAGCCTGTATTATCTCTAGGCCCCCGCTGTGCCACCAACCAGACTTTTAATGGAGCCACCAGGGTCCCTTTTCAACCAGGTATTCCAGTTAAAAACTGGATGCCTGGCAACCCTAGCCAACATAATAGTCATTACACAATGGCTTCCCAGGCTGCTGTCACTGGACCAGTTCAGCCAAAGCTCAACAACCAAAGTCACCTGTTTAATTTCAGTGTGTCACTCACAATCCAGTTACTTACCTGGGAGTGAGGGAGGCAAAAAACAACTAATAACATCTCCCAGAGACCAGCTTAGCTTGTCTCTTTCGAGCTTCGGCATATGGAGGCTCCATTTTTGGCTCACTCACCAGGTCAGCTACCTCCAGATTAGAGAGGATCTGTTTTGATCTCAGCTCTTGTGACACACAAGAAGTGAATTCACACAAGTGAATGAATTCACACAAGTGAATTCAGCCACATCACTGCTGGACTCAGACTAATTATTTCTTTGTCCAATTACCTGCTTAGAAAAATAATGGGATAAAGGAGGGGAGGGGCTATATGCATATCACACAGTCCAGGTGGGACATTAGTTAGAACTTCAGCTGGTCAGGGATCCTGGAGAACAGAGTGCTGACCAGAAGGTTTCACCTCAAAGAGGTTTCACCTCCTAGACATCACCTCCACCCAAATACCTAGTAGTCTGAGGACCAATGGCACCTCACAGTCATTTTCAACTTCTACTGCATGAAAGAGGGGGATTGAAACCAAACCCATGAAACCTAGTATCCATGAAACTCTAGTGACTGTAGTAAGAGCGTATCCAGGGGTTCTCAGGCCCTCTCCAGTGTCTTCCTCGCAGCAGAATAATATAATACAAGAAAGAGAAATGACTTAAAGGACAACAATGCACTTATTTTCCAGATTGGAGAAATTTGTTCTGGTTCAGTAAATGCATAGAAATTAGTGATTGTATAAGAATCTATTAAGGCATCTGGACTATCTCCTGAGAGACCTCTGCAGGATTGTTCTGCGCAAATTATTCTCCAGGGCTTTGCCCAGTCTAGTTTTAAATATCCCAGATGATGAGGCTTCCCTCATTTCCCTTGGGGAAACTATTCCACAGTCAAATATATCTCTTAGTGCAAGATAATTTTTTCCTGCCCAGATTTCCTTTTTTTAATTTTGCACCATGACTGCTAGTTCTACTCCTCAGGCCACGTGAAACAATCCCTCTTCCTCCTTGGGCTTCATGCTCTCCCATACACAGAGATTATTAGCACATCTCCTCTTTAGTCACTTGGCCAAGCTAGCCATGTGTTTAGCTCTTTAAAGCTTTCCTCATAAGTCAGGCAGTCCCTCCAGCCCCTTAATCGTTTTTGTTGCTCTTCTCTGAATTCACTCTAATTTTGTTTACATCTCTCGGGAATTGAAGTGCCCAGAACTGAACATAGTAAACAACAACCGTTCATTATCTGGCTAGATGCTAATTCCAGCTATCAGAGCACAGGTGCTGCACACACACACACTTTATGTATTTAGGTGCCAATTGCCCTCATATTTCCCCAAAGGAGAAGTCAGAGCCGCCTCAGATTAAATAAGTCCCTAACTGTCTCTCTGGACCAGAAATGAATCAGAATGAAACCCCGCTCTAGACATTTCAGAAAGTTCACAGGAGGGTTTTTGTTCCATTTTCATACAGCCCTGCAGTCTCTGGTCTCTTCCAGAAGTGGAGACATTCCAGGCCCTAGGCACATGAGAACCCCACAGCTCCATTCCTCTGGTCCCATTCCTCACTTAGAGTGGCAGGGCCTCCCTGCCCTTCCAAAGAGGCAGAGACAGCAGCATAGGCTCTCTTACTCTCCCCAGGAGCATCAGATGTGGTCCCTTCTCCACTCCCCACCTCTCCAGGCAAAGCAGGGATGGCAGCAGGGGTGTCTTCTCTAATATTTACCTCAACAGCCAGATATATCTGGCCAACTGTAATAGACCTGACCCATCCCATCTTCTTCGGCCACACAAAAAGCCATCATCTGGGGTGATATTGGCAGAGGGGAATCTGAGAGTTAGCACTCGTCTGAGATGAATGGAACAGTTCACCACATCCAGAGCTGTTGTTGAAGGCTGTCTGCAGACTCAGGCAGACAACCCTAGATTGGTTACACTAAGTTCACATTTTCAACCCTGTCTTCATAACCATACAGGCTAGAAACGTATTGATATTTTTGAGTGAATGTTGAGATTTGGACCTAATTATATGTCTCAGGAGCTGAAATAACTATACTGGCAAAAGTGCAGTTTTGCTGGTATGAGTCCTGTCTGCACTAGGAGCACTTCAAAGGTGTAGTATACAGGTATAGTTATGCCAGCAAAGCACTTTTAGGGTAGATTTGGCCTTAATTGCACAATAATGTGCACCCATTGAACTCTACAGGAATACTCTCCACACATACACCCGACACATACTCCCAGCAACCATAGTTATTAACACACACCTACTGTACAAGCCTCCTTACAGTGGTGACCACACACACAGGCAGCATGCACATTTTGATACACACACACACTAACCCTCTCCTTCCATCTCTCTAATCCACTGCCTGTGGCATGCACCCTTCAAAACACAAAGACTCATTCAAATGCACCTAGCCATGACTTTATACCCAGACGTGTGCACAGACATGCACACTCCTGGATCCATGCTCAGGAATGCATGCAACCACTTCATGCACTGATATATACTTACAAAACACAAATGCATGTGCACACACCCACATGCTCAAAGGCAGATAAACACTCAGGTGCATTGGAATATATCTATACATGCAAAAATCATAGCTGTTCCTTTGAATACATGAGACTTGAGCGCATGTGAATCCTCACCCTGCAAACACATTGACCAACATACACACACAAGTGTATGGCCACATGAGCATTTTTACATATGCACTGGGCAGAAGGCTAGTACTCAGTAAGGCTTTGAGTCAGCTTTGCCAATAACTTGTAGTGTGGCCTTGGATAAGTCACTTTAGGGCCAGATTGTGCCTAGCCATATGCAGGTGCATGAGCGGGAGGGTACGAGGGGGGATATTAATGGTTATTGTCCCACTGGGTTGTAAGGATTAAGTGGTTCCAGCCTGCAACCTACTATATATAAGTGCTAATGCGCAGAGTGGGAAACTTGTGATTACTCACAGGCATTGCACACTCACACCCGGACATCTGTACACTGATACACTATTGATTTCCCTGCTGGAAACTCCATGACTGTTGCCAGTGCCTTCCATTTGTCTCCTTGTCCATTCCCCCCTTCATCAATCACATTCGCTCTCTGTCACACACCCTTCACAAGGCAATTCTTCATTTTTTTATAGAAATGACAAAAAAAACCACCTAAAGATGGTTTTATTTAAGAGAGATTCCCTCCAGCCCTGAAAGGAATGAGGAAAGAGACTTCCCCAAGGTCAGCCAGAACCCAAAGCCCTGCAGAGAGGAGTTGATTTCAAGGACAGGCTGGCTTCAGACGTAGGAGTTAATTTAGGGTGGCTCTAATTGAACTGGAAACTCACGAACTCCAATTTTTGAGCCCAAACCTCCATCTATGTCCCCCTTGACTTTAGCTAAACCCTTAACCTTAAACTTGTCTTCAGATCCAAACACCTTATCTGAACCACCAGCCCTAGCTCTGATCCCATCCTCCCAGCCTTAACATGAATGTCCTCATTCCCCTCAAAGCCAGACTCCTACCCTTCAAATCCAACCTGGAGAATCCAGTAACAGCAGCACTACAAGCCAGCCCCAAATCTTGCCCTGGGCTCATGAATGAGTGGGAAAGACGGGACAGGAAGATACATTTTCCATTGGAAAATGTAGGGCAGGAATCTTCCACAGAGCTTCAGGAAGCACTGAGGATGCTTCCCTAAGAAGGGGGTAGGTCCAGACCCATCAGTCAGCTGCCTAGTTATGCTGTAAAATCCATAAAGTTTAAAGCTAAAAGGAACAATCAGATCACCAGTCTGACTCCTGTATATCACAGGCCACCAACATCCAACTCCCTGCACACTAAACCCAACAACCAAACTTAGACCAAAGAATACAGCCCACAGGAACTGTGTACCACAGCCAGAGAATAGGAGGGACTGAAGTGCAACAAGTCAGAGGCCCCTGCAATGGCAGGGAAATGATTAAGTGAGATATACCCATCTACTCCTGGCAAGTGACCCACACCTAAACACTGCAGAGGAAGACGGAAACCTGCAACATCCCTATCAATCTGACCTGGTGGAAAATTCCATCCTGACCCCACATATGGTGATCATTTAGATGCCAACCATGTGAACAGCACACCAGCCAGCCAAATCCCTAAGAAAGAGAATGCTTGGTGCCACCTCAGAGCCCTGCCCCCCATCCCACTCAATGTCCCTTCTCCAGCCATGGCCATCCCTGATGCTTCAGAAGAAGGAGATCAAAGAAGGGAACATCAGCAAGCCCTAGTCAGGGCAAACTCTGCTATGGCTCTGCTATTGAAGCAGAGGTGAACCCTTCACAGCACTTCCCCACTCCTTTCTGAATGAGTGGGATAGGGAACTTTGCCCTGGCTGGCAGGAATCCCATTGGACAGGATACACGGGGCAGCATCTCAGCTTCCATATCTATGCTCCTGTTATAAACAGATAGCTAAGGGTTAATGTCTCTTTCACCTGGACAGGAGTAACCTGAAACACCTGACCAGAGGACCAATCAGGAAACAAGACTTTTCCAAATCTGGGTGGAGGGAAGTTTGTGTGAGAGTTCTTTGTTCTTTGTCTTCTGCCTGTTCTCTCTCGGCTATGAGAGTGATTTTTCTATCTCCAGCCTTCTAATCTTCTGTTTCCCAGTTGTAAGTACAGAAAGGACAGTGGTTTATATGGTTTTTTTGTATTTACATGTGTGTAGTTGCTGGAGTGTTTGAATTGTATTCTTTTTGAATAAGGCTGTTTATTCATATTTCTTTTAAGCAATTGACCCTGTATTTGTCACCTTAATACAGAGAGACCATTTTTATGTACTTTTTCTTTCTTTTTACATAAAGCTTTCTTTTTAAGACCTGTTGGAGTTTTTCTTTAGTGGGAATTCCAGGGAATTGAGTCTGCAACTCACCAGGGAATTGGTGGGAAGAAGGAGTCAGGGGGGAAAATCTCTGTGTGTTAGATTTACTAGCCTTACTTTGCATACCCTCTGGGTGAAGAGGGAAGTACTTGTGTTTCCAGGACTGGAAACAGGGAGGGTGGTGTCCCTCTGTTTAGATTCACGGAGCTTGCTTCTGTGTATCTCTCCAGGAACCCAGGCAGGGAACACCTGGAGGGGGAAGGGAAATGGTTTATTCCCCTTTGTTGTAAGACTCAAGGAATTTGGGTCTTGGGGTCCCCAGGGAAGGTTGTTGGGGGGGACCAGAGTGCCCCAAAACACT
Organism: Gopherus evgoodei; assembly: GCF_007399415.2. Classification (NCBI taxonomy): domain Eukaryota; kingdom Metazoa; phylum Chordata; order Testudines; family Testudinidae; genus Gopherus; species Gopherus evgoodei. The sequence continues at coordinate 208,511,144 of NC_044322.1, forward strand.
CTAATTTTTTGGGTGGTGGCAGCTGTACCAGGTCCAAGCTGGTAACTAAGCTTGGAGGTTTTCATGCTAACACCCATATTTTGGATGCTAAGGTCCAAATCTGGGAATATGTTATGACAGCTCCAGCCAAGGCAGGACTGAGCCCTGAATATCAAACATCAATTTCTTAATTCCAGCTCTTCCCTTGGACCATAACCCTAATAATTCACCATCTTCTGAGCTACATTAAGGCAAATGGCATAGAACAAAATCAGGGCATTACTTCTCTTTCTTCACCCATTTGTATTTGCATCACTAATTCCCAGAGTTCCCCCAGCCCCCCACTGGGAGGGTATATATCTGTGCCTCTCTCCCCAGCATCCACTGCTCCACATTGGGAGGGCCTGTTTCTATGCCTCTTCCCCCTGCCCAAAGTTCCCTCTGCTCCACTCTTTACATAAAAACAGCCATACTGGATCAGACCAATGGTCCATGTAGCCCAGTATCCTGCCTTCCAACAATGTCTGGTGTCAGATGCTTCAGAGAGACTGAACAGAACAGGATAATTATTGAATGTTCCATCCCCTCTTGCCCAGTCCCAGCTTCCTGCTTAGGGACACGCTGAGTATGTGGCTGCATCCCTGACCATCTTAGCAAATAGCCATTGATAGAGGTATCCTCCATGAACTTATCTACTTTTTTAATACTTTTGCCCTTCACAACTTCCCCTGACAATGAGTTCCATAGGTTAACTGTGCACTGAGAGAAGAAATACTTCCTTTTGTTTGTTTCAAACCTACTACCTATTCATTTCATGGGGTGACCCCTGATTCTTGTGTTATATGGAGGAGTAAATAACACTTCCTTATTCACCTTCACCACACCATTAGATCTCTGTCCTATCCCCCCAAGTCATCTCTTTTCTAAGCTGAATAGTCCCCGTCCTTTTAGTCTTTCCTCATATGGAAGCTGTTCCATACCCCTAATCAATGGGAAAGCTGCTTCTGTACCTGTCCTTCCATAGTGTCCCTCTATCCTACACTGGGAGGGGAAGTCTCTGTATCTCTCCCACCCTGTCCCACACTGGGAGGGAGAACTGTCTAGACTGCTCACCCCAAGTGCTATCCATTCTGCCCCCTCCATTTTCTCTTCTCATTATCAGAGCTGGACAAGATGGTCTGTGCGGTGACTGATATATTTTTTCTCCTGGACAAAATGATAACAAGAAGTGTGCTTCATCTGTCAAAGCAATTCCCTGACTGAGTCTGAACAGCACATGAAATCACAGCACATTCTTCTTTAAGGAAAAGGGAACCTCTTAAAGAGGGAGAATTTGCCATTGGGTCACTGAACTCAATCTCCTGCCACTGGCAGCGTCTCCCAGAAAAGGGAGACGCAGGTACCTGGCCAGTTGTGCGATGCTGTCTGTGGATGGCTAGATAAATTCCACACAAATCCCCATGGGAATCACCTTATGCTTCCCTGAAGCACAAGTTTTCAGTGCCCTCTTCACCTTGCTCTTCAGCCAGTTGTACTCATGATCATAAGATCATCCAGCCCATTCCAAAAGCTACTCTCAGTAACTCCAGTGACTCTCTCCAGCCGGGAGTTCTGCAGGTTTTCTATAGGCCCAGTGAAGAAGACTTCCCTTTCATTGACTCTTAATCGCACTTTAGCACCCTTTGTTCTCATTTAACAGCAGTAAGCAGGAGGGATGGACTATCGCAGAAATATCCTGTTCCTGCCAAATGAGCACTCTTCTCGTTCACCCACCCACTCATCACTCCCCCAGCACAGCATGATTGCAGTGCTGCATATCATAGAAAGGACCAGGCTTCCATCCCAGTAGTTCTAGCTATCCCTATCATAGACTTTGAAGTTCACATCAGAATGAGCCTACCTCTTGTCCAGTCACCTCTGTGCAGCATCTCACCTCCCCCAATGAGGGTTAATCCCATCCCACTGGTGCCTGGACCGCAGAAGTCCCAGGGGGGCTGCAGGAGGCACTGCTGGCACAGGACAAGAAGGCTCAGGTTCTAAAGGGCTGCCTCTCCCATTGATCAATGATGGGAGGAGGCAGGGGAGAAGGAGGAGGTGCTGGAAGGGAGTGTTTCAAGATGCCCCTGTTGTTTGTGGGATGAAAGAAAATGCAGCCAGTGGGTGGCTCCTTTAAGTTGTTTGCTCTCTTGCCTGAACCCTCAAGATACAGGAATGCCCCCAAGGTAGAAGGGCAGGGGAGAGCAATTGCTGCATGACCCTAAGCATGGGGACTGACCAGCCCAGCCCCTGTGCAAGGGACAGGGAATGAGGAGGTCCCTGGCCCTCATAAAGCTATGCTAGTGCCAGAGACCACCTGGCTTTTTGTTCCCAGCATCAGTCTCAGAGCCTGCCTGATGATACTTGTCTCAGGACTAGGAGAGGGGCATTAGAGGCTGAGAGTTGGAGCAGGCCTCTATTTGTCATAGTAAAGCCTTCAGATCGCATGACTGAGAGTGGCGGTGTCTAACAGGTGGAGGGATTGGGTCATTACTGGGGTGGTAGCTATTGTCTGCATTGAGTTACAGTGGTCTGTGGGTGTTGGAGCAGGGCTAGAGCAAACTCACGGGGTTTGACAGAAAAATCCTTGTTTCCAGTACTCAGATAACCAGCTTTTTCTGCCTTCTCCCTCCATTTGGAGTCTGCAAGTAAATTTGGCTTCACCTTGGGCCTTGGACATCTTCATCACTTAAGGGAACGTAAGCCAGCTGAGAGAGTCATTATCTCGTCAATACAGCCATGTGTGGGGAGTGTTCCCTGATTGCATTAGCCACCCTGAAAATAACTAGAAAGAAAAGTATATCCAAGGAAGTGGGGAAAGACTTTTCCTTTGCCTCCGTGTTGCACAGATACTGCATAAACTCATCACATTCACCAGCACACAGGCACCACAGACTAACACACATATGCCATCCCGTCAAACCCCCCTCCCCTGCTCTCCTCTCCCCCCACCCACACACCATGCTACACTGGCTCTACTGAGGAAGGCTGTGAAGATAAAATGCTGGCGAATAAATCAATACACCAAAGGTTGACCACAGTGTGGTCCAAGAGGCAGCCCCATGGATTTGAACCTGAGTGGGGCACTGGGGAGCATGGGAGCTGTGTGGCTCCAGCTCAAACAGGGGAGTGGGGCTGAGGCAACACATGGCAAGGTTTGTAAGAGCCCACTTTTGGGGCTTGGGTTGGCACCAGGGGAATGTGGGGACACTGGCCAAGCCCAGCCTAATGGTGAGGGCAGGGAGAATGGGAGTCCTATCCTGCCACCACGCAGAAGCAGAGTAGCACAGAAACCTGAGCCACCCAGCTAAGCACGGGAGTGAAGAGAGTGAAACTCGGTGCAAGGCTGCAAGCCTTGAGCCCTGACAAGGGGGAAAAGAGCAAAGCCCCCTTTCCATCCCCATGCCCCTGAGCCCAGCCAGGCAGAGGGGACATTCAACCTGTTTCATGTACCCTGGCAAAGGCACCAGAGGAGCCAGCCTGTGTGAGTCACTTGGCACTGTGCAGTCCTTAGCTCTCCTGCCAGCCTCAGCTGCGATCCTCTCTCCCTCCACTGCCTGCCATTCTGCCACAGCTTGGCTGTGCCCCACAGCATCAGCCCAGTTCCCTTTTGCTCTCAGCTCAGTTGCCTGTGGGAGATTGGAAAAAGGGAAATGTCACCTCCGTACACACATACACCCCCAGACAGACCGAGGGGGGCAGCCTGTTTTAGGCTGGCTCGGAAAACGTCAAGCCCAGTTGGCTAGCTGTCTGCGACGTGCAGTGTTTGGATGGTGTCTGGAAGCTAGGTGAGGAGGCATTCCCTATCCAAATCAATACTCCAGTACTCTAGAGTAACAGCCCCGCACAGACACACTTGCCAGTGTTACTAACACATTCTGGGCTCATTACCATTGAATACTGTGGAATGCAGCATTTTTCCTTTTAACCCCTTCAGCACCTTTTGGTTTGCTCACCATAGCACCCTGCCTCTCCTGGGCAGCCCCTACACGCTGCCTTCTACGGGCTTTCACTCCCTGGGGACTAGAGATGTAAATTCCATGGCTGTCTTTCAGATCCGCAAAACTGGAACCAGGAGTGGCTCTGATCTGGGTTCCAGTTTATCCAAAAGTTGGGAGGAGGGAGGATTTGTAGCTGTGGTCCCAGTGTTAGCATTGTTCTCTCCCGCTCTCCAGAGGATACATGGTAGCTCAGTGTTCAAAGGGTTAATTATCTCTGGTAGCATCAGGGAAACACAGTTTGGGGGTTTGTGCAGTTGTTATGTAACTAGTGCATGGGAACAGGTTAAACGATAGCAGCTCCCAAGCTTACCATGGATTGTGGTGGGAGCCGCAGGCCCACAGTCACTGCAAAAGGTGAAAGCAGCTCCAAACTATGCCAGATTTGGGATCTCCAGGTCACTGTTCACGCCAGCTTGTGTACTGGAAGCACCGTATGGCTCAAGGACCAGTGGCTTTCGTTGGACAATACGAATCAGGCATAGGAGGAGGAGTCTGGAGTCTGTGTGAATTGGCAGTATCCGTTTTCTTTGATGGGTCCATGCCAGTTCTCCCAGAGCAGAGGGACCCTCACGCCAAGCCACTGGACAGCACTGCTCACAGTGGCTATGCATTTATTTGTGTGTGTGTGTGGGGGGGTATGAATGTGTGTGTTGAAAAATTCTCCCTCCTCCCTCAGAAATGGGCACATGGGGAGAAGAAAGTGTCTATTTCCCAATCCAGAGCTGAGGAAGTGTGTGTCTGAGAGAAAATCTGTGAGAAATGAAGGAGAGCATGTATGTATGACATAGTGAGCAAGAGAGAGTGCGAGAGAACAGTCAGATAACATGTGCAGCAGACAGAGGGGAGGAGTATGAGTATGGGAGCGAGGGCATGCAACAGTGGTGGGGAAAGGGTGAGCCAGTGAGCGTGAGAGATTGTGTCAGTATGTCTGAGAGAAAGTGTGCAGAGGGGAGAGAGTGGGTGTTAGGGTTTCCGTGGGTGCTTGATACAACTTGTGAGACAGAGGGACAGTGTGTGCACAAGTGTGAGCTAGGGAGAAAAGAGGGACAGTGTGTACATAAGCAGGACAGGGTGTCAGAGAGTGTGACAGAGAAGGTCTGAGAGAGAAAGACCCAGCACAAGAGATCATTTGCGTGCGTGTGTATGTGAGTGATCAAGCACATGCGAGGCAGTGTATCATAGAGAGTAGGCCTGACATACAGATAATAAAGAGTGTGTGTGTGTGTGTGTGTGTGTGTGCGTGCACAAGAGGGGTGCCGCGTGGTAGATAAAGCGTGTGCGCAAACCAACAGTGCTGGTGAGATGGATCAAGAGTGTTTATGTGTGCAAGTGAGAGGGCAATGGAAGTGAGCATATGCAGGTGTGTGACATTGTAGGAATTGCATGTGACAGGGAGATAGAAGTGTGTGTGGCACAATGAGCTGGAGTGAGTTTACGCACCCTGTATGTTATATTTATGGGCATGTGTGTATGTGCGATTATTGGCATGTATGAGTGAGTGTGTTGCTTGTATATGAGATGCAAGTCCGTATGTGGGGGAGAGAGTGTGTATGTGTGTGCGCTATTTGTACACACTGTACAGTATGCATTCACTCTTGTTTACAGAAAACCCCTCTAAACCAACCAAAAATATCTATCGTCCGTTCAAACTACATCCTACTTACACTTAGCTCTATAAGCATGAAACCCAGCTGACAATTCCCCTTTTGGCAAGAGCCAATAACCAGAGCATTTCCTTCTCCCATCTCTGCCTCCCCGGCTCCCCCATTTTTTTTTGCTGGGGTTAGGGAGGAGGCAGTGTTTGTGTGGACATGCCAAAGAGCCACCAAGGCACCTTCTAAAAACTTAACCGAGATTTCCACAGAAAGGCGCATCGGCACTAGTAATCCCAAGTGCTAAGCAACACAGGCTGCGTATGGAAGTAGAGCAGAGACACCCAGCTCCATCCAGCCCCTTCCTTTGCCAATCCCCCCTCTCCCAGCAGTCTCCTGCAAAGAACACAAACCCAGCTGCAAGTCAGGCACAGAAGGTGTCCTCTAATCAGAAGATTCACCAACAATAATTTCTCCTTGGCTCTTATTTCCTGAAGGAGGTGGAGGATGAATTCAAATAGATACATCTCCATCTTCCAACTCATCCTCAGTTTATCAGCCCAAAATCAGACAAGAGGGTTGGGGGAGGCATTAAGAAATGAACTTATCACCTACCTTGTAAGGAGAAGAGGGACAGGAAGAATCCCAGCACCCAGATGCTGTGCAGCCAGTAGGTCCTCATGCTTCCGTCTGTCTGTCTGTCTGTCTCTCTTCCTCGCTCTCCTGCTCTCTCGCTCGCTCTTTTTAAAAAATAAGATAGGATTCTTGTCTCCTTTCTGTCTCCCTGGGCTGTGTTCTAACAGCTCAGAACATCCAGTGCAGAGAAGGCTGACCCACAACAGCCAGATTCCCAAATAACCTCACACTCTCTCCTTCAAGTGATGGAGAAAGGGGGGGGGGAGCGGGTTAGATGCCTGTCGTAGTCTGCGCCGGCTGTAAACACAGAGAATCTCTCTGTCTCTCTCTCCTGCAGCTCCAACTAAATGCGACTGTACTTAAACAAGCAATGCCTTATAGGACAGTGCTCAGAGCAGAAAAAATCCCACCTCTGCCACCTAGTGTTGCCAGCTAGACCATTTTATACATATTATAGAAATACAGACATATCATCGAACGTACGTCTCAGATCATGGGTGCATGAACTATGCAGGGCTCACTGCTGTTGCAGGCTCTTACCCCAGCAGTGTGGGGGAAGTTATTGAGCAAAGGGGGAATAATTTCCCCATCGATACAACAAAGAGAGCAGTAGGGCTGACTGGATTTCTCATATCAGACAGTAAAGTACTGCATCATGAACTCCAGCACACCGGGCCAGCTCTGCTCGTGACACTACAGTGGAGGCCAGTGAGAGACTCAGGAATGCTGACTGTAGATACAGAGATGCTGATGCCCCCAGGAAATGTTTGAAACACTGGGCCAATTCATCCTTGCTGGAATTCCATTGCCTGTAGCACAATATCACCAAGGACCAGCTGGGGCCATTCTGTTAAGAAAATTCTGCTTGCAAACATATATATTTTTTTCAGGAGGTGTCCTACACCTCCCTTCCTCTTCTTTGTTTTGCTGCTGAAGGGTATTTCCATGGCACCAGTAACATTTCCCCTAAACCTTTATTGGCTTAGGCTGCTTATCCCCCACCTGTCAGTCTTAAAGCCTTTTGCAAAAGAAGGTATATTTTCCCAGCTGAGGAAACAGCGGCAAAGTGAATATCTGACCTTGAAGAAATAAATCTGTGGTAGAGCCAAGATCAGAATCCAGGAGTCCTGGTTCATCAACCCATGTCCTATCATTTGGACCATGATGCGCCCTTACAGTTGTCTCCATGGCAGCCCATTCTGAGGTCACAAATAGAGCGTAACAACCTTGTGGTTATGTACTGGAGTGCCATCTTTTCCCAAAGGACCTTCACAGTGCTTCAGAGACTTAAAAAGGTACACAGCCAATATATAGAAATCACTTCTCCTCCCACTGAAATGCAGCCAGCTCTGTGACGGAATGTGGCACCTGTTTAATCACGCACAGCAACAGTGCACATTAGTTTAGTAGGGAAGTGAATCCCTTTCACAACTGAAACTACAGGATGAAGGGAGGCACAATGTAGTTACCCGATATTTAGATTGGGCCACGAGACCAGGGATAACACACCAAGCTTTGCTTACTGTGGCAAGGATTCTTAAATGATCCTTGCATCTCATACAAACAACGACATGGCCCTCAGGGGGGGAATCTAAAGCAATAATTCTAAATAAAATATTTTGTTTCAATGCCAACGTCCCAGTAATAGAAGCAAGGGGAAGAGAAATAACATCAGGTCCAACATGCTGTAGCAGCCACGCCATCTCTAAATAGAATGTTTCTTGAAGTCTTTGGTGAGGTGTTAACAACGCTTTAAAAATCCTTTATTTTAAATACAACTAGATGTGCGTGTTGAGAAAACCACACTGGTCTTGTGACCCCTCAAGATGTTATGCTTAGGCTCTGTGAGGGGGGAGGGATTCTTACTAATATATAGCTAGAACCATTTCAAAATATTTTCCTGTTATAGCTTTTAAAAAAAGAAAGTAAATGTGGATTAATATCAAGCAAGTAAATAGAGAAGCATTTTTTTCCATTCCTTGCCCCACTTCCTTTTAAGTGCTGAGTAAATTCAAATCACTTAAAAGTATGCCCTAAAGATATGCCATGTGGACATTAACTTCACTCTGGGATTTCCTTTGGACTGTCCCATGTGTTCTCAGTTTATTGATGAAGGCTAAGAAAAAGAACCTGAACTGGATTTCTGTACCCACCTGGAATGGGCTCTAGGTTCAATGCCTGGGAGAAGGAGAACCTCAGTTATGGCAGGGACCATATTACGCTACGTGTATGTTCAGCATCTAGCACAATGAAACTGCAATTCTGACTGGCGCATTTGAGCTTTACTGTAATAAAAATGTTGAAATAATATTGGAAGTGGATTTCTGTACCACTCTGGAATGATCTATAGCAATCTGCATGGAACTTGAAGGGAGGCGCACAGGTTGCAGGAGGGAAGAGTTTGGAGGAGACACCTGGAAGCTTGTCTGTGTGCACGTGGCTGGAATGCTAGCTGCAGTTATAGCATCTCTTTAAATAATTCTCTTAATAAAGAGCCCTTTTAATTTTACAGGCATGGAGTCCTCATGTTATTACCCAGAATGTGGCATATGAAACAGAAGAGGTCCTGAATTAGACTGCCCCATCTGGAAGACACCCCTGATGGAAGATGCAATGAAATTGGAATTCTGAAGTCACAGCATCTGTACTTCCTTTGTGAAGCTAGTGTGACTGAGGAGATATATTGCTACTTTCTGTATTAACATGCAAAAGAGCTACATCACAGCTCTTGCTTAGCAGTATCTGGTACAGGTGCAAGATAGTTTCTTGTGTGCAATGATAATCCCATTTTGACATGCTCCAAACTTTCAGAAAGATTTGGGGTCAGATTCTTGCACATTTTTTCCTGCTGAATAGTATTTTACTACTCAAATAATCTAATTTAAACTAATGGGGCTACCCACAGTGTGAAAGTCCCTTCAACATTAATCAGGGTGCCAGAATCTGTGGGCTGAAATTCTCCATGGCCAGTCTCAGGCCAAAAGTGATTTTTTTCTCCAAAAGACTGAGCAAAATCCCTTCAGCCACTTGAGATTTGAGAGAGTTAAAAAAAAAAAAAAGAAAAAAGAAAAGGTCATTATTCCTTTTCTAAAAGATTAGAAAAAGTTCCTTCACCCACCCAAGGATTCAAAAGCCAGATGAACCATGAAAGCTGGCATGAAAATATTAGTTAATGAAAAGTACCGCCACAACCATTTTTTGGGGAAAAAATAAAAAGGCTGGATATTAATAAAGCTCAAAAGGATAGAAAGCTGGCTACTTTTAATGCATAATAAACATATTTAATTAAGTCTGAGTGTACACATTTAGATGAACTGTGCATGTGTGTGTGTCCACTCTTTTATAAATGTGCCTTATGCCATTAGTTGTTTAAGCACTTAGGCCATCTATTCTATCTATGCATTAGCTATAGTGCCTTTCACCCATAACAAGGTTAACTTGGCTGTGCTGCACATATAGAGCATTTTCTGTCCCTAGTTTTTTATATTATATCGGCCATAAAATTGTGCCTTATATAGCTAACTTAAGTTGATTCAGGAACTTTAATGTTTCCATTGCCTTACTATTTTAAAATCATTCTTATTTTAATTGTGCAACCTTAATGTTATATTAGCAAAGGGGTCAGGTTGGTATTTTTTAACTTTTATTAGAATAGCATTGAAGACACAAGTTGATCTAGCAAATTTTGCAGGCTTTATGTAGGAAAGTGAGTGGTCCAGCTGTTTAAAAGCAGGAGAGCATGGTGGAGTGAGCGGAAAGGAAAAACTGTGCATTGTTGAGGTGTGTCGTTTGTGTGAGGTTTAGTGTACTGTCCTCGATACGTCTGTCTCTGCCGTGGGAGTACTGCTGTGTGTTTTATTGAATGTTGTATCTGTGCATTATGCAGTGTGTTTTTGGGACTTGTGTATTTGTGATGAATACAGCATTTTGGTGCAACTTACAAGTGGGTTGCGGGATGTGCACTATTTGATATGGGACGTGTGTATGTTGGGAGAGGGAGTGGAAGGAAATGCATTCTCCAGGAGAAATGATCATTTATCATATAGCTCAATGACACCTGCAGCTGTCCAAGGTCAAGAACTGCAGAATGTCCAGAAATGAGAATCCTCACAAATGGGGTACACAGTGCATTAAAAGCTTGATAAATGGTCTCACACCTGGTCAGGCTCAGATATGTAGACTGAGAAAACAGCATTCAGGTCTCCCATTCACCCATGACCAGGACATCAAGCACAGCCAGCCCTACAGAATCTGAATTTCCATCTTTCCATATTATCTTTCTCGTCTCTCTCTTCCTAATTCTCTGTCTGGAGCCTTTTCTTATCTCTCTCTCCATCCCAGCTTTTGTGTTTCTACCCCCTTCTTGCCTTTCCTTCCTCACTTCCCCCATCTCCATCTTCCTTTGATCTCTACCTATAGATATCTTAGGGACCAATCAAAACCCCTTCAAAGTCAATGGAAAGACTCCTTTGAACTCCTTGGATCCATTGACATCAAAAAGCTGCTTATAAAGCAGTTCTGAGAAGGTGGATACCCAACTGACCCTGAGCGAGCAGGGGCCTGGGCACAGCCCCAGACACCGTGAGAGGTTCGAGTGCCTGCATGTAGTGAAGCCGCAAGGTAAAAAACAATGTGTGGCATAGAAGTGACCAGTGGGGAGCATGTGATGCCAGGGATAAAGTAATAAAGTGACCAACTGTTAGAAGGTGCCTTCACCTTTGTCAGTAGATATGTGACAGCTGCCAACTTAGCCAACAGACCACAAACCTCCAGAGCTAAAATAATGAGCGGTTACAGCTTGAGCTAAAGAGCTAGGTTTTCTAGCTGTGGCTATAACAAAAACATATCCTCTACAAATCAGATACAGTGGGACACCTGTAACACACATTAACCGGTAGGTTACATATGAACCTGCATTGCCCTTTGACCGGCAAAATAAAGAGAGCTCAAACCCTGCCAGCATACCAACTGTGCTGAATTCACTGAAGTGGCACACTTCCATGGGAGCCTCATTTAGTTTCTCCCAAAGATGCCTGAATCTTAGTGCACAGCACTCTTTATGCCAGGCAGAGAATTCATCCTCTGCCATTGAGAGCACACACCTACACAAAAGTTTTGTGGAAAGTGCTGGTTTTCTTTGACAGTTTTTGATTTTTCACGGGAAAACCAAAAATCTGAAGGAAAAAAAAATTTGGTGGGGTTAAAAATTGACAATTTTATCTTTTTGGGGCAGAAAATTTTCAGTTTTTGTATTTTCTACAATAAGTTGACATTTTCAGTGTCGGGTGGGCGGGGAGAGGCATCATTTTCTGACCATCTGTAGGAATGTGTTGATGGACTCTCATTCCAATGGGTTAGGCACACATACCATAAACCTATCTCTACCCTTGGCACTATAACCAGAAGTCTCAGCAAGAAAGCCAATAGAAACAGTGTCCACTTCTTGAGGTGGTCTCTCCGATTTGTGGTTGAGGTTGAGGTGCTGTGGCTTGCAATGTGCAGGAGGTCAGACTAGAAGATCATGATGGTCCCTTCGGACCTTAAAAGTCTATGAAGCATATTTGCAGCGTGGTGTGCATCTGAAGCAGCCTGTAGATCCTCTCAGAGTGGACTGTCTCTTTTTAGGCCTAGGCCTAGGCCTGGCAGTCTTTCACCAGAATTGATTCATTGAGGGTGGGCGAAGGTACTGAAATACACCTTGTCACTGAGATATATTATGATGTTCCTTGCTCTTTCTTTTCCTGTCCCACTGGCACTGTGTTCAATCCTGATCTCACTGACTTTTAGATGGTGCCCAACAGCAGAAGCTGTATTTGGATAGTAAAAGAGATTTATAAATGGAAGAGAGTCTATTTATTGACTAAATTTTTCCCAAAAGGCTAAGTGATCCAATCTAGGGAGCAGGGATCCTATAGAGATACCTACAACTTTGAAATGGGACTAGATCAAAGCACACTAAGGAACTGTTAGTGGACAGAAGCTGGGTCCACAGGCACGGTTAGTGTGCAGTAGGCTATTGTAGGGGTAGCCATCTTGACACAGTCTTAATATTCATGTAGACAAGCTCCAAATCTAGGCTGGGTGCAACAGCTATAGAAGAGACTGTGTGAGCATTCCCACTCTCCAACTCTGCTACCAGTGACTCATAACTTTCCAAAATCATGAACTCCCAGGCTGATACTTTGTAGACTTAGCCTCTTACTCAAGGGCAGATTTTTGATGTTTTTATTTTTATATTTGAAAGCTTGTGCAAACAAGGTTTCAGCTGTTTTAGATACTGAGACTGGAGGAACATTATTATTATCAAAAGAAACAATGTATGTCTATTTGAACTGCACTCATGCTGACCTGGCTTAGGGTAGAGAATTGAAAGGGAAATGGGCTCTCAGATTTTATGCTGAGGAGGGCCATGTACCTACCCAGATAGATAGAAATAGGTTGCATAGAATAATGCCTTTGATCATGCTGAAGCCAACTGGGGGCTGATTTGGCTGAGGCGTGTGCCTTTGAAAATAACACTTGGTCCACGCAGAGTGCAAGCACTCAGTATTTTAGCACTGCACATGGGTTTTGAATGAGGAAGGGTTCCATAAAAGCCTTTATTTTACTGTATGCTTGGGGCCATGAAGGGCCTGAGCTGAAGCCACTTAAAGTCAGTGAAAAGACTTAATTAAGTTTCTAAAAGTGCCCTTTTCCCTAACTGATTATGCACTAGGTATATACACTTCTCCCACTGTTATTGCTACTGATTTGTATTGCAGTCGTGTCTACAGGCCTCATCTGAGAACAGGTCCTCATTGTGCTAGGCACTGTACAAATGGATAGCAAGAGATGGAGCCTGGTCTTAAGAGCTTGGAATCAAAACAGGGTGGGAGAGATGATGTGATCTGCCAACAGAGCTAGGAATAGGGCACAGGTTGTCTGAGTCCCTGGACAGTGGTGATCCACTAGACCACCCAACTCTCTCCCATACAGAGTACTAGACAATCAGAAATGATACAATGCATACATTTAAGGCTGTAGAAGAAAATATGCAATGACATTCTGTTGTATTAGTTGAACAATACAGTAACAATATCACAATTGCGTGGGCAACTTTAATGTGGGCATTTCCTGACTTTTGAGTGCTTACCTGTGCAATCTTCATATCATTTCTTTTGGAGGTATATATTCTCTCTTGTACATAATTTACTGGAGAACAGATGATCTTAAGGTTAAAATATAGGACTCCTGCTGCCTATTTCTCGATCTGCCATCATAACAGTAAATGACTGTAATAATATTATACTCTGATAACACCCCAAATGCTGCACAAAACTAAGAAGAGCTTACAATCTTATTGAAGACAAGGAATGATGTAGACTATAATAGGGGAGAAGAAAAGGGGAGGATGAGGGGAGGGGTAATAAAATTAATCCCAAGCTGCTTCTGTGAATTTAATAAAGTCAGAATCTCTTGTACCTCTTTTCTTACCCAAGGGTTTCCATGGGCCATCAGCAGCGTTTCCTCTCCCTGTTTCACCCCATTTGCAGCACTGTTCCCAGCCAGGTATTGGCCTATGTACCATAGCCTGGGCCAACAGTAAACAACCAGCAGCATCCAGTGATCAAAAGAGAGAGCAGTAGGATCGCAGATGACTTCCCATTGGTTATTTGATGAGATTCTCCTGGGTATTTTGCTGTGGCCCATGGATGCTTTCTCCTCATCTGGCTGTATTCTTGGGTATACTTGAGAGTTACCTGAGTGACAACTTTGGCATCAGTACCCTAAAGGGTTGACAAGCTAGGGGGACTAGGAGAAGTGTGTATGTGAGTGGGAGAAGAGTGCACTACTGTAGGACATGGAAGACCTGTGTTCTGTTCCTGGCTCTGCTGGTGACTTTGGGAGAGTCACTTTATCTCCCAGTACCTCATTTTTCTGTTAATTGTTTGTCTCAACCTAGGGAAATTAAAGGTCAATCCACCAACGGGTCTTCACTAGCCCTAGGATAGGCTGGAACATGTGGGGATAAGGGAGCAATTCCTTTTAGCTAATCCCATGGCCCACTGACTCTTACTGGTGATTGTGATGAATGGCTTACGAGTAACCTGAACCACCTGGGAGAGTCCCACAATTAATCAAGCTGTCCCATGGTGCAAAAGCACTGCTCACTGGGGGCCTAGGCCATGGGACCACTCCTGCACTGCCTTATGGTGATATTCACACTACCCCAGCCATCCTGCTCCCAAATAATAGGAAAAAAAACTGGAGCCCCATCTGAGTGGGGAAAGAATGAGACCTACTGCAAGAGGGAGCCTAGTGATGTGGGATGCGGGAGGGAGTGGGGTATGGATTAGAGGCACCGGTGTGGTGACCCTGTGAGTGCAGGGCATAATGAGAGTTAGTGGAATTTCAGATCTAGTGGTCCTATATCCTCTGACATTGCATGGAATGGAGCACAAGACGAGAAACAAAGGCCAGATCCAAAACCCACTGACATCCCCTTGACTTCAATGAGCTGTAAATCAGGTCCCTATAGAGAAGACAGAGGGAAAGAAAGTAGGAAAGGAAGACAGTGGAGAGACATGGGTGGCAGGTATAATAGGCCAGGAGAGGCTAAGCCTTTCTGGGGCAGCTGCCGTCAACCCTGCCACCAGACACCCGTGCTGTGGTGGCCCTGCCTCACCCTTCCCTGCTGGGAATGGGCTTCTGCCAGAAGTTTTTGCTTATGTGCCAATGCAGGTTCTCAGGTGGCTGAGAAGAGGGCATCTGTTACTCAGCTTCCTGGGTCCCTTGGACCCCGCAGGGAGATTACTGATGAACCCGGGAAGCTGAGTAGCAGATACCACCTGCTCAGCTGCTGGGAAACCTACATGGCGAATAGAAAAGCTCAGTGTTCTCCACCCGCCACTGCCTGGCTGCTCCTCTCCAACACTCAGCACCCGCTCCAGAGGTCCCCGGCTGCTCATCAGTTACTCCTCTCCTTCCCACTCAGCCTCCTCCCTGGCACTCGTCACGTGTGCCCCTCCTCTTCTCTTCTCTTCCCCTCCCCGCTCATTCCCCCTACTCGGCACGTGCTCCCCTCCCTGCTCATCCTCCCCCACTCACCATGTGCACCCCTCCCATGCTGTCCCCCTCCCCACTCATCCCCCCTACTCACCACATGTGCCCCTCTCCTCCTTCCCTCCCCTCTCGTCTCTCCCCATTCGCTATGTAAGCCCCCCTCCTTCTTCCCTCCCCGCTCATCCTCCCCCACTAACCACGTGTGCCCCCTCTCCTCTCTCCCTTCCCCGCTCATTCCCCCCTCATCACCTGCATCCCTCCTCTCCTCTTCCCTTCCCCTCTCGCTCATCCCCCCATCATGTGCATCCATCCTCTCCTCTTTGCCTCTCCACTCGCCATGTGCACACCTCCTGTCCTATCCTCTTCACCATCCTGCTCGTCCCCGCCTCTAGCCACATGTGTTCCTCCTCTCTTCCTCCCCTCCCTGCTTGGCCCCTCAGCATCACTCACTGCATCCCTCAAGTGATGCCAGTAGAAGCTGCATCTACATTACAGCTTTGATTGGTATAAAAATGTCATTAAAAAATCCCATCCCTAATTGACATTACTATACCAGCAGAAGTTTCTAGTGTAGACTATACCTAACACTATTTCCTGCAGCACCTTGGGGTCTCCTATCCAAATACTTCTATACCCAAGCCTGCTTACCATGTAAGAGCTGATCAGATTGGAATGATCATCCACGCCAAGGTCGTTCCAACTGAAGGTAAAGCACAACGATCCCTCTAAGCTGAGTGCATACGTGCTAACACAGAGAAAACAGAACAATCAATTTGTAAACACCTAGAAGATAATAAGGTGATAAGCAACAGTCAGCATAGATTTGTCAAGAACAAATCATGTCAAACCAACCTAATAGCTTTCTTCGACAGGGTAACAAGCCTTAGTGGGAGGAGAAGTGGTAGATGTGATACATCTTAACTTTACTGAGGCTTTTGATACTGTCTTGCATGTCCTTCTCATAAACTAAGGAAATACAACCTAGATGGAGCTATTATAAGGTGGATGCCTAACTGGTTGGAAAACTGTTCCCAGAGAGTAATCATCGGTTGTTCACAGTCAAGCTGGAAAGGCACATCGAGTGGGGACCCACAGCGATCAGTTCTAGGTCTGATTCTGTTCAATATTTTCATCAATTATTTAGATAATGGCATAGAGAGTACTCTTTTCAAGTTTGTGGACGATACCAAGCTGGGAGGGGTTGCAAGAGCTTTGGAGGACAGGGTTAAAATTCAAAATGACGTGGACAACCTGGAGAAGAGGTCTGAAATAAACGGAATGAAATTCAATAAGGAAAAATGGAAAGCCCTCCACTTGGGAAGGAACAATCAGTTGCACAGATACAAAAAGAGAAATGACTGCCTAGGAAGGAGTACTGCAGAAAGAGATCTGGGGATCATAGTGGACTACAAGATAAATATGAGTCAACAGTGCAACACTGTTGCAAAAAAAGCAAACATTCTGGGATGTATTAGCAGGAGTGTTGTAAGCAAAACACGTGAAGTCATTCTTCTGCTCTACTCCACACTGATTAGAGCTCAAATGGACACCACATTTCAGGAAAGTCAAGAGAAGAGCAACAAAAATGATTAAAGGTCTAGAAAACATGACCTATGAGGGAAGGCTGAAAAAACTGGGTTTATTTAGTCTGGAGAAGAGAAGACTGAGAAGGGACATGATAACAGTTTTCGCATACATAAAAGACTGTTACAAAGAAGAGGGAGAAAATTTGTGCTCCTTAACCTCTGAGGATAGGGGCAATGGGCTTAAATTGCAGGGGAGGTTTAGGTTGGACATAAGGAAAAATTTCCTAATTGTCAGGGTGGTTAAGCACTGGAATAAATTGCCTAGGGAGGCTGTGGGATCTCCAACATTAGAGATTTTAAGAGCAGGTTAGACAAAGGCCAATCAGGTATGGTCTAGAATGGGATAATACTTAGTTCTGCCATGAGTGCAGAGGACTGGACTAGATGACCCCTTTCAGTCCTTTGATATTATGTATGAGCTCACTCATGCACCTAGTGTAAAGGAACAGTGATACCTACTCTATCTTCTGGCCTGGAGGGCAGGGACAGTTCTAGGGACAAGCAAGGAGGGCTCCCATACTGTTGCCCTACTCTCTCTCTCCCCCTTTTTTTTTTGCTCAGCCATTAGGGCGTGTGTGTGCACGCTAAAAGTACTTTCCAGACAGGGTTGCTCGCATAGGAGAGAGGGGGGGCTCCTTTGTGCCCCTGACTCCCACCCCATAGTTTATGCTGCTCTTCTCAAACAGAAAGGAGGGGGCTCCAGGGCTCCCCCTTCCCCAGAGGCCCATGCTGGTGCTCTCAGCCTGGGAGGAAGGAAGTAGGCTCCTGTATTCCATTTCCAACTGTCAGTGATGTTCCTGCTTCCACCTCAGGGGAAAGGCAGAGGACACCAGTGCTACACTTCCCCTGCTGCTGACTGCATCAGGTGCAGTCTCCACAGCTCTCCCTGGCCCTGCTACTAGTCCCCAGGCAAGGGAAGAAGGCTCCAGGCTCCCATTCCTGCAGGGATGCTTAGTGGCTAGGGCACTGGACTGGGAGACCTGCATCTACTCCCAGCTGTGCCACTGGCTTGCTGGGTGACCTTGGCCAAGCCATGCCACCTCTCTGTGCCTCAGTGTCCCCATCAGTACAATGGCCTGCTTTGTAAAGTGCTTTGAGACCTCCTGATGAATGGAGGTAGATATTGTTATTGACTGCTGTCCTTTCATGTCTGGGATAGACCAACTGTTCCTCCCAGCGAGGAGACAACAAGCTTCACTGTTCTCCTTCCCCGCACTTTCTCTGTGTGGGGAACAAATGGCTGCCCAGGCTCAAGTTGAATACAGTGCTCATAGCTGTTCAATTTGCATCCAGACACCGTCAATCACTGCACACAGGGAAGAAGAAATTAGACAGGACTCTGGTTGAATTACACTAAACTTCATTCATCTAACTCCATTCTACACATTTAATGTCCTTAGAGTCTTAAACAGGCCGCCAGATAAAGGGTGTGAACTGGATCCTGGAATAAACAAACCAAACTGCTCTCTGAGGCCATGTGAACCAGTGTGCTGCAAAACAGTACAGCAGCTGACTGAGGCCTGATTCTGCAAGGTACTGAATAAGGGGCTGTCCCTCCCTGGGGTGTAATAGAGTTGTCTGTCTTCCCATCCAAATAAGATACCAAGTGCAAGAAGGCGGGAGTATTATCAGCAGCCCAGCAGCTTAAGCCCTTGGCATGGATTGTTTTATTGTGACAGCCCCAAACAATAGAAGCAAGCGGACAAACATCTCTCTCATCCAGCAGTCAATGCTGAGGGATGCTGCACTCCACTCTCTTGGATAGAGCAAAAGAAAAAATCTCAGGGAGAGTTTTTAAAAAGAGAATGAGTATTTAATGGGAGTCAACAATGAGATCTTTAAAAAATGTGTGTGGAGGGAGGAAGAGCAATTTTCTTATATATGCTTCTAATGCCAAAAACATTTCCCCCCGTCAAAGATCCAGAAGGCAGCATAGGAACAAAATTAGATCTGTTATGCACATGTGGACAACATAACATTGAGTTATCAGCAGCAATGGACCAGGAGGCCTCAGTTGTTAAGGGCCTGTACAGAGGAAAGGCTATTCCAAGAGACTACAGTATGCAAAGGCACCCAATTAATTCAAGAGCATTGTTGTTAGTTATTTTATTTATATAGCACCATGGGGAATGTAGCTCTTTATAGACAATTAAGGGCCATAAAAGACTGGAAAAAAAGAATAGGAAGAATGCAAGAAACTGGCACTCTCTTGCAGCATGAGCCCTGACTAAAAGCTCTCACCAGTCCATGATTTTATTGTTTAAAACAAAAGCAAACAAAGAAACGTGTTTTTTTTTTGCTTATATTACCTCTTAGAGGGATGGAGAGCCCATATAATAGTCTGGTACCATAGTGCAGGAAAATCTTATTCCCTAGGCAAGTTAGTGATGGGAAAATAAGGGAGGGGCCATTTGATTCATTAAAAAAAAACAAAAACAAACCAACTACAGAATCATAATTTTAGTGGTATCATGCTCTGCAGTGTGGCAGGAGGACTCATTGACCTCCCAGATCCCCTGGTTGGTGAAAATTTTGATAATACATTGTGGCTGGAAATGGGCCAAGTTAGGCCCTCTCACCCATGAACAAAATGGTTCCAAGTATGACAACCCTAGAATAATTATGTAGATATGTATTCGAGAAAATGTTTTTAAAAAAATCAACTTTTTAAAATTAGACTTCAGCACAGGAATTCATTGCTTACATGAAAGAGACAAAAAGCTAGCCTGGACATGTGAGACTGAAAACCAGTATTCAACACAGTCATCATCAGTGTTGTCTGCATCTAGGGCACCACTGCTGGTGTCACACTGATCCTCATCCAGGCTGGACTCACACATCTGCGTACAAGGCAGGCTGCTGGCCAAACATTT
Source organism: Gopherus evgoodei (assembly GCF_007399415.2). Taxonomy (NCBI): domain Eukaryota; kingdom Metazoa; phylum Chordata; order Testudines; family Testudinidae; genus Gopherus; species Gopherus evgoodei. Next base: position 208,530,889 of record NC_044322.1, read on the forward strand.
GCTGGTTTTTGCATATGAGCATTTGATTAGCTGAAGGATTGACTCAGGAGCCCATGGTATTTCATACAACTGGTATGATCAGTCCATCCTCCAAGCCCCAGGCATGCCCAAGAGGGGAGAATAGTTTGGGTGTGTGTGATCATCCTGGAGCCATTCCATTGCTTGATAATTCACCCTCTTGATAGCAGGTATAACTGCACCTCTTGTCAATGGCAATTATTCTCTCTTTGTCTGCTTCTTGGAAAACAGTCACCAGTGCAGCTCAGCAAGTGTCATAATATTAAACTTCCAAAATAGTCAACTCAGCACATGAACACTTCCAGTGTATTTATGACCACATCAGTTACCATCTCAGCCGTTCTGAGCACCTTCAAAACAGGAAGATGGCATGACTGGCAGGATGCATACACAAATAATTTGCTCTGGCACCTCGTGCAGTACCAAGTTAAAGGCTGACTATGTTGAAATGTACCTTTCTCCTGAAAGGATGTGGTCCGATATGTCCTGGGGGTCCAGATCATTTGAAGGTATGGTGTGATGGGGTATACAAACCTCATACTGGTCAATGAGGAGTTAAGGAACTTCTCTAGGTATATTTGCCATCGGCTGTATCCTCAATGAAATCTAAGTCATCAGCAGCACAAGATGCAAACCTACCCTTGACGAGGCCTGGAGGAACACCGCATGGAACCGTATGAAGAGCCTCATTTGATATTGCAGTCTCCACGTGGAATACTTTGTGGTAGTCATAAGAACGGCCATACTGGGTCAGACCAAAGGTCCATCTAGCCCAGTATCCTGTCTTCCAACAGTGATCGTTCCAGGTGCCCCAAAAGGGAATGAACAGAACAGGTAATCATCAAGTGATAGTCAATGGAGGAGACGATGCTGTCCGCAAGCTGCATGAGGAATTCGCTACTGGTTTTAAAATGAATTGTTAATCTACTACTACAAGAGGCTGTTAGTTTAAACATATGCCACATCGTTGTTGTATACGGGTTGGAGACCTGCCTTTCATTCAAGCACCTATACATGAGGCTTTGTGATAAAATGGCAACCCTGTTCACCACTGAATATTGTCATACTTGCTGGTGCTGAAGTCACTGTGACCACCGATGCACCACTTAAAGTAGTAATACAGGTCATGTGGCATTATTTCTTCAGGTCTGGCACCAGCTACGGATACCTGAAACTTCTATGTACTGCAGGACAAAATGCTTTTCTGTAAAAATGTAGCAGCTGCGAACAGAGTCTTCATATTACTGTTGACATCAGCCCTTTCTTCCACTTTTGATAGTGCCAAATCTTTTCCAGCTTTTAGGAACGTGCACTGATATTCATTTCTTTAGAGAGGATTGCTAAAAACTATGTCCATATCCCACAGTTCGTCTTCAATGAGAGCTTTAAGAGCCTTTCTGCTAAGCATTTGTTCCTCTTCACTCTTATTCAAACACATATTTCTCTGTACTTAGCCTCTGCATTGGCCATCACCACCACTTTCCCATCCATTTAAGCATCTGCAAGACAACTTATGAACTCCAGCTGAGTCACACTGATTGCAGTAGTAAAATGGGAATTTGTTTTTGTTGCTCGTACCTTTGGATGCAACACATTACGTTCATTTGTGGGGTAGCACTTGATCATAGAATATCAGGGTTGGAAGGGACTTCAGGAGCTCATCTAGTCCAACCCTCTGCTCAAAGCAGGACCAATTCCTAACTAAATCATCCCAGCCAGGCTTTGTCAAGCCTGACCTTAAAAAACCTCCTTGATGTGACATGCAATGTCATATGCATGAGTATCTTTTGAGTCAATGCACCCACTTACTTTCCATACAATGTTCTCTCCAAGAGTGACTGCTTCATATAGTGTCTCACCTGTCTCACATGTTGAAACTCTGCTTAATGGATACCACAGTAGAAGCAGGTGTTCGTCTTGAAACACATGACGCCGGACCTGGTATGAAGCGAGTCTCACCCAAAGCTGGCACTTGTCTCAGCATTTCAAAGTTTTCCTGGTGCTGGATGTACTTTCTATCCAACCTTGCCAAATTCAGTTTATGGGTACACTTATAGCGTGTAAGGTGCCACCGAGCATTGTGTTTAACCAGGTTCTCCGTGGTGGAATGCTCTAAAGACTCAGCTATTAGTTGGTACTCTGTTTCCCTACCTGATGCCTAAAAATGATCAAGACTTAAGTAAAAACAAGGTTTTTTGTAATGAATTGTAGTGGGGTTGTAATTAATTATGTCATGTAATGTATGCTGTTGTAAGTAGGGGAATGGTCCCGCTATTGTGGGGAACTTTCCTGGCATATACACTACCGCAGTGAAGTGGGCTAGTGAAAGAATCTGAGTCCTCACTCCCACTTCCTTTACCCAGAGGCCTGTCTGACCTCAAGGGCTCCCCTTCCACTCTCCTGTCTGGCAGACTCCTCATAACCCCGACAAGGCTGGGCCCAGGTTTCCTGGAGGGCTCAACTTCCAACCTTGTTGTGGTCACTTAGGGCAGGGGCTAGGGTGGGATGTGATTTCTTACTAACATTGGTGCCTCGTACTAGGATAGCTTATTCCCTCTCCTGTCTAGGAATAGCTAAACCAGTGTAAATCATCTCTATCTATATAAGAAGATTCTGGGAATGTCTGTTGAGTCAATGTGAAGCAATGGAAACAGCTACAAGCATGGCTGAGAATGTTTGGTTTAGAATATCACCAGGTTCAATCATCACTGAGATTCATGGTCTATCACCATTCAATTAAGGTTTCAGCCATTTTGATTTTACAACTGGCACCCATGTGACAGCACGAGATTTCAGCTACGAGTACTGCTAGAATTGCATCTGGACTAGGAGGTGGCACTGCTTTAACTCTATCAGTACAGCTAAAGCAGTGCAATTTGTGTGTAGACAAAGCCTTAGGCTTTTGGTAAGGGTGATGTGGGCTGAAATTTGCATAGCAGGTGGGAAGTTTTGCAGCAGTTCTGTTGTGAGTTGAATTTTGTCAGAAGCTATTGGTAAAGTTAAGCAGCTAGTTTCAGTTGGTTTTGGTAATTTATGTTGAATATGCTTAGAATGCTGGCTCAGCATCTTTGTATTAAATCAACACAATATCAGCTACTACGACCACCCTTGAGCTATCTTAACCCAGGCTTAACCTAAAAAGTAGAAGATGGCACCCTTCAGTAACTCACATAGTTAAACACTCAGCTTCAACAGCCTTTCATTCCCTAGGAAGGACAAATCAGCCCCTTTAGGCTAGGTACTCAGCCCGTCAGTCCACTCACTAGAGCAGCCTAGGATGTTGCTTCCACTCTCAGCAAAGGGAACTACCTTACACTTTGGAAAAGCTAAAGTTGCTCTTTCTTTCTAAAAGAGGTTCTAGAATTTGCATTCAACGTTTCCTTGGTAACAATATGCCATCAGCATAATGTTCCATGGCACTTGACCATTCAACTCCACAGTGGTTATAAAAATCCCGTAATAAAAAAGCCCTTCAAACTTTCTATGTCATTAAAAAAACCAGACATCTGATCCTTCAACTCACCAATAAACAAATGATAAAATTGTTCATTATAAATAATTAGTACAATTCTACTGTATGTAGCAAGGTGTAAGTCTAACCTACATACAAACACCCCTGACATTCCAGGAAGGTGAGGTCTGTTATATACATAATATTAATCTTGCCTGTAGGACTCCTGCTGTACCTTGTCCTGAGTACTCTAATCTTTTACATAGGAATTAGTGGATTGGCTTTGGAATAAATGGAGCGTACCTTGCACCAGCTCTGGTGTGGTCTTCATTATATTTCTCTCTCCAACCTTTGTGCTCAGGCATTGTTAGCTACCCTCATTGCACAAAACTGGATTTAAAAAAAAATAAAAATCACTGGATGGAAGCATCATCAGCGTTTTGGATACAAATAGTGAGTGCTTTTTTCTTTTGCTTGCTCTCAATGATTTCTTCTCAGTGGCTGCAATCATGGCAACAATTGGCCATGTGACAAAATATAATGAAAAGAAAGTGGACAGATTATATTTATAGAACCAACTATTTTTATGGCAGATTATATTCCTAGCAAAGAACATGCGCCTGTGTTGACTAGGGTTAGGACAATACTATGGACCGTGTTTCTTCTAAGCCACTCAGTATAGCAGGGAAGCTTTGATTTCATAATTGTGATCAAATCCCCACAGACAGTGGTTCTCAACCAGGAGTCCAGGGTCCCCTGGGGGCACCACAAGCAGGTTTCAGGTGGGCCGCCAAGCAGGCCCAGCATTAGACTCACTGGGGCCCAAGGCAGAAATCAGAAGCCCCACTGCATGGGGCTGAAGCCTGGGGCCCTGAGCCCTGCCACTTGAGGCTGAAGTCAAAGCCTGAGCAATGTAGCTTCACAGGGGCCCCTGTGGTGTGGGGCCCCAGGCAATTGCCCTGCTTCCTACCCCCTAACGCTGGCTCCGGCTTTTATATGCAGAAAACCAGTTGTTGTGGCACAGGTGGGCCACGGAGTTTTTAACAGCATGTTGGGGAGGGCCTCAGAAAGAAAAAGGTTGAGAACTCTGTGCACAGAGGCTGTTGGTCAATATGTAGCTGTAATGAGGAAGATCAGAGTTTTGAGAAGTTGGAGCACATTTAAATGACTCATTAAAGGACCATCTCAGGTATAGGTTATGCAGCGACAGCAGCCAAAAAGAAACTGTTGTCTGAAAAGGCCCTGACCCATCATAAAACAGTTGCTATTGCTGAGTCAACAGAAGCTAGAAATGTCAAGGAGCTGAGTAGGGGTCTGTAACCAATGGATAGTGTGTAACCATGTATGAAGTATGGTAAAATCAATCCCCATGAGATGGAATGCGAGTTCTGCTTGGAGATCTTACGGAAATGTAAACGCCATATCCATAGCATGTATACAGCATGAGACCAGAAGAGAGGAGGCAAGATTAGTACTAAAGAGGGTCAGGAATACCAAAAGAATCTCTGTGCAACAGACCATTGTCCAGACAATGAGTTGCACTCTGATGAGTTTCTAAGGCTTGATTCCCCACCTTGTTACACTAGTTTTACTCTGGGGCGGCTCCATTGATTCCAGTGGGAATGCACTGGTGTAAAACTGGAGTAATATAGTCAAGAATTAGGTTCCCAGTGTTTGGAATATGTGTCAAAGCTGAAAAATAAAAGACAATCCAGCCAATCTGGGTTACAATGAAAACTCAAGGTGTTCTTATAGTATTATTGACATGAGTTGGATAGAAGATCTGAGGTATCACTCATTTCACAATAGGTGTTTACTCAGTACTTCCAGGGCAAAATGCAAATTAACTGACTCTAGCCCTCTGATAATAACATGCTGGAGAAGACCTAATACTCTGGAGTGTTTCTATATTGAGGCCTGGTCTACACTAAACATTTAAACCGAATTTAGCAGCGTTAAACTGATTTAACCCTGCCCCCATCCACACAACGAGGCCCTTTATATCGATATAAAGGGCTCTTTAAACCGGTTTCTGTACTCCTCCATGACGAGAGGAGTAGTGCTGAAATCGGTATTGCCATGTCGGATTAGGGTTAGTGTGGCTGCAAATCAATGGTATTGGCCTCCGGGCAGTATCCCACAGTACACCATTGTGACCGCTCTGGAAAGCAATCTGAACTCGGGATGCACTGGCCAGGTAGACAGGAAAAGCCCAGCGAACTTTTGAATTTCATTTCCTGTTTGCCCAGCGTGGAGCTCTGATCAGCACGGGTGGCAATGCAGTCTCAAATCCAAAAAGAGCTCCAGCATGGACCGTACGGGAGATATTGGATCTGACTGCTGTATGGAGAGACAAATCTGTTCTATCAGAGCTCCGTTACAGAAAATGAAATGACAAAGCATTTGAAAAAATCTCCAGGCTATGATAGACACAGGCCAGAGCACAGTGCTGCGTGACAAGCGTAATGGAAAGCCAAAGAATCAAATGGACGCTCATGGAGGCAGAGAAGGGGGACTGAGGACTCCAGTTATCCCACAGTCCCCGCAGTCTCCGAAAAGCATTTGCATTCTTGGCTGAGCTCCTAATGCCTGAAGGGTCAAAAACATTGTCTGGGGTGGTTCAGGGTATATCTCGTCAATTTACCCCCTCTCCCTCCCGTGAAAGAAAAGGGAAAAAAATCGTTTCTTGCCATTTTTCAATGTCACCGTATGTCTACTGCATGCTGCTGGTAGACGCGGTGCTCCGGTGCTGAACAGCAGCATCCCCTCCCCTTCCTTTCCTGATGGCAGACGGTACAAAATGGTGGAAAACCATCATCAGCCCGTGAGTGCTCCTGGCTGGCCTCGGTAAAAATGGGTAAGACTCCCTGTCATTCCTGGCAGACGGTACAAAATGCTGGGTAAACGTCCTCATCACAGCAGCTGGAGCCTGAGCTCCATCAGCTCCCCTGCCCCCCACCCCTTCGTGTCTAAAGAAAAGATTCTGTGCTCCCTGGACTATCATAGCAGCGAGAGGCTGCGCTCCTCTCCCCCGCACCCTTTAATGTCCTGCCTGGACTATCATAGCAGCTGGAGGCTGCCTCCCCCTCGTTTTATCTCGCTAAAATGTCAGTGTTTCTTATTCCTGCATTCTTTATTACTTCATCACACAAGTGGGGGAACACTGCCACGGTAGCCCAGGAGGGGTGTGGGAGGAGGGAAGCAATGGGTGGGGTTATTGCACAGGCACCCCTTAGAATGGCATGCAGCTCATCATTTCTGCAGGATCTCTGGGGTTCTGATCCGGAGCGGCTGTGCTCTCTGGCTCTCTAGTAGACTTGCCCCATATTCTAGGCAGGACTGACTCTATTTTTAGATAAAACATAAAGAAGGGAATCACCCGGGGAGTCATTCCCATTTTTGTCCATGCACCCCCGGCCGACATCAGCGAGGCCAGCCAGGAGCACCCATGACAGCAGCAGATGGTACAAAATTATTGATAACCGTCATCGCCAATTTCCAATTGCAAACGGTACAAAATGATTGATAACTGTCATCTCATCGCCAATTTACAATGGCAGACGGTGCAATAGAGATGGTAATCATCTCTGCTACCTTGCAAAGGCAAATGAATGCTGCTGTGTAGCACTGCAGTACCGCCTCTGTCAGCAGCATCCAGTACACATACGGTGACAGTGACAAAAGGCAAAACGGGCTCCATGGTTGCCATGCTGTGGCGTCTGCCAGGGCAATCCAGGGAAAAAGGGTGCAAAATGATTGTCTGCTGTTGCTTTCACGGAGGAAGGATTGAGTGACGACATTTACCCAGAAACATCCGCTACACTGTTTTTGCACCATCATGCATTGGGATCTCAACCCAGAATTCCAATGGGCGGGGGAGACTGCGGGAACTATGAGATAGCTACCCACAGTGCAACGCTCCAGAAATCGACGCTAGCCTCGGTACATGGACGCATACCACCAAATTAATGTGCTTAGTGTGGCCGCGTGCACTCGACTTTATATAATCTGTTTTACAAAAATGGTTTATGTAAAATCGGAATAATATCGTAGTGTAGATATACCCTGAGAGTGGTACATAAAGTGTACATGAGAACCAGATTTGCATGCTGTGGAAAATGGACGACCTCCCTTACTTGGTCCTGGGTGTCTGCATTATATCCAGTTAGACTCGTGTGAAATCCATGGGCACTGTAGGCCAGATTTTTACATGAGCTCAGCACCCATTTAGGCATCAAAACTAATGGACAAATCTTACAAACATGTGAACTGTTTTCAAAATCTGGCCATGACTCTCAAAGTCTGAAAAAGCCTATTCACACCGGCAGATATTCTTGTTCTTGTCAAATGAAAGCTACCAGACTAACTTACGATGCAAGTGCATATTGCATTGGGGCTGTTATCAGCCGTACGATACATGATAGTAGTGAAAGGCCCCTTACATTTGCATCAAGAACACTTCCTCAACTTGAAGAGAACTATGCCCATATTGGTCTCAGAAGCATTGCAGCTGGTGTGGGAAATGTGACATCATCATCATCATCATCATCATCATAATCACCACCACATTTATAGAAAAAAAAAGTTACACCCACAACTGGCAATAAAATGTTAGTACACATCTTCCCCCTTCATCCAAAGCAACAGTTCCTTTGGCAGCAGACAGAATACAGTGATGGGCTTTGTTTCTCAGTGTCTATTCATATAAGATCAAGTTCAGAAATACGGCTAAGAATGGTAACGCTGCTCAATTACCCCATCTGCCACTGAATACATAGAACAATTTAGTCTCAACAAGAGGGCTTGACGTGTTTAATCTACACCGTACAGAGGAACTTCTAATAACAAATGCACAAATAGCAATAGAAAGATGTAAAGAGACATTTTAAACCAGCTATATTTGTTGGTGCAAAAGGGATGGCAAAGTAATTGCCTTAAAGCTTTGTTTCAATGCTGTTATGAACTGAGCATTCACGGGGGCTGTCTCACGTGGGTGGATCTGAGTTGAAATTCCAAAAAGGTAGCAGGAAGCTATTTATGAGGGATTATATGAAACTCATCCTGGAGTGGTGCAGATGAAAGCAAATGCTAGAAGCCATCTTTCGTGGGCTGACATTCAGCATTGAAGATCCAGATCTGAACATTGCTGCTAATTGAGCCTATCCCTAATTACAAAAAGTAAAAAGCAAGGCACAGCAAATTAATAGAAGTTATGCAGGATGGTACAAAATGCTATTAGGTAAACCCCGAGCGAAAATTCATTCCTGTGTATATAGTCCCTTGACTACGATCATGTAAACATAAATTCTCCAAACAATGGTTGTACAGCAGAGCTCTGAGGATTCCTCATGTTATCAGCCTGAAGAAAAGATTCAAATGATAATGTAACCCATTCAAAGGGACAAAATGTTATTCCATAATCGAGCATCAAATGATCAATACCAAAAACCTGTCAACACAGTACAAGTCTCCATTAGCTTCCCTTCTGTGCCACCTGATCAGAGAGCAGCAGGTGAAGATCGAAAATGGGAGATGCTATGGGCTTGTCTAAACTAGACAGGAAAATGTTACAAGCAACAGTATGTTGTAACACTTCAAATGTGCGAACTCCTGTACAATGGTATGCATCAATCAGTACATAGTCAGCCAGCCATCTCGGGTATTTTCAACCGTGGCTTGTACTGGTTAATTGCAGTATTTGGGATAAAGTCTTTAACAGAGTTCAGCCACCTATACTGGTGTCTCCCAACATGGAGAGGAAGCGATTGCTGCACCAGCACAACCAACAATACTTCTAACCCACAATGCAGCACTGGAAACTACCCGAAACGCCCCTGTTCTCAGCAACATTGTTGAGGACTATCAGTGTCCCAGAATGCATCAGCACAATATAAGGCCTGGTCTATACTACAGAGTTTTGTCGACAAATGTCAGGTTTCGTCAACAAAACAGTGGAGGTGTACACATTTCAATGCTCCTTCTGTCAACAAAAGTCTCCTGCTTTGCTGACAAAATAAAACCGCCTTGATGAGAAGCATAGAGCTTTTTGTGGCAAAGTTACATCGACAAAGTATTAGTGTAGATATCTCACTTGATTATGTCGCTGTACTTGGCCTCCAGGAGGTGTCCCACAATGCCTATCCTGACCACGCTGATCAGCAGTTCGAACTTCACTGCCCAGATACACAGGCATCCACTCCTCCTCCTTTAAAGGCTCAGGAATTTTTCAAATTCCACTTCCTGTTTGCTCAGCGTGGACAGCTCACATCACATCTTCCCAGCTGACCATGGTGGCTCCATGCAGCAAACCCTCTCCTGCTTGGAGCACACCTAAGTTGTTGGACCTGTTGGCACTGTGGGGAAAGGAGGCTGTGCAGTCCCAACTCTGCTCCAGCTGTAGGAACTTAGATATCTATGGTCAGATTTCCAGTGATTTGCTGAATAAGGGCTACAAACAGGATATGGTGCAGCAAATACCAAGGAGCTGAGGCAGGCATACCAGAAGGCAATGAGGCAAACCGCTTATATAATGTGCTGGATGCCATCATTGGCTGTGACCCCACCTCCACTGCCAAGAGCCCCATGAATACTTCAGCAAGGCTAGAGGCAGACAGTGGACTCAATCCTGAGGACAAAGTCGTGGACGAGGAGGTCAAGTTGGAGGATGATGTGGAGCACACGGCAGGGTCGTCTGGTGGCTCAGTGAGTCAGGACCTCTTTTCCACTCCAGAGGGGTCTAGCCAGGGTCGGCAGTTTGTCTCTGGCACTCATGATGCAGGACAGGAGAGCTGTGGTATGTGATCATTTTGAGTTGATGCTGCTTGGTTATATGAGGTAGAGCTGTCCTTTGCTCTGTATATTCTAGAAGTTGATGAAGGGATAGAAATGTACAAAACTGGCTGTTTTTGAGTGTGCTCCACATTCCCTTGTGCAGCGAAGCAGTGCGGCGGAACACTGTGTTAATGCACACCAAGATTTCACTGGACTCCTCCAGAGAGATCTCTAGGACACTTTCCTGGAGGCACTTGCCAATTCTCTGCCAAAGGTTCCTGGGCAGAGCTGCTTTGTTCCTTCCCTCATTGAAGGAAACTTTCCTGTGCCACTCTGCAATTACTTGTGCAGGGCCAAAGTCGCACACATGCAAGCAGCAAGAAGCATAGGGACTGGCTCTGAAGCCACTCATGGGCAGGAGATGCACCCTTGCTTGCCCTCAGGAGTGAGACAGCAGCTTCAATGTCCCCTACCTGTGGAAAATGGTGGCAGAATTTAAAATATTGTCCCTAGTTATCTGCAGTAATCCCCTAAAAAAACAGCTAGACTCTTTTGTCCCTTCTTGACTGCCCTCCCCTCCTTCCTGGGCCAAACTCACCATGTTTAGAATGTTTGCCAAGATGTACATTTGCCAAGGGACAGTTAGAATGTGATTTGTATGTAAAAAGAGGTATATTTTACTATAATGCTTCAATGCTGTGTGTGAACTAACAATCATGCCATTGTGTATTGTTTCTTGTGCTTCTGCAGATGTGGCCTTCAGAGGAACTCCCTACGCTCCAGTGGAATGTCTCCACTAGAAAAGGAAGCAACCAAGAAGTAGCAAGGAAGACATGTTCCAAGAGGTGCTCCAATCCTCAGAGGCTGAAAAAAAAGAACATAGGGAGTGGAGAGAGCGCAAAAAAGGAAAATGTTTTAAATAGACAGGCAGGATAGCTGGATAGCTGGACTTACACACCGCGATGAGAGCCTACGCTACCCTGTACTCTTATCTCCCTTACCACCAAGCCATTTGTATGTGTTAATTGGTACTTAATAAAAGCAAACTCTCTGAAAGATAACCAATCTTTATTTGTCTCCTACACATGGTGGTTGCTGCTGGTAGTAATACATACTAGCAGTCTGATCATTTGCTGACTATAAATCCCGATCAGGAATCACCACAATTTTCATGCAAAGCAGCAAGTTAACAATTCATGATAGAGTGCTATATAAAAAGACACATTATTTGTGCTAATTGTCAAAATGTTGTCTCAGAGTCTTCTGGATTCAAATAGCCCCCTGTTATGCCCCTCTAATAGCCCAGGTATCTGGCTGCTCAAATTCAGCTGCCAGGCGATCTCCCCGGGGTGCAGCGTGGAAGGCAAACTTTTCACCCTTCGCCTCATAAAGATTATGGAGTATGCAGCAAACTACTATGGGAATATTTAGATCTAACCTGCCATAAAGGCAGTGCCAACACACTTTTAATCTGCCAAAGACACATTCCATGGTCATTCAGCACTTGCTCAGCCTATTGTTGTTTCCTATGTAAGGCTTCATGAGCCATGGTAGTAAGGAGTACACTAGATCTGCCAAGATCACTGTTGGCATTTCAACATTCCCCCCTGGAATCTTCTGATATGGAAAGAAAGTCCCCTACTTGGAGCTTTCTGTACAGGCCAGTGTTCCTGAAGGTGTGCGCGTCATGCACCTTCCCAGACCACCACGCACTGATGTCAGTAAAATGCCCATGGTGATCCATATGCACCTGCAACGCTATGGAGAAGTACCCCTTTCTATTGATGCACTCCGTTACAAGATGGTCCGGGGCCAAATTGGAATATGCAAGCCATTTTACACCCTGCTGCAGTTAGGGAATGCCATTGCCGCAGCACCATCCAATATTTCACACACATTGCCAAGAGTCATAGTCTTTCATAGCAGGATGTGATTAATGGTCCTTCACACTTCTGTTACTGCAGCCCCAACGGTTGGCTTCCCAACTCTAAACTGAGTTGTGACCGACTGGTAGCAGTCTGGAGTTGCCAGATTCCACACAGCAATCACCACATGCTTCTCCATTGAGAGGGCAGCTTTCATTTTGGTGTTCTTGCGCTGCAGTGCTGGGGCAAACTCTGCACACAGTTCCGGGAAGGTGACTTTCCACATCCAAAAATTCTGCAGCCACTGCTCATCATGCCAAACCTGCATAATGATGAGATCCCACCACTCAGTGCTTATTTCCTGAGCTCAAAAACAACGGTCTACAATGTGTAGCTGCTCCATGAATGCCAAAAGTTATCCGGTGTTGTTTCTTTCCATGGCACACAGCAGGTCAGACAATTCTGATTCCCATTCAGATTGGAGTCTCATGATATACTGCATAACCAGACATGATGTGTTTACAATAGTGACCATAGCAGTAGAGAGCAGCGTGGGATCCATCCTTTCAGACAGTGATGGTGGATGTACAGTAAACAAGTGCCGGTGAAAAATGCCATGAAACACAGTTGGAAGCCCAAGGAATGCTGTGAGGGAAAAAACTGCATCATGGGACATTGCTCCCACACCCATGACTCTCTGTGATCCAGTCTGCCTTCCCACAACTCTTAGTTGCAGTAGGTGGCGAGTAGCACAGTGGGACAGCTACCTACAGCACACTGCTCTGACTGTTGATGCTGGAGCACCAACTGTGGAAATGCTCCACTGATACAAGGAGCATTGTGTGAACACGCACAAGCAATGTAATTATACTCATTTTTTATTGTCAGCTTAACTTGTGCTGACACAACTGTGTAGTGTAGACAAGGTCTAAGATGCACTGCATATTGGAAGTGCCAAAATGGTCAGAAACGTTGCTGCTGTGGGGATGAGCTGAACTGTCATGAGGAGAAGGGAAAAGTGGCTGTTTCATGTGATCAGCACCACTGTGATGGCTTCCTTGTTCAGTGGAAACACACCTTAAACTAGAAAGCAAAAGAAGCGAGGCTATGTAGGCAGGATAACAGCAGAGACATCAAAGCAGAGGCATTATGTTCTCCATTGTGCAAGATACAAGGGGAGAGAAATGTTCTTTCACTCTCAGACATAATAAAAGACTGAGCTGTCTGTTAATTTAAGATGAAAATGTGGAGAGCGGAGGGGAGGAAAAGGGCTTGATTCTCAGAGCAGCATGGCTCCATTGATTTCAATTGGTGCTTTGGATGCTCAGCACCTTTAAAAATCAGACCCTGAAAATCTTTGGCATATATTATACCTTGTCATTAGAGCTAGGTCAATAATTTTTTTTTTTTTGGTTTGTGTGTCAGTTCCAAAAAAATAGGGGAGGCGGGGGGAAATCAATGAGGGTTGTATTGTACCTGAAAATTTTTGGTGAATCAAAAAAAGTCTGTTTTGGGTCTGTTCCAGAGCAAGGACTCAAACCTGGGTCTCCAATATTCCAGATGAGCACCCCAAACACTGACTAACAGTTATAAGGGAGAATGCAGTACCACCACAACCTCCTCCTCTGGCTATTTCATGAACGAACAAATCTATTAGCACCAAACTTGTGACTAGCCGTGGGTTGACTGAAACTGCATTTTTAATTGAACAAACTATTTGTCCAAAAATGTTTGCCCAGCTCTATACATCACCAGATTAGAAGTGTGTTGTGTAAACATTCAAAAAAATATAATTTTCAATTGTCGCTCTGCTGTTTCAAGACGCTAGGGATAGCAATATTGTAGGTGCACATAGTGTGTTGACTACCCTCTAGTGGTCATACATATTATAGTATTTCTTAGTACAGGAAATACCTTTTGGGACTACAAGGTCCATAATCATCAATGGGACGTGGGGTGAGTCTGTGTTTGGAGATGGAAAATTAAGCTTGGCGGATTGTGACCAGCAAAGCTTTGTCATTTGGTTTTTTAAAAATTCCCAGTGTTGGCAAAATACTAATATAATAATAGGCCAAATTATCCTCTTCTACAGAATAACTAAGAGAGGAAAATCTAAAACAAAACCTCTTGAGTTTTCCTCCCATAACAGTCTCCCTTGGGGATGAGGGGGCAGACTAATAGCAGCACAAGGAGTCTGAGGTGCCACAGGGCTAACTTCACAGACATCAGAGCCCCTATGTGACTTGGTCCAGGATTCCCTGTGTCTGGTTCTCCAACTATTCCCTGATAGCAGCCATGCTGCTACCATGTGCCACTCTCCCCCTACCATCTCTCTGCCCCTGCCATATTGAAATTCCACCTTAAATTACACAATAATCACCACCCAAAATTAAGATGGTTTCTTGGGGGAAGAAAATCTCATAACAGTGGCTGCTCCCTAATTCTGCCACCAATGACTGGTAGCCTTCCCCCGTCCATACACACTCACCAGATTTCTGCAGTGCCTCAAAACAGACTTGTTTCACACATAAGGGCTTCCATCAGATTGATGCCTGGGAGAAATGTAGTCCATTTGATCCATTCCACTCAGTTCCCAATCCCCATTCAACACCCTTACTACCCTTTAGCTGCCTTCTGCATTGGGGCCCTTCAACAACATGTTTGTAATTTTGCATGTGGTTATTTGAATTTGGAGGAGAATTGGGAGATGGGGAAAGAAGGGGTGCAAAGGCAGAAAGGGAAAGGAGAGGGAGAGAGAGATTGACAGAGATCTGAGTGTGTTTTATTTCACAGTTTATATATATAAGCAATAGTTGAGTTGACAGAGAGACTAAATCCCCACTGAGGATAAAATACATCCAGGACGCAGAACAATTGTTCATCCACTTTGGCTATCATTCACTTTCCAACCTAGCTGGCTGCTTCCCAAGAGGCTTCATGATAGATCAAAGGCAGCGATCCCTTCTCTTCAGCCCCCCGCTCCCATTTTCACCTCCCGCCTCAACCTTTCCAGGGCTGTCTTGCTAGTTCTGTGCCTGCGGCTCTCTAAAAGAGGGAAGTGAAAGCAACAAATCTCTGGGGAAAGTGTGGGGTGAAGCTGGAAGGAGCTAGGATAAAGGAGAAGAGGCTGGTCCATGCAGAGAGCCTGGGGCAGTGTCTATTCCTCATGCATTGTTCACAGACTCTCACAAGCTGTCTTACAGAGAGCAGCAGGAGGGATGGAGGAGGCAGAAATAACTTCCCTGTGGAGAGACTAGAAGAAAGCAGAGGTTCAAAGAAAAGACAAGGCTGGAGCAATGCATTTGTAACCTCTGAAAGGAACAAAAAAAAAAAAAAAATCCCTTATCTTCCCCCAACAGCAGGGGGTTTTAGTGCCCCAGGCCTCAGAAGGGCATCATGTCAGAATGATCCAGAATGGTTTGGGGGTCCTATCCCAGGAGGACACAAATGCAGAAGCCTGCCTTCTTCTTGATACAGCCTGATCTTGGAAGAGTGCAAGTTAAGAAGATTGCTACATATGGGAAAAACAGGAAACTGTAAGAAGTGGTGTTGATGATTCAACAGGTAGCTCCCTCCTTGGAGGTAGGACTGAATGCCCCAGTGTGGCACTAGGGGAAGCTCTGCTGCTAGATGTGCTGTGTTTCAGATGCCACATAGAACTGATGTCCTGTCCACTTGCAGCCATTTAAGATCCTATTGCTAGAATAGAGTTGTCTGCTATGGTTACTGGCCAAATTCTGATTTGGCTAATTACTAGAGGAGGGCAAATCTGCAAGTGATTTCCATGAATCCTTTCTGGAATTTTTAAATGAGTTCACTTTGGTTGCATTCACACCCCTTTTGCATTCCTTTGCCATGAACTTTACAGTGGTTGAGTTTCAAGGAAACTTCCAAAGTTGTTTATTAAGACTGCCTGACATTTCCTATTACATGGCCCTGTTTTCAGTTGCTTATGACTTTGCCAAACTTTAATCCTTTGGGCTCTGTAATGATTCCCGGGATCTATCTGTATAACATCTGAATTCTGTGTAAGATTATGAACTCTCTGTATACATCTTTAACAAGCAAAACTCCATCTTGAATGTGCAATATCTGCCTTCTCAGTTGTGATTTAACCTCCACGTTGGGCTGGAATTCCAAGGAAAAGGTAAAAGCAGCAAAGAATCCTGTGGCACCTTATAGACTAACAGACGTTTTGGAGCATGAGCTTTCGTGGGTGAATACCCACTTCTTCAGGTGCCACAGGATTCTTTGCTGCTTTTACAGATCCAGACTAACACGGCTACCCCTCTGATACTTGACACCATGCAAGGAAGATGTAGTTGTACAGGGATAACAATAGAGGATTACCAGATCTGGATGGTCCTCTATGCAAATAGAAGCACTGTAGACAATATACTGACTCCTAGCCAGGAGAACTCTTCTGTCAGGGGAGAGGTGGCTTGGCCACAAAGTCACCAGGTAAGGGTCTATAGTCACATATTGAGGCTGATCAGGGAGTCACATTACAGAGGAGACAGGAGGTTATGAGAGAGAGAAAGGATGAGAAAAAGGGAGAACAGCCCAGAGACTGTGTGTTCTGGATGAGAAGCCATGTGTAGGAGGGAGAGGAAGGACCCTGGGTTCCATACTGGGCTTTGCCTGAATCCAAAGAACTCTCCCCAGTGGTGAGGAAACTGAGGCAGGGAACTGTGTATAGATGTATTTATTATTTTGTCTAGATCTGTATATTTCTCATGCTAAATAAAGAGTTAGGGTCTTTTGGAATGCCTGTTGGCTTTCATTATCATATGACCTTGAAGAGTAAACTGCAAACCCGAAGGCTTACACCTTTGGTAGAACTGTGGTTAAGTGCAAGTGCTGCTGGAGAACCATGGGTTAGACACCACTAGTTTCAGGGTCTAGGCAATTGAACCGTAGGATCCTCCTCTGTAAAGAGGGCTGTCAGACCCGAGATCTGTAGCTAGATTGAGAGCATAAAGGCACACAGCCAGGGAAGATAATTAAAGACTGTATCATAATGCATATGCACAAGAATTGCTCAATCCACAGTTAAAAAAAGTTAATGGAATAGATGTTAACAATGATTCGAATGCTGTAAAGGACAATATAATCCACTCAAAGATATTTTACACATAGCAAACAAGGCTAAATTTATTGAACAAAACCTTGTAACCCCTTTTCCACCTCAATCAGTTTGCTTTAGTTAGCTATAACCCATACCAAGGTAACTCAAAGGCTCCATTAAAAATAATAATAATAATAATGAAATATATAAATAAAATTGAAAGACTAACCAGGAAAATCAGATCATGATATAGGAGTAGATTCTGTGCTGCATGTCCTGAGAGGCATAGCTCAGGAGGCATAGCTATGGAGTGGGGTGGGAAGTTTTGTACCATCTCTGCACCACATAGATTCTGTGCTGTTCAGGGGCTGAAATGGATCCTGGCATAAGTTACAGAAGCCCTTGTCTGCGTTACTCTTATTTATAGCAGCTTCTCCATGACTGCTGCCCAGAATCCCTGAAGTGTTCAGTGCTGTGGGCACACCCTCTAGCCAGTACGCCACACAGGCTGAGGGCCTATAAGGCTTTACGTTACACCTCTACCAGAAGAATTCTCTCCTTACACCTCTACAGCCGCTATGTGCTGTCAGGGCCATGTAGAGGGGCTAATGAAAGAACTGCCCCCATACATTTTATTTGAAGGAACTGAATGTTTTAAGCATAATGTTCAAACCAGCCCCCCCCCCGGCTTTATTTTTAAAACACAAGCATAATTTTGTGCTGGTAGTTCATTCATCCTTTTCCCTAGCAATTCATTGCAGATACACAATTGCAGACACTCTTAATTGCTAATTGTAACAGAAGGCCTGGTTTGAAAATCAGGCCCTTCATATGAATATAAATACTGTGTAATTATAAATCTAAGTAGAGGGGGAAAAGTCAGAGGCTGTTACTACCTTGAAAGGAAACACTATCCAAAATGCATTCACAAGATACACATACCTAGCCTTCCCCAAGAAAATGAGCAGAAAATTGGAAGTCCTACAAGACTTCAGTACTAGAAGCATCTACGGGAAAAGCTAGTCTATATCCCCAGCAGATCAACTCTGTAGGTAGCCTCCTGGGCTTCACTTATCCACAGGCTGAATCCACAAAGCAGTCCCAACAGCCCAGTCTCAAAGTGAAGAATTTCTATTAGTTCTTTGCAGGCAAATGCAGCAAACAATTCAGCTGAAGGCACCACTTAAACACATTAACATAAATAAACCTTAACTCTATAACAGCAGCTTTAGCCAATTCACCTGGGGTTTTATCATCCACCTAAACTTAATTGCAAGCAATCTTCTCACTAAGAGCAATACATTAAGCACCTTCCCTCTGTGCTCCTGCAGATTGACTTTATACCTGGCTGGTTGGGTGCTACTCCTTTCAAGTTTGGCCCAGGGGCCAGCATTCCAAATGAGCTTTGTTAGTTCAAGCTTGATTACATTATTCATTATGTATTGTTTGCTCAGCTCTGTTAATTGCATTCTCATTGTCAATATTCTCCCCTGCAGTCTCAATTAGGTACAAGATTCTTCTTCACTTTCTATCCTAACCTGTTGTATGGCTGTGCTTTTCAAACAGCTGCTGTGTTCTGGTCTAGAGGTGGCAGCATTTCAGTGCTGGGGTGAGTGATTCAGGAGACAGAAATCAAGCCACACTCAGTTCCAAAAATATGGTGGGATATCTTTTTGATTAACTGCCTTTTTCAACCACCTTTGACCACCTCACCTGCACACTGGCCGCTAATCCATCTTCTCTCCTACCCACCACAAATGTGCTTTTTCTTCTTCAAAATTACACAGGTCCAAAGTTCAGGAAGGACAATATTCCATCTGAAAGAGTGACCCATTCAATGTCCAGTATTGCATGAACCCTTGGGACTCAGCACTGGTTAGCAGCTTGGCATATCACAAGATATTAGCCCTCAAAGTCACAACTCTGATTAATACACTTCTACCCCGATATAATGCTGATCTCGGCAGCCAAAAAATCTTACCGCATTATAGGTGAAACTCTGTTATACTGAACTTGCTTTGATTCGCCAGAGTGTGCAGCCCCTCTTCCCCAGAGCACTGCTTTACTGCGTTATATCCAAATTTGTGTTATATCAGGTCCCGTTATATCAGGGTAGAGGTGTAAAAAGCAACTTTAACTCCTTATCATAGGTTTACTATGTATTAGTTCTTTTTTTCCTATTTCTCTGAAGTCCATGCAGTTGGATACATTGATTCTATGGCAACATAGCTTAATGGGCAGAAGGGAACAAAAATCTTACTATTCACCCCTTCCTTCCCCCCCAAATAACTCTCTCCAACATTTCAAGACTATTTTCCCAGTGAAATATGTAGCATATGCAGGTACAGTAAGTGCAGGGAGAGACCAAGGCTTTGCTGGTATTTGTTTGGGATAACCTATGTTACATGCCTGTGGCTCCGCCATTCACGCTGATGAAAACTGCATCCCTCACTATAATGCCATCACTATAGATAGGCTGTAAAATGCTTTTTGAAACCTTCATGAAGAGAAGAGCTGTTCAAATGTACAATAAATTATTAGCTATTATCTTTATAGGTTTTTATTGTCTAGGGTATCCTCTGCCCCACAGTGGGAGGCACTGTTGCTGTCTCCTTGCCAGAGCTGCCTCTGCCCTACACTGGGAAGGGCTGTCTCTGTGCCTCTGTCCCCCAGTATCCTCTCTGACCCACATTGGGTGATGGTGGAGGATTACCTCTCATAGGTTCATAGAGTTCAGGACCAGAAGTGACCATTAGATCATCTAGTCTGACCTCCTACATGACACAGGCCAGAGGATTTCACCCAGTTACTCCTGTACTGACCTCAGTAACTTGTGTTTGACCAAAGAACATCTGTACCTCTCATTGTCAGAATCGTATTGGTTCTTTCTTTCATTAGTGGAATATATATTTATTTATATTTAAACCCTGGCTTTTACAATTTTCCTGAGTCCCTACTATTGTAGTCCAGCCCAGTTCTACTGTGAGCCTGTGCAGCACACATTGGCTTTATCCGAAACAGAACATTTTGGTGTACAGAACACGGAGATGTCACAGGTAAATGGAAGCTAGGGGGTGTCACAGCATCTATCAGAATGAAGCAAGAAACATAGCGCAGCCCCAGATCACTTATCTTCTCTGCCTGGATAATGGGATCCTGGCAGCCTCTCTCCTGTTCGTGAGATTGCAGCTCTAAAACCTACTTTCCATGGAAATGCTCCCAGATAAAGTAAATGCTGGAAGAAAAGGGGGGGTGGGGAGTTCAGTGCTATTTAATGGGCATGCACGCTGCAAAAACAAACCATTGTGAAGGAGACTACTGCAGTGGCTATGGTGTTAAGACTGATGCTATGTGGGGATGGCGATGCCCATGAACAGGCCTCCACTCTGAGCCTTCCTCTGCACAGCCACCTATACCTAGATCCCTTCCCAGACCTGTTCCACCTGGCCTCAGCCTGGCAAGACTGAAAACCTGGGGGTTGGGGGACCCCTTCCCCAAATAAAACCCATTCAAACCCAAATGCAAAAACAAATGGAACATTTTCCATTCAAATTAGAGGAAAACATGCAATTAGTTTGTTTTCAAACTTTTACATTGAGAAATTGGAAAATTTCAGACAAAACAAAACTTCTTTTAAAAAATTTCCTTTAGTCTAAAAAGCCTTAAAAATCCAAATCAAGACACTTGTTGAAGAAAGTATTTCAACCAGCTTTACTAATAAGACCTTGTCATGGAGTCCCCAGGCGATGTTTTGGAACTGCTCCCCAACAAGCCAGTCAGGACTTTGGGGAGCCTCCTCTCCTTTGAAGCAGACTGTCTCCAGGGCAAGAAGCTCACACAGCTTCACCTACTGGGTCTCTCCTTGGAGCATTCAGCATCCTCTGCCCCTCAGTGCACTTCCCACAGCTGAGGGCAACATAGTTGATACTGCATGGGCTTTTCGTCTGTGTGTGCGGTGTCCCTGCTCCCCAAGGAGTGCACTGGAGTGTAAAGATAGAAATTCAGAAGTAGAAATGAAATAGTTTTTTTTTAAAAGTAGCAAACTTAAAACATTGTTAAAGGTTAGAATGATTTAAAACACCCAGTCTGAGTGGCCACGCTTGGCTGTTCTCAGAGTACGTGTGAGGTGATTGCATGAACAGGACTTTTGCAGTGGCCAGGAAAATTGCACTGCTCACAGCCTCTTTCATTCCTCAGCTATCTCTGTGCGAAACCTGGTGGAGAAAGATACCTGCTTGCCATACAGGGAATTGGTACAGATCAGCTCATGCTTCACTCTCTGCCAGATTGGGAGCAGGTGAACTCTTGACTGAACAGCTGCTCTCCTATCTTGACAGTAGGGGGACATTCCAGCCATATGGTCAACTCCTGCATCTCCCTTGCCAGGGATTGATCTTATTCTTAAAACAATAAAAATTATGTCCAGATTTATGCCAGCTGATCTCACACAAAGTGTGTGCATACCTGAAAAGACACAGGACAGGCAGTACATTTTTAAGGTCAGGCTTGACAAAGCCCTGGCTGGGATGATTTAGTTGGGGATTGGTCCTGCTTTGAGCAGGGGGTTGGACTGAATGACCTCCTGAGGTCCCTTCCAGCCCTGATATTCTATTATACATAGGTGGATATCCACAGCTAGATGCAGTCATGTGGTACTTCCGTATGTGGGTTATGCAATTTTTTATTTGATCTTTAGTATCATGCTGTAGCATGATAACATATTGCCTGTTCCAAACAGCCAGATTTCTAAAAGTGGCATCAGCATCTCCGCAAATACTAACTGGCTGGTTCCAGGGTGCTACCTTCAAGAGTGACACCATAGTGTCAAAAATACCACTTGGCTGGCGCTGTGAAAATAATTCCTATGATGATACTTTCAAATGTGACTATGTGCAGGGCTCTTCACTCATACTTTAGTAGGAGATGAAATAACTTGTAAAAGACCATATTCCTATCTATGCACAGGAGCAGCATTAGGATCATAGTCATGGGGAATTAACAGGTCTAATATTGCAGTTACTAAGAAAGAAGGAAATTTAGGGTTAGGTAGCCCCCAGCTGGCAAGTAAGGGTTAAGTGCCTATATGGAGAAGACATAATGTCTGCTTACATTATCTGTCATAGGTACTGGAACTAGGGGTGCTGCCCCAACCCCTGGCTTGAAGTGGTTTCCACCATATACAGGTTTTACAGTTTGGTTCAATAGCTCTCAGCACCCCACCTTGTACAAATTGTTCCAGCACCACTGTTAGCTGCCCTGCTTGGAGGGAAAGGACTTAATCTGTGGCTCATTAAGAGGGTGCGTGCATGTGAAACTGTTATGGAGGTTGGATGGGCAATTCAGTTCTTAGATGCAAATGTCTGAACTTCTGAGTGTTCCCTGAAGATCTCAGCAATGGTAATAAGCTGGACATTATAGGGTTCCTGGAAAGCCTGTATACTTTGTGAGCTAAAATGGTGTTGTGTCAACCAGGCAAGTTATTAACAACTCCAACAGGACTTTATTTTTACAGAGAAACCTCTGTACCAAGCTGTTGCTGTACCCTCCGTAACTCTCACTCAGCCTCTTCAACTCCTCCCCCTCCTTCCTGTTTCCTGTCCTTTCAGACTCCCAACAGCCAGTGCTCCCAGTTCTAATAATTGCAAACGTATCTAAACACCACAAATGGCCAGGATTACAACAGTGAATTTCCATTCAAACCTGAATTTTCAACTCTTTTCAAAATATCTTTTCCTACTGCAATTTCTTGCCAAAGGAGAGTGTTTGGGGCAAGTTAAATGTAATTTGATAAAAGATATTTTGGTGATACGCTAATTAAACAGGAAAATAAAGCTTTAACTTCTTGAAAAGTTTTCTATTTTTTATGTATGTATGTATGTATGTATTTATTTAGGTGAGGCAGGGCGAACACCCGCTTGGTCTGTAATCTCCACATTTGTTTTATTCATTGTCTTTACTTCAGTGAGATCTAGTGCGAGATTCATTTTTACAAAAACAGCTGTCTGGGAAGTTTGTACTTTTGTAACTACATCCAGGTAATTACATTAGTGCCAATTTCCTTAATGTAGACAGGGACTTCATTAATCTTGGTGATATCTACGATAAATAACTGAACCTCTGATAGAGCCATGATGTCTCTGCAGAGTTTATAAACTTCGAGTGGTTGTGTGGAGTTTATAAGTTCCATATACCAGGTTGCTCAGTTTCAAAATGTGTTCATTGAAGTAGCAGGGCTTTAACTGAGCTCATATTTCTTTATCTTGTTGCCTGACAGTCTCCAGTAATTTAATATGAAGATCAAGAACCTGCTGTCCCTTCCCTGAGCAATAGCATGCCGATATGTCCTCTCTTCAGCCCAGCATTCTCAGCTCAAAGCAGGGTGGAGGAAAAGGAAGAGAGAATTGCTGATGGCTTCTCAGCGCATCTTGTTAGCGTTAGATTTCATCCGTTGGAAGTTATTACAAAAGAAGCAGCCTCTTAGTATTTCTCCTTATTTTATAGGCACTGCAAAGTAAAGGCAGAAAAACTATAACTCTGGAGGGCTTCTCTTTCCTCCCTTTTGTGCTTCTGTCATCGCAGTTGACTCTTCTGCTAAACTGCCTGGGAGCTGTCACCCTGTGTAGTCTCTACGGGATCTACAGAAATCCAAAGCAACAACAACAACAACAAAAAAAAAAGCAAGAAAATCTAGGAGGCCGATGAAAGAAAAGTGATGAGGCAAACAAAAAATGACAACAAAAAGCCTGTGACCAGGCTGGATTGGTTGTACTCATTGTTTGCACACTCTGGAAATATCACTAATGATGAAGAAGAGGCAACAAATTGCTTTGAAGCCCTCTGTGATCCTCTCCCTATTCTCTGTCACCCTGGAGATGACCTGTGTGCATTGGAGTTTCTTTCTCTCTCCCCCCTCTGGGATTTAATAGATGTGGTAACCTTTGTGCTCTTTATTGTGCAGCCAGGAAATAAAATTCCACTCAGTTAAGCCACATTGTGAGTGGAAATGCAGCCATCAGCTCAGGTGGACTTAAAATACTAAAGCTCTGAAAATCCAAATCATCTGACCTCTGAACGCTGCCGGGAGCTGAAAAGCTGCTCCAGGGGGAGAGGGGGCGCTAGTTTTTTTTTCCCCTCTGTCCCCCATATCTTTCTCCAACCTACCAAAAAATCCAATCATTCCTCCATTGAAGTAGACACAAAAAATCCTGGGCCCCCATTCTCTCACTATAGCATGCAAATAATTCCTATTGACTTCAGTGGCGATGACTCAAATTCTGCCCTGAGAGAATAGGGCACAAAACTGTACCTATCACTGCACTATATTCCAGTATTGCCTAGGTACCTGTTGAGCATGGTGCCTTACAAACGGAGATAGTCCCTGCCCTGAAAAGCTTACAATCTAAGCAGACAAGGCAAACAAAGAGAATGTGGACAGGAGTTTGGTAACCCACTGGGTCCCCAGCTCCAGTGCTAGGGAGAAGTACCTGAACCTGAATTTTGTGCCATCCGCACAACCCCCGAAATGGACTCAGGGTGCAGATTGGGAGAAAAGAACCTGTACTAGACTTCTGTGCTGTTGTGGGACAAGCACTGGCTGCAATCACTTGGAAGAGCCTTAAATCGGCCATGTGTCCATGCTGTGAATGGATCCTGTCCCCACTATAAATCATTCGCATTAGTCTGATTGCTGGTGAGTGTTCCGTGGCAGCCAGAAAAGTCAGCAAGTCCCAGTGGGAATCTAGGACAGCTGGGTTCAGAACACCAACATCAGTCTACTAGTGTTAGAAGCCCTGTCCATCTAATCAGTGTCAGCTTCTTCACTAAGTGGGTGCAGTGCTGTTCAGGGGTGATACGAATCCTCAGGAAGGGACAATTTATAGCATGCATGGAGTAACTGGAGTGCTGTAGTTTGGTCAGTTTCAGCCAAGCCATAAATCTTTGTCTTAGATCAAGTCAAACTGGTACTAAATCTTCCTTTAAAGCTTGTAAGACATAGTGCCAAACCCAGCCCTCTTATTAGCAGGTACAATCCCATTGACTGCAAACACTTGTTTGCGTGTAGGTAAAGGCAGAATGTGACCCATCATACCCTGATTATAACCTAATTTTGCTTCCCCTCCAACCCTTTTCATTCCCCCGCCTCAGCCCTTCTTTGCCTTGTTTCTTTTCTTCCCATTTCTGCCTTTCCCTCTCCTCCTCTTTCTAATCCCTTGCTGGTTTTATCTCCTCCACTATCTGTCCCCTCTTCCTTCTTCTGTCTCCATGGTTCCTTCACCCTCTGCTTGATCTTTTTTTCTGAAACATGTCTTGTGGTCTTAACAGCAGTGATACGATCAATAAGCTGTGCTTCTACTGGTCTAACCACTGCGCACCAGACAGCAGGGGGAGGGAAGCTCAGTGGTTTGTGCATTGGCCTGCTAAACACAGGGTTGTGAGTTCAATCCTTGAGGGGGCCATTTGGGGCAAAAATCTATCTGGGGATTGGTCCTCCTTGGAGCAAGGGGTGGGACTAGATGACCTCCTGAGGTCCCTTCCAACCCTGAGATTCTATGATTAGGGCTGCAAGTGACCCCTCTCCATCATTTAAACCCAGAATTCTGGGTTTAAAGGGGCAGACCTTGTTTCTTATCCTCCAGATACAATTCTAATTCTCAGTGAACAAGCCATTTCATCTTTTGCCAAATAATAACTCTCTCTCTCTCAGCCAACCTTTCTGGGATTGTCACACCCTGTAATAGATCAGATCTGGAGAAAAAAAAACTCGTAACACAACATATTCCAAGATTTCCTTTGTGTTGGGCAACAGCATTTGGGCCTGTAAGAAATATCCTTCCCCCTTGGATTATGTGATAAGTGACGTTGGCCGTTTATATAGAGCAGGAAGAAGGAATGAACTGCATAGGATAGGCTGAAGACAGGGCAGAGGGAAATGGTGTCTCTATAGACCACAGGTGAAAGGCATCAAATAATACAGAGGGGACATAGTCGTCTTTCCTCATCATTTGGTGCAGGGCCGCCCAGAGGATTCAGGGGGCCTTGGGCAAAGCAATTTCGGAGGCCCCTTCCATATAAAAAATTACAATACTGTATTCTCGTGGGGGCCCCTGTGGGGCCCGGCGCAAATTGCCCCACTTGCTCCCTCCCCATGGGTGGCCCTGGGAAAAATAAACCTTCTGCATCTCAGCACAGATCCAGTTTTGAGAAAACTTCTTTACAAGGTATCACTGGTTCTCAACATCAGCTAGTGCTAAAAGGCACTAAAGCTCATTAAAAGGGTTGGACAAATAGGTGCCGTCAAACCTGTTTCTGGATCGAAAACTAGAGGTTTTTAAAAAGCAGAAAAAGGATCACAGATGTCTGCTTTTCTTTAAAATTTGTTGTGGTTTTTTTAATTGAAAAGCTGAAATTAGTCTGCCATAACCTGAATATGGTTTGGGGTTTCAGAAGTGTGTGGACAAATATCTGCTGCTTGCTGTGTTTGATTGTTTAAAGAAACAATAAAAAAATTCTGCTTAAAAAAAATCCAAAACTTTTTAAACCACCTCAGCTTGTGACCAAATGCCTGAGCCCATCCAGTCAGAGATTTTTTCCAGGTTTCTGATACGCTGCTGGCTTCCTTGACTCATATCTGTCTCCATAACTTTGGGTTCATTTGGGTTAGAATATAAGAACACTCATACTGGGTCAAACCAAAGGTCCATCCAGCCCATTATCCTGCCTACCAACAATGGCCAATGCCAAGTGCCCCAGAGGGAGTAAACCTAACAGGTAATGATCAAGTGATCTCTCTCCTGCCATCCATCTCCACCCTCTGACAAACAGAGGCTAGGGACACCATTCCTTACCCATCCTGGGTAACAGCCATTAATGGACTTAACCTCCATGAATTTATGTGTTTCCTAGAGACTGGCTCCATGGAGTCCCTCACAAGCTGGAGATGGTTACTGTGGGTTTGTCTTTAGTATATCTTATGTACATACTCCACGAACTGAGCATTTGAGCTTGTTCCAAATCTGGGATGAGCCTATGTTGTGAAAACTGAAATGCTCAAAATAGCACATGCATGTGAATGGACATAGGGTGTTAAAATTAAATTACCCCAGGGGTTCTCAAACTGGGGATCGGGACCCCTCAGGGGGTCATGAGGTTATTACTGGGGCTGTGAGCTGTCAGCCTCCACCTCAAACTCTGCTTTGCCTCCAGCATTTATAATAGTGTTAAATATATAGAAAAGTGTTTTTAGTTTATAAAGGGAGGGGGTCACACTCACAGGTTTGCTATGGGAAAGGGGTCACCAGTACAAAAGTTTGAGAACCACTGAATTAACCCCTCTGGAGCCTCAGGGAATGCAGGGGAGGGGGGTCTCCCTTGGTAGAGTTGGGAAGGAGGTAGGTGGTGTAGGATATTGCTCTTCTCATGTGATCCTTCCCCCAGTGGCTAATTTTAAATGAAGCTACCCTCCCCTGACACGAATCTCCCTATGGCACTGAAATTAAATATAGACTATAATTTGGCATTTGAGAAGTGAAAGGGACGGTAGCCCTAATGGAAAAGCTAACAACTTGGCTCTTCTGCAAGCCTCAAACTGCTGAATGAGCTTTAGGGTAGGGAAGGCTGTGCCTCCCAAACAGCCTGACCCTGCCCCCTATCCGACCACCACCCACTTCCTCCCCCCTGACTGCCCACCCACCTTAGAATCCCCAACCCATCCTGCTCCTTGCCCCCTCACCATCCCTCAGAGACCCTCCACTACCACCCCAAGACTCCACCCCTGCTCCCTGTCCCCTGACTGCCCCAACCCCTATCACCCCCTCACTGAGTCCTGACAGACCCCCGGAACGCCCATGATCCAACCCTCCCGTTTCCTGTCCCTTGACCCCCCCCAACCTCTGCCCCCTCCCTGTCCCTGGGACTCCTTGCCCTTTGGCCAACCCCCCAGACCCCCTTATCCCTGGCTCCCCTCTCACCTGGAGCCTCAGCACATCCAGGAGCTTCGCTTGACAGAGGCAGCGTGTCTCCAGCAGGGCCTGAGCTCTGCCCCGCTCAGAGCCGTGTGGTCAGGGGTGGGGCTGAGAACCCCTGGGGTACTTTAATTTTAACACCCTATGTCCATTCACAGTCTAATAGTCCAGTCACATCCCCAGTGGTAGGTGGGGGAGGGCCCAGGCCTGTAGATGGCAGCCACGTGCTGTGTCCCCTTCAACTGCTCAGAATGTTTCCCTGGGTCACTTCCCCATTGTCCCAGTACCGTCTTCACCCTTACCTCAGTGCCTCAGCATGTCAGTCTTAGCAGCCAGCCAGGAGCTCCCTCTTGCTCCAACTTCTGAAAACCAGACACACTTGCTCCACCTCCTCCCCAAGGCTCCATCTCTGTTCACTCCTTTCCCCTCCAATCAAAACAAGGAAAAGACTGCTGCCATAACAACCCTTCAAAAGAGAACTGTTGGGATACTGATAGTTACTACACAAGGTACTGTGCATCATGAAATAAAAAACAGAATGCATTTCAGCAACAGAAACCTACTAGGATTCTCCTTCTTTCCTCTGTACAAGGAAAGAAAAACACGGACTTTTGCCAGTTGCATCTTCATTTTGGCTGAAAAATTCATTCTTTCGCTTCTCCTCTGTCCAAAGAGACAGCATCCTAGCCTTAACTTCACCAAAATCACATTTAGATCAGGTGACACATACCTCTCTGCAGAGATCTCTGCGCTGTGCAGAGAAAAGGTCCATGGCTTAACTAGGCAAGTCCTGTAATAACCCCAACAAGGTGGCAGGTATTTAAGACTCTTTTTAGGTAATATGACTGAGGGAAGAGGGAAAAGGAGGGAAGAATGTAGGGAGAAGAAGAGATACTGACTCTATTGAACTAAATCTCCAGTGCCCCCTCTCCCCCAAAAGATGCAGCACATAGTAATTCCAGGGTTTGGGGATCTGGGGGCCGGGGGAGGCGTTGAGGTCTCTTTTTCTCCTGGGGAATGAGTGGGAGGGGAGCATTCTCTAGGTCCTGTCATGTATGTGTGTGGGTGCATGGGTAGAGTGCATACCCAGGAAGGGGGTGGGAGTGAGGCTCAGAGCCAAGGCAGCCCCATTGAGGAAGCAGGGCAAACAAGGGGTTTGCCGCAGGGGCTGGCTGGACACATGGCAGCTCTGGGCTGTGGGCGGGAGGGAAATCAGCAGACAGGTAAAATGCTGCTCATAGACCACTTCCCCCACCACGGGGCCAGTGGATCCCCTCTGCCTGGTGGGAACAACGATCCTTGTGCCGGGCTGAGCAGGGATTCCTCTCCCTGCAGGCTGCATCCGACAGGGGGCACAGCAGGCACACAGATGGGGGGGCATGCTCTGCCCCAGCTATTCACTCATGCAAGGTGGAAGCTGGTGAAGCAGGGGCACTGCCCAGGGGCACAGGGGGTGGCAGGGCAGGAGCAGCAGCAAGGAGAGCGGCAGAGCCCAGGCTGCTCCTGTGAATGCTCTCACTGTCCATCCCCAGAGCTGCTGCTGCCGCCGGTACTGCCCCACTGGATGAGGTGGCAAGGGAGACTCCAGAGCAGGCGCATGCTGGGTACAGCAAAGAGGGGGGACATGGATGCTTGCTGTCCTCCACTACCAGCTCTGTCCTGTGATCCCCTCGCAGAGCCTCCCTGCCCGCATCCCTGCAAGAGGCAACCAGTCTTTGGGTGTCCAGTCAGTGTTTCTGACTGGACATTGTCTGATGCCCTGTAATGGGGTCAGCACCCACCTCTCATGCATGCCCCCTTTTCTCTGGCCGATATACCTGCAATCACCGCCTTTTCAGCAGCAGCACTCGCCTCTCACAGGCAGCTTCATTTGCTTAGCTGGGGGTGAGCCTGCTTTTTGTTTTAGTTCTTATATCGGGGTGGCACCCCCTTCTCAGGAGCACCCCCCAGCTGATAGTTCTCTCAGTGGGTCTTCAGTGACTCTGCCCCCCAGCCGAGCCATATACACTGTCCCCCCTTCCAAGGTATAAAGTTCTGAGTTCTTAACACAGCCCTTGTATGGGGCTATAGGTCTTAGGCTTCTTCCCAGTGGCACTACCTTCTTCAATCACCTAGCCAGGACCCATCCTGGTACCTGCAGCTGGTAGTGATTCAGCAGGCCTCCCTGGGCTCAGTCTTCAACCAGACCAATGGGGTCCATCTCAGTACCTTTGCTGGCCTGGCCAGGTTCTATGCTCAGTCCCCTTGGGCTTCAACCTGCCTGCATTGACCTTCCACTGGTCCTGCTGCTCTTCCTGCCAGCCAGGCACCTGGTCTTTAGTAGCCTTCCCTCGGCTTCAGTCCTGTCTGCAGTGAGCGCTCCACAGTGAGCTGTCTGTGGTACTGCTGTTGCCCTTTCAGACAGCCAGTCACCCACTCTTCACTCCTCAAGCTCCGCCCAGCAACTGAACTTCTCTGCTCCGCTGCTTGTCTTGTATACAGGGCCAGCTTTAGGATGTGTGGGCCCCAATTCGAAAGCGCTGCCGCCAAAATGCCGCTAAAGACAGCAGCAGCAATTGTGCTGCCGCTGAAGATAGCAGTGGCAATTCGGCGGCAGCTCAATCAGTTGCCACTGTTTCTGGCAGAGGGTCCTTCCTCGGCAGCAGTTGTCTTCCAGGGCCTTACCTTGTGGGGCCCCTCTTCCGGACACTGCGGGGCCCTCTGAGGCACAGGGCCTGATTCACAGGAATCAGGTGAATCGGGCTAAAGCCAGCCTTGCTTGTACAGGGCCCTTCTGGCCCCAGATTAGTTGCTCCAGCAGCCCCTCTGATTGGCTGCTTTTCTGCAGCCACTCTATGCTGTCTGAGGAATTCTCTCTGCTCTCATCTGGAGCAGGGTGATGCAGAGACACAAGATCTCCTAGAGGGGGCCCCCAGACCTAGTCCACCTTGCCATATGCTCTTTTCAATTTGACTTTCTGGTCGAAAACTGGTCACCTGGCAAGACTAGTGCTGCAGGACTCTCAGCCTGCTAGAGACACAGTCCTGACTTCTTGAGCTCCCAGCTGCAACTGATGACCTCTGGCACAGCAGCTTCTTTTATATAAACCTGCTGTGCCCTGACTGGTTGCTCCCTGCAACTCTTCCCAGATAGGCTGCACCCAACACAGACTCTCTAGGCTGCTTGGAGGACTGATGTCCACTGCTCATTTTATACTTGTGTGGGGTAGACACTCCATCACAGGGGTGATCATCTGCCAATATTCTCCATTATTAATGTGCTGATCCAAAGACCTCTGAGCACCACATGATGTTAAAACAACAAGGACGGAGAGGAAGTATTTGGGGAGATGCACTTATAAGGGAGTGCATAAAACTTTGAGTGAGTATCTGGGAAAACACCTCATTCTGGTAAGTCTCCTCCATGCAGCTCCCTCAATATTGGAGAAAATGAGTTAGGTGGTGAGGACTAACAGAATGTTAATCAGGAGTGAAGACTGCTCATTTAAAGCACAGGACTGTCAGAGGAGCTGAGTTTATTTGAAATGCAAACTCTGCCAAGCAAGGAAATCACAAATTTAGGCAACATTCATGCCCAATGTTTTCCAGATAAGGAAACTGAGGCACATAGCTGTGAAAAGACTTGCCCAAGGTCATATACAGGAGGACTCTCTTGATTTTCAATAGTCTGCCTTAATCACAAAATTACACCAACTCACATACTATCACTGCACATATCTATACATTATGTGTATGCATAGTTCTTACACATTCCACTAAGGCTGCTTACATGAGCTGCTCTGCTGCTTTTGGTGTTCTATAGAAGACAAGTCTCCACTACAAGTACTACAGCACAAAAGCATCATTTCAGTATGATACATGCATACGTGTGCTGAGTGTGCACACATCCAATGCACACAAATACACTGTCATGCACAGATCTGCATACATCCTAATACTCACACATGTGCATACATACATCGTCTGCAGACTAGCACATATATAAATAGGGAGGCACATATACACAGGTGTGCATATGTCATGTATATGGACATAAGCACTGGTGCATATGTATAGGGCCAGGTTTACACATGGTACTAATCAGTTTAGCACCTACTCAACATGGCCATAACGCATGCACAGAGTCCCACATATACACAGGCATATGTACTGGACACACATTCATAAGCACTGGGATGCAGCATTACAGCTGCCAGTTTGGCCACCTCCCAGCTCAGGTTTCAAATCCATCATGTTCCGGCCAACAGGAACCTCTGGTTCATTTACAAGATATTGATGGAAAGGCTGCAAGTGGCGAAGTGTGATACAGCAGAGCCCTGTTGAACCAATTAGGGTTAACACAGTTCTGGTTAATGAGAGGTGCTGGTCATGATTGTAAATTAATATTTTCCAGTGGCTACCCATGTACTCAAGTGTCAGTATTGATCAGACTTAACTCTGCCCAGTTAATGTTGATGGATTCAACAGTACCATACATGCCTACTCATCTGTTAGCCAATCAAGATAAGCCCTGGACTTTTCCTAAGAGCTCTATTTATTGTCATTGGGAATATTGATATATCTCAGACTGGATGACTCACAGCGTGGATCACAGTTGCTTATTTTTCCCCTCACTGGCTATCTTTGGGTAAGGGGAAGCAAAAGATCCTCCTTCTTTTGAAACTCGGGCAGTTTTACTGGGATCTCAGTATGTCCCCTGCATCAAAGCAGCACAGGGTCAGATGAGCAGAAAGTTCCATTTAGTTGCTAACAGCAAATTTCATTACACAGTACAGATGAGCCGAAGCTGCCATACTGGGAGCAGGATTTTGACCCTAACCCCTCCTCTCTCCAAAATGAACTGTTTGGAACTCTGAGAGCCAGAGGTTCAGGTGAATTTAAGCCTCCAGTCGCATGGGGGTGTGGCACACCAGGGGCTCTGGACATGTGGGGGAACGGCCTGCAAGAGGCACAGAGCAGGAATGAACTGGCACTTTGGGCTTCTAATATAGTTCTCTGTGCTGCTAGCCTGACTCTCTGAGTAGTAATCTGGTGTGTGGGCACTGCGCCTTGTGGACGGGATGTGGCAGTGGCTGTCAGTAAGAGGATATTATGCTCCAAGTCGAATGTTCGCTTTCTCCATATCAGAAATGCACATACCTCCACCTCCAGCATGGGGAAACTGCATAAAGACTAAAACCTCAACCTCGCCCTCAAAAGCCCATTCTAAGCTGAAATGTAATCACATAACAGGTTGGCGCAGGGGAGAGCGTTTTGCCTCTAAGGCTGGAGTCCTTCCCTGCAATTAGCAGACACAACTCACATCAATTTCAGTTGGAATTGCACCGGTAGTGCAAGAAGCTGAACTGGAAAAAAGAGGGTGAGAGGTTTCAGGTGGGGTCTGGTTTGGTGTGACACCAAGGGGTCCGAAGTGCAAGCTGGTGGCCAGGCTGCTACTGGCCAAACACAGGCCCCTCTGCATATAGCACTGGCTTTGTGCATGTGTCATAAACAGATAGCTAAGGGTTAATGTCTCTTTCACCTGAAACACCTGACCAGAGAACCAATCAGGAAACCGGATTTTTTCAACTTTGGGTGGAGGGAAGTGGGTGTCTGAGTCTTTTGTCTGCCTGCCTGCTTCTCTGAGCTTTGGAGAAGTACTTTCTACTTTCTAGTCTTCTGTTTCTAAGAGTAAGGACAAAGAGATCAGATAGTAAGTTATATGGTTTCTTTTCTTTGGTATTTGCATGAATATAAGTGCTGGAATGCTTTGATTTGTATTCTTTTTGAATAAGGCTGTTTATTCAATATTCTTTTAAGCAATTGACCCTGTGTTGTATCATCTTAATACAGAGAGAACATTTGTATTTTTTTCTTTCTTTTTTATATAAAGTTTTCTTTTAAGACCTGTTGGAGTTTTTCTTTACTTCAGGGAAATTAAGTCTGTACTCACCAGGGAATTGGTGGGAGGAAGAAATCAGGGGAAAGCTGTGTGTTGGATTGCTAGCCTGATTTTGCATTTCCTCTGGGTGAAGAGGAAAGTGCTTTTGTTCCAGAATTGGGAACGGAGAGGGGGACTCACTCTGCGTAGTTTCACAGAGCTTGTGTCTGTGTATCTCTCCAGGAGCACCTGGAGGGGGGAAGGGAATCAGGATTATTTCCCTTTGTTGTGAGACTCAAGGGATTTGGGTCTTGTGGTCCCCAGGGAAGGTTTTTCAGGGGGACCAGAGTGCCCCAAAACACTCTAATTTTTTGGGTGGTGGCAGCAGTACCAGGTCCAAGCTGGTAACTAAGCTTGGAGGTTTTCATGCTAACCCCCAAATTTTGGACGCTAAGGTCCAGAATTTGGGAATAAGGTTATAACAGCATGCTCAGTAAAAATCTCTTTCCTACAACTCAGCCTGCCTGCTGCATTATTGCTTATTGCTACTGAAACAGCATTTCCTTAGGTAAAGGCTGGATTTGGTTCTAGGCAACCAGTGTGCATCAGAAGTGATCAGCAAAAGACTAATAAGTGGTGGCCTGACTCATGTTTCTAGTGGACAAAACAACAACTCCTCCTCACGGCCATGACTATACCTTACTAGCCTCTATAGTACTGGTCTCAGCAGATGGACCAAGGTCTGAATGGACCCTGGAGTGTGAACTCCACCATAACACCACAGAGGTGCGGCTTCCAGATAGGATCTCCACACACTCTTGTTTGGCAGTATGGGGAAGCCTGCACTGCTGCTGCCACCTGTGTCAAGTTTGTCCTTTAGATAAGTTTGTCTCCAGAGCTCTTAACCTGACAATTTTCACCATTCGCTAAATTAAAAAATAACCACTTGACAACAGACATTATTAAATGACGTCTTCTTGCCCCGCAGTAATAGCCATGGTTTAACAGCCACAGATATGTTGCTGTTGTCTTTTTTAATTTGATTTAAGTAAAAAATAAAATGCAAAGCCATTTGGCCTCATGCCACTCAATGCAGGACTGCAGAGCAAGTGAATTATAGGGCAATATTTCACAACATGTCGTGTCTTATTACTTAACTAATAATAATATTTACCCAGGGTTTTCCCCAAGCATCTGAGACAGGTTTAAAAGAAATCTTGATTAAAGAATGACAGCCAAAGTATTGGCTATTAAATATAAATAAGAGTAATATGAAGAGAGAGGAAGAGTTTACTGTTGTATCCTGGTAGTTTGCAGTAAATCAGTATGATGTGCAACTTCTTTCTCTACTGTCCTTCCCATCGCCAGCTCTTCAGACTCCAGCCAACACAGAACGTTGCCTGCCTTCTCACATGGACGAAGAAGTGCAGCTGTAGTGAACTGTGGCTGCTCATTGACAGATGTAATAGTCAGCAGTAGAACTGAAACTGATCTTTGAGACAATAATTGTTAGCTAGGAATAATTAGCAAGCTTTTACCCTTGCTGGGATTAATCACTAGGGAAACATGATCATACATACCGTTGTATTACAACCCCTGTCCACTAAGAATTCACCGAGTCTCCATTTATTTCAGGATCCAGCTCAAAATGGCCTGTATTGTGGCAGGGGCTATTCAAGATTTGTAAAGCACTTTTAAGTGCAAAATTCATCAGAACGCTGCTGTCCAGCAGCCAGGGACCTTGCAGCCCCACACGCCTGCAATTTCTTTTGACAGCTGTCCCTTCCAATCATTTTCAAAGCACACTGGCCACTCTGTACAGACCCCAGCACAAGCAGCTGGGCTAGAATTCTCTTTCAGAAGAATGTGCCCCGCCCATCAAGATCTATAAGCACACATGTAAATTAATATAAAAGTATTCCATTAAGCTTAGGTATGTGCAAAATATTAGGAAATTTGTGATAAAATTGTGAGAGTTGGTGTCATGGGGTCTACTCACCACTAGGACACCTCTTCCTGGTTGAGATTAGCTTCTTCCAGGAGTGATGCCCCCTGCTGCCACTGGTTCACACACCCTGCTCAGGGTGCTGTCTCTTCATGGTTTGGCCCTCCAGCCAGGTCACTGTATGTTTTCCCATTTGGGGGTATCAAAGTCTCCACATACAAACTGTCTCAGGCAGTCTTCCTATTCACTGCCCAGACTGCACCGCTTTCCCAGTGGCTGGTAGGGCCCGCCTTCTACTCCAAGTTCCAGTACAGGATCCCAATATCTAGCAATTATGGTCTTCTTGTTCCCAGACCCTGTTGTTATTTCCATGGACTCCTTCCTATATCATCTGGTTCCCTTGTCTCTGGATTTACTAGCCCAAATTGACCCTCCCATGGAGTAACTGCAGACTGCATTCCTTACAGCCTCTTTTTGCTGCCAGCTTCCTGGCTTTATACCAGCCCTGTTTCATCTTCTCAGCTGGGCTCCATCATCAATCAGCCTTCCAGTCCCTGGCTATCTCTCAGATGCAGCCTACCAGTTAAGTAACCTAACCTGCTCGCTCTGTTTTGTGTGGGGTGGACACCCTGTTACAGTTGGCAATTCGCATGTTAACTCTCTGAGCAGGCTCACTGTGAACTAAATTTTTCTGGATGACTGAGCAGAAGAAACAAGTTTAAAACAGATACAAGGAAATATTTGTACACAATGTATCGGTAACCTGTGGAACTGATTGCCACAAGATATCAATGAGGCCAAGCGCTTAGAAGGATTTTTTAAAAAAAGTAGGTGTTTATATTAATAGTAAGAACATCAATAGGTTAGATAGGATAAACATCTGGAAAAGGATATAAACTCTTATGCATCAGAGCATCAGTCAACCAGTAACTGTACCAGTAACGTGGTGAGGAAGAAACTTCCTTTTTGATAGATCATTTCAAAATGCTTCATTCTGAATGTTTTTCACTTTCCTCTGAAGCATATGGTACTGGTAATGGTTAGAGACAGACTGCTGGGCTAGACAGGCCCTCAGTCTTACAGTCTAATTCAGGAACATGGGTTGTGCGCTCATCCATTTATGCAAGTACTGTGACTTCCGCCCAGTCGACCTGCCTTCTGAAAATTTCCTAATTATTATTAAAGGTAAAAACTAGAAACTTCACATAGCAAAGGGTATAAATCAAAGGGCGTAAATGGTGCAAAGTAAAATTAGAGTTTTAAATCGGGTCAGTTTACGCTACTATTTGCATAGTCCCTTTAAAATGATAGAGGAGCGAGGTCTACCCACTGACTCACCAGCACTTGCAGCACCAATTTGCCTCTTGAAGGTCTCCCATCAACAAACCAAAGAGCCCCAAATGTCCTTACTTATAAAAGGAACAAAGATTACAACTCAAGCTGATATGTATGCAAGCCAGCATTGAGGACTGTAAATCATGTCAATTATATAGCCTTACATTAGCCGATTAATGGGCGAAATCCTGCAGTCCTTACTCGGGCAAAACTCCACTAAGCTCCAGGAGAATTTTAAATGAAAAAAGGCTTCAGGATTTGGTCCAATGGCTGTAATATTGGAGCAGGTTCCAGTTTCCCATCAGGAACATCCTCTGAAGAGGCCTTATGACCTGGCTGCCCTAAGGAGCCCTTGACATCACACCAGCAATCAGTCATCTGGTGGATTCCAGAACCAAGCATGACTGCTGCATATAGTGACTGGGGAGTAGACCTGAGGCAATGCAATATTCACCCTCTTCAAATGGGGGTCTCTCCTATTCCCTAAAGAGCTGGCCTTTCCATCTGTCAGGAACTCAGCTTGCAGGATTCCCCCAGACCTGCCTCTTACTGGGTGGTTCCGTGGCATTTTCTCAGCTGTATGGAAAACACTTCCTTGTCAGAAAGGAGCATTTGTGCATATGTGTTTATATTGGTGGAGGAAACATGGGGAGGTTTTCTGCAACTTTTACCTTTGCAGATTGTGTGCAGCCAATGTGCTACAGCTAGATATTGCTAGGAGATGGCAGTAAGATGAGGGGACAAACAGAGGCTCAGTCTGCCAGCCAGGTCTCCTCACCAACAAGGAGATGCAGAGCATAAGTCTTAGAGTGTAACACATGCTTGCCCTGCCTAGGTAAGCAAGGAAGCAGTTGCACCAGAGCCCTACTTCCTTTTGGATCATTAGTTGATAGGCCAGGTGATTTGAAGACTCTCAGTTCTTTAAATTGGTCATTTCATCACAGCTACTTCTCTGAGCTTGCCTGCATCCACTCCAGGCTGCACTATATCTTGTCTGAGCTTTCCCAGTTCCACTCTGTACAACAGCACTGCTTCAGACCCTCTGCATTCAATCTAACTTTCCCCACACCTTGTCCATGCTCTGTATCACACCCATAAAGCCCCACCCTAGCCTCCTCTGCATCCTCCCATATCTCAGTCCAAGCTCCTCTGTTCCCCAGACAAGTTGTCCTTTCTTCACACTGAGAACACCTGCTGCTGCTCTCACACACGCCAGCCTAGAGTATCCGCAGACCTGCCAGTTCTCTTTGGAATTAGACTCCCTGGCCAGTCAAAGCAAGTCTCTTATTAACTCTGCCAGCTGTTTCATCACCCAGACTCTCTGCATGCCAGCTACAAAGGCCTTTGTTCTTCTGGATACTCCTCCCAACTGGTTCTAAGTAGGTGGCTTATCACCCAGCTGCAGCAGATTTCACCACTGTGAATTCTGTCTCCTCCCTCGTCCCTCTGTACTTCAGAGAAAGAGCCTCCCTCCTCCATCTGCCCCCTATCATTCCTCTTTATTTTTTTTGGCTCTGTATCACCCTTCTAGACCTAACCCATTTTATTGGACTTTTTCTGTCCCTCTGTGTTGTTCAACAAGTTGTCCCAGAGCTATAAGGAGGGAAGAAATGGCCTATAGATGGCAGAGCACACTGGTGTGGGTTAACTTGCAACAGGCTGGTTGATTCAGTCTTGGTGCACAAGCATGTGTGCGGCATGCACTTGTATGTGTGAGTGAGTGAGAGCACTTTCTTATACAGGTGCATGGATCTCTAACCTTTGCAGTTATGGGAGATGTCATCAACACCCCAACTGCAACTCCCATCAGGCTCCACAGCCCCACAGGCAAATGTAGTTTAGCATCAAACTGTCTTGAAATGAAATGTTTTGAACTTGCCAAGCTGAATTATTTTGGAACATCTTGTGTGAAAAATTGCACTATTTTGACTCTACATCCTGATTTGGGTGGAAAGTGATGTCCCAATACCAGACGGAAATTCCGAATTTGCTTAGTAGTAGTTTAACTCTCTAGAAATGCTGCCAGGCTTCCCACAAATAATCCCAATGGTCTCCTAGTGTTCTGGTTTCCAGCCTCTTCCCTTCTCCCTCTTTGCTGCTAGACCTGACCTCTCAGTAGGAAAGCATAATATGCGTGAGGATGGGCATAAATCATGGAGAATCAAATCCCTAAGGGTTCTCTTCTTCCTCTTTGGGAGCCTAGCACGGTTCAGTGGAGCTCGGGAATGAAATGGGGACAGAAGTGCCCACAGGGAAGAGGGAAACCCACTGGTGAGAGAACCCTGAGGCAGAGGCAGCTGTAGAGAATGGGGTGGACAGCTAAATGGTCCTCTGGTCTCAGTGGAAGAGACAAGAGGATGGTCGGAGTGGAAAACCACATAACCTACTCAGGAGAGCCCCAGTTGAAAGAGCAGCATTGGTGGTGGGATACGGGAAGGGAAGCAGAGAGCTCGGATCCAGCAATCAGAACAGCAGCTACAGAGGGATAGATGATACATTCAGAAGAACCCTGGTTTCAGTGGGAGAAGGAAATCACGTAAATCCTGTCTCTGACTTAAGTAATTGGAGCAGAAGTCACAGAGATGGGGCAGTAGGAGGATCTCGGAGTGAAAACAGGCCCCATGGGGAAAAGAGAGTGGTGTGGCTTCTGGTGAACTGCTCAGGAAAGCCCTATCCTGTGAGAAGGTTCACTCCTGCCCACCCCCATCTGACTGATTTTCTCTCCTGAGTAGAGTGTATACGTGTCTCTCTAATCCAGCAAGTTTGCCTCCAGGCCAGAGAAGCTGTCAGTGATTGACTCAGTCTTGTGAGCAACATAGCAGGAGAGCTCTTCCCAGCAGGAAGTGATAACATCTGGCATTGAGAGAAGGCAGTATGGGTTTATTATACAGCTCAGACAGCTGGGATTTGGTGGGCTCTCGGGTGATGGAGAAGAAGATCTTTAGGTTTCAGTCATCACCACAAGAAGCATTCCTGCAAATTCCATATGCTGCAGATGATCAGACCTCTTGATTTGCACTGTAGCCTTCTAGCTAGTCCATGGTGAGCTAAGTAAAGGAGTGACAATAGGAGTCATTTGGGGATTGGGTGTCAATTATTGTAGGCAGTGAGTCACAGTGCTTTACTAGATCATTGACCACCCTAGACCTAGAGAGGAGAGTTTTTTCAGCTGCGGTGTTTTGGAAGTTTACAGGACTTTCTCAGGGGCAGGATCATATGGGCTGTTCAGTTTCTTGGTGGAAAGACCTAATGTCTCTTTGGAAGAGCTGGTGCTGGTTGGCCCAAGAAGCAGATAAGATGCTAATGTCCCTGATACCTTCTCCTGAACTGAAGCTCAGTGCCAATATGAGCTCAGCTTAATATTCAGGACTGCTGACTGCTTGGGCAAGTCCTAAAGTTGCCATGGTGGAGGTGAGATCATGGAGCAGCTTATTGGTGGTGGTATCTACATTATAATTGCAGTCACCCAATATTTTAAGCTTAGGGCACTCCCATAACAGGCTCAAGACTAATGCCATCAGCTCACCCATGAAGCTAGTAGGACTGATTGGAA
Organism: Gopherus evgoodei; assembly: GCF_007399415.2. Lineage (NCBI taxonomy): Eukaryota > Metazoa > Chordata > Testudines > Testudinidae > Gopherus > Gopherus evgoodei. Next base: position 208,571,715 of record NC_044322.1, read on the forward strand.
AACTGCACGCCACTCATATTCCCATGTTGGAGGTGTCCCAGGATTGGCAAAACAGGTAGAGTCCCTCAAATGACTGGGATTTTGGGTTTCATTTTCATTGTGACTTCAGGATGGGAGTTTGATTTTGGGGCTTCCATGTCCATCTGAGTTGCACAAAAGATTCCATCACCAAGATGCCAAGCTCCAAACAGAAATAACTAGTTCTGTGTTTATAGTACATTATTTGTATAGTACTAGATCATGTTTTGAGGAACAGGTCAGCAAGATCCATACTCTAACATTCCCTTGGTTTTGGCAAGTTCACTATTCCCTAGTTCAGCTTTTCAAAACTTAACTTGGTTGGGACTGTGACAGTATCTCCCATAAGGCTTTAGGGAAATATGCGTAGAATGTGTTTTATGCTACATATGCCATGTAACATATCTCAAAGGTTATGACCTACTGAATATATTAATACTATTTTTATGCATGTATCATTTTTGTATTCAAAGTTATGAATGATATGAATGTTGGCAGTGTACTGGTTTGAGTTCTAAATAACCTTAGTAGACCATTTGGTCAGTTCCTGGAGAAAGGAATGTTAAAATTAAGTACCTAATCAAGAAACACTCAAAGGACAATGGATCTTGGAAGGCTCCAATCCACATAAGAAGTCTACCTGAGGACGTTCAAGGTAGCATGTAAAAAATGAATGCTACCTGTAAAAACTGTGAGTCATGCATGGACATATGACTTGCCCAGCTGACTCCTAAACTCCATCTTGGAGCTGGACTTTGCATAGGAGTGAGGAGGGGGTCTCCACCCACCCATAGAGAAAGTCTATTTAAACCCCTGGGAGACCCCTCCATTTTGTCTTCAGCTGGCTAAAGGGGGAGCCTCTTCACCCCCCAGGATACTTGAAAGAAACTGGAATAAAGGACAGTAACTACAGTGGGTGTGAGTGGTTGCTGGACCAGGCTAAGAGGAGATTAGTCTGTAAAAGGGATCATTCTGGAACTGGTAAGGATCTTATCTGTATTCAGTTTGAATAGACATAGATTTGTGCATTTTATTTTATTTTGCTTGGTGACTTACTTTGTTCTGTCTGTTAATTCTTGGAACCATGTAAATCCTACTTTCTGTATTTAATAAAATCACTTTTTACTTATTAGTTAACTCAGAGTATGTATTAATACCTGGGGGAGTTAACAACCGTGCATATCTCTCTATCAGTGTTATAGAGGGTGAACAATTTATGAGTTTACCCTGCGTAAGCTTTATACAAGGTAAAACGGATTTATTTGGGTTTAGACTCCATTGGGAGTTGGGCATCTGAGTGTTAAAGACAAGCACACTTCTGTGAGCTGCTTTCAGGTAAACCTGCAGCTCTGGGGCAAGTAATTCAGACCCTGGGTTTGTGTTGCAGCAGATGGGAGTGTCTGGCTCAGCAAGACAGGGTGCTGGAGTCCTGAGCTGGCAGGGAAATCAGGGGGTAGAAGTAGTCTTGGCACATTGGTGGCAGCTCCCAAGGGGTTTCTGTGATTTAACCCGTCACAGGGAGTGTAGGAAAAAAGTCTGAAAACCTTAAGTTAGTTCAGAGCAGAAGATATCTGCAAACAACTGGATATGGCAGTTGTTATACAACAAATATGGCTGCTTAGCTCTCTCACTTAAAGAATATCCACAGTTATGAGAGAGAAATATTTGGATATTTTGAACAATAGTATGTTAAGGAGGGCTTCTACCATTCTCCCATTTCCAAACCATGGAAGTGATCTATTTGGAAGGGAAGAATGCTGGTATGGCGAGAGATAATCATCTTTGTCCATAAAAGTCTGGCCAGATTGAAGACTTACCATTTTACTTATTGTCTTGTAACCTGTATTGTCTGTGACTCTAAAAGCCCCTCAGTGCCCATTGGCAAAGGGTTCCCTGCCATGTAACAGCAACTCTTGTTAGGTCTGACAAACTGACTACCCCAACATATTGCTGTTATGATATTTATCTATAATCATGTGAGAGATCTAATGAAAGTTGGTGATGCACTGGTCATTAATGTCATTGTGAAACATATGTATTAATGCCATATGAGGAATTATGGATACTTATTATGCTTTAAAGTCTGTAACCAAACAAATGGAAAAACAAGCTGGTCTTCCAGACAAGTGGAGGGTAGTTAGAATCATAGAATCATAGAATATCAGGGTTGGAAGGGACCTCAGGAGGTCATCTAGTCCGACCCCCTGCCCAAAGCAGGACCAATCCCCAACTAAATCATCCCAGCCAGGGCTTTGTTAAGCCTGACCTTAAAAACCTCTAAAGAAGGAGATTCCACCACCTCCCTATGTAACCCATTCCAGTGCTTCACCACCCTCCTAGTGAAAAAGTTTTTCCTAATATCCAACCAACACCTCCCCCTCTGTGTCTATCTCTCTGTGTCTAGTGTAAATTGAGCACGTTGATGTCAGAAACAATGGGTAGTTCCTTTGCATTTGAGGTAAATACCAAATACCAGGAGTGTGAAGAAACAGCATGTCATCAGCACTTCAGAGTCTGAATCCCCATGGGTCATCCTGACTCTTCAGACAAAGTAAAACTTTGGGAAATATAAGGAGAAACAAAGGGGCCTCTTGTTACCCATCACTGAGGGGAAAAAGCGATCAGTGCTGTTTGAATTCATGAATGGTGGATCCCCAGCAAGGTGGGCAAATGATGCTAAGGAGAGGTTGCAGGTGAGAAAACTGCCTTAAGACAAAGATTGTAGCCTGTTGAGTTTTAATGACTAGAAAGTGTGATTAGACTTTTGGTTGTTGGTTTTTTGTAACTATTTTCTGTGTCTATTATCTCTGCTTAGTATCACTGAAATCTCTGTTCTTTATTAATAAACTTAGTCTTGTTTTATTATAAATTCATTTCAGTGCTGATATATTGAATGAGGTGTGCACCTTCAGCTGAGCCAGCTGGCAGGCATGCATTCTGTCTCTCTGGAGACAGCGGACTTAGTAATTTCTGAGAGTGTCCTGTGACAGAGGCTGGGTACTGCAGAGGAACATCATTCCAGGGTCTTCAGGAGCTGGGGGCACAGTGTGTTACACCTACCAAGGCAAAATAAGGGCTGGCAGAGTTCTAAGGAGTGTACTTGGCTGACGAACAGACTGGGGTGTCAGGGAGCTGTCACATTGTTTAGAACCAACAAAGCCCTCTTTTACTAAGGCAGAAGTGTAACAGGTTCACCCATAATTCTGGACACCTCGAGAAAGCATCACACAACCATTTCTTTCCTGCATGGCAATTTCCAGTCCTGGCCCCGATACCTTTTACTACCTTGCCTCGGAAATCAAAATACTTGCTATGTAGTCAAAATGTTTTAGTTATTCAGGCTGCCACCTTATTTGCCTTGTTGGCCATAAAAATAAAAAAATAGTATGTGAGAGAGAGGCTACTTTTAACCTAAATGAAATAATGCACTCATAATATTTTTTAATCTTGTCTATTGTTTTAGGGGTGGTGTAATAAGTTTTAGGGAAGGGTTAAGCTTGTGATTTTAATTTGTTTCTAAAGTTTTTATCTGTTTTTTGAGTTGTGTTGATTTAAAAATTGTATGTATTGATTGCACAATCGCCTATGTCTACAATGTTATATTAATAAACTTCAGACTCTGGTTAGTACATGAGTGTCCCTGCCTCTGCATTTCTGGGTCCCAGCTGAGACCAGAAGCATCATATGGAAACCCTCTTAATGACTCCCCGAAGACTTGTGAGAAGCCTGCTCCTATGAGCAGTCCACTCAACTTTGACAGACTCAAGAGATTTGGATAAGCATTCCTTTTGGATCCCTAGCACCCTGAGATGTTGGCTCTTCACTATGGGGAGAAATTTGTTCCCTACTAAGGAATGGATGTAAGCATGAATCCTTCTAGCTCTTCCCACATCTAGTTTCTCCCTCCCACCATGTAAACTGCATTTCAGTGTCCTTTCTACACTTTTCCCAAAGAGTACAGTACATTAAATCCTTACCAAGATTATGAGCCCTCTTGCACAAGTTCATACAGCTTAGTGTAAACTCTGGTGTTCCAGGCAAGGCTGATGGATGCTATCACAAGAGGTTGCCCTGTGATCACTCACATTTACTTTAGAATGAAAAAATCCTGCTCTCTTTTCCAACCCCTCTTTTTTTCAAATGATTTTGAAATGTTTTATTTCAATTTTGACCCTCTTTTATTTTTAATTATGTTTTAAACAATATGCTTATGTTTCCAAATGAAAAATCTTTTCAGACCAGAAAAACACAATTATTCATTTTGACAATGTTGCTAGGTTTTTTTCTGAAAAATTTAACTGAAAAATTCATAAAAAACAAACCAAAACCAAAAACCTTTCTGCCAACAGTTATGGTTTCTACAAATAGGCAGTTTCTGATGAAAAAACATTTTGTCAGAGAATTCCCAACCAGTTCTAATATTTAACTACTTTACTCTTTCCTGGGTCATTATCACATTCCCTTTTGGTGTATTCAGTATTCTGTCACCTTCTGGAACCCTTCTTTGAGAGAAGTTGCCCAAACTGTATGAGGTGCAGTTTCACCAATACCAGACAACAGAGTTCTCTGTTCTCTGATCTAGGACTTGCTACTTCTGCCAGTGCAGTTTATGCAATTTCAAATGATGTCCACTTGAATTATAATTGCAATTATATCAATTGACTTTATACTGCAGTAGTGGACATCATTACATTCCACCTGTACCAAAGACAAACTTGTCTCCAGGATAAGTAAATGTAGCAAACAGAATAAGACAAATGCAAATAACCAAAGAATAGTAGTGTGTTAAATTGGAGATGGGGCTGGGGGAGGGGGGAAAGGTGAGAACTGGCTGAGTAGATGGGCTTGTTCAGCAGTGAAACAAAAGTATTTCACCAAGCAAAATTTGTATCCAAGTCTTAATTAATGAGCCTTAGGTGCCGATCTGCACTTCAAGAAGCACCATATCAAGGGACCCATTTACAACATCACTCCATTTGGTACTGTAGATGGGACCTTAGCCATGTTTCTGACCATGCCAAAGCCATGTCCAAAGTTACTGCCTGGTTTGGGGACACAGTTAATACTGCTAGGTCCCATCTATACTATCAGACTGAACTGTGCTGCAACTAGCTTCCCTGAAACAGCGCTGTTTGCATTGCAGACAGAGCCTCAGTGCAACTATGTTACAAGGAACAAAACAAAATCTGGTTACTTAAACAAAGCAGCAAAGCCAAACCAAGCTGTACAACCACTGTTGTGAAGCTCTCTCCTCCAAGCCCTGCCTCTTCTCTGACTATTAGGTAACTGTTGGAATAGCAGTACACAAGTTCAGTCTGAGAACCTAAATAGGCCCTTAGTTGCCAGCCCAGCCTCATTAAACAACCCTAAGCCCCTGTGTGAGATCTCAGCAGGAGTTTTCTCCCTGTTTTCTGGAAAGCAAGTAAGGTCTTTGGCCTAGATCCGCCAAGATATTTAGGTGCCTAACTCCCATTGGTAAGAATCTAAATACCTTGGAGGAGCTGAGTGTTTGAGCTTTGTTGCAGTGTGCCCCAAACTTTTGAGTGCCACTTTTCTGGGATAATGTGAATGACTCACATATAGCTCTGTCACCTGTGAGTAACAGGATCATCCTAAACATAGAGCAATCAGATCATTAGAGCATTCCACACCATCATCACATATTCCATCAGAGCAGTCCACACTAGCCACTGAAATCCACAGGAGTCTTACCATTAGCAAGATAATCTGTCTTCTGCATTACATTCTTGGGACCTATTCTCTCTTTCACAGAACACAAGAACAGAACAGAATCTCTGATTATCAAAACATAACCCAATTGGCTCACACAAAAGTGTGAGACTTCCAGTAGTTTTGTATTATTGCTTTCCTAGCTAGTGAATAGATTTTGGAGCTTGAAGTTGACTAGATAGCCATTAGCTGAGACAGTCACATGAGCTTCTGTGACTTATATCAGAGAATCCTCAGCTCAAGGTAAGTGATACATCAGCATATTTCAAGGAAAAGGACTTCCCTTTGAGACACATAAACTTATTTCATTTCATTTCATTTTTGGATTTATAAAACATGCCCTTTCCCCAGGCACATTTGCATAGTTGAATAAAAAAGCACATAAATCTTCCTCTTTTCAGAGACAGAAAGCCAAGTATAATCCCTATTTTGTCCTTCTTAAGTAACTATTTGAGCAAAGAGATGGATCTTCCACCATGCCCTATAGACATCAGTAAACTCTGACTTTGTTGGATCAGCTGGGGAGGCCAATTCTAGAGCTCTCTATATGAGCCACCAATGTGATATAGCCATTTAAAAAGCTAAAGCGGTCTTGGGATGCATCAGGTGAGGTCTTTCCAGTAAAGATAAGGAGGTGTTAGTATTGTTATACAAGGCACTGGTGAGATCTCATCAGGAATATTGTGTTCAGTTCTCATTTCCCATGTTTAAGAAGGATGAATTCAAACTGGAACAGGTTCAGAGAAGGGCTACTAGGATGATCTGTGGAATGGAAAACCTGTCTTATGAAAGGAGACTCAAAGAGTTTGGCTTTTTCAGCCTAACCAAAAGAAGGCTGAGGGGAGATATGATTGCTCTCAGTAAATATATCAGAGGGATAAATACCAGCGAGGGAGAGGAATTATTTAAGCTTAGTACCAATGTGGACACAAGAACAAATGGATATAAACTGGACACTGGGAAGTTTAGACTTGAAATTAGACTAAGGTTTCTAACCATCAGAGGAGTGAAGTTCTGGAACAGTCTTCCAAGAGGAGTAGTGGGGGCAAAAGACATATCTGGCTTCAGAACTAAGCTTGGTAAGTTTATGGAGGGGATGGTATAATGGGATAGCCTAATTTTGGCAAATAATTGATCTTTGATTATTAGCAGATAAATATGCCCCATGGTCTGTGATGGGATGTTAGATGGGTTGGGATCTGAGTTATTACAGAGAATTCTTTCTTGGGTGCTGTCTGGTGAGTTTTGCCCACATGCTCAGAGTTTAACTGATTGCCATAAATTGAGGTTGGGAAGGAATTTTCCTCCAGGGCAGATTGGCAGAGGCCCTGGAGGTTTTTCACCTTCCGCTGCAGTATGGGGCACGGGTCACTTGCTGGAGGTTTCTCTGCAGCTTGAGGTCTTAAAACCACAATTTGAGGACTTCAATAACTCAGACATAGGCTAGGGGTTTGTTACGGGAGTAGGTGGGTGAGATTCTGTGGCCTGTGTTGTGCAGGAGGTCAGACTAGATGATCATAATGGTCCCGTCTGACCTTAAGTCTATGAGTCTATGAAAACTCAGCCTTGGTGGTTCCCTTTAGGGTCCCTGTGCTCAAACAAGTACTCAAGCTGAAGAAAACTCTGAGGGCCCATTATGCAGAAAAAGCAGTATCCCTGATACTCAGACTCAGCATCAAACATTTTAGGACTCTATATATCAGAGATCATATGATCATATAATGATTTCCCTGATACTACACACTAATAAAGTTGTGTTTGACATAGACCAGGATCACATGAAGCAAATTGTAGAAGCAGAATAATCACCACAACTAGCAGGTTTCTGAAAGGGACGAGGCACATGTGATCAAATAATCTCTCACATCATTGAAAAATGGAAGGAGTACAGTCACCCACTGATCATGTGTTTTATTGACTGCTCAAAGGTGTTTGTTACTGAACATCACTGGCAGACATGGGGATTCCAAAGCAACTAACTGAACTCATTGCAAGTCTCTACCATCAACAACAGACCATAGTGCAAACAGCAGTTGGTGACAATGAGCGGTTTTCCACTGGGCAGGTGTGAGATAAAGCTGTGTTCTCTCTCCAAACCTTTTCAACATGTATGCAGAACTTATTATAAGACAAGCCATAAAAAGTCTTGACAAAGTGGCAGCAGCAGGGATTTCCATTGACGGACACATCTTAATTGACCTCAGCGAGGTTGATGACACAACATCCTTCTACAACCACAAATGCAATGCAGTGAATATCAGAGTCTGTAAAAACAGTTAGTGAGGAATATGAACTATCCCTGAATGTGGCAAAAACAAAATACAGTCACACTGACACAATTATATCTTGATGTTAGTGAGGCTTTTGAAACAATGTCACATGACATTCTTATAAACAAACTAGGAAAATGTGGTCTAAATGAAATTACTATAAGCTGGGTGCAAAACTGGTTGAAAGACCGAACTCAAAGAGTAGTTATCAATGGTTCACTGTCAAACTGGGAGGGTGTATCTAGTGGAGTCCCACAGGGATCAGTTCAGTACTATTCAATATTTTCATTAATGACCTGGATAATGGAGTGAAGAATATGCTTATAAAATCTGTAGATCAATGGTTCCCAAACTTTAACAACCTGTGAATCCCTTTCACTAAAATGTCAAGTCTTACAAACTCCCTCCTAAAAATGAATATTTCCAGGGATTTTCTCCTTTACCTGAGTATAAATTATAAAAGCGGTGATCTTGGAAATATAAAATTTGTTTTTATGACATGCTTATTACACACTATTTATTATTATTATTTATCATTACAGTATTTTTAGTTACAGTATAAAAAGAGCATCACTCTTCCAAGATCTCACTTTCATAACTTGTATCACTCTGAATAAGCCTGTTATAAGACAAGGCTCCTATGTTTCATCAAGGAGTATCAGATGTGAAACAGTAGGAAAGTATTTAGGAAACCAGCTCAAAGAGTTCTTCCTATACAAGCATTCAGGTCTTGAGCAGTTCAGGCAAACAGTGTGCATTACAACAAAGCTTAAACTTGTTTTTCATAATAATTTTTAAAACAATGCTAGTTGCCTATTTAATTTTAACAACAGCAAAAAATATCCACCTCCCTTTCCATTTCTTATGAGTCTTGAAGTTTAAATCTCCTCAGTGTAATAGGGATGCTTGCTTTGATCTGCTTAGCTCTTGGAAGTCCAGGGGTTTTGGGCTGCTGACTCCATGCTGCCCAGGGTCCCTAGGGACAGCTCTGTCTGCCATTAGGAATTTTTTTCCCCGAGAACCCCTGTAACATTTCACGAACCCACAGGGGTTCACGAACCCCAGTTTGGGAACCACTGCTGTAGATGACACAAAGCTGGGGGGTGGAGGTTGCAAGCACTTTAGAAGACAGTATTAGAATTTAAAACAACTTTGACAAATGGAGAATTGGTCTGTAATCAACAAGAAGAAATACAGTAAAGACAAGTGCAAAGTACTGCTCTTCAGAAGGAAAAATCAAATGTACAAGTACAAAATGATAATACCTGACTAGTCAGTAGTATGGTTGAAAAGGACATGAGGGTTATAGTGGATCACAATTTGAATATGAGTCAACAGTGTGATGCAGTTGCAAAAAAGGCTAATATAATTCTGGGAAGTACTAACAAAAATGTCATATGTAAGACAGGAGAGGAAACTGTCCCCCTCTATTGGCATTGGTGTGGCCTCAGCTGGAGTACCGTTCCAGTTCTGGGCAACACACTTTAAGAAAGATGGGGACAAACTAGAGAGAGTCCAGAGAAGAGCAACAAAAATGATAAGAGGTTTAGAAAACCTGACTTGTGAGGAAAGGTTAAACAAACTGGGCATGTTTAGTCTTGAGAAAAGAAGACTGGGGGGGACCTGATAACAGTCTTCAAATATGTTAAGGGCTGTTGATCAATTGTTGTTCATGTCCATTGAAGGTAAGACAAGAAGTAATGGAGTTTTAGATCAGATATTAGGAAAAACTTTCTAACTCTAAGGATAACGAAGCACTGGAACAAGTTTCCAAGGGGTGGTTCTGGAATGCCTGTCATTGGAGGTTTTTAAGAATAAGTTGAACAAACACATTTCAGGGCTACTGAGTTCTGCCTTGGCACAGGAGGCTGGATTAGATGAATTAGATGAACTCTCAAGGTCCATTCCAACCATACATTTCTATGAATCTATGATTCTATATAACAAAACAGGATGCAAGTGCATCTCATTACTAATGGTCAGTTGTAGAGGCAGTAGCTTAATTCAGTTATCTGGGATCATATGTATCCAACCAAGGAGGCTGTTTTAAAGAAATCAGAAGACTAGGAATGGCTCACTCATCCATGCCCTCCTTTACAAAAATTTGGAAAAACCTTGGCATCTCAAAATGTACAAAGATTTAACTGGTGGAAAGCTTAATCTTTTCCCCTAACAACTTATGGCTGTGACTCACAGGAAATTAATGCTGCTGACAAGAAGAAAATTGAAGCCTTTGAGATGTTGTGCTGGTGACGAATCTTGTATACCTCCTAATGGAAAAGAAGATGAATATTTACATTAGAAATATTAGTGGAGAGAAGCAGATCCTGCTGTTGGAAATCAACAGGGACAAACTTATGTATGTCAGTCAAATCAGGGAAGAAGTAACCTCCAGAAAGTTATCATGGAAGGAATGGTGGTGGGTCATCATAGTAGGAGATGACAAGTGAGAAGATGGACAGATGGTGTGTTGCAGATCACTGGGAGGTCAGCTACTCAGCAACCGAAGCTAACATGGGATTGAGAAGGCTTCCCAAAATTCTGCTATGATGTCACCAATCTGCAGACATTAATAGATGGATTTTATTTTATTTCCATCAGACATTCTCTAACTGCACCACCAAGTGTCCATGAAGCCCCACGTGGTAATTCAGTTAATGAAATATTTTTGAGAATCAAGCTCTGAGAAGTTAGAAAGCTAAGAGGGAAGATGGTCCAAGGGTGGATCTTTGTCTTCTAAAGTAGTCTAGAGGGTGAAAGCTGTGGATACAAGGTAAAAACTAATACTACAGTTGAAAGTGGTCACCTGGCATTGCCACAGAATTCAATAGGAGGCCAGTGCAATGGTCAAAGAATTGACGTATTTGTACCATTTTACATGTACAGATAATTAAAAATGAAGCACCCTTTCACTCATTAACATTTTCTGAGGCCTTATTGGTGCAGCCTTATTTATTTAAATGTTTTTAATTGAATAGAGTAAGTTTAGGCCTTAATACCGGCTGCCATAATTACAAATGTAATGGTAAACAGGAGTATTTTATAGAAGAAAAATGTAGCTAATTTAAATTTAAAAAAAATCCACTTTAAATTTAAACATTCTGATTTTTTATTCTTTTTAAATAATCTGGTTTCATCCCCACTGGTTGCAATCCTCTTGACTTCAGTGAAATTACAGGTGAATAAATGAGAGCACCATTTGGCACATCAGGCCAAATTCTGCCCTTTGTTATAATGTGCTGCTCCTATTGACTTCTTTGGGAGCTGCTTCCATGTTACAAAGAAAAAGACTTTGGACTGTTGCCTCTGAAATCCCTTGAGGACCTGTGTGAATTGGTCCTGTGTATTCTCTCTTGCTCAGAGGACTCACTGTTAATATGCAGTAATATTTGCTTGCTTCTTGTTGGGTACAACATATAACTGTGTCTGGCTGTGGAACTGACATTCCCCAGAGGAGACTGAAATGCATTTGGCATTTCTCTGCCATACCAGCACCCTAATATATTCATCCTAAAATCCAGAAATCAACACATGCCATCTCAGACATGACAGATACACTCAGCCTGTGGCTTCAGCTGTTATAGCTTATTCAGATACCATGGTGATGGAGGTGGTATCAAAATTTAGCTAGCTAGCTAATTTCTTGACAGTCACTTACTTATCCCATGGAGCAATAGTTTTCCACTCTAGATAATGCACTAGGTAGTAAGATCGACTAGTTTGTAATAGAGCACTATTGCCTGTGTTGAATAAATCAATGATAATGAGACGTAATGCCCCAAGGCATGGTATTTGCCCTGACGAAGGGAATGTGGTAAGATGATAGCTAAATAGATTAGATTAGACAGCATGGACTGATATGTATTGTGGGGAAAAGAGATTTCAGTTGATTCCTTTTTTCCTTTTGCCCAATTTCTCCACCCCCATTTTTTCTATGATGCATCACATTCTATCCCCTGCCCCTGCCATCCCAAATACACATAGTGTTTCTCTATTGGCAGTGTTTTTATCAGAGAAGTGTGGGAGTTGAGGGGGAAAGAGGCTAATGGGAAAATTCTAACATAAACTGAGTGCTCATCAAGGAGATAAGACAGCCTGGGCTGGATGGAACTATCCAATGGAGCCACACTGCAGCTTGTTCAAATGAGTGCAGTGTTTATGTGTCAGGGCTGTAACCCTCTCATCCTCTGGCCAAACACCCTTGTATCTGCCTTCCCTCGTAGTGTCTTTAACTGCACTAGGCAAGAGTCCAAGGGAGCAAAAGGGAAGAGAAGGACGGGAGAACAATTGCAGAGTATGAAGAAAGAAAGAACAGAGAGAGAGAGTTGCACAGATGGGAGTGAAGGAATGAGAGAGAGATTTATTCTGTATTCCCTTGTCCATCTCCTCCACACACTGAATCACACAAGCATGAAAATAGATGTACTGAATCTCAAAGGAAATAAAAGAAGTGGAAAATTAACTACAGATGAAAAAACTGGCTGTGTCCAGACATTTGTGCATATCAACCTACTGTGCTTTCTCTTATCACCTTCTGAAAGGAGTGGCATGGCTTCAGAAGGATCAGACATAGAGGGAAGGATCAGAGAAGGAAGGAAAGAGAAGAGGAAGGGAGAAGGAGTGGAAAAGGGATCAAAGCAAAGGAGCAAGAAAGAAGAAAGATGATCTTCTTATGGAAATTTGCATGACCTACAATGTATGATATCTCCAGCAGGCCCCCATGTTTAGCATCATGAATGGGTGGTGTTCGGTGGAGTACCAGCACTTTTTGTTTTCCCGTTAGGTCTGGCTGGCATCAGAAAGCACCAATGGACGGGGACAGCTCAGGTACAATGACAGCTGAAACCATCTGCATCATCTTACAGCTGAACCAATGGTGAGCAGCTGTGTTCCAGTGTAGTGGTGGCAAGGAACTCTTTCCTGATGGTTACTGATGCCTGAGCCACATAGTGGTGTAGGTTGATCTGTAAGGTTCCAGCTGTGTCCTCTGTCCTATCTTTCCCTATAGTTTCCCTTGCAACCCATCATTTCCTCTCTGCTTGTTGTGTTTGGCCCTATTCACTCTTGGTGCTGGTTGCCAGCAACACTGACTTTGATGGTCACAGTGGATACCAGGCAGAGCTATGTGGGGTGGTGCTTTTGTGACATTTACACCTCCTAGTCTACAACCATATGTGGGCTTGGTGCACTCCACTAGCCCCCGCCCAATCCTGCTCAACTTGTGTGTCTCAAAACGAATGCCCGGAGTAGTTATGGACATTTAGCACACCTTGTTTTCTGTGCAGTATTTGGTGCAACTGGTTTTATTATGAACTTTCTGATGCAGACTTCGACATGTGGGCCCACAGAGTCCAGTAGCTGTTAACCTTCCTGTGAGAAAGACAGAAAGCTTCCTCCACTGTGATCATCTTAACGAGAACAACGATGCGATGTTATTGTGAGAAGGAGTAAGGTATATTTTAGGTGTACGGTTTTCTTAAGCTAGCTCAGTTCTTTCCTCTGCAGATCGACAGTAAAAGAATAGAGAAAAGAATCCATAAGAAAAATAAGCTATGGGCTCTGGCACAGTAGCTGCTGCAGTATATTCAATGGATACTGATTCTTGGCATATGACAGAGGTATAATCTTTTGTAACACTGTCCTATGTCTGGTGATAAGGGCCAGAAAATAAAAACCAATCTCTTATATGACTCTCCTGTATGTCACATTTTTATTAGAAGGCCCACAAAGAAAAGAATTTGAGTAGGTTTTTATTATTGTTGCTCCTCTGCCCAGTGGTAGCTGGCTGGAACCTTGCAGGTTGGCTTCCCAGGAAGGAGAAATTAGTGTCATGGAGTCTTGGTGTATTTTAAGTGTAACTTGCTGTATCTACACACTTACACCTGTCCTGGAACAGAAGTGGTCCCAAATGGCATGCAGAGCAATCCCTTTTCAGTAATCTCAGCCCAACACCAGTGCTTGTGTCCCTGGGAACAACTCTACCTCAAAAATTAACTCTAATCAGCAACCAAGGGAGAGAGGAAACTCTCCTGCTGTTCAGACAGCTCCCTCTACACAGAACCTTGTGTAACAAAATCACCAACTCCACAGAGAATGTCTTCTAAATACTCAACATTTGCTCACACAATAACTAAAAGACTTTGGAAGACTACCTAGCAACACCACCTAGTGACACCTTCGATAACATAATCACTAGTTATGATTAGTAGCAGTATCTGTACAAACATACAGTAAAATGACAGCCTCTGCCCCAACCAGCTTACACTGTAAAAGACAAAATTTCACAGGGGCAATGAGATGAACAAGTGGGCTGGGGTGGGGCTTTGGGAAGATGGGTTAACAAAACTATTACAATGTGCACAATTCTTAGCCAGCCAGGAGCAGTAATCACAATTTACCACCTACCCAGCTGTTATCGGATAGCAGGTTTGCGTCTTCACATTCAAAAGATCTTCCTGTGTGCATCAGAGTCAGATCTAGTGGCTTTAGTGACTAACATAGGGTTTCTATTAGTATGTGCTCCCACTAGCTCAGCAGCTCCAGCTCAGCTCTGAGAGAGGGAATTGGAGTCTACTTACTCCTTCCTATACAAACAGAATTATTTATTAAGTTCCAATCAATTACATCTGTGCAAAGCAACCGATGGACAGAGAAGGATACAGGTATCACTGAAGGCCTAATTTGTCCTGCAGTACTTTTCTTATTCCTGAGGACTCATGGGAGCTTGATTCTAAGATCACAGGTTGAATTTTCAGGGCTGGCTGTTAGAAGAAAAAAGGTTTTACATGTAAACTGAGCTTATTGCTCTGTGATCATTGAGAGACAATACATGTGGACCCACACAGTGCCCTCGTAACAATCACACTGCAGAGCAGAACCACAGTCCAGATAAACTCTGAAATAAATAAAAGAGCAACCCCACTGTGGAATTTGTAGATTCCGCCTCCCAACTGTTCGGCATATGGCAGGTTCTGCTGCGAATTCCACAACTAGAGAATTACAGACAATACGGGACCCTAATCATAACTGAATCCTTAGCAATAGTTTCTTGTCACACTAAAACTAATGGCTCTCAGGAGCCCTCATTCTGACCTGAGCCTGCCAAGGAATGTTGAAAGGGAGGGTGGTGGGTAGCACAGACCCTGCTGGACCCCACAGGGGGCCCTCATGGTAATAGTAGTCCTCCCACACCAAAGTTTCTCTAAATAAAGGTAAGCAACTTCCATCTGTGGTGTGGGGGGCTGGGATACATGGGGAGGAGCTCTGCTAAATGGAATAAAAGCAAGACAATAATAGTATCACTTGATTATAAAGAGAGCAGTTGCCTCCTTAGGTCGGTTTGAGGTCTTCTGTGGGACGGACTTAGGAACCGGGCCCTGGCCACATGAAGGCATTTTCGAGGTGGAGTGGCAAGGGCTTCATTTTGACAGCAAAATATATGTGCTTCATCAGCTGGCATCATGATGCACACTGCATGCAGAGGGAAAAGAACAGGGTCAGGAAGGAATTTTCCCATGGGTCAGACTGGCAGACACCCTGAGGATTTTTTGCCTTCCTCTGCAGCATGGGGCACTTGCAGGTTTAAACTAGTACAAATAGTGAATTCTCTGTAACTTGAAGTCTTTAAACCATGATGTAAGGACTTCAGTAACTCACCAAAGATTAGGGGTCTATTATAGGAGTGGGTGGGTGAGGTTCTGTGGTCTACGTTGTGCAGGAGGTCAGACTAGATGATCACGATGGTCCCGTCTGACATTAAAGTCTATGAGTCTATGAGCTGGGCAATGTGTAATGCACAGTGTGCAGGAGCACAGACTATGTCGAAGCTAAGAGGGGTTGGGCTGCTTTGCCTCTCACTCACAAGCAGAAGGCAACTCCCATGCATCTGCAGCATGCAGAAGCCATGTGGCATGCAAACATAGTGATTTCCACATGGGCAATATCTACTGGGCTGCCATACCCAGCATCAGGAGGACAGCACCTCCTGAGTGGCCAGAATCCATGGGCTATAATGTTTGAGGCTGCTAAGCTCGGAGCAGGCATTGCCAAGAATTCCAGCAGCACCCTGTGGGCCATATTCCTCCCTCATATAGTCAGTGGAGTTACTCCAGGGATGGATTTGGCCCTGCTGGGACATGAAGCAAACTGCCCATTGCCTAGCTCTGCCTTTTCTGCCTGCTTTCCCCATAACAGTCACACTGCAGGGAAAAGGGAGGGTTTTTTTTCCAGATAGCACTGCTCGCTCACCACTCAGCCGTAGAAGTTTCTTGTTATCATTGTCCATGAGCCGGAGTCCAAAGAAATGAAGAAAGTGGAGGCTATTTGCTGCTGTTGTTTTGAATGTGAAGCAGAGCGGAGCCTGGATTTCATTCTCAGGGCAGCACAGGGTCACAGGCTGCACACAGACAGCACCATTGCTTATCTCTCTCCAAGGCATAGCTCAGAAGAAAGAAAAAAGATACACAGCACTGGGAAGGGTTCACTGCTCTTGGCAAACTGCTGCTAGCATCCCAGAAGTGAAGGGCTCCCTCAATCAGCCAGCCAGATTAGCCATGTAGCGGTGATAGACTCTGTAGCTTATTACCACAACCCCTGGGCCAGCCAGTTCCCTAACTTGGGGGTGTATTATATCACCCAGTGGCCTAGAAGTGAGAGGCTCCATGAGGACTGGTAATGGGACATGTAACTATCAGTGCTTGGTCACTGCTTTAAAGAATGCGACAGATAGTGATAGCAGCAATGCAAGCAACAGGTTTCGGTGCTTCTGCTCCTCCCTTTCCCCACAAGAGGTGCCAGCCATTCCTACCCCTTTCAGTTTAAAAAAGAAAACTCTACTACTATTGTTCCCACCCCATTGCTTTGGGCACCAGGGGATAGGGACAGGCAAGGGGTTACTGCATGTGGCATCAGTGCTGCACATCCCTAGGAGCGGGTCGGGCCACAGGGAAGATACCAAATGCACATGCGCCCTGTCTTCCATAGAGGAGCAGGGACAGCTACAGTTTCTCCTGGGGCCAAACCAAAATGTATGGGCCAATGGGATGCAGTTAACATTCCATTTCACAGAAGAAGCTTTAAGGCTGGGAGGGGAAGCTGAATGAGAGCTTATCAGCCTTCTCCCCCTCAGCTTTACCATTCATGCTTTCAAGTGGACAGGCTGTGGACAGAGGAGTTCAAAATACTCTTGCATTGGCAAGGAGGCTGAAACTGTTTATGGCACAGTTGTCTGGGGTGAGGAACGGAAATGGCTCAGGATGCATGCCTGAGTCCAGGAGGCCTAAGTAGGCTTGTAGGGCAGAACAGGACCAGGAAGGTACATTAGGGTAGAGATAAATGGAAGGTCAGAGCAGCAGAATTATCATGAAATATGAAATCACAGTTATTCTTGAGCAGTCTTTATCAAACAAGTACAAATTACAGACACAAATGGGCTTCCACACACAACTTGAGTCCCAGCTTTGTTTCCTCTGTTTACCAGGGACACACTTTGTCTGGAATTCTACAGTATGCAGAGTCATATGGTGACTGACTAATATGTAAGGAGAGATAGTGGAGACTGCCTTATTGTTCTCTCCCATAATCACCTTCTGCCATGAACTGCACGTAAGATCAGCTCCCAGAAAAAACCTGTTTGACAGGAGCCCTTCAGAGCTGCCACTGTTTACCAACAAGATCCTGGATGATGATTTGGCCAGATCTTACAATTTCTTTGCAAGACAGTTTTGCTCCCCCAACGCTTGCCCTTCCCTCCAACCCCCCATCCACTCTTGTAGTCCTGATATGGGAGGGCTACATCTCCCTGCCCTCATCTGTCTGCAGTTGAGAAGAAAGGAAGTTCACCCAGATGGATTTCAGCAGTTCTCATGAGTATTTTATGGTCTTTTACTGATTTACAGCCAGTTCAGCATTCTTGTAAATGGTCATAAATTGGATTGAAGTCATAAATCATAACCAGAGAGAAAGACTGTCTGAGTCCCAGTCCAGGCTAAACTAGCATCTACAAATATACCCAGAAAACATGTTCTCTCACTCCTGGCTCCCTGCAGTCTACACAAATAACCCAGACACCAGCCCTATTCCTGATGGGCCTTACTCTCCCACTCAACTTTTTACTCCACAGGGATACATTGGGATGCATTTATGCAATACACAACCCCCAATTTCTTACAACTGGCTGGCATGTCTGTCTATTTAAGGTTCTGATATGGCCCCCATTATCATAGTATCTGAGCACCTGGTACCCTTGGGAGGAAGGGAAGTGCTATAACCCCATTTTACAGAGGGGAAACTGAGGCACGGAGAGACCAATAGTGGGCTTTGCAAAAGCTCCTAACTCCAATTGATTTCAAGGAGACTTAGGCACCTAGGCACTTTTGAAACTTGAATGTGACTTACCCAAAAAGGAAGAGAACCCAGCTCTCAGTTAGGGCCTCTGGACCATCCTTCTCTCTTCTCTTTCTCCTTCAGATGAACAGGTAGGAAATTCACAAAAATCAGAGTGACCCAATATAATCTGCTGGTTAGAACAGGAAGCTGGAAGTCAAGACTTCTGGACCTGTCTCCATCATGGCCAAATAATTGGTGTTTGATTTTGGCCAGGTCATTTAATCTCGTTTTGCCTCAGTTTATCCTCTATAAAATGTGAATAATGATACTGACTGACCTCCTAGGGCTTGTAATTAGTATTTGTGATGTGCCATGAATTCTTGGATGAATGACACCATGGAAGACCAAAGTGTTATGGGTGAAATTTTCAAAAGTGCTGAAGTGATGTAGGAACATACGTCTCACTGAAAGTCAGTGTGGTTTGTGTTCCTAAGTTATGTAGGTGCTTTTGAAAATACCACCCTGTGAAAATGAAATGGGCTATTTTTTTTTAATTAGGAAAAGGTGAACCGCAACAATAAGACCTAACCAATACCACATTACAAATATACCGTGATGAAGAACCATGCTTATCTATATTAGTGACTCAAGCATGGCTAGGTTTTGGTTGTGTGCATGGGCCCAGCCTGAGTCATAAACATTGAAGGAGCCTTGATCTTGTTCTGCTAAAGTCCCAGGCTGTAAAACAATTCCCAGAGGCAGCGAAAACCCTTTAGGTTCACTTGGTTCAGGCTCGCCTCTGTTTGTTTATTATTTAGATCGATTTAGCCTTATACACACATCTACTGAAAAGGAGAGGCTATGTCTCCCTCTAGGCTCCCCTTGACAATTCTTAAATACAAGTACATGGTTAATTTTCAACATGAATGGAGGCTGATATAATAGTAGCATGCCCCAAGGATCTTAAATGGTAATAATGACTTTATTTATGAATGATCTGGAAAAGGGGATCAATGACTGCTCATTAAGTTACAGAGTCAGAGAATTTCAGGCCATAATCATCTCACCGCTACCTTGTGCTCCCGCTGTCTGCTCGTTGCATCCATCTTTGCTCTCTCATTATTATGTATTTGTATTGTCATAGGGCCTAGAAGCCCCAGCCATGGATCAAGATCTCCTTGTGATAGGTGATGTACAAACACAGAACAGAAAGATGGTTATGTTTAGACTGAAAGCTTTTGGGGGGCAGGGAGAGTCTTTTTGTTATGTGTATATATTGAGTACATGGCACAATGGGGCCCTGGTTAGGTTTCTAGATACTACTGTAATAATAAACAATAATTAGCCTTTTTCTGTTTGTAAATTATTGGCAAATAGGTCATGATTTTCTTCCTAATTCATTCTTTATTCGTGTTTGATAGTTTATGTAAAGAAACTGTAACCTATGGATTGTTCAAAGGTTGATCACCATAGGTGTTCGCTAGCCATACTGCACTCTGTAATTAGTTACCTGTCATCCAACAAAGCTATCCCAGTGACTAAACTGTGAATGCCTTACACAGGGACCACCTTGTTCTGCAGTTATATAGCACCTAGTACAATGGAGTCCTCCTGGGCTGGGGCTCCTTGGCACTAAGATGATGATTATTAATTATTATTATTATTCATAATAATAATTAATGACCTTTTCAAAATAGCGACCAAAGCAAGTCAGTTGAAAACACTCTCATGCCTATTTATTTATTGGGTCTTGCTTTCCACAAACAGTCTTGTGAATAAAAACTCAATCTTCTGAATGCTTGAGAACAGGGGACTATAAAAGTTTGTGTATACCAGTGACATCAATCAGCTGGCTTTGTTTGCAAGGATAGTCACAAGTTCTTCTTTGCTGTATTCACCCAGCCATGGTGAGCGGAGGGAAGACTAGTAAAATTTACAAAAATGACACAAAATCATTATGATCAGCCTAGATTAGAAAGGATTGAAATGAGGTTCTGGTGTGGTGAGAAGGTCTGTTGAGATCTCCTAGTTAAAATGTAATCACCAAATTAAAGAGAGACTAGGAATGAATCCCCTGCCTTAGATGGAGTATCTTCTCCTTAGGTACTCTTAAACGCTTCCTGTCAGAGAAGACACAACCCTGGGGATCATTACAAAAAAATTCAGAAGAGCAGACTTTTTGCCTTGGGAATGGATTAAAAGACACCAAATGGCAGTTGTGCTACAAAAATGCCCCAGGATAAGAGATCCCTGGGCCTCTTACAAGGTCTCCATTCCAAATCTGCTCTCGCCACTTCAAATTACACACATCAGCCATTGTGCGGTGAGAGCAATAGACCCTGCATTGTTTCCAGAAATGACATATAGACAGTTCCAGCAAAGTATAGAGCAGCGCATGTTTGTTTGCCAGCTGGCACTGCCTCCCTTTTGGTTGTTCACATAGCAAAACAAATGGCCAGCATTCACAGTACTGTAGAACTCATCTTCAGGCTCATCCTCAGAGTGCCA
Source organism: Gopherus evgoodei (assembly GCF_007399415.2). Lineage (NCBI taxonomy): Eukaryota > Metazoa > Chordata > Testudines > Testudinidae > Gopherus > Gopherus evgoodei. Next base: position 208,592,567 of record NC_044322.1, read on the forward strand.
TGTGCCTGGGAAGGAGACGTGGAGGGGTCTGGGGATTCGGAAGAGCTGTGGGCGTGGGAAGGTGGGGAATTGTTTGATTTGTTACTGCTTAGTACTTATTAGTTAATCTTAACCCTTTCCCTCCCCAGATCCTATTTTCCTGCTTCCAATGAAGTCCCCCTTTGTTATGGTGTTATTTTGGAGTGTGCCATTTTTTTGCTGGGGTTTTTGTTGATGTACTTTATTGTTCTTGTGTACTGGGTTTTATTCTCCTTGCTCATTAGTAGCATCGTTCATTTTCCCAAGGGACAGCACCCGTTTTGTCTCAGGCAGAGTGAGGAGTCACCTTGGGTGAAGGCACTGAGCACCAGAAAAAGAACCCAGGACCCAACCCATGTGAGGAGCAGGGAAAAGCCATTCCAAGTAGCGGGAGGAAGGAGGGTTGAGCCACACCTCAGGGATGGGGTTACATGCAGCATCACACCACTCCCATCTTCATCTGCAACTAGCAAGAAGGTGGTGTCCCATCCTGTCAGACACAGGCTTGGGCATAGATATCCAGGCATTCCATGACTACAGCTGGGTGTTTTTCCCCAGCAATAATAAATTCACTGAAAAACAATGCATTTCTGGGGAGAGGGAAGGAGCACTGAAAATATTTGCAAACTTGCGTTGGATTCAGCAAATAGTTTTGACTGAAGAAAACCTAAAAAAAAAAAAATTTCAGAAATTTCAAAATGATTTTCATGTTTTTTAAATGAGTCATTTTGATGTTTCATTTTGAACCAACATTCAAATGACTTTTGTTTGAGCCAAAAAAGTTTTGTTGTTTTTTTATTGTTAATTTCTTTTGGGGAGAAAAACTGAAAAAAAAAACATCAAATCAAAATGAATTTTTTTAATATATACTTTTCAGTTCAGCCATTGAACCAAAAAATCAATTATTCACTCACTTCTACTCATGACTTCCATGTCTGATTATTGCAGTTAATATCTATGAAGGAACCTACATACCCTGGAATAGTTCCGGCTGGTACAACATACAGCATCCAATCTGTTTAGTGACTCAGATTATTGCGAACACAGCACCCTGGTGCTCTCCTTGAACACAGAGTCCAGTTCGAGGTCACTGCTCTGACACTCCAAGCCCCCATAGCATTACCTTCACTGCCTAGAGAGAGTGCCTCTCCCTGCATGGCCATAACTTGCCACGACCACTACATTCTGCTGGGATAAGACAACAGTGGATCAACAGCATGAGGGTCCTGGGTGCAGGAGACAGAATTTATGCAGGACCCGGACTATGGAGATCACTCCCATGAGAGAGAACGACGACCACGGGTCTCCTCATTTTCACAACAAAATCCTAAATGCATTTATTTGATTAGTGCTCTCTCAGTAAGCTCTTCACGCATGCAGACCCACAACACACCCACACACCCACTCACTAACACGCACAAACAAACAAATTATCCTATAAACTAATCAAGCTCTTTCTCCGACTGGCTGAGGAGAAAGAAAGAGGGAGAGGTTATTATTTTTGTTTCTATTTTTAAATGCATGTGAGGTTCTTATATACAATGGCAATAAGAGCCAAATAAGTACCTAGATGGACAGGAATACTGTAGAACTCAGCAGCTATGCATGGTCCCTAGTTCCCCAGCCACCAAAAGCCAGCTCCCTCTTAATCCCTGCTACATCTGCAGCAATACTAAACAAATGTCCCACCAGTCTTTTGTTGAACTTTCTAATGATTTCCTTTCCACCGAGTTCACTCTCCTTTTGTGTTGTCTTCCCGTAAACACTCTCTGGAGTGAGTTTACTGGCAGGAGTGTTCATGGACACAGCAAACTGCAAATCAGTGTTGCACAATATTTGCAGAAAGTGCATTTTGAGTTTGTTATAGTGAGTCTGTCTATGACCTTCTCTTCGTAAAAGCCTTTCCACCATAACAACATAACACTGACACCACTTCTCCCCTTAAACCCCTTCCAAAGAAAACAAAAACAAGACAGGAAATTAACATCTTTTAAAAAAATCCTCCCAATCCCATCCAGAGTTTTGACACTGAAAAGGGAAAAGTGGTAGAGACCCCACAAAATCCACTGGGAACTTTGCTATTGCTACTGATTTTACATGGAAAGCACACAGACAGTCTTACTAGCATATGTGCAATGTGCCTCAGGTGGCATGTGACCAGGATTCATCACTGAATTTGGCCTGCTGATTGGATCATGAACTTCCCCAGCTCAGTCCAGGTATTGACAGGGAGTGCGACTTGAATGCTGATCCATGCCCTTCGCACAGACTGTAAGGTGAGAGGAGGCAGCATAAAACAGATAGATATTAAATTCTGAATAGAGACTATCAAATATGCTATGCAATTCTCCAAGCGACCAAGTTCACAAGCAAGACATAGAATGAAATATTTTGGCTGAAAATATTCCTTGGACAAAAATGACCACAAATTATTGGATATTGTGGTTTGTGCATAAACTAAGGGTGAACAGAAGAGAGGGCTACATTTAATGAAGTCAGACAAATTCAGATTGAATAAAAGGCACACATTTTAGAAGTGAGGATGATCAACTCCTGGAACAAACTCCCAAGGGAAGCGCTGGAGTCTCCATCTTATGATGTCTTCAGATCAAGACAGGATGCCTTTCTGGACATTATGCTTTAGCCAAACTCAAGTTGTTGGGCTCACTTCAGGGATGACTGTGTGAAATTTAATGGCCTACGATATGCAGGAGGTATATATTAGATGATCTAATGGTCTCTTCTGGGCTTAAACTATAAACATACAAATCTACTGTTACAGGACTGCCATGTCCCAAGTGCCACCTCATAGCCAGCAGCACTGCCTTGGTTTCCTTCTCTGCAGGAAACCTTAAATGCTCCACACCATCATCCCGTGCTATTCAAAACCAGGTTCCCCACTTGGGTCCAATTTATAAAGTCCCTCCAGTATGGTGGCATACAACAAATGGAACTCAAAACAACAACAGCAAAAGTCTTCACCCTAGTTTCAAGCTGGGCCCAGACTCCTCACTGAGGGCCTGTCTTCCTTTCACAGTTCACATACTCTTCCACCTCAGTCCCAAACTGGGCCAAGCCTCACCTCCCTGAGGATCTGTCTTCCTGCCCCCACACCAGTAACTCCCTGTCCTTTTTGCCTGGAGTTTGACCTTCTGGTCCTGGAGAGACCCCAAGTCCTTCTCTGCCTCCTCCACAAGTCACCTCCCTTAGTTTTCCAGTGTCACTATTTTACATGCCCCAGGCCTGATTGTGTCACATGACCTACCACTTTCATGACCTTCTCCATTTTTTCCCACCTAGGGAGGTGAGCTGGTCTTGTCACAGGCCCATCCCTCCATATGATGCACAAACTGTTCATTGCAAATAGCAGTCAGGCCCATTAAGGCCCTCAGCTGATGTAGGCAGACATAACTCCTTTGAGTTCATGAGCTGCACAAGTCTACACGAAATGAGGATCTGGCCCAGTTTGCTCAGCTCTAGTCCCAGGTTTGCAACAAACCCTAGAATAAAAATAATGAATGAAAGCAACAATCAGATTCATGGGATTAGACTATGAGTGGTTCTTAAAGGTAATACTGGAATCACTCCTTCTGTACACCCTCAAGGGTGCACATTGCGCCTGAGGCAGGAAAGGAAGGAGGATTCAAGGCCCTGTGTACAAACCACCATGCATACAAACACACACAGCAGGCTGCAGAGTGGACCTGCCATCCCTGGGACATATGTTACAGTCTCTGTAGAAACCAGTGAAGCAGCCAGACGCACACACAGAGTATCAGGGGGCTCTGAGAAGAATTCTGTTTTCCTGATGTAGCCGTTCCTCCCAGAACTGCCCCTTGTCCAGAAGCCACACCCTGCACCCAAGGCCATAAACAGGATTTCTCCCTACCATACATTTTCTAACATTTTGTCCTATCTATTTTCATGCTCTCAAGCAACAAGAAGCCATTTCCACCCAGCTCACTTTAAGCTTTTTCTTAGTATGCAGTTTAAATTTTCCCTTTCTCCATTTCCTCCAATTACTTCTACTGATTCTCCCACATATCACCTTCAATGGCTTGTGTTTTCCCAAGGTTACCATGTCCCCTTTAGTTGCTGCTTAGCTAAGCTATCTGGCTTTTGTCCTTTTAATCTTTTCCCTATGAAGCAATCCCTCTAGCCTCCTGATCATTTTTTTTTCTTTTCTCTGAACTCTAGTTCTTAGTAATGACTCATGTGGAACAAAAATATGTGCAACTTTTATGGAAATGCCATATGAGCAGTATATGTTTTCAGTACTGGACTTAGGTGACATGTATGGATTCATGGGGCCCCTTTCACTTTTTACAGTCCACACACATACAGAAACGATGTACAAATATTACGTTATCACATACTATACATATGAGAGAGGCAAGATGGGTGAAATAATATCTTTTATTGGAGTAGCTTCTGTAGGTGAGAGAGACAAGCTTTTGAGCTCCACAGAACCAGATCTGAAGAAGAGCTCTGTGGAGCTCAAAAGCTTGTCTCTCTCACCAACAGAAGTTGGTCCAATTAAAGATATTACCTCATTCACCACAACACTGCAAACATAGTGTAGATATACTGCCACATACCTGTCCTCCCCACATAGGGCTGAATAGGTCAGGAATGGAGGCTGTGGGGTAACACATTTGAAAATAGGAAAGACAGCAAAGTTTATTCAGGCCAAAACTGCATTCTTTAAAACTGTGGAAACCCAGGCCAAGTTAGAGTAATAGTAGAGACTGTAAATTGTAGAGAGGGAGATGTGAAATAGAGATAAAGGCAGTTCTAAAGAGGTTTGCTGAACAGATGATACAGTGGCAAATTCAGGTCCAAACCTTGTGGGTGCTGAGTTCCCCCTGGGAGCGAACAGGGTATTTTGCTCAGAAAGTGGAAAGGGGCTGGATGCAGGGCAGGCTCAAACAGGTAGTGCACATCCCTTGTATATAGCATGGGGGCCAATTCCACAGCGGCTCCAGCTAATACACAGGGTGCAAGCTGGGTGTGGTACCATTGGGTAGCACACGAGAAGTGTACAAAGTTACTTTACCACTGAACTGAACAAGCCTCCACAGCTCTACAGCTGCTCCATGGGCTTGAAGGCAAGAATGTGTTCCTACTTCCTCTCCCCAACCTCTGCTCATTAGCTGGAGCACAATCTGAGTAGCTGAGCTATGATCAGGGCCATGGTTTTGGCCTATAAAGCAGATAAAGACAATAAAGAATTCTTGACTGACCTGATCCAAAGCCAGCTGAAGTCTGGAAAGATTCCCGTGTACTTCAGTGAGCTTTAGCTCAGGCCCCAAGTACACTGGAGAGGCACTCACTTCATAGCTTACACAGGCTGAGCACCACATGCAGTTAGAGAGAGCAGTACAGTATATTAAACTGCTACCTGTGATACTGGAGGGCAGTTGCAATAAGCACCAGAGAGATTCCTCTCGATGCAGCACTAAATGTGTGTTCTCTGGAAGGGGTCTGCACTGGCCTGACTTTAAAGCCCAACCTGGGCTTGAACCTGATCCGAGAGTGTTGCCTTGTTTTCAGAACCAAGTTAAACCTGGCACTTCTAGAACCTATCAGTGCTGCTGCCTTGTCACTGGGGCTTGTCCTGATGTGAGCTCCCCACGCCCCATGCCCACAATCTGTCTCTGGTCACTACCTGCCTGTGAGGTTCGTTTGGCCAGGAGTGGCTCTATATATTTTGCCACTGCAAGCACAGCAGTCAGGCAGCCTGCGGGAGGTCTGCCGGTTCCGCGCCTTTGGCATTCCTGCTGCCAAATTACAACTGAAGATGCATGACTGGCAGTCCTCCCGCAGGCATGCTGCCAAAGGCTGCCTGACTGCTGCCCTCACGGCAGCCAGCACGGCGCCCCCCGCGGCTTGCCGCCTCAGGCACGCACTTGGTGCGCTGGTGCTTGGAGCTGCCCCTGCGTGTGGCGGTGGCTGCATGCCCCACCCCTGCCAGCTGTCGCTGCCTCGCTGAACTGTGCATGTTGTGGGGTGAGAGGCTCTGTGACTTGGCAGCACACTCATACACAGAGCAGTGAGGTGGAGGTGGCTGGCAGGAGCAGGCACAAAGCTGCTGCTGCTCCAACTCCCCAGGCAGAAGGAGGTGATCAGAGACAACCCAATCCAAGCCCTAGCGGGTTGGGTTGTTTTCAGACCCATCCTGACTTAAACCTGGTGCTTGTAGTCAGGTTTGGTTCAGGTTGCAATGTTCTACTCTGTGACCCTGATTTTCCTCTCAGGCACATCAGTGGAAATTGAGCTGTTCCTGTTTTCTCCAAAATCAATAGGGTTCTTCCCATTGATGCCTAAAACATACCCTTGAATTTTGGAATTGATTGGATACAACATTCAAAAGGTATCGCATTACAGCCAAACAGAGCAATGCCATCAAGATGATTATAGAGTGTTGCTTCACTTGTCCAGTCAGAAACAGGAAGCCTGTGGGAGGGCTAGGTAGGCCACAAGAGTGTAAAGAGATGCAGAGGCTGCTGAATTTCTTCTCTTCACTCTTCCCCAGAGAGGGCATTGGAGAAATACTTTCTCCAAGGTCTCTCTTCTTGGCTGCGAAGGTGAAGACAGGAGAAGAAAGACAGTGGGTCCCTCTGGCCAGTCAGCCCGACGCTGCTGTGGCCAGCTGGCCACCGAGGTTAACGGTTAAGGTCCTGTTAACAGTAAGCTAATGCTTACCAGTTAACCTTTTACAACCTTAGCAAGAGTCAGACAATAATTATTTAAGGACAGATGTTGAGATTCAAAAACTTAAAGCTTTATAACCATTAAAACACAAATGGACAACATCAAGATATACAAAGAAAATATCCTCCCATCAAACGCTAATAAGTCCCCAGATGGCATGTTTCTTACTTTGCCTATCTGTTATTTTCAGTTATTATCAATGGAAATATTGTTTGGTTGGTTTGTGTGTGCATGATGAAATTGACCTTTACCAATAAAAATCTAATCCTTCCAAGCCTAGTGATAAAGGTCCTAGATGAGTACATAACTTGATAGACATAAACCGGGCTGCTGGCTTTTATAAGGGCTTGTCATGCCTCTTTAACCTATTAGGCTTCTGTGAAAGAGTTAACGAAATAGTGGATGAGGGAGAACTGGGGTAAAAAAAGCTTTTGATAAAGTCCTTCACAAGATTAAGATGCTATTGAGGAAATTTGTTACCTATGGGGTGGAAGGTAAAGTCCTGACATGGATTAATCACTAACTAAGTAGTAGAGAAACAAAAAGCAGGAATAGGAGGCCAATTCTCAGCATGAAAAGAGGTTAATAGGGGGGTGTTCCAGGGATCAGCATCACGACCAGGGATGTTCATTATGTTTACTAAAGATCTCAGAGAAAGAGGTGAATAGCAAATAAGCAACATTTTGCTGATGGCACATTTTATTTGTTGCTGACTATCTATTGGCTGCATTTGGTTCTTTCTCGCTCTGTGAAATGTCAGCAGACAAATCACGAGTTTTGCCAACTGTTGGACTAAATAGGACTCACCTCAGTCATGTGGTATGGTTTCTGTTTCCTGATCAGATGATCTTACCTTTCTAATCAGAAATGCCTGAAGAAATCACTGGGGCATGGACTCTGTCAAACAGCAGACCAGGGGGACTGTAGAACATAAACATTTTTTGTTGTCCTCTTTTGCACAAGAAACATCTCTATATTTAGCTCCAAACTTAAAAATAGATTCCTTTCGGACAGATGGAGAGGGAAAGATTTAAGCTAGATCTATTGTCTCTCTAGTAAATTTTTACATGCAATTATTTTTGTCACATTGACAAAAAATAACTTCACACATTCATGGTTTTATTATCAAAGGTTGCAGCCAAACTCTTGCTGGCTCATATAACTGCTAATGTACTAGGTCTGTGGCTGAGTGTATTCAGGAAGCTGCTGGGTATTCATATATGTGTATTTCTTATGTACCCCATTGCCTGGATTGAATCCACTAGTAGCCAAATGATGTCTTCTTGCTATTTGCAAACTACTGCCCCAAGTCACTAATCATGTGTACATATGCAGTGTAGGGTTCACATATGCTTGTTAATTATGTTGTTGCTGGACTCCTCTAGGCCCTGATTCAGCAGCCCATCCCTTTTCAACAAAGCCTTAAAGCACAAGCATTAAAACTTAAGTCTGGGCTTAAAATTAAGCATGTGCTTAATTGCTTTGCTGAATCAAGACTGTCTTACTAAAGTATTATGCCTCTCCTTATGAAAAACCATTTTTCACACATCTTCTAAGATCAAGTGCATTTTTTAATGTACTTGTCTTCTGTTTTCTCCTTCCTTTCACTGTGCACCAAACTCCTTTTCTGACAACTCAGAGCTGAATATAATTGTGGGTGTGTTATTGATTCCACTTTATAATGGATGCTGACATGTTCCTTTGTCCTACTTGTTAGATTAACTCCATTAGCGCCAGGCAGAACTCTGGGGAAATGCTCTTTTAAGTGTGTGCCATCATCCCTCTGAAAATCTGAAATACTAATGTCATCTTGTAGCTCCCAAGTCCATTTAGACTCCTGTTTAGCAAAGCACTTCAGCACATGCTTAAACCTAAGGATTTTTAGATGCTTCGCTGACTAGAAAAGGACTTGTGAACATGCTTAAAGCTAAGCATGTGTTTAGGTGTTATGTTAAATCATTGGTTATACCAGTCATCTCCCACTAATAACTAGTGGTGAATTGATGTTGTTGATTCTCATTGTCTTCATCAGTTGCTCTATATGAAGTGGCAGGACAAGATCAGCAACGAGGATATTCATACCTGGACCCACCACCTACCTCCATCAGCACTGGTTTGGTTTTGGTAACTTTCTTGGGACAGCCATATTATGATGCAAGACCAACAAATTACAAGGCAAGTTTACCAAGCAATGCTGGTATATGGCTGTTAATCAAATGAAATGCATACTCAAACTTGGTGTGTCATAACAAATTGAATCAATGTGACAAAGAATATGCAGAGAGGAAAGTTTCCAGTTCCTTATATATTTCCAGTTCCTGGAGCGGCGAACAGCGGAGGCTAACAGAGGGAGCAGGGCCGGCTTTAGGCCAATTCAACCAATTCCCCTAAATCAGGCCCGCCCCTAAGAGGGCCCCGCCCCCAAGCCCCAGTATGGCATACTGGCAAGAGCCGGTGAGCTGTACCAGGGTGGCCCGGCTTCTCCAGGGGGCAATTTAAAGGACCTGGGGCTCCCAGCAGGGGCTGGAGCCCCAGGCCCTTTAAATTGCCACCAGAGTCCCACTGCTGGAGCCCTGGGGTAGGGCTGCAGGGCTATTTTAAAAGTCTGGGGCTCCTGTTGCTTCTACCGCCCCGGCCCCTTAAATAGCTACCAGAGCCCCATCACTTCTCCAGGGCTCCCTCGGCTATTTACAGGGCCAGGGTAATGGAAGCAAGGGAACCCCAAGCCATTTAAATAGCCCCTGAGCTCTGGGCTGCTGCTGCTACGCCGGTGGGGGAGGGAGGGAGGAGGAGGGGACACTCACCATATAGGGTGGGCTGTACCCACAGCCAGCCCCTGCTGCACCCCCTGCCATGCCTGGACCAGCCCATCTGCAGTCAGCCCTGCACCTCCTGCCCTGTCCGCACCAGCCCATCTCCAGCAAGTCCCGCACCCCCTGCCCTGTCTCCAGCCCTGCACCCCCTGCGCACCAGCCCCTGCCTGCAGCCAGCCCCACAGCCAGCCCGTCTCCAACCAGCCCCGCACGCCCTGCCCTGCCTCCAGCCCCACATCCCCTGCCTTGCCCGCATCACCCTGTCTCCAGCCAGCCCCGCATCCCCTGTCCGCAGCCAGCCCATCTCCAGCCAGCCCCTTCCGCACCCCCCTGCTTGAAGCCAGCCGGTCCCGCACTCCTCTGTCTCCAGCCCTGCCAACCCATGCCACACACCCGTGGCCCTTCCTGAAGCCAGCCAGCCCACCCCACACCCCCTGTCTCCAGCCAGCCCCGTACCCCTTGCCCTGCCTGCAGCCAGACCCTACCTCCAGTCAGCCCCTGCCCAGTAACTCTGCACACCTGCTTCAATGAGGGGGGCAGGGAGCAGCTGGGACTCACACATGTGCACACCTTAGGGTGACCAGACAGCAAGTGTGAAAAATTGGGACAGGAGGTGGGGGCTAATAGGATCCTATATAAGAAAAAGACCCAAAAATCAGGACTGTCCCTATAAAATCGGGACATCTGGTCACCCTAGCACACCCCCAGGGAGTGGTGAGGACCCACACATGTGAAACGGAGCTCATTTCTAGTTCACGCCCATCTTTTTAAAAAAGAACTTTAGGTAGGGTTAACATACATCCGTATTTTCCCGGACATGTCAGGCTTTTTGGTTCTTATATTGCCATCCGGGCAATTCCTCCAGGGAAAATACAGACATATGGTAATCCTGTTGGTACAAAAAAATACATACTGTGGCACATCCCTTAAATCAGAACTTTTTATAGGGAACCAGTTTCTAAGAAATGAAAGGCTTTTTTTATATGCTTTTTTTTTTTTAAGTCATCCCTGCTGGGGCCCCGCCGAAAATGTTTGAGTTGGGCCCCGCACTTCCTAAAGCTGGCCCTGAGAGGGAGTTTGCCTGGGATCTGTCCGAAAGGAGGTACGCTAAGTGCTGCATTAGGGAGACTGTGTTGGTAAGTATCTGAGTGTCTGTTGCAGGGGACAATTTGTCAGTTTGACTGATTGATTGATTGTTTGAAAAGTGTGAATTGGGAGTGCTTTGTTCCAGGTGGGCCTTGAGTGAGCCTGACTGTTATAAAAAGGCAGTCAGCAGCAAACCAGCTGAGCAGCTAACAACGGAGGCTAACAAACAAAGAGAAAGTTTCTTTCCCAATTTAAAAAGTTCTACTTTCCCATTGACTCTTTTGGTCAGATGCCCACTTTTTTTTTTCTTTACTTGGGGGGCTTTTTAACCCTTTACAGGTAAAGCAAGCAGAAAACAGCTATCAAGAGGGATTTTACAGCTAACTGGCTGGCAAGGTGTCCATAAAAGGGAGCTAACCCCACTTTATTTATCACAGTATAACATACAGAAAAAAGGGGAAATTGATAGAAAATCTATATAAATTAGAAGTTATGAAGCACAAGGAATTGATAAGGGAAGCTAAAAGGCACCTGGGCAAATTCAATGTTTGCAGGGAAAAGGATAATAAAGAGGTTTTTTTTAAGTGTATTAGGAACAAAGTAAATCCTAGCATATATGCTATTACTAGATGGAAGTGGTAAAATGTTAATTATGATGCAAAAAAAGCAGAACTATTTAACAACTATTTCTGTTCTGCATCTGGAAAGAGACAGGTTTGTGGACTTATATCACAGGAGGATGATGAAATACTTTCTAGTCCATTGGTAACTAAGGAGGATGTTAAACATTGTCTCCTAGGGATAAGTTTTATTAAATCAGCAGCACTGGATAGTTGTTCCCAAGACTATTAAAAGAATTGGCCATGGAGATCTCTGACTGCCAGTGCTAATTTTTAGTAAATCCAGAGACATTCCACAAGACTGGAAGAGTGATAATGTTGTGCCAGTATTCGAAAAGGCAAGCAGGATAACCCAAGTAACTATGAGTCAGTTAGCCTGACATCAATCCCGAGCAAAATAATGGAAAAGCTGGTATGTGAGTCAAATTGATAAAAGATACAAATAATGCCAGTCAACAGGGTTTTATGAAAAATAGGTCTTTTCAGACAAACATAATTTCATTCTTTGAGGACATTACAAGTTTGGTTGATAAAGGTAATTGTTGTGTAGATCAGGGGTCTGCAACCGGTGGCACACGAGCCGATTTTTGATGGCATGCGGCGGTGGGCTAAGCGGCTTAGCCCGCAGCTGCTCTGCGGTTCCTGCTGCTGGCCCCTTGCAGCCAGGGTCCCGCCACCAGTCCCACTCAGCACCCGCTGCTGGCCTGGGTGAAGGAACCCCAGGCTGGCATCGGACTGAGACCTTGGCTGGCAGGAGCCAGTGGACGAAACCTCAGAACAGTGGTGGGCTGAGCTGCTCAGTCGCTGCTCTGGGGTTCTGGCTGCTGGCCCCTTGCCAGCTGGGATCCCTGCCGCAGCCCCATTCACCTTGCATCTAGTTGGAGTTCCAGCGCAGGCCCCCTGCCAGACAAGGTCCAGGCCTCTGGCCCTGCTCAGCCCTACCAGCTGCCAGCTCCACTCACTTCAGCTGCTGATCTGGGGTTCCAGCCGCTGACCTCCTGCCAGCCGGTTAACAACTGATCATTCAGAAGCCTGTGTGCAGCTTAAAGTATCCAAATACATGCCAGACACTGGAAAACTCAGCAAGGAAAAGCAAGGGCAAGGATCACACTAAACTGCTAAGATCTGCATTTTAATTTAATTTTAAATAAAGCATCTGAAACATTTTGAAAACCTTGTTTACTTTACATATAACAGTAGTTTGGTTATATAATATATAGACTTACAGAGATACCTTCTAAAAAACGTTAAAATGTATTACTGGCACGTGAAGCCTTAAATTAGAGTGAATAAATGAAGACTCGGCACACCACTTCTGAAAGGTTGCCAACCCTGGGTGTAGATATACTTACACTTTTATAAGGTGTTTGAGTTAGTACCTCATGACATTCTGATTTAAAAGTTAGCACTATACATCAATAAAGCACGTGTTAAATGGAGTAAGAACTGGTTAACAGAATTCAAAAAGTAGTTGTCAATGGGGAATCAGCATTGATTGGGGATATTGCCAGGTCATTCCAGAGCATTTGGTACTAGCCCTGACACTATTCTACATTTTCATCAGTGATCTGAAAGTCAATATAAAATCACTGCTAATGATCTTTTCAGATGACATAAAGAGGGGAGGAGTGGTAAATAATGATAGGCAGAGGGCTGTCAGAGAGAGCAATCTGAATCGCTTGGTAAATTAGGATTATTCAAATAAAACATGTTTTAATGGAGCCAAATGCAAGGTCATACATCTAGGAACAAGGAATGCAGGACACAGCTACAGAATGGGGACTCAGTCCTGGAAAGCAGTGACTCTGGAAAAGACCTTGGGTCATAGTGGACAAGTAACTGAACATGAGCTCCTAGTGTAATACTGGGGCCAAAAAGGGCTAATGTGATCCTGGGATGTATTAAACAGGGCAATAGTATGTAGGAGTTGAGAGATGATTTTACCACTGCTCTGCATTGGTGAGACATGTATTGGAACACTGCATCCAGTTCTGGTGTCCACATTTTAAAAGGATGTTGAAAAATTGGAAAGGGAGTGGAAAAAAATTATTTGAGGATGGGAGAAAATGCCTTACAGTGAGAGACTGAAATAGATCAATCTGTTTAGCTTATCAAAAAATAATAATAAAAAAGGTTTAGAGATGACTTGATTACAGTGTGTAAGTACATTCACAGGGAGAAAATACCAGATACCACAAGTCTCTTTAATCAAGTGGAGAAAGGAATAACAAGAACCCATGACTGAAAGCTGAAGCCAAACAAATTCAGAATAGAAACGAGGTACATAATTTCAACAGTGAGGCTGATAAACCATTGGAACAAACTACCAAGGGAAGTGATGAATCCTCCATCGCTTACTATCTTAATACCAAGACTGGATGCCTTTCTGGAAGATATGCTGTAGCCAAACACAAGTTATTGGGCTCAGTACAGGGATAACAGGGTGAAAGTAAATGGCCTGTGATATACATGAGGTCAGACTATTTGATCTAATGGGCCCCTCTAGCATTAACCTCTATGAATCTGTGAACAAGCATCATCAGTGTCCTGTATAATATATAATTTCATAGATTCCAGGGCCTGAACAGACCATTGTGATCATCTAGTCTGACCTCCTGCATAACACAGGCCATAGAACTTCCCCCAGATAATTCCTAGAGCAGATCTTTTAGAAAAACATCCAATCTTCATTTAAGAATAGTCAAAGATAAAGAAGCCACCATGACCCTTGGTAAATTGTTCCAATGGTTAATTACCTTCTCTGTAAAAAATGTACTATTTCCAGTCTGAATTTGTCTAGTTGCAACTTCTAGCAATTGGATCATGTTATACCTCTCTCAGATAGATTGCAGAGCCCATTATTAAATATGTGTTCCCCGTACAGATACTGTGACAAAGTTCCTCCTCTGCCTTAGTGGGTCCTGCACTTATTGGCAGATTTGCTCACCTCAGTGATCTTCCCCTCTGGTGGAACCCACAGTCTGGGTCAACTCCTCCTGTGTCTGATCAGGAGTTGGGGGGTTTGAGGGGAACCGGGGCCCACCCTCTACTCCGGGTTCCAGCCTAGGGCCCTGTGGACTGCAGCTGTCTAGAGCGCCTCCTGTAACAGCTGCATGACAGCTACAACTCCCTGTGCTACTTCCCCATGGTCTCCACCAAAACACCTTCTTTATCCTCATCACAGGCCCTTCCTCCTGCTGTCTGATAATGCTTATATTCCTCAATCCTCCAGCAGAGAGAGAGAGAGAGAGAGAGAGAGAGAGAGAGAGTGCGCGTACGTACGTGCACACTCACTCTCACACGCGCGCGCACACACACACAAATCTCACTGACTAACTGGGAGGCTTTTAACTAGTTCTAGCCAGCCCTTGATTGGCTTCAGGTGGCCCAATCAATGTAGCTATCTCCACTGCCTTCTAGAAAGATCTGAATTGGCCTCAGGTGTCTTGATTAACCTGGAGCAACTGCCATTTGGTTACCATGGTAGTAGGGATTTGGTTAGCCTGCGGCTAACATACCTGTTCCTTACTACTTTATTGTAGCCATCTGGCCTTGCCCCATCACAGTACTTACTAACTGTAATCAAGTCACTCTTTAACCCTGTCTTTGTTAGATTGAGCTCTTTGAGTCTTTCACTGTAAGCCATATTTTCTAATCCTTTAATCATTCTTGTGGCTCTTCCTTGATTTATCAACATCCTTTTGAATTGTAGGCACTAGAACCCAACACAGTATTCCAGCAGCAGTTTTACCACTGTAAAACATAAAGGTAAAATAATCTCTCCATTCCTAATCAAGATTCCTCTGTTTACGCATCCCAGGATAGCATTAGCACTGGGAGCTCATGTTCATTTGATTATCCATGACCCCCAAATTCTCTTCAGAATCTCTACTTCCCAAGATAGAGTCCCCCATTCTGTAAGTGTGATCTACATTCTTTGTTCCTGGATATATATATTTACATTTAGCCATATTAAAATGAATAATTTGCTTGCACCCAGTTTACTAAGCAATCCAGATTGCTCTGAATCATATGCTTGAATCACAGAATCATAGAATATCAGTGTTGAAAGGGACCTCAGGAGGTCATCTAATCCAACACCCTGCTCAAAGCAGGACGAATTCCCAACTAAATCATCCCAGCCAGGGCTTTGACAAGCCTGACCTTAAAAACCTCGAAGGAAGGAGATTCCACCACCTCCCTAGGTAACCCATTCCAGTGCTTCACCACTCTCTGAGTGAAAAAGTTTTTCCTAATATCCAACCTAAGCCTCCCCCACTGTAACTTGAGACCATTACTCCTTGTTCTGTCATCTGCTACCACTGAGAACAGTCTAGATCCATCCTCTTTGGAACCCCCTTTCAGGTAGTTGAAAGCAGCTATCAAATCCTCTCTCATTCTTGTCTTCTGCAGACTAAACAATCCCAGTTCCCTCAGCCTCTCCTCATAAGTCATGTGCTCCAGCCCCCTAATCATTTTTGTTGCCCTCCGCTGGACTCTTTCCAATTTTTCCACATCCTTCTTGCAGTGTGGGGCCCAAAATTGGACACAGTACTCCAGATGAGGCCTCACCAATGTCGAATAGAATCATGTAGGTGGGATTATTTTTCCATTGGCAACAATGATCGAGCCCATGCAACTTGCCTGATATGTTTTCATAGATTAAGGGCAAATAAGACCCCTGCAAGTGAGTCCCATTTGTGATGATTTAGTATATGTCTGTATGCATCTGTATCAAAACTATAGACTCCATTTTGTTTTTTGAGCATGACTGGGTTATAAGAAAGTCCTATGGTTTCCTTTTTGTCCTTTTGCCTTCATCTTGGACTGAAATTCCAAAAGGTATTGACAGAAGGCAAATAATACAGAGTGATATGTGGTTGTTAATGTGGAGGGTCTCCTATTCAAATAAAAGCTCCCTTGGACAATGAGTTAGTTACTCTCTGGAGAGAACCATCCTTTCCAGTGAGCTGGTAACCAAGCAGTAGATCACCTGAGAGTGCTTTGAGACTGATAAGGAGAGCTACATGACAGAGGAGACAGGAAAGTCATAAAAGTACAAGATTTGCTTTTGGGCGCACTCTCTCACCAACTGGAACAAGAAGGCAAGACTGGCCAGGAGGAAGGAAGTAGGAAAGTAGGCTCTTGGGACCCCAAAAGGACTGACCTAAACTGAAAGGGCTGTGAGTGATGTGGATAGTGGAGAAAAGGATTTTGTGTGCAGATGTTTATTATTTGTACAGGGATCTGTAAGTCTCTTGTGCTTTCCCTATGAGTAAAGCGTGCATGTGTTTAGAAATCCCTATGCACAGTTTCTGTGTTACTTGCTTACACTGTCACGTAGCCCCGAAGAGAGAAACAGTAAAGTAGGATGTCAAACATGGGGTCTGCACTTGGAATGCTTAGATAGAGCCTAGGAGCCAGAGAGTGTGTGCCTAAAGTCTGCCCAACACCTGCAAGCCAAGAGCACAAGTCTCAAAGTTTGGGTCCAGTACAGCAGCCTAGTGAGTGGGGGAGCAGAGGGAGCTCATCAGGGTTGTAACCATTTTTGTGCAAAGCCTTGTCATTTGCAAGCATAGCAAGATACATAGTCAGAAAATCTATATAAGCTGAAGCATGGCTTTTGTAGAGGTGAGATTTCCTCATCATCACCACACCTTGTGTTGCCACAAGCGTTTTCTTTGTTGTTGCAGAGTTCCACAAGCCAGTGCCAAGAGTTCCATAAGCTCGCCTGTTACACAGGAGATTAGAGTAGGTGATCATTGCGGTTCCTTCTGGCTTAAAGCCTATGAAGTGCTTGTAAGTTATAAGTAGCCCTGTCATAAACAGATAGCTAAGGGTTAATGTCTCTTTCACCTGAAACACCTGACCAGAGAACCAATCAGGAAACCGGATTTTTTCAACTTTGGGTGGAGGGAATTGTGTGTCTGGGGTCTTTGTTTTCTGTCTGCCTGCTGTCTCTGAGCTTTGGAGAAGTAGTTCTGTTTTCTAATCTTCTGTTTCTAAGTGTAAGGACAAAGAGATCAGATAGTAAGTTATATGGTTTCTTTTCTTTGGTATTTGCATGAATATAAGTGCTGGAGTGCTTTGATTTGTATTCTTTTTGAATAAGGCTGTTTATTCAATATTCTTTTAAGCAATTGACCCTGTGTTGTATCATCTTAATACAGAGAGAACATTTGTATGTATTTTTCTTTCTTTTTATATAAAGCTTTCTTTTAAGACCTGTTGGAGTTTTTCTTTACTTCAGGGAAATTGAGTCTGTATTCACCAGGGAATTGGTGGGAGGAAGAAATCAGGGGAGATCTGTGTGTGGGTTGGATTTGCTAGCCTGATTTTGCATTTCCTCTGGGTGAAGAGGAAAGTGCTTTTGTTTCCAGGATTGGAAACGGAGAGGGCAAGTCACTCTGTTTGGATTCACAGAGCTTGTGTCTGTGTATCTCTCCAGGAGCACCTGGAGGGGGGAAGGGAAAAAGGATTATTTCCCTTTGTTGTGAGACTCAAGGGATTTGGGTCTTGGGGTCCCCAGGGAAGGTTTTTCAGGGGGACCAGAGTGCCCCAAAACACTCTAATTTTTTGGGTGGTGGCAGCAAGTACCAGGTCCAAGCTGGCAGCTAAGCTTGGAGGTTTTCATGCTAACCCCCATATTTTGGACGCTAAGGTCCAGATTTGGGACTAAGGTTATGATAAGCCCGGTGTCACAATAACCCAGCTGGCTCTTGCTAAGCCCATTGAGCAAGACCAGATGTACTGATGGGATCATTCCCACTCTTAATAACTGAACACAACCTGTGCAAACATGCTGCCCCTTGACCTATTTCCCTTCTTCCATGTGGAGAAGAGGGCTGCCTCCCCTCCCCAAAAGTGGACTCTGCCAGTGGTTTGCTGAGCAGCTAAGGCAGCAGTGCAGCATGCCCGACAGAGCTAAGCAGGTGGGTTACATCAGTGGTTACATGTCGATTAGCATATACTGCTTCCATGCAAAATGTACTCGGTGCTCTCTCAATTCCACACAACAACAGAATGCCAGAGTATGTGACTACCAGAAGCAGCAAGGAGGGAAAGAGAATGAATGAGTACTCGACTGAGACCCAAAGTACTAGCCTAGGGCTTAGCACTTGGCAAATAGTCGGAACACCAGACAACTATTATCAGTCAGCATCCTGCTCTCACTTTCATCTTGGTTTCTGTCATTACATTTAATGACATAACAGATGTATTAATTTGCATCTTTATACAGATATATAAGATCTACAAATAGGTAGGTGGGCATGACCCAATTTTCCAAATTATTCAGCACCTTTAGCTTATGTATTTGTGTTCATTAGCATGTATTTTGACGCATATGTGAGCTGCAGTTAGGAAATCACTGTTCATCGTTCCCTTGAACATCTGAAACCTGATCATCTTGCCAGCTGCCTTTGCATAACTCCTCTTGAAGTTGATGGGAGTTACTCAGATCCCAGGGTGGCAGGATCAGGCCCTCACATTCAGTTGTAGGGAAATGGCAGCATGTTGGCAGGTGTCTAATTGCAGTGTAGACATTCCCTAAGAGGCCAGGCCATTAGGACTGCTGGTAAGGAGAAATCAGTTCTGGGAGAGTCAGGGCCAGTGATACCCTATCTGTGGAAGGAGGTGGGTGATGCTACTGTCAGTATTCTATACTTTAATTTATGGGCCATGGGTTATTTATCAATATTTCCCTTCAGCATCTAAACATGCTGTTTGTGAGCAGCTGCTGGAATGACACCCTGCCTGTGTGATGATGACTAAGAAAAATGCTGCTTCTGGCATGGAGAGTCTCTGATTTAAATGCATGGGCCTTAGTGGGTGTTACAGAATCTCTTCTGCACTGAGGCACAGGCCTGAGTAAGAGGTGCAGATCTGCATTGCCCCACGGGGAGCTCTGGTAGCTGTTGTGCCTCAGAACACAGGCCTCCAAGAGCTGCCAGGTGCACAAGGGAAATGCGCACACTGCACTGTCCCTTAGGATGGTGCTCCATGCTCCAGTCTCTGTGGCAAGCCAACTCTGCAGACTGGTGCAGCAGCTGGGAAATGCCTTCACCTCTTCCCACTTTTGTTGCCTTGCACCCCTAAGGGTTCCCAGAGGGAGCAGTCCCTGCATTTCCCAGAGTGCAGGAACTGCAATTGAGTCAGCCCTTGCATGTCAGAAAAGGGTGTAAAAGGGAGGAAGGTCCTTTGTGCCATCACCCCTGCACACCCGCACCAGGGCTAGGTAGGATGTGGCCATATATTTGTGAGAAGCTGCCGGTGTGACACCTTGTGAGTGCGATGACTAAGGATGCTGCTGCTGCTGGTGGCAGAGATAATCTCCGGTTTAATTTATGGGCCTCAGCTTGTGTATAACGATACAGTTGTAGATATAATGTAATCCTATCACAGTCTGTGTGCAGAGCACAGCTGTCAATCAACTACGCTTTGCATCAGCACGTTTTGATATAAATATGTATGCTCCTTCTCTACCCATATTGTTATTAATGTTCCAGTAGTGCCGAGAGGCTTCCACAGAGATCAGGACTGCATTGTGTCAGGTACTGAACAAATGCATAGTGAGACATAGTTGCTGCTGCAAAGAGTTTACAATCTAAATACCCGGGGCAAACAAAGGTGGGGAGAGGAAACAGTCACAGAGAAGGAAAGTGATTGGCTCAAGGTCACAGCAGGTCAGTAGCAGAGCTAGAAAAAGAATATAACCCAGATTTCCTGCCTCCCTATAAAGTGTCTTATACACTCCGAGTTCCAATAAGCAAAGGATTTTCCATTGCGAGGTGGTGGGCAGGGCAAGTCCTCACCACTTAAAGAGGAGGGGAGGCAGGAGAATTAAAAAAAAAAAAAAAGACTTGTTGGGGGGTGGAACTTCCTCCCACCCATCTCTATAAATTCCAGTTTACAGGACCATAGCAAGATCAGGATCTGTGCACAGAGACAGAAACTTCACAAGTGGGTTAGGTTAAAGCAAAATCCCCCCTCTAGAACCATGATTCTCCTTTCTTTCACACTGGTGTCAATCAGGGGTAACCCCTTTGAAGTCTGTGGGATTGTACCTTTTTGTAAATCAGGCAGTTGTTGACAAGTCTCACAATTTTATCAGGAGTCTCACAATATCTGGTATTTAGGTTGGTTTTTAAACCCCAGGTGCTGGAATCAAGAGATTGTCTGAGAATTTCAGTTTTCACTGGAAAAAAAAACAACAACCAAACAGTAAGTTTCTACTGTTCACAGCTGAAGAGAAAATCTGGAAAATGAGATTTTGGTGAACCATGAAGACCCAAAAACCAGAAGGTAAAGAAAAAGAAACCTCATCTTATTGTTATAGAACTCTTGTGATTTTTAAGCTATTTTCACGTGGGGCGGGAGAGGGCAGTTGAATGTAATTCACGATTTTTAAATGCTTGGTGTTGGCAATAGTGATCTGAGTGAGTGAGATGATTATCAGGGTTTTCATGGTTTATTTTAATAGGATCCTTATGATCCTAACAAAAAAAAAAGAGTCAAATCCCATCCTATCTCTTGTTCACATTGTCTTCATGCAACTTGTATCCTTAAATGTCCCTCCCCAAGAAAACAGGACTAGCTGTAAATGCAATATAACATAGATAGGGAAGCTCCTCTGTATCTAGAGAACCCCGCTAGACAGGAAGACCTCTGTTCTGTCTGCAATAAACCCAGCCTCTTTCTAAGGGTTTGTCTACACTACAGGTTATGTTGGGATAACTTATGTCGCTCAAGGGTGTGAATAAGTCACTTATAATAAGAGCTTCTCCCACCAACATAGGGACCACCACTCACAGAGGTAGTTTTATTATGTTGACAGGAGAGCTCTCTCCCATTGGCAGAGAGCATCTTAACCAGATATGCTACAGCAGCTCAGCTGCACCGATGCATCTGTGCCACTGTAGTGCTTCTAGTGCCAACTAGCTCTAAAGAAGTGGATCTCAAACTAGGGCCGGTGCTTGTTCAGGGAAAGCCCCTGGCGGGCCGGGCCAGTTTGTTAACCTGCTGAGTCTGCAAGTTCGGCCAATCGCGGCCCTTCTTGCAGCCCCCATTGGCCTGGAGCGGCAAATCACAGCAAGTGGGAGCAGCAATCGGCCAAATTTGTGGTTGCGGCAGGTAAACAAACTGGCTTGGCCCACCAGGGGCTTTCCCTGAACAAGCGCCGGCCCTAGTTTGAGAGCCACTGCTCTAAATTACTGAGACTAAGTAGACTTATGTACCCTCCAATCTCTCTAACATGAATTTGAAATCTACTGCTGGTATGTAACGCAAATAAAAGCCCCACACCTCTGTCAGGCATCCTCTAGTGTCGGGGTTCTCAAACTGAGGGTTGTGACCTCTCTGGGGGTTGTATGCCTACTATGTGGGGGGTCGTGAGCTGTCAGCCTCCACCCTCAAATTCCACTTGACCTCCAGCATTTATAACAGTGTTAAATATAAAAAAAGTTTTTTAATTTATAAGGGGGGGGTTGCACTCAGACGCTTGCTGTGTGAAAGGGGTCACCAATAGAAAAGTTTGAGAACCACTGCTGTAGTAGTCCCCCGTAAACTCCATCACAGAGACCTCTGAAAGAAAGACTGCAAGGTCTCTCAGCAAACTGGTGGGAGAAATTTAGTAACAGCATCATCAGTCACGTTCCTGTAACTTTAACAAAAATCAGTAAAGATGGAGTCTCCAAAACCATTTTAAGAGAAAGACCCCGTACAACTGAAATTAAATGCAGACAGCTGTGATGCTTTCTTTGCTTGTGAGCAGAGCTGCAATGCTTTATTCAGCTCAATTGGAACAGCAGTTGCCTTGATCTTGCTGCTGCTGAACTGAAAATACCATCATTAATAGCCAATCCTGCGTTTAGCAATCCAAGCACTGTCTATTTTAATGTAAGCAGCTCTTGAATCTCAAGGTTTTGAGGGGTAACAGGTGAGAGACAAGATAGGATTCCTGGGCTAACAAATAAGCTATATGAGACAAAGAACCGGGACTAGATTCTCAAAGAAGCTTAGGTGCTGTGATGCTGAGCATCGCAATGCCTAACTTTTAGGCAGCTAGATAATCACTGGGATTCACAAAGCCCAAGTTAGGAGCTCAGGCTCCCTCTAGGATGAATGGACAGAGATAGATGCCAAAGAACAAGGTTCACAAAAGCCAGCATGCCAGGCTGCTCCTTGTGGGAGATGGTCAATGGGAGATGCAGAGGAGAGGGATATGTGTGCTAGGGAGGAACCTATCTCTGCTTGGGATTCTCAGCTGCAAACTCTCTTTTGGAGTTGGGCACTTAATGCCATTTTTGCAACAAATGTGGGGGATTTTCCACACTCCTGAGTGCAGAGGCAATGTATCAAGTCCTCCCCCCACCAAGATTGGCTGCCAAGGGCTCTGTTTTTCTCTCCCTGAGCCTCTCCCCTGGCATGTTTGGCCACTCTCTCAGGCAGCAGGGCAGGAGGAGGATGGAGATGCTTCTGCCTGAGAGAACCTAGGACAGAGCAGCCCAGCTGCTAGGGAGAGCAGCCAAATGTGGGTGGGGGGGAAGCACAGGGAGAGAAGGACAGAGAGCCTCCTTCCTCTATCCCCACAGGTAATGTGGGGCTGGGATAGCACTGTGACTCTGGTCTGGGTGCAGGGCGGGAGGAGTCACTGGGCAGGTGCTGTCACATGTCCTCCCCTTTAACTTGTTCTCCCTGGTCGTCTACGCCTGAGTGAAGTAGTTATATTGACATAAGTTTGTAGTGTAGACCAGTGCTCAGAGAACTGGAAGGTAAGGTCCCATAGGAGGAAAATTTTTAGAGATAAAGGAGTCAGAAGATCTGGCAGTTTCTCAAGGAGACAATGTTAAAGACACCACTGCAAATTATCACAATGTGTAGGAAAGATAGGAAGAATAGCAAAAGGCCAACATGGCCCCATTTGGAGTCCTTTATTGACCTACATTTATCCTCACATCACCCCTGTGAAGTAGGGCAGTGATAAAAACCAAAAAGGAATCCTATAAAAACTGGAAACATGTGTGCTTCCTTGCTAAGGAAGAATACAACAGAATAGCTCAAGCATGTAGGGTTAAAATCAGAAAGGCTAAGGCACAAAATCAGATACATCTAACAACGGGCATAAAAGGCAATGAAAGAGATTCTCTAAATATATTAGGAACAAGAGAAAGATGAAATGAGGTGTAGGTCCTCTACTTAGCAGGAAAGGAGAACTAATAACTGATAACATCCAGAAGGCAGAGGTATTTAATGCTTATTTTGCTTCAGTCTCCACTGAGAAGGTTAATGGTGGCCAGATAGTCAACACAAATGATATTAACAACAAGGAGAAAGGAATGCAAGACAAAATAGGGAAAGAACGGGTTAAAGGATATTTAAATAAGTTAGATGTTATCAAGTTGGCAGGGCCTGATGCAATTCATCCTAGGGTACTTAAAGAACTAATTGAAGCAATCTCAGACCCATTAGCGATTATCTTCAAGAATTTATGGAGGATGAGTGAGGTCCCACAGGACTGGAGAAGGTGAAACATAATATCTGTCTTTAAAAAGGGGGAACAAAGAGGATCTGAGGAGTTATAGACCAGTTAGCCTAACTTCAATATCAGGAAAGATACTGGATCAGATTAATAAACAATTCATTTGTAAGCACCTAGAGGATAATAGGGTTATAAGGAATAGCCAGTATAGATTTGTCAAGAACAAATCAATCCAAACCAACCTAATTTCCTTTTTTGATAGAATGACCGACCAAGTGAATAGGGGGAAGCAGTAGATATGATATATCTTGATTTTAGTAAGACTTTTCAGACAGTCTGACATTACATTCTCATAAACAAACTAGAGAAATGCGGTCTATATGAAATTACTATAAGGTGGGTGCAAAACTGGTTGAAAGACCAAACTGAAAGAGTTATCAATGGTTAACTGTCAATCACTGTCGCACACAGGTCAGTTCGGGGTCCAGTACCATTCAATATTTTCATTAATGAGTTGGATAATGGAGCTGGATAAAGCATACACTTGTATGCTTATAAAATTTGTGGATGACACCAAACTCGGAGGGGTTGCTAGCACTTTTGCGGACATGAGTAGTATTTAAAACAACCTTGACAAATTGGAGAATTGGTCTGAAATCAACAAGATGAAATTGAATAGAGACAAGTGCAAAGTACTTCACTTAGCAAGATAAAAATCAAATCTGCAACTGCAAAATGGGGAATAACTAGCTAGGTGGTAGTACTGCTGAACAGGATCTGAGGTTTATAGGGGATCACAAATTGAGTATAGACGACAATATGATGCAATTGAGAAAAAGGCTAATATTCTGGGATGTATTAAGAGGAATGTCAATATCACATATGGGAGGTATTGTCCTATTTTATGTGGCACTGGTAAGACCTTAGAGCACCCACAGTGTCCAATTTGGGGCCACGTTTTAGGAAAGATGTGGATAAAAAGGAGAGAGTCCAGAGGAGAGCAACAAAGATGATCAAAGGTTTAGCAAACCTGACCTGTGAGGAAAGGTTAAAAAAAAAACCAAAAACTGGACCTATTTAGTCTTGAGAAAAGAAGTCTGAGGGGGGACCTGACAACAGTCATTAAATAGATTATGGGCTATCATAAAAAGGATTGTGATAAATTGTTCCCAGTGCCCACTGAAGGCAGGGTAAGTAGTAATCAGCTTAATTTGCATCAAGGTAGATCTAGGTGATATATTGGGAAAACTTTCTAACTCTAAGGGTAGTTAAGGACTGGAACAGGCTGCAGAGGGAGGTTGTGGAATTGCTGTCATTGGAGGTTTTTAAGAATAGGTTGGACAAACACTTGCTGGCTGATCTAGGTTTACTTGATCCTGCCTCAGTCCAGACCTACATGTCTATGACTGTATGATTCCAAAGAGTCCAAGGAATAGGATGGCAGCATGGGTGCTTGTCTTATGTACCCTGTATACGCACTGTCAAATTTACACCTAGGTAGTCCTGCTACAGTCAATACAGTTCCACGGGTGCAATGGTCCAGGCCAGAGCTAGCTGAATAATTCAATATAAACAATAGTAGTTGTAGCTTTTGTTTCCAATCAAATTATCTGTTTGCTGTCCAACAGGAGAGCTGGCCTTGCCTGGTCATGGAGTGAGAAGGAGGTCCTGTCCTCCCAGAGTCTGTTGCTCACCCTCCCGCATCTCCTGGACTGTTTCAGGGTGCCCCTACACTCAGAAAGGATACACGAGTGGTCTGTTCACAGTCTGGAAACCCTAGCCACAGAAAACTAGAATGTGCAAGGCAGCAGTTCAGATTACTGGGGAGCAGAGCTGGGTGAAATTTTTCAACTGAAACTTCTTTTTTAGGTGGCAAAAAAATATATATGCAGATTTGGCAACACCAAAACATTTCTAAAGTTCATGTGGATTTCATCAACACGTTTCAGTAGAAATTAAAAAAAAAAAACTAAAAAAAAAATTTCAAAACCCCTGAAACTTTCATTCTGACATTTTAGATATGAAATATTGCGGTTTTTTGACTGGAAGTGACTATGTGTTTTGACATTTCCTTTCAATTTTAAAATGTCTGTTAAAATAAAATTAAAGAGTGCTTGAAATCTAAATCAAATGTTTCATTTCAGGTCGAATTAAACATTTAATTGAACCCGAAACTCCGCCCAGCCATTTTTTTCAGAATTGCTACTGAACTGAATTCACTCAGCTCTGCAGGGGAGGGGAGATAAACTAGTCACAGGTGAGTTTGAATGCAGACTCCCTTAAAGGGCCAGCTCATACCTCGATATTCCTAAATAATTGTTTACATTATTCAATCATTTCTAGTTTTTTCCTAATTTACAATACCTTCCACTGTCCCAGTTCAGCAAAGTATTTGAATATGTGCTTAAATCCATCCCTAGTCAGCAAGGAAATAAAGCAAATACTTAACATTTAATATCTGCTTATGTCCCATTAAAGCCAATGGGCTTTACACACACGCTTAAAGTGAAGTACACATTGAAGTGTTTTGGTGAATAGGGATGATTTGCTGACTCGGGGCCTTAGTCCTGGTAATCAGAAAATACAGAAAAAAAACCCCAAACCATTTGTTGTAGTTAAGGAAGATTGTTTTAAAACCTTTCAGTAAGTCTGGGGTTCTTTAACAAGCCTTAATTATTAATGTTTACTAATGATGACGATGATTATTATTATAATCCAACCTCTCATTCTCGCCAGCTTTCTAATCAGAGTGATCCTGTTGCTATTACAGATAATTAAAATCCCTAAACCAAGGTGCATGAGGAAGCAGCCCTTTGAGTGTAAATACTAAATACTTAGCATAACAAGAGAGCTCCCTGACTCGGAGCACAGATAAGTGAAGTCACTGGCTTCCATTCTTTTTAATTTACCATCTGTTCCGTATGACATAGCCTGCGTCTCTTTAGGGTTTAGTACTAATTTATTATCCAAAAGCCACCTCTGCCTGCTATTAAAATCACGTTGGAGTGATTTAGAGAGGGAATCTGCCCATTCGCCCAAGTGGAAAGATGTGTCATCAGCATAAACCTAAATGCTACCGCCGTCCAGGACTCTAGGAATGGGAACTATATCAACAAAATGCCCCCTCCCCCATTTCCTGCAGCACAGCCAGGCAGCATGGTCTAGTCCTAAGGCAAACACACCTCTCGCTCTCCTGTTTCCTTCTCTCTCTCTCCCCTTACCTGTCTGTTTCTCTCCCTTGTAATTGTCCCCATATCCTACGTCCTCTCCTCTCTCCCTTGACCCCAGGCCAGTTACTATTCGGTCTCTTTCATGTGCGGCCTTTTATCTGGCTCCCTATCCCTTCTCTTTTCTCTCAGTCCCATTTCCTTCCGTTGGTCTCCCTGTTCCCCTCACAAGCCAACATTCTCATTGCACTTTCCTCTCTGTTGCTCACGTCTTTCTTCCTCTTCCCCTCCCCCACTGACTTTCACTCCTCTCAGTCTGACCATCATCAGCCATTTTTTTTCCATCCTGCTCTCACCTTCTTGCGCTCAGCCCTTGCCGCCCCTTCCCTTGCCTGTCATTTCCTCTTCTCCATCCCATTCAATTCTATTACACACCCCATTATTTAATAAAACGCAGATAAAGATAATTGCCATCACTTCCGAAAGCCCGAGGGACAACTTAGAAACCTCCTAGTGGCTCCAGGACAAGATCTCACCTTAATAATGGATGATTGTTAAACTAAATGAGAGGTTTTCAATAGTCTGCACAATTGATCCCGACAATGCCCCCATCCACCTCCACAGCCACCTCACATGGCTTTAGCCACTTTCAATTAACTGAACAGCCCAAAGCATTCCACAGGGACCTAGGACAAACAGAATCCAAACAGAAAACAAGCAGAGGACTCCAAAGCAATTAAATACAAGGTGGATTGGCTCCAGGGCATCTGGCAGCCCTACCTGAAGCCTGGAACTCGGTTAGAAAATGCACCGTGGAACTCAGTCTCTAACGGGGCGCCAGATGTGGAACAGGTGGCAAAGTTCACTTCGGGACAAAGACAGAGCAGAATAGTGGTACCTGTGAGGGTTCATGTATGTGGGTAGCTGTGAAAGTGACACCTTTGTTTTCTGTGGGCTGCATATTTAAGGCCACTACCAGTTTGCAGAAGCATCAGCTGCTTTGTCCTCAGGTTTTGCTACAGCCCGTTTCAAAGGAGACACATGCACAGTGTTGTCAATATCATCAGTCTTTCACCTTCATGTGTACTAAAACTGACTGAAACTCACTTAGAATATGTGGTTTAAAAAAATGGGAGAGGAAAAGAGAGAGGCTGGTTCCCATCAGATGATCAATAACTGCCAGAGCTAGAGATGACTTTTTCAGCCATGGAGAAACAACTGTTATTGTTGAATTGCTTGGGAGCTTTGCCAGTGGACAAAGATAAACTAATAATGTCAAGGAGAGAAGAGGTGAGATTGCTGAAACCTTAGCTACAGTAAGAGGGTTGATGGAAACATTTCCAAGGGGAATGTGGCAGGCCTCATGGAAAGCAATCAATGCAAACCAGGCACAAGGGAAAGGAAAGGGAAACTTGTGTCCACTATGAGGCCATGCTGCTGCTGCCCAGGAGGAAGAGGAACGGGGCAGTGCACAGCTTTGCCTGCCTATCTGTCTGCTCTGTGCCATGCCACTGCAACTATTCTGGAGAAACAGAGGACTTTCAGTTGTCAGAACTGTCAATGCAGTACTTTTCTATATCACCTGACTGTCAATCCCTCAAACAGCAACAGAGTCCATGGACACCAACATGTTATCAATTCCAACACAGCTCTACCAGTGCAACATCAGGGGGGCTGCAGGCACAAGCGAGGGGCACTGGCGGAGCTGTGTTCCAGGGCAACACTGTGTGAGGAGCCCAGGACTGGAATATGAAGGATGGCTGCTGGGCTGGGCTCAGCTCAGGTCCATTGGCAGAACAATCTAGGGTTCTCATGAATATGGGTTAGCAGGAGACGCTGAAAGTCATCGGAGCTGTACATACAGAAGAAGTTTGCTCCCTGACAGTCTCAACCTAAAACAACCAGTCCTTCATTTTCTGGAGTATGGTAAAAAGAAACTTTGCCTTGTGTTATGTTTCAGCAGAACATTTTTGTCCAAACTCTTCTAACCCAAAACTCTCATTGCCCAGAACTGGATATGTCCTCAGCCGCGCATAATTCACATTGAAAAGCTGCCACATCCATTTATTTGAAACCACATTCTTCCAAATAAATTCCCTGTCCCCTGGGACTCTGCAGTAATAGATTTGAAAAACACGCATCACCTGAAATGTCCAGCCACATGGCAACAGTCCAATGGTATATTTATCTGGCAATTCTTAAAGGCATAGACTCTTAAAGGGAAGTTCACTACGTTTGGTAGGTAGGTTGCTGTCAGTAATGGATTTGTCTCAGAAGTACTCCAGGGAAAACTGAAGCATTCGCAAGGTCATGTTTTCCTGAATTTCTGGCAGCTCATCCTTGAAAAATAGTTAATCTAGTCTTCTAAAATACCTGTCTTCCACCCACTGTATTTTGCAAAGCATTTCCCTGAGCAGTTATTCTCATGGATCCATGTTAATCCCTGGTGTAATCCCACTGACATTAGCCTCAGTTACTCCAGGTATGAATTTTGTCCATGCTTTAATTGACTTTCATGAGAACCACATGGACAGACTCCAATGCTGTGCTTTTGAAAAGTAGATCACTGAAATAATTTGAACTTTTCAGTGTTAATTTCCAAATTTTCACAATCAAAGATAAAATTGGAACACATTTATTTCTAAACTAAAATTCATTTGCAAATTTAATACCATTAATTTGGGCTTGAATAGGGACTGGGCGTGGCTGGCTCACTACAAAAGCAGCTTTGCCTCTCCTGGTATTAACACTTCCTCATCAATTATTGGGAGTGGATCACATCCACCCTGACTGAACTGGCCTGGTCAACACTGGTTCTCCACTTGTAAGGTGACTCCCTTCTCTTCATGTGTTGGTATAATAATGCCTGCATCTGTAATTTTCACTCCTTGCATCTGAAGAGGTGGGTTTTTTACAAAAGCTTATGCTCAAATAAATCTGTTAGTCTTTAAGGTGCCACCAGACTGAACTCCTTGTTGTTTTTGTGGATACAGACTAACACAGCTACCCCCTGATACGTGACATTTATTTTTTGTGGATTTTCTTTAACATTGCAAAACTAGAGGTGATAAACTGACAGGGAAAAAGCCACATTACAGGATTATATTACAGAGTGGGATGACTTGTCCAAGGTCAGAACCAGTCGCTGCAGGAATCGGAAGCAGAATCCAGGAATCCTGACTTCCGGTACCACCATCTAACTGCCAGATGTCATTGCCTAGATATTTATGCTCCAATCAACAATGGAGTAAGTAATGTTTTGTCACCAAACCCCAAGCTCTTTCTCTGTTTGTTTTTAAAGATTACAGACCTGGAGTGGATCTTTTGCTGGACTGGTAGCCCTCCAATCCTGATCGTTGGGAGGAATTCTCATTCCATGCTCTTCAGTGGGACTTACTCATATCCTGCAGAGAGTGAATAGGGCCTCTCTCTGAGGACTCACAGGTTCGATACAGAGACTGTACAAGTGTCTCACCCAGCTGCCTCACCCCTGACATGCAGGAACCCTCTTCTGGGGGGGGAGGAGCAATCTCTCTCCATGGCCCACATTCCCCTTGGTCTTTCTGTTAACAAAGGGGCCAGCTGTAATAATAGCAGACACTTAGCCATTGGGAGCTCCTCTGAGCCCCACCACCTCTTCATGTAGACCATTGAAGACATAAAATGGGACCATATTACCCCCTGGTGGCTAATGGCTTCCAGTTGCTTTGACCAGGGCTCCATACACACTGAGCCATACAGTCTCTCCATCCCAAGGTGCTTCTGCCCTGACTCAAACAAAGGCAAGAGTCCATGTTTCCAGCAGGGCCCAAGTTCCTTGTCCATGTTTCTGCTGCTCTTTATATGGCTTTGTTTTGCTTAAGCACCCCTCTTAAAGTAATGTTTAGTTTCCAGCTGGAATGAGCTCTAAGAAGCACGGCCTGGGCCCTGCCTGAACGGCGGCCTGTAATTTACGGTGAGTTATGTTTCAATTACCTCAGTGTTATAGCGTCTCAGTGAGGGCAGGCATTATGTCATGTCAGGGATACAGGCGAGGAGAAAATACAGACGCTCCCATTACAGCTAGTGATGGAGCAGTTTTAATAATACTGCAGGGGGAAAAAAGAGGGGGAGCGCAAATGACTTTCCAGCCATACCATTACTGCACATTAGTAACACAACACGACTAGAGGGCGGGGAGAGAGAGAGGGAGCTGAGCGAAGAATGGGGAAAGAAAGGGGGAGGGGTGGGATAAGAAAAAGAGAAAGGAATAGAGTGAAAGATGGGGGCAAAGAGGGAGATAGAACATGGGATGGGGAGAAAAGAAAAGGATCGAAAGATAAAGAGAGAAGGAAGCTTGTGGTGGAGAAAAAGAGCAAGGGATGGAGAGAAAATGGGTGGGGGACAGAGAGAAGTAGATGGAGGTATGGGGAGAAGCAATGAGAGACAGTAAATGGTGGGGGGAGGGGAGAAGGGAGATGTCATCTAATGTATTTTATTTTCTTGACTTAAGGTTGTATCCTGCCTTCACTGCATAGCCATGGAAGGCCCTGCCTGTGGTGGAAATGCTACAACTTTCTTGCGCAAGGTGATGGTGGGAATCCATCAGCTCTGCAGAACCCAGCTCAACAGGCCTTCTTTCCCTGCCGATGCCTGTCATGGGGTGCTCTACTCTCTGCTAGGGTGGCTCCATGTGAATGAATTTGGGGAATAACTGCCCCTGGTTTGACACCCCCTTCTGTCACTCACTCATGTTGCAGTCCCTCTCTCATTCCTGGAGTTGCCATGCTTCCTGCTTGTGGCTCAGCCCCTTGGCCAGGTCCCTATGGGAGCTTCCCCCTTCTGGGTTATCAAAGACTCGCTGGACTGGCTATCCCAGCAGTCCTCCCAGTTCAAGCCTGTACCACTTCCTCAGTGGCAAGTGGAGAGACCTTGGCCTGCCCTCTACTTCAGGATCAAGCCGTGGGCCCTCTAATCCAATGCCAAGGTCTGCACCATCCTAAACCTTGCTGTTATTTCCCTGGCCTTTTTTCTATTCCACCTGTATTAGCCTTCTGCTCCACCACCTCTCTGGGTAAACCCTTCCTTCAGGTCAGGATCTCAGGCCTTCTACTCTCCCCCTGGGCATCTTCCTTTCCCTCTATAAGACCAGAGAGTGACTGCATGCTTCTACACTACAGCCTCTGTCTTCCCTCACTTCCTGGCCTTATACCAGCCCCACCTCCTCCTATCTAGCTGGACTCCATCCTCAATCAGTGCTTGTTTATCAAGCCTATCTCTCCCTCAGGCGTGGCCTGTCAGGTTACTTAACCCCCTTCTGAGCCACATTAACCCTCTCCCGGCTCGTATGGAGTGAACATCCCAACACAGTGCTGAAGAACACTGAGAGTGGGGCGGGGAAGGAAGTGGAGCATGACGAGTGAATCCATCTCTGTCCATTCTCCTAGCATGGAGGGCAGTGCAAGCCGGGTATGGTCCAGTTCAGCTCAGGTTGAGCGGAGGCTTCACATGGAGTGATCCTTGTGCTACACTCGGGCTCACATGGTGCAGGGTGTAAATACTAGGATGGGGGAGTTGGTATGAAACTTAATGGTATCTACCAATCCTGTGAATAACAGTCTATTGTTGGAAGAATACAGCACTCGACTCTCCAATCATAATCATAATAATACAAAATCTAATTTCTATTGTTATGGGGTTTTTTTATTTCATTTGAACAGGGTAAGTCTGTGACTTTGCTCTCTCTCAAAATTGCTCATGCTCAGTGACTCTTGTTCACACACTTGCTCTCTCTTTCCTCCCACCCCTTTATTTTCTTGACACAAATAGCAGTCATTGCTCAGAGAGTGTGCCGGGTTAGCCTGCTTTGTAATTCAAACCTTTTATTCAGGTTACCATTATGTACTAAAGAGGAAAATATGTATTGGCTTAATGGCCTTTTATGGATGTTCCCATTGTGGAAAGGAAGGTTGGGCTCACATACACACATAGACCTTTCCTAATCATTGCTCTATTTATCACCTACAATGGAATTTAGCTAATACTCAGTTCCACCTTTCTTTTTCCATTGGGAGAAAAAAATCTGTAAGTATAGAGATTTAATTTACACCTTCCACAATGTTCTTTCATTCAAAATAAAGTGTGGCAAAATGCAAGGAACTCTTGGAAGGTCCAATGCTGGAAATTCAAGGGAGTTTCTAGTTTGTGATGAGAAAAGAGATGCAGAGGGTCTCAGCGTTAGCACTTTTTGGATTGTGTCTTATTTTATAGTTACCACTGGTTGGGAATCTTACAATGAAACGTTTTTTCATCAGAAAATACTGTGTTGTTGAAACTGAAACTTTTCACTGGAATGGATCAGTTTTGATTAAACTTTCTCAGGTCGAAGATGGAATTTCTGGTCAAAATGAAAGAGACCCACCCACTTTTATCCCAGAATAGACAGGGGATAGATCCCAGCAGGGGATGGATCACTTGATGATTACCTGTTCTGTTGATTCCCTCTGGGGCACCTGGCATTGGCCACTGTCAGAAGACAGGATACTGGGCTAGATGGACTTTTGGCCTGACCCAATATGGCCGTTCTTATGTAATAGCCAATGACCCACTGATTAGGGCACACACTTGGATTGAGGAAGACCAAAGCTCAAGTCCCTGCTCCAGATCAGGCAGAGTAAGGACTAGAATCTGGGTTTCCTACATCCTAGGGAAGTGCCCCCAACCACTAGCTTAGAGAATCAGTTTTTTTTGTTTTGGGCCAAATGAATATTTAATTAACAATACAGAGTGGAACAGCTCCAACAGAAAAGACTGAACTGTCAAACTGCATATTTTTTCATTAAATGGAATTCTGATTTTTCTTGCCATGCATGGGTACAAAGAGGTGATGTAGTAGTGACCGGGGGCTTGTCTAGGCTATGGAAAGATAACTACATCACGCCATAGGCACTGAGAGAAAGCAAGAAGAAGATGTTTCTTTCACTACTAGGTATAAGAAGGTTCAGGTGGATGAGGCAAGTCCACAGGCAAGAACAGCAATAGACTTGTCTGTTGTGGAGCATGGCTGGGTCTACACCACTTCTTGGCTTGGAAGAAGAATGGAGAAGGGGCATAAAGGGCAGATGCTTCTACCTATTGTACCAGAAGGCTGCTGCTATGCTTGACTGCTTGGCCTTGAGGTCTCCAAACCATGAAGACAGAGGTGCCTTCTAACCCAGAATCTCATAGTGCCTTATGGAGCAATGCTGGTCTAATGATGAATTACAAATTGTCACCCATGGTAATGCAGTATGGCTCTTAATCCCCCTCTAGTGGCTCTGCTATGCACAGAGGTGTATTGGTCTGATATTGCAAATGAGTTTATGAACCTGGGCCTTCAGCTCAAGTTGTAGTGATCCTGAGCTTGTGCTCGCTTTCTGTTCTGGGCTCCCAGGTTGGTCCCTGCAGATGACCTAGTCAATGCTGGTGTTATCTGACCAAATTAGAGCCTTTCGCTTCTGATCACATATAGCTCAGAAACAGGTCCTGGTTTTATGTGTGAATATATTCATTATTTGCAAACATGCGCCAGGTAGCTTATGCCAATGCTTCCAAACTGTGATTAATGGAGCACTTACTGGTGGTCTGCAGAGAGTTGCCTAGGCACATGATGCTGAGTCCTCTGACTTGTTTCTGGATGCTAAATACATTAAAAGAACCTACATGAAATACTCTCCTAATATCACTTTTCCACGCTTTTCAATTGCTGAGCTGCCACAATCAGGGAGGAAACACAATCCCTGCATTTCCTGATAGTAGGGGATGTGTTCATAAACCAATTCCTCAAATAAGATGTGGTCCACACCATGACAGTATTGAGGACCATTGTTTTATGCCAGTAAATTGCAGCATATGAGCCACTGACAAATTGTTCACTTGACTTCTTTACCACTGGTTTATTTGGGATGGTCACCTAAGTCATAGGGTATTTTTATGGATTGGATGATTGAAATGTTCTAAAACAATAGAATAACAACAGTGAAAAACATCTTTTCTGGAATGAATTTTCAGATGAAAAATATTTCAAGCTAAAATTCATGATGCTTTGGGGATCTGTGAACATATTCAAATTTAAATGTGCAGTTAGCAGAATTGTTGCAAATAACCATATGACCCCAAAGACAATAGAAAAGCAGACTCATCTTGTTTGACTGTGAAAATATATTTAAAAACCTTCCTTTGTTCTACTGAACCAGCTGTAGTATGGAGGATTGGTACCCCTTTTTACAGATAGGGAAACTGGAGCACACGGGGATTAAGGGATTTGCCCAAGTTCGCACAGTCAGTGGCAGAGTTGGGCACAGAAACCAGGAATCCTGACTCCCAATCCCTACTCCAATAATCAGGCAACACTCCATTTGTCTGATGGTCTCAGATGTGGGGTTTGTACTGTAAATGGGTTAGAGTACAATGCTATAAGAGACAGTGCAGTCTTTGATACATGTCCCAGGTGTCGTGGGGGTCTGACATGGTGGAAAAATGGGATAAATTATATTATATACCACCTTCTGTGTATGCAGTTTAACATTCCAAGTTACAGTGGCAATAGATTTCAAATCACTTATTTTCTGAGAAATACAGAACTGAGGATACTGGAAAAGCCCTTTTGTTAGTGTCACCCTGCCTTGCCACTTTCCTTTTGTGAAAGATCCTATTATAGGCCACAGTATCAAGTGAGCAGGACATATTAGAATCCAGTTACAGGGCCAAAGTCTGCTAGGTTATGGAGAGTGTGAAGCTCAATATAGAAATGGAAAACCTCTCTAATGGTACTGAGGGAACGTGTGCTTGAAAACATTTACTCTTAGCACCTCTGTAAGTAAGCTGTGGTGGCTGAATCAGCAAAGGCCTTTAGCTTGAATACCAGATAGATATGTACTAAAATCAAATCTATACCCCACAGGCAAAACTATTCTTCAAAGGGTTCCTCTTAAATATTTGTATTCCCTAGACAGATAACGCCTTATTTATTTCAGTGTGCGCACTTCATTGCATCAACATCAACATTCACGCTCCTAGCTGGTGAGCACAGTTGAATGCACACCCTAGTGCATTAGTGTTAGGTTTCACACACACAACCACCACCTCTTATGTCACCCAAGGCTAAAACCTAAGCTGATTCCAGAACATTTTAGGTTTCACCTCCCATTATTGTTTTTCTTTCATCCTCAATTCTCTCTGCTTTGCCATCTTTACTTCTCCTGCAGACCATTGTGGCTTTGGAAGAGAAGATGAGGAAGTAAAGAAGATAGGAGGAGCATGAGTGCATTGTTAGGGGAAATTATTCCTTGATCAGTCTGGGTGACTGAGCCAGCTGTCCAGAAGGAGATTCTGAGGATAATAAATGAACACAGAGCTGCTCTGGGGGAACTGCCATTAGAAGCACCACCTTCATATTCTTTTGGGTAAGACCTAACATGGAGGTTCTGGCCATTCAGGATCCAGTGCCACTTTACACAAAATTAAGGGTGTTTACCCCTGGAATCAGCAAGATTCTAATGTTGTTCAATACAAGAACTTTGCAAATGGCTTGATAAGAGTGCTAGTCAAAAAATCTCTGTTGAAATTATTTTTTAGCAGAAAATTGGGTTTTTGACTAAACACAGTTTTTCATGAAAAGTGTATATTTTCTGTAGAATATTCTGACTTTTTATCAAAAATCTGAATGCCAGAAAACTGAAAAAAAAATAATTGTGTGCTCCAAGTTTAAATATTTTTGTTGAAAACAGAAATAGTTTGATTCCCAAATGCTGCTGCAGTGCCTGTTCATTCTACTTTGTCATTCACAAATAGTTGTCTGAATGACATTTTTTGTCTGAATTAGGCAAAATTCATATCATCAAAAATTAAAATTAAATTCCTTTTGGCCAGAAACAGAAGCAGTGTGACAACCATTTTAGAAATTCACTTGTGGGGTTATTGGGGAAGGGTAGGCGGCAGGCAGAGAATGGAGGAAGATAGAGGCATAGAGGAGAAGGGCAATAGAAGAGGATCAGAACAATGAGATGGAAGAAGAGAGGCACCTCCACTATACCCCAGCGACGGCTCATTTCACAGAACACTTCCAAATGCAACCTCTGTAAGAGGCAGGTGAGCCAGGGTGCCCAGGGAAAGCATCACCTGTCTCATCTAGGTGACCCCACCCTTTGCCAATAGGGATGCTCATAAACACGTACCACTGTGGGGGAATGGCTGGTGACTGAGAGCAGAACATATAACTTGAAATAGCATATGTTGCATATAGGCCTGGGGAGAACCATGTGCCCCCTTGCCTGACCAGTGCCAATGCTGTCAGGATTTACATAACCCAGACAAGGATCATGTAAATAGGATTGTGTAAAAACATGTACATTACATGCAATTAATTAATGTGTGAATGCTGCAAGAGAAAAGGGAATTAAGCTTTTCTTTCTTTCTCTCTCAGTCAGTAAAAACCCAGCTGTTTGTCAGTCTGGGCTTCCATGTGCGCAGCCAGTCCCAGGGCTCTTTGTCAAAGCAACTCAGGAAAATATTTTAAATGTCATAAAAGGCCTAGTCCCTTCCCTCACTCCCACTTCCTGAGAGAGTCAGTTCCCAATTGATTTGCTTATAATACTTAATTCCTGGTTATAAATCTTAAATCATCCAATCTGGGAAAAGAAAGAATGCCACATGACTTCAGTGACCCACATCACCTAACAAATACCAAATAATCAAAGCATTCAATTCACATATAACTTGGGGGCAGTGACTGTCTACAGCGATGTGTTTGTACAGTGCCTAGCACAATGGGGCCATGTTCTCAGTTGGTCCTTATGGGCTACTGTAATGCAGCAGATTAATAGGATATAATTTGCCTGCACAAATATGCAATGAACAAAGCTGAATAACAAATACATTTGGGCAAATAGAGATCAGATCCTGAACAGAAGAAAGCAAATCCACTAAATAAATTATCAACTCCTTCTAGTAATTGCATTGTGCCAACCTCAATGCCCCCTGGTTTCTTTATTATTTACAGGAGTGCCCCAAAGTGTGCTGGGCACCTCACAGCCCTATTCCTATTCCATGCATTCTGGGTCTGGAGTAACCTGTATCAGGCCAAATTACTTAGTACTTGGATTTATGCTGAGGTTTATTGGTGCCTTTTCTGGCCTCAAGAGTGTCATATACAGGGCTGAATTAAAACCAGACCTGATCTTCTCATATTATTTCCAACACACAATAACTGAAACACTGGGAACAGATCAGATCTTGCAGTGTTTCAGCTCCATAAATGACCCACTGGAGCATTGCAACATAACAAAACATATAGAAGGATATTCTAAGCTATGCACACCCTCCACACTCAACTAATTTTGCCCATGCCTCGCTCTCTCTGTGCCTAGTGTTGTACCTAGTTTAGGCCCTGATTGACAGCTCAGGGAAGTCAAAGTCAAAGGGAAGTCAAAGGGAGTGTTTCCACTGTTTTGATGGACTTTGGAGTGGCTGCTTTCTCATGTCATGAGGTTTTTTTTAACTCCTTGGTGACGCTGAAACAGAGCAGAGTCCTGTGTATTCTGCACCACGCTGACGTCACCTCCCAGGCCAATCATCCTCCTGTCTTGATTTCTGTAGGCCAGCAGCACTGAGGGAGCTAGCCAGCTGCAGATTCCATGACAGCATAAGCGAAATGGGGGAAGAGGCACCACAAGAGGGGCTGATAGAATTTGATGTTAAATGAATAAAACAATCAACGCTGTTATATGTAATTCAATACAGACTTCTGACTGGGAACATTCCCCATTTATTTCCTGCTCTCATGGTCGGGAGTTTAAGAGTTTGAAGAGGTGGGATCTGACTCAGGGCTCCTGATACTGGAGGGAGAAGTATTTGCTGAAGGGAGGGGGCTTTGGAAGGGTGTTTGGGATGTTGGGCCCTGATGCCTCCTCATACGCTCCTGTACTTTGCACCTTGTGCCTGTCTCTTCATCTATTGCACACAGACTCAGGAAGTGGATGGCTAGGGAATGCGAAGGCAGTCGCTGACTTACGCATTGTGTCAGTCCTGCAAGGCAAATTGGTGAGCACCAGAAAGGCCAGTTGCGCTTTGCCAGCACACTGGCTCCGCTCGTGGATCAGCTAGTATGCTGCCCTGCCTGCTGGCATGCCGCCCTGCCTCACTCCAGTCAGTTCAGCGCTGCCCCCGATGTTAGTGCCTTGCTATGTCATCTCCAGCTCATGCCAGTTGTGACAGGTTGCATGTTCTTCCTACATCATTCCTGCCATCTCAGTGAGCACCATCTGGCACCCCGTCCGTCCATTTACATCAACCGCTTCCATATACCTGAAGCCATCTTGTGTATCATCCCTAATTCATAGATCCCAAGGCCAGAAGGAACCATTGTGATAATCTAATCTGACCTAAAGCCTAGAATGTCCCCCAAATAATTCCTAGAGAATATTCCCAGGGCTGAACTGGTCGACCCTCACAAACTTACCTTACGTAGCATTAGAGAGAGATTGGGGAATGAGGTAATAGCTTTTATTGGCCCCACGTCTGTTGGTGAGAGAGACATGAGTTTGAGCTTATGCGGAGCTTGTACACAAAGCTCGAAAGCATCTCTCTCACCAACAGATGTGGGGGCAATAAAAGCTATTACCTCACTCACCTGGCCTCTCTAATATCCTGGGATCCACATGACTACAGCTACAGTGCACACATAGCATAGCAGCCCCACCTGACACAAGCTAGCACCTCATTCTTGCCTCATGCTGCCCCATCCTTGCCTCTCACTGGTTTTGCCTATTTGTATTGCCCTAGCATATGATGGCCATACATCCAGTTTTGGTCAAGACAGTCCCCTTTTTAAGCCATGTCTCAGGCGTCCCGATTTTTTTTGGCAAAATGGGACAAATGCCCAATTTTACCAAAAAAGTGGGATGTGCCCTTCTAGTGGGGCACAGAGGAACATTGGGGGCGGGGGGGGGGGTAGAATGAGCAGCAACGTCAGTCCCGCACAGCAGGGATCAGGCAGCAGTGATACCAGGTGGCTCGGGCCAGCCCCATGCATGGGAGGGGTATGCCTCCCCTAAACTTGGGCAAGCCCCATGTGGTGTTCCATTTTCCCTTTGGGAAATACGGTGGTTCTACCCCATCATCACTCCGTGGTCGGTTTGTATCAGGATCTGAATGGTGCTTAAAGCTCAGTATGTTGTCAGAGAATCTCCCAAGATAGCTTTCTCCTATGAACTAGTTTATTCTTTTCTTCCCAGGGATTCACTTGAAAGGAGCCCTTAGTAGCTAGACATGGATTTCCACATAATGTTTAGGGAACTCACTAATACAAACAGGTTTGAGTACCTTCTGCAGGTGCTCTTCAAAGCCCACGCCACTCTTGAACCGATGCCATTTACTTATTCATCCCTACC
Source organism: Gopherus evgoodei (assembly GCF_007399415.2). Taxonomy (NCBI): domain Eukaryota; kingdom Metazoa; phylum Chordata; order Testudines; family Testudinidae; genus Gopherus; species Gopherus evgoodei. Next base: position 208,632,869 of record NC_044322.1, read on the forward strand.
TCAAAGTCCCTCTCCCTCTTTTCTGTTGCAAGCAGGTCCTTAATTATTCCCCAGGTGAAGCAGCTGAAAACTCTGCTTATCATAGCCTCTGATTACCCTGCAGAGGGCTAATGAAATAAGGACTGATTCAGGGAGTCTGGAATTTCCTGTGTGTATTTTGGTTCTTTACTCCTTTCGCAAGGAAATCAAATCTGGCTTGCCCCAGTTTGCTTTTCCCCTGCTTGGTGGGGAGACAGAAAGGCAACAGATTTGAATTGAGCCTGAAACGTTACAGTGCTTTGCAGGCTTCTAATTTAGGGTAATTTATGGAGAGCTATTTGGAATGAAGAGTATGGAACCTCCATTTTAACTGGGGAGATCTAGAAGGTGAAGGAGCTCTCTGTGCAGAGATAGCAATGTATAGAGAGAAATGTAAGCAATCCCTGGCTCCCCTTTTCTATCTATCCTTCTTCCCTCTCTCCCTCCTCTAGTCCTTTATTTTTTGTAGCTCCAGAATAAATGTTTCATTCATATTTCAAAGGCTGGTGAGTAACTAGAACTTTGTTGGCATCTTCCTCCTAAACTGGAAAAAACAAACACCACCACCCTCTCCCAGTCTGTTCCTGCCAGAATCATAGCAATCAGCACACATGACTTTCTGCAGGCAGCCCGGTTTGCATTTAATTAGCTCTGCGAAATCCTAAATTCCTTTCAACCTCCACCCCCAGAACATCACTGTAGAAATCCTCACAACAGGGAATGGCGCAATAGAGTTGTCAAAATGCCAGCATTCACAGAGTTTGGATCCCAGATTCTGGACATTGCTTGCTCTGGAAATTTATTTTTTGCTTCCACTCCACTAGTAGGAGATGGGAATATTAATATTCTGCAGATCCACAGCCTGCTTTACAATAGTGAAAGGGTCTGATTGTCCCACTTTTACAAATGGGTAAACTGAAGCAGAGCAGTGAAATAAATTGTTTGCCCAAAGTCACACTGTGAGTCACTGGCAGTGTCAAGCCTGGGCTCTGTTCTCTGATGGTAACAGTATCCCAAGATGGGGAAATTAGAGTCTAAACAGTCCTGAGTCCTCATCCCCTGCTTTAACAACTACCCATCAGTGCCTCTCAGAGTTGAGAGCAGAACCTAGGACTTCTGACCCTCTCTTCTAATCACATGGCCATACTACTGTCTATAGATGAGTCCTGTTAGTCTCCTGTCCTGTTTTTCTTAGGTTATGCCCCCCTCCAGAGCTAGGAGTAAAACCAGGCTCACTAATTCCATGTGCTTTGCTCTAACAACAGTACAGCACTCCTTCCTAGAGCCAGGAACAGAACCCAAATCCCTAGATTCTGAGATCTCTGCTCTAAAATCAGAAGCTGATGAGAATGATGGTCTGGCTAATTTGGGAGGGTTGGACTGGCCACAAGACAAACTGGTTGCAATAAATTATCAATCATTCTGGTCGCTCCTTGTTAGGTTGTCAAGATTCAGGGAAGGAAAAACCGGGACAGGCTTTTCTCCACATTTCTATTGTTCTGTTTTCCATTCAGTGAGCTCAGTCATATCTTCTCAGCCGGAATTATATCTATTTTGGATTAAGGAAATTCAGCAAAGCAAGAAGGATCAAATGTAAAGTCTGGACAAGAGAGCACAGAGTGTGTCTCCCCTATAATAGACTGCACAGGTCTGCCTCAGAAAATGGCAGCTGTTCCTGCACACAACAGACTCCTTAGAGTTGTAATGGTGCAGTGCAGAGGAAAACAGTCATAAGTGCTCCCTAACTATATGCACCAGTCGCAGGGCACTGCCAGCTAGGAAGTGTTCTTCAGAGAGATCTTAGCAGCTGAGAGGCTAGTTGTGGGGAGTGTCTTGACATCTGGTAAGGGATAGATTTCTCAGTACTTGCCCCTGGAGGCAGGATTGGGAATGTTTGGTAATGTATAGATCAGGGGGAACTTGTCCTAGGGTTTAAGGGAAAGTTTAGCTGCTGTGAAACAAGTAGGGTTGGGGTAAGTATTAAGGGAAGGTGCCTGCTCCACTGACTTGCCTCCCCTTCCCATACTACAGCTTCCCTCCCTCCCTTCTCACAAGCTCCAGTGCCTCCCTGTCCCTGCTTTGAAGTATCTCAGCACTCATCTTCCTAGTGAGTGGAACCCTGGGATGCCTGCTTCCTGAATAGCCTGTGCCTGCTGTAGTGTGCAAGGTAACCTGCAATGTTCCCAATCGCACAGCCTTCCAGCTTCTGGCATTAGAGGTGCAGCAGACTACATTGCCTGCTCATGTAGGCACAGTCTCAGCAGGATGCTTGCAAGCAGATGGCGAACAACCAGGGCCCAGCACAGAAGTAATTTGTTACCCTGTTCTTTTAAAATGAGAAGGGGCCTGTTGCAGGCTGGAGAGCCTCACTTTGTGTCTAATGAGCCAGTTCACCATAGCCATGAAAAGGGAGACACGGTTGCCCAAGCTGCAATGGAAATCAAAGATCTCCTAGACAGGTGGTAGACTTGCTGAGAATCGCTGCTCGGGGAACAGAGACAGGAAGAGAAAACACCAGGCTCCTTTCTCTCGCTTTACATTTTCATCCTCCTGATGCTTCACAACACGTGGTCCAAGGATTGTAAAGCATTGGGATGTTTATAAGAGTTGAGGCTGTCCTGGAAAAATGTTGGTTAAAGGGTTAGGAAAGTTGCCAGTAGGGCAAAATCTCAAGGACTTTGAAGTTAAGGATTGCACCCCTCTGAATCCTAACAATGGAAACCACTTCATTCATATTCACTTAACTGCATTGCCCTATCTAGATACTTACACGGTCCCCATTGCCTTAGTACTTGGGAGCCCCCCTAGTATTTAACAATAAAAACAACAATAGCAATCTCTCATCTCTTTGTCCCTTTGCAACCTGTAGGAGAAAGAGCTTGATTAGTTTATCAGGCTTTGTGTGTGTTTGTGAGTGAGTGGGCAGGTGTGCTGTGTGTGTGTGAGCACACATGAAGCGCTTATTAAAGAAGGGCTAATCACACAAATTCATTTTGCATTTTGTTGTAAAAGTAGGGAGGCCCATGGTCATTCTTATCTCTCATGAGAGCGAGCCCCATGGTCCTGCATAAGTTCTGTCTTCTGCACTCAGGAGTCTCATGCTATTGATGCACAGTTCCCTTGTCCCAGCAGAACATTGCAGACCTGACAGGTTGTGGTCACGCGGAGAGAGGCACTCTCTCTGGGTAGTGAAGGGCAATGCTATGGCGGGGGTGGTTTGAGCATCGGGGCAGAGACTACGAACTGGACTTTGTATTCAGTGGGGAGCAGGTGCAGGGAGGAGAGCACCAAGGTGATGGCTTCAGACTGACCCATGTTGTTAACAGGGCTTATGGGGAATTTCCCAACAAAACCAATTTTCATCTGAAAATGTCAATTTGTCAAAACCAAAAATATTCACAGAAAAGTTTCAGGTTTGACAAACTTCCACCAAACCGCAGGCAGGAAACCTGTCTGGTTCCCTGCCAGAGCACCTGGCTGGTTGTGGGGGGCCTGGGTTTGTGGGTTCCAGGGTCTGTTGTTCCAGGGCAGCCTGCTGTGCTGCCCCAGGTCTGGGGCCTGCAGGGCTTCCAAGCTCCCTGCTGTGGAACCAGCAGCCTGGAAGCCCTCGGATCCTCAGATCTAGTAGGGGAACTCAAGGGCTAGTCTTGTAGCCCTGTGGCAGGGAGCCTGGTAGCCCTGGGGATTCTGGGAATCCTGGCTCAAGCTGGGGCCTGGTTCTGAGACCTCTCCCTCCTCTCCCCCCTGCACCAGATTTCTGACCCCAGGCTCCAGCCCAAGTGGGAACACCTACACTGCTATTTTTAACCCTGTAGTGTGAAAACCCAAGTCAATTGACGAAGGCTCTGAGACTTGCTGACTCAGATATTGTTTTGCAGTGTACATGTATCCTCGGTGTTTCTAGGTTCTGTGATCTGCAGCAGGGGACTCCATTGATTTCCAGAGACTCCCCTGACTGCTTGGGCTGTCCCCTGCTCCAGCAAAATCCCTGGGCTGCCTCTGGCAGTCTCTGAGGGTGCAAGCGGCTGGCTGCTCCCATTTTATTTCAGGAAAAATTGAAAACCACATTTTGATTTTTCAAAGATCTTCCAGCAGGGCCAACCCACAACAATGCTGGTCTGATGGTATCTGGGACATGAGACAGGGCTAGGCAGAGTAGGATAGACATATTGATTAGATGGGATAATTGTGGGATGCTGTCTTTTCTCAGCACTGCTTGTGGTTCTGATCACATGTGGAGGACACTGATTAATAGATCCCCATTTCTAGAACATCCCTCCATCCTTCACTTCCACAGCCCAGCATTCCCACCCACATGCAGCAGACCCTGGGCTGGATGAATGTTCTGTTTCCTACTCCACCTCTTGTTCTGGCAAATACAGCCCTTCCAGCCCCACTCAAGACCTCCTTAGTCCCACTGACAGTCAGCGCATCTCACTGACTTCATCTGAAGCAGCACATGAAGTGGGAAGACACCCTCACCATCATCAATCATCATCATCACAGAGTGACACTTCTCTTTTCAAATTCCACTGACTCCCAGCAGTGACTGATGAACCTCAGGCCACTGGTAACTCCCCACACTGGTGCAGCTTTGTTACTGGGAGCAATGGTGGGAGCTGACATGTAGGCAGGGCTAAGGCCAGCTCAGGTATTGTTACCTCCAAGCCTTCTAATGCTGCTCACTGCTCTGAATGGGGCTCAGGGTGATGTTAACACTCAAGGCTTGTCTATACCACAGCTTCCATCATTGCTGAATGGTGGGCCCCATTTGTGCCAGTGAGGAGATGGCTTCTCTCTCTCATGCACACTGGGATGGAGAGGGCAGCAGCATGGAAGTCAGGGATTTGGGATTAAAACGCAGGCAGCGTTTGCCTGACCTGCCAAACTCCCTCCCACCTGCCCCCAACATTCGGCTCCTGTTAAACTTGCTGCAGCTTCATCTGCTTTATCGTCTCATTTGCTTCTGATTCTCATTCTGATCTGACACCAGCCTGCCATGCTGCTGATCAAAGGCAGATGCAAGAGCGTAGCCTTGCTGAGCAGCCCAGGAATTCAGACAAATATGTCACTTCCTATCTCACTGTCTCCTGCAGCTTCTCTTTCTTTCTTGCTCTCTGTCTCTTCCCCCTCCCAACTTTGCTTTGTTTTTCATTCTTTTCCACTCTTCTCCCCTTCTGCCCCCGGTTTTACTGTCTCACGATTTATTTCTCTTCAGCCTTCCCTTGCTTTCCCTCCTTCTATGGATTTCTCACTCTCTGTCTGCTTTTTTCCTAGCCTGGAAACCCTCTCTGCCTCTCCATTTTGCTATCCCTGGCTCTTTTTTTCCTCCTTCCTCTTTCCCCTGCTTATTCTAGTCCTCATTGTCGCTTTCTTTCTCAGTTGCTGCTGCTTCTCCTTCCTGTCTCTGCCTCCCTCCCTTTGGAGATCATACCCTCCATTGTATAAATCTGCACGTAGTCACTTTTTTAGCCATACACGTGGGACCCCAGAGAAGGTAGGGCCTCCTTCAGAGTTGTTGTTGTTCAACTCTTTGTCAGCAGCATCTTTCATCCATAGAAAAACTGAATGAAGATGTCTCCTGTAATGTGTTTCCTAATGGACTAAAGGCCTTTCTAGTCCAAATCCCTTGTTCAAATCCAGCCCTGGGAGGACACAAATATGCTATCCCCTTTTATTCATCACAGACCTTTAGCTTTTATTATTGTTGACAAGTAACAAATACAAATAATTAAACCAAGCAACAAAATTGTGCAAGATCTATGCAGTTTATCTGAGTACCATGTTAAAAATCAATCTCATGGCTCATACCGAACTGGCAATTCTGTCAATATCTATAGCAATTATTTCTGTTATTTCCATATAGAAATCTATTTTAAAACTTCAAATTTGTCCCAAAGTTGGAGGTGGATCTGAATATCAATATGTGAATCTGGATCAGAACTTCCCCAGAGCTTTGAATCTGACCGAGTCTGACTTTTTGGATTCGGAACCTAGGAACATAGAAATTACCAGGCTGGCTCAGGCCCAAGGTCCAGCAGGTCCAGTATCCTCTCTCTGACAGTGACCACCAGATGCTTCAGAGGAAGATGTAAGAACCCCACAAAGGGCAGATTTGGGCAATCTTCCCTTCCCCCGCCCCTCCACATTCCCATGTTAGAGATCAGGAAAGATGACAGCTAAACATTGGTTTAAACCTTGACGCACAATCTAGCTTCAGAATGTGCATATATATCTAAACCTTCCCAGGATGTGGGGCTGCTGGATCAGGGGGTTGAGTTCACACCTAACTCAACTGAAATGTTCTTTCCTTACTAAATCAAACCCACATGGGTTTATTTCATAATATGTCATCTGAATTTGCTAGTTACAGTGGCGTGACAAGTTAGTGAAGACAAGGCACAAGTCCGTACTGCTTCTTGACTCAGTCCTTAGCCAGGCAAATGCCAACTGGCTTCAGTGACAATTTTTCTGAGTACGGCCTGAACAAAAAGTGCTTGATTCAAAGCCCACCCAAGTCAGTGAGGTCTGGGCTACACTACAGATCTGTAACGGTATAACTAGGCCACTCAGGGGTGTGAAAAATCCACTTCCCTGAGTGACGTAGTTATACCAACCTAACCCTCCTGTGTAGACAGAGCTATGTCAATGGGAAACTTTTCCTGCTGACATAGCTACCACCTCTCGGGGAGGTGGATTAACTAAGCCAAAGGGAGAGCTCTTTCTGGTCAGCTTAGAGCAATGGTTCTCAACATATTTACCATTGTGGGCCACATATACAGCTCTCTAAGTGTTATGTGGGCCATATTCACACAATATATATACTACCTATATGGCCCTGAGGATGTCACATGGCCTGCAGCTCTGTGCTGAGAACCATTGACTTAGAGTGTCTTCATTAAACTGCTACAGTGACGCAGCCGCATCAGCTAATGCTGGGTTTTAAGTGTAGACGTACCCTCAGAGTCTTGAGTCCTAAGGTGCGTACTCAGTGTGGGCCTGTTGCAATGCCTTTGGAAGTCATTGGAAAAACTCCTAATGACTTCAGCAAATTTTGGATCAGGCCCAAACTGAATATGTATCTCAAGACTTTGCCCCGTGATAATAGACCAGAGTTAAGGCGCCTGTTGCACTTACAAGCATCACCACTTGCTTCAAAATCATTAATCCTCTTGAGTTTACAATCTCTTTCTGCTTCAGCAGCTGAGATTGTAAACTCCCGTAATGAAATGTCCTGCTGTACATAGATATGCCCTTCAACCACTCAAAGGCCTAAGCTTTCAAAATGTCTGCTAATTTGAGGCACCTTAGCTTTCACATGCACAGTTTGAGATGTCTGGGTATCACAGGTGAGACATCTCAAAATTGAGATAAGGCACCCAAAATCAGAGGCCACTTGTCTTAAATACAAAGTTGTCATCTTAATAATACATTTTTCTCCGTGAATTCTCAGTTTTGCAGTTCCCAGTATTCATAACTAAAGCTCAAAAAACAATATGTTTAGAAGTAATTTGCTCAGAGAATTTGGTCTATTTCTCTTCTGGTCACTGGGCAAATCAAAATGTCCTCAACTGTGTTTGGTATATCCATCTAGATATACTTATGTACAATGCTGACATCTAAGTAGACTTACATGTAGTGCTAGGGAGGAGCTGGTTGTCAAGGTACATGTAGGTACCAATGACACAGGGAAAGGTAGGAGAGAGGTCCTGGGGGCCAAATTTAGGCTGCTAGGGAAGAGATTAAAGTCCAGGAACTCCATGGTATTATTCTCTGAAATGCTTCCAATTCCACATGCAGGGCCACTTAGCCAGACAGAACTGCAGGGTCTCAATGTGTAGATGAGACGATGGTGTAGGAAGGAGGGATTTAGGTTTATTAGGAACTGGGGAACCTTTTGGAAAAAGAGGAGCCTATGCAGGAAGGATGTGTTCCACCTAAACCAAAACAGAACCAGACTGCGGGCATGTATAATTAAAAAGGTTGTATAGAAGTTTTTAAACTAAGGCCTGGGGAAAAGCCGACAGGTGTGGAGGAGCACACATTTCAGACAGACATGTCCCTTACAGGAAGATTTGTTTAAAAGGACTCTGTATAGCCTAGTAAAAAAGAGGATCAAAGTTGATAAAATATAGGTAGTCCCTGAAGAGAAACAATCAAAGGCAAGACAGTCCCATTCAATTACATCACATGAAGGCAGACAACGAAATATTGACAAATTTCACAAATGCTTGTATACAAATGCTAGAAGTCTAAATTCTAAGATGGGTGAACTTGAATGCCTGGTGTTAAATGAGGATATTGATATATAACAGGTGTCATAGAAACTTGGTGGAAGAATGATAATCAATGGGACAAAATATAGAGGAATATGGGAATGACAGAGTAGGTTGCACTGGATGGGGAATGGTACTATATGTGAAAGAAAGCATAGAGTCAAATAGCAAAAATCTTAAATGACACAAACAGTACCATAGAATCTCTATGGATAAAAATTCCATGCTTGAATAATAAGAGTATAGCAACAGGAATATACTACAAGTACCTGACCAAGATGGTGACGGTGATTGTGAAATGCTCAGGGAAATTAGAGAGGCTACAAAAAACAGAAAACTCAGTAATAATTGGGGATTTCAACTATCCCCATATTGACTGGATATATGTCAGACCAAGATGAGATGTAGAAATAAAATTTCTAGACACCATTAATGACTGCTCCTTTGAGCAGCTAGTCTTGGAACCCACAAGGAGAGAGGTAATTTTTTTATTTAGACCTAAGTTGCGCACAGCATCTAGTCCAAGAGGACAATATAGCTGAACTGCTCAGTAATTGTGACCATAATGTAATTAAAATTAACATCCTTGTAGGGGGCAAAATACCAAACAAAACCACCAAGTAGCATTTAACTTCAAAAAGGAGAACTACACAAAACTTAGGAAGCTACTTAAATGGAAGTTAAAAGGAACAGTCACAAGACTGAAATGCCCGCAAGTGGATGGAAACATTTTAATAACACCATAATATAGGTTCAAACTAAATGCATGCCCCAAATACTAAATTTAAAAAAAAAACAGTAAGAGGTCACAAAAAAAATGCCACCATGGCTAAACCAAATCAAAGAGGTGGTTAGAGACAAAAAGACATCTTTTAAAAATTGGAAGTCAAATCTTACTGAGGAAAATAGAACGGAGTACAAACGCCAGCAAGTCAAGTATAAAAGTGTAATTAGGATGGTCCAAGAAGAATTTGAAGAGCAACTAGTAAAGGACACAAAAACTAACAGCATTTTTTTTAATTACGTCAGCAGGAGGAAGCCTGCTAAGCAATCAGTGGGGTCACTGGGAAGACAAGGTTGTTGCAGAGAAACTAAATGAATTGTTTACATCAGTCTTCACCACAGAGTGTGTGAAGGAGATTCCCACACCTGAGCCTTTCTTTATAGGTGACACATCTGAGGAACTGTCAGTAGAGAAGGTGTTGGAATAAATTAATAAATTAAAGAGAAATACATCACCAAGATGAGATGGTATTCACCTAAGAGTTCTGAAGGAACTCAGATAGAAATTGCAGAACTACTAACAGTGTGTGTAACCTGTTGCTTAAATTAGCTTCTGTACCAGATGATTGAAGCATAGCTAATGTGATGCCAATTTTTAAAAGTGACTTCAGAGGAGATCCTGGCAATTACAAACCAGTAAGCCTGACTTCAGTACCGGGCAAACTGGTTGAAACTATAGTAAAGAACAGAATTATTAGACACATAGAAGAACACGATTTGTTTGGTAAGAGTCAACATGGCTTTTGTCAAGGGAAATCATGTCTCACCAGCCTACTAGAATTCTTTGAGAGGATAAACAAACATGGGGACAAAGTTGGTCCAGTGGATATAGTGTACTTGGATTTTCAGAAAGCCTTTGACAAAGTCCTTCAACAATGGCTCTGAAGCAAATAAGGCTGTCATGGGATAAGAGGGAAGAACCTGTCATGGATCAGTAACTGGTTAAAAGACAGGAAACAAAGGGTAGGAATAAAAGGTCAGTTTTCACAATGGAAAGAAGTAAATAGCAGGATCCCCCAAGGATCTAAACTGGGATCTACACTATCCAACACATTCATAAATGATCTGGTAAAAGGGATAAACAGCAAGGTGGCAGAGTTTGCAGATGATACAAAACTACTCAAGATAATTAAGTCCCAAGCAGACTGTGAAGAATGAAAAAAGAGATCACACTAAACTGGGTGACCGGGCAACAAAATGGCAGATGAAATTCAATGTTGATAAACACAAAGTAATCCACATTGGAAAACATAATCCCAACTGACATACAAAATGATGAGGTCTAAATTAGCTGTTACCTCTGAAGAAAGAGATCTTGGAGTCATTGTGGCTAGTCCTTTGAAAACATCCACTCAATGTGCAGCAGTAATAAACAAAGCTAACAGAATGTTAGAAACAATTAGGAAAGGGATAGAAAAGAAGACAGAAATTATCATGTTGCCTCTATATAAATCCATAATACAACCACACTCTTGAACGCTGTATGCAGGTCTGGTTGCCCCCATCTCAAATATATATATATATATTGTGATAGACCCAGGCCAGTGGGGTACAGCAAAATAGCAGAAGGAAGATATACTGGCCATTGGATTAGCAGTTTTCTGTTCCCTGATTGACAAGAGCAGGGGCTGCTCCAGGCTAATGAGAACACCTGACTCTAATTAACCTGCAAAGAGTCAGGTGAGGCCACTAAGCTAATGTGACCACCTGACTCTAATTAAGGCCCCACTGATACTATAAAAAGGGCTCACTCTAGTCAGGCAGAGGAGAGACAGGGGAGAGAAAGGGTGGGTGAAGGTCTGGTTAATGAAGACACCCTCAAACCATTGTTAAGGGAGAAGCAGGAGAGCTGTGGGGAAGTGGCCCAGGGAAATGTAGCAACTCTGGCAGTGAAAGGTTGGCTGCCAACAGCTGCTACCATTAGGGTCCCTGGGCTGGAACCTGGAGTAGAGGGTGTGCCTGGGTTCCCCCCAACCTGCCACTACAGAAACATCTCCAGGCCCCTGTCAGGAAAAGAGGCTAAACTGTTCTGAAATAAGGCCCCAAGGACAACAGAGACTGTGGGAGTTCTCTCCCCAACCTCCTTGCTGGCCTATGATGAAAAGGGCGCAGTAGACTGTAACCCTGGCCCTAGAGAGAGAAGGGCTATGTGGAGGGTCACAGTGAGCCACTGAGGCTAGTATAAACTGCCTAGAAGTGCAGGACCCATGGGGGCAAGGTCAGAGCTCTGCCACAATATATATTAGAATTGGAAAAATACAGTGAAGGGCAACAAAAATGAAGACGGGTATGGAACAGCTTCCATATGAGGAGAGATTAAAAAGACTGGGATAGTTCAGCTTAGAAAAGAGAAGACTAAGGGGAGATATGATATAGGTCTATAAAATCATTAATGGTGTGGTGAAAGTGAATAAGGAAGTGTTATTTACTCCTCATAACACAAGAACTAGGGGTCAACCAATGAAATTAATAGGCAGTAAGTTTCAAACAAACTTAAGAAGTACTTCACACAATGCACAGTCAACCCATGGGACTGTTGTGAAGGCCAAAAGCATAACTGGGTTAAAAAAAATGAGAAGTTCCTGGAGGATAGGTCCATCAATGGCTATTAGCCAAGATGGTCTGAGATGTCCTCCATGCCTCGTGTGTCCCTAAGCCTCTGACTGCCTGAACCTGACACTGATCACTCAGTAATTACCCTGTTCTCTTCATTCCCTCCGAAGCATCTGGCACTAACCACTGTCGGTAGACAGGATACTTGGCTAGATGAACCTTTGGTCTGACCAGGTATGGCCATTCTTATATTCTTAGTCAATTCACCTAACCTATTTTTCAGCAAGGTTTTTTGTTTGTTTTGTTTTTTGTTATAACTGTATGGGTTGATCACAGACATTTTGCTGTGAGAGAGAGAGATACTTGACATTCTAAACGTGAACTACTGGTTTGTTCTGATTAGTCACTTAAGTCACATGGTATTGTTTCCATTCCCTGATTAGATATCTGTAATTCTTAGACTCTGGAGGATATCCTGAAGAAACCAACTGGACATTTGACTTTCCTGGGAAGAGGGAGCAGAAAAGATGCAGGTAAATTGGACAAGGGAATTTTAGAATACTTTAAACCCTTTACTCTCTGGGCCACCCAGCATTGCCTGAAGCATTAGTGGTAGAAAGATTGGGCTACTGTAAAACTGATTCGCTGGCTCATCATCTAAAATACATTTTCTGTTATGATCACACAAAGTAATTGCAAATGCATAAGTGGCCCTAACCATGAGTAGTCAGACCCATGCCTGGCTTGTTTAATGGCCTCTGTGCTAGGGATCCCTGTTCCTTTGCAGACTCAAGAGATTATAACAGATCCACCACCCTGTTACTCACCTCTGATCTCCAGCCGACTCCTTCCCTCAAGTTTTCTCAGGCAGGTATTGCATCTACTCACTTCTGCTCTATTCTATTTACATCAGATACAGTGGGGACACTGAAGAGTCCAACCAAGTCTCGATATGCGCTAATGATCTAGAACTAAAAGGGTCCATAACCCAGTGTAAATCCTCTGAGTCATCCAGTCCCTCCATCACTCATCTGTTTTTGTGCTAATGTGTGTTACTGATGCAGGCGCAGACAGAATCGTGCTGTTTTTTGTGGCTGCTTCAGGGAAGAAACACATCTACATTACTAAACACAGCTTTCTAGCAAAAACACCAAGTGAAGTCAGGAGACAGCCTTTGATAATGCAAAAAAAGACTTTAAAGCAAATAACCCCAAATTCACTAACATATATTAAAAAAAGACAAGAGAAACGGTGGTTTAAAAAAAAACCCACCCCCAAACCCTGATATTTCTGCTTCAAACAGCTCTTATCATAGCTTTTATATTGGCTGTTACCTTTCCTTTTGATAGTCTCTTCTGACTCACTTATCAAAGGATATTTCCTGACTTCTCCTTCTACTCTGCTGAGTTTGGGGGATGTTTCTTCTTGCAGATGTACCCTGTGTCAGACTATCCCATTCATTACACACCCTTATGGTTGGACATGGCTTTTCCTTACTAAGAACACATTCTGTTTCCATAGCAAAATTTGCTTAACATGTTGTCAGCTATAATCCACACGAGGGAATCCTGCTGCCTATGCCATAAACTAAACTATGTGGCAAGGTGCACAGGTAGCTGTGACATTCCAGTGTATCGGAAAGGAAATTCTGTGATAGCTTCAGGTAAATTTGGGGAGGGGGAAGGAGATTTTTCCTGAATTAAATGTGACAAAGAATAATTCAATGAGTTCAAGATCTCCTATAATTTATTTTGATAGTCACCTCAAGCATTTTGAGACTGATGGATTGAAAGTGCATGTAAGTGCTAGGTATTTATTATTATTTATTAATTATGGTTTATTGTCTGTTTCATTTTACACTGCCTCTACATTTTCAATTTACTATAGGCTGTTATACTAGAAATACATAATTGAACAGTAGAAGTTGCCAAGGTAGAGAAGCTAAAGAGTTTGGAATCTGGTAGTGCACACCTGGGCAGCCAAGAAAGAGCAGAAGGGGATTTGGGATTGGGGGATAAACACACCTGGGTGTTTCTGCTAAAATAAGCAGCAAGTTAACAAGGTTGACTCTTGTGTTGTCATTGCTAGGTTTCAGAGTTAACCACCCATTGTGAGATCTCTCACATTTCTAAGAGTTATTGTTTCAGGGTGTCCGTAGCTTCAGGAAAACACTACTGTACAGGTTTACTCAGCTCACATTTGAATGGTTTGATCTGCAGCCATAACAGTTAGAAAGATAATATGTATCATTTTAAATGCAAAAAGCACAGTTCAGAGACCAAGGTGGATTCTGGGGCAATTTTGGGGACAGTGGATTCAGAGAATATACTAGGAACTTGCTATAAATGTGGTTTCCCATCATTTTTCTTATCTGACCATAGTCTGTCACTTATAAAACTTAAAATTAAAGATCTGAACGAATCAAAGCACAGAAAATGTGAGTAACCCCAGATTCAGAATCTTTTAAATCTAGACCAAAATCTGTATCACACTTTGGCAAGGGGGATATCCTACTTTTCGAATGGGGTAAATCAAAACTAATCTCCAAGCCCTCCACCCCCAAACCTTGGAGTGTTTTAAAGTCCTATTCAGATCCAAACTGTTTAGTTTAAATCTACCTTGAGCTGAAATCAGCAGAGAGCAAATATTGCAGAGCATGGGGTTTCACAAGGCACTTTTGTGTGGGTGGGTGGGGGGTGTCATGAAAGAAATGAATTCACATATCAATTCTCTGACAATGTAAATCCAATGTAAATGTTTTAAGGAATGTGATTTTTCTAGCAAAAGGGGAAGCCTGGGCAATATTTGGGATAGAAGAACCCTCAAAAGCTTGGCTGGCATAAGTGAAGGGCATATACATGATTTATTTCTATTTAATAAGATTTAAATAACAGCTAAGAAATCACCTTTGCAAGAGCTCTAGGTGCCCTAACGCTTAAATGATCTTACAACAGACTTATACTCCCAGCAGCACTATAAACATTCAAACAGGAACAAATTAACTCATCTCAATTCAGCTGGCTACATAAAGCTCTGTTCCACTCCCATCTTTCCTGGAAAATGCTCTCCAAACACTTTTTTCAAATAGATGTCTTTTGCATTGGGCCAGGAAGGCAGCTGAGTTTGGGCTATTTCAGACCAAGGAGGGGAAGCCAGTTCTAGGGCACTTGCAGAGAATGCCCTGCTGGCAGCCTTTTTTATAACCAGTGGATCCAGCTCAACTGCCCCTGCTGGCCACAGGTGTAGCAGGTGGCATGGGGAGAGAAGTGGTTTCCCAGGTAAGCTAGCTGCAGACCATTTAAATCTGAATAACTCACCTGAAACCACACTCAGAGACCAATGATAGCTAATACATATCTCAGAGTCTGGTGCCATGTGCTCTCAGCAAGATGCGCTACTAAATAAGTGAGCTTCTGTGGTCTGCACCAGTTTCAGTCTCTGGCTTAGAGATTGCAGGGTTTTTCCCATTCATTATTAATTGTTACTATTATTACTATAAGTTCTTTAGGCTCTGCTCCATATGTCTCCCTATTTTTTTCATTGCATTTTCTCTCTCTCTCTCCTCTCTGTTCCTTTTTACCATCTCTCCAATGTAGATCGAGAACCTGATAACATTCAAACGCTAGTCTGAATCTTGAGCCTACAATGTTTGGGTGGGTTCAGTTTTAGGTAGAAAAGTTCATTTACCTCTCATTAATATGTGCTCTTCTCATTCTATCTTGTGCTGCCAAAAGCAGACTGAAGGCCCCACCTCTCTAGGAACCGGGGCGGCTCTAGATATTTAGCCGCCCCTAGCACGGCAGGCAGGCTGCCTTCGGTGGCTTGCCTGCGGGAGGTCCCCGGTCCCGCAGATTCGGTGGCACACCTGCGAGAGGTCCGCCAAAGCTGTGGGACCAGCAGACCCTCCGCAGGCATGCTGCCGAAGGCAACCTGCCTGCCACCCTCACGGCGACTGGCAGAGCACCCCCCGTGGCTTGCCACCCCAGGCATGCGCTTGGCGTGCTGGTGCCTGGAGCCTCCCCGGCAGGAACCAAAATGGAGTGGATCCTGAGCATATGTGCAGGCAGCCACCCACCACTTGAAGAAGACCCTCTTTAGATGGCCCCAAATTTCATATTCAGGTGGCCCATCACTTCACCTGGAACTCTAGCAGTATGATCCATGATCAGCTGCACACATCAGGAAACCTACTTGTTTGACACCCTAATGCAAAATTTGCAGTTGTCTGGTCCAATCTCTCAGAACCCCAGTTATACGTTCCAGTCTCCCCTGACAAGCTCATCATATCCCCCCGAACCACAGTGAGGCACCTCCAATACCACCCACACTTGCATTCCCAAGATCCAACTGCTGCAGGCATGTTAATCAGCCACCCCAATGAAGTGGCTGTGATCCCATCCATGGTTTCCTCACCATCATCCTGCTTACAACCCCAACTCTCCTGCCCTGGAGCCCCATTCACAGATAACTCATCACCTCCCTGAAACCTAGGTAGTAATGTCACTGGTCCTCCACAGCCAACCCTGGTCTTGCAGAAAGCAATCTGCCTTAGATATTTAAAAGCCCAGGTCATATTCAGCAGCTTTCAGAAGAGGATATTTTCCTCTGGCGTAAATGAATGATAGACTGTGGCAGCTGCTTTGACACTGATTCCATGCATTTGAGACCAATCGTCCATGCGTCTCTTTCCACTTTGCCAAGTCCTGATAGCAAAATCCTTTTCTTCCAGTTGCTACAAAAAGAGCTGCAGCAAGCAGTAAAACCCTCATTTGCTTCCCAGAATGTGCTTCTGTGCTAAAGCTGGGGCTATCAGCTCTTCCCCCTCATGCCTCCAGTTTCACTGATGCTCTCAACACAAACAAGACCAAGTTTATTCATTTTAAGTGAAACTGCCAGCTCACACATGAGGCCCAGATTTTGCATCTGGTGAAACAGACTTTTGCAAATGATAAATCTGAAGGCAGGTCCCACATGAAACCCTAGATCTGAAACTCCCCAAACTTTGACAGCATTTGGAGCCAAATCTGAACTTTTCAGTTTGATGTAGTCTCTCCCTCTGACTCATGGAAATGTTTCCATGAATGTATAATTTCTTTTTTCAATTCCAAAGGAAAAACTCCTAAATAGAAAAAAACAAATACCATAGCTGTCAACACCCTGTGACAACAACTCAATAGATTTCAAATTTGCATACAGTTACATATATTTCCATAAAATCCCTGATATTTGCATAAAATCATGCCCGATGATGTAGGGGCTTGCAGCTCCTCCTAAACCCACAAACACAGAACTCTCCCGCAAGCCTGGCAGCACTTAATTCTGAGATCGTAACACTTTCAGTTTTGCCCCAGTGCTGTAAAGTGAACATGGCTAGAAACAAACGTGACATTGACCAGATTATTTTCATTGTCTAAGCCTCGACAAATACAAAGAACAGGAACAACAAAAACCCACTGAGGTGAGGCCGGCCTTCACTGTGTATCTTGTACAGCACCAACCAGCTTATCGGTGTTTAACAAATAATAAGTCATACACTTACAATAAAAATAATTTCAAAACAATTACTTCTGTTGCAATAATCTCAGGTGTTGTTAGTAGCAGGTAGAGATATCTGTTGATTTTTTAAAAAATATATGTATATTAATGCAACATTGTCATATTTGCCATTCTGTTCCTCTAACCAGGCATCAATGTAATCATGCCCCACCAATATAGGCCACAAAAAGAAAGAGCATCCTATCATGTATCCAGGTCTGTTCCACATTTCCCCTCCCCATCCCAATTCTTACATTTATTGTGTAAGTTGGATGGTACAGGTTCTGTTCCCTCCTACCCCAACCATAGTGTAACAGGCTGGATTGACAGCCCTTGAGTCCTTTATTTATCCCTGGAATAAGTACAGCGTGGATAGCAGCAATGCAAGCTTTCCCCACACTATGTGACTCAGCCCTGCACTTGTACGAATGAGAGGGAAGCTTAGTTTCCATGAGTTCAGCCCTTGGCCTCTCTGCTGAGACTGCCAGTCAAGGGTCGGCTGTGGTGGTGGGTTTTGTCTTGTTGACACTTGTCTGCTGGAAAGGGGACAGAGGCCTGCCAAACTCATTTCATGTTCGCCAGTGAACAGCTAGCAGATGGGTCACTAATGACTTGGACCAGACTGGCACGTGGTCTTAAAGAGGAAATGCTCTATATCTTGCTCCCAACCCCCTAAGTCACCTATTCTCCCTCCATGGGCTGCCTTTGAAATGTATTCGGTAACACAGAGTGTATTTAAAGGGATTGTGGAACTAGTTGATTTTCACACTGAAGTGCAGAGATGGAAGGGGGCTGTTTAGAAGACATTATAACACCAAGGAAAACACATTGTGCAATATCACATTTTCAAGAGCCCATATTCAAATCCATTCTCAGCCCATGCACAGTAAATTTTCCTATATCCTGTGTTAGAGATCCTCACACAGAGTCTGTCCTGCTCCCTCACTGGCCCAGCATGTGATGGTCCTGGATTCAGTCAGTCCCCAAGGACTGAAAGAACTAGGTCAGTGGTTTGCAGAGAGATTGAGAGTCCAGCCTCCAATCAGAAGAAGGGAATGGATTACTGATATCTACAGACAACATAGCCAAAGGGAAGAGCGTTCAGTTTTCCCACAGCGGATGTTTATATAAAAAGAGACAGCCCAGGCTGAGAACAACCTTTGTCACATTCTCAGTTTCTCTTGAAAGGTTTTGGTTTCAAGAAAATGGCTAAGAGGGGAGAGCCGACTCAGAAGAGCATTTCTACGTGTGGCTGACGCAACTTTGCCTTCTCTGTACCTCCACATCTATCTGGCTACCTGAGTCATTGACTCTCTTTTTGACTGTCTTGCCCTATGCATGCAGCTTTTATATGTTCTCACGTCAAAAGCTCATAACTTGGAACTGAAGGGTATTTGAAACTCAGGACCAGATCTAAAACATTCAGCTTGAGCACATTTCTAGCCATAGGCACCGACTGCATGGGTGAGCACATTTCTAGCCATAGGCACCGACTGCATGGGTGCTCAGGGGTTGAAGCACCAATGGGGAAAAATTAGTGGTTCCTCCACACCCATCGGCAGCCAAGCTCCCCCCGCCTCCTTCCTTGAGCGTGCTGTATTCCTGCTCCTCCCCTACCCTCCCAGAACTTCTGCCTGCCACCAAACAGCTGTTTGGTGGTGCTTTGGGATGGAGGAGGAGGAGCAGGGATGGAGGAGGAGGAGCAGGGATACAGCACACTCAAGGAATGAAGCGGGGTGGGGGCAGGGACTTGGGGGAAGGGGGGAGTGGGGGCAGGGCCAAGGGCAGACAGGGGTCGAGCACCCACCAGCAGGAGCAGAAGTCGGCCCCTATGTTTCTAGCATTCCGGCAAGTTAACTATGTGCTCATCAGAGTCATTCAATTGATTTGCCCTGTCTGTCTTTATGTATGCACTTGGGTATGGATGTTGAGGTAGTCTGTGCAGAACTTCCATGTGTACATGTTTGTGT
The DNA here is from genome assembly GCF_007399415.2 of Gopherus evgoodei. Taxonomy (NCBI): domain Eukaryota; kingdom Metazoa; phylum Chordata; order Testudines; family Testudinidae; genus Gopherus; species Gopherus evgoodei. Next base: position 208,652,004 of record NC_044322.1, read on the forward strand.
CACCGTGTGGGTGTGTACCTGGAAACAATTTCTGTCAGGGTGCAGCGAGTGTGGTAAATGTAATTATCCAGGAGGAGTCCTGTCCCTGCTAGAGCACGAGTTCATAGGTGTATATTAGCTTAGGTGTTCATAAAAGGGTGAGTTTGAGTGTAACTACTGCCTGCTGCATCCTGTGCATACACAGTGTAGAAGGTTTTGCATGTTGCTTGTGGGCATGCATTTGTCACTACTGTACGACGGGTTTCCCACATATTGTCTTGTGTGTGTTTGCTGTGTGTGCATCCCATGCAGGCACTGACTGGACAGGCTGCTGTGTAAGGCATGTGTGTGTTTTGTGTCTAGTTGTGTTTCATCCCATACAGATCTTGTGTGGAAAGATTCCTCTCTCTCTACACATGATTATTTTCCAAGAAAATGCTGAATGGAAGGGTTCCTGTTTTTAATGGGTGTTTGCATCCCGTGTAGATATGGCATGGTAGCAGGGTTCCCTCACGTGTATGTGTGCTCACGTAGGTAGGAATTGCTCTATTTTCCTTCTGTCTGTGTTGTGCTCCCTTCTCCCATCCAGCCTTCTCTTCTTGTTCTTGGACACTGTGGCTGTGAGTGTATTTTGCCCCCAGGGCTTGGAACTGTTAAGTCCCTGTCAAGCCCTGAGGAATACCTCTTCCCCACAGGAGGAAACCAGCTCTTTTATATTTGTCCAGCTCCCGTCTGCTTTCTGACAAGGTTTGCAATGTGGCCTCCCTCCCAAGCCCTCAGCAAGAGAGATCTCTGTCAAGGACAAGACTTTCTCATGGGAGAGGACAGCGCTTCACCTGCACCCACTGGGCTTTCCTCCACTGGGTTATTTCAGCTTTGATAGTGGGTAACAATGGACACAGCTCTTTTTAAACCCTTCTTTTCCCATCCAGCCAGAATGTGGATAGGCAGCTGCCCTAGGCTGGCTGCAAGGGTCACCTTGAAAAGACACTGGAGCAGTGTCCATTTGGGCAGCAGAAAGAGCTAAAGGGTTATCAGACGACTTATGTTAGCTCTATACTACAAAGTTTGGTCAGCCTAGCTATATTTGTCAGAAACACATCTACCCAGCCAACGTAGCTACACTAGCAAAATCCCCAGCATAGATGCACTTATGCTGACAGAAGAGTGCTCCTGCCAACGTACCAAATGTCATTTGGGGAGGTGGTGTTGACAGAAACTCCTTCTGTCTGCAAATGCTGCATCTCCACTGTGCCAACACAGCGATGCCAGTAAGGCATTTGTAGTGTGGACTAAGTCTTAGATTGTGAGATCATTGGGGCAGAGACTGTCTTTCTGTTCTGTTTGTACAGCACCTAGCGCAACAGGGGCCTGGACCATGACTAGGGCTCCTCATTGCTGCCATCATCATCATCATCATTGGACTTTAACTTACAGGCAGGATGTGTGTAGGTGCAGGCAATGACATAGGAGGCAATAAGAGAAATGAGTAGCACCCTATTCACAGGAATACATTTAGGGGACATGTCCCATGAAATCAGGAAAGAAAAACCTCCTTATGATTAGAGCTGGGCAAGATTTTTTGTATGACTTTTTTGTTTGCTGAAAAATGCAGGTTCAGGTCAACTGAAACATTTTGCAAATTCCTGTGGAATTCACCAAATTGTTTCAGCTGAAACAATCCATAAACCAAAATTTCCCCCAAAGTCCAAATATTTCATCTTGATATTTTGAAATGAAACATGTTGACTTTTTGATTGAAATGACTTTTCATTTTCAATTTGACTTTTTTTTTAAAAAAAAACTTAACATAACAAATCCTCAAAGCGGAACAATCCATGTAGAACAAAATGCTTCATGTAGAACACAATTTCATGTAAAACAATGTTTTGTACAAACAAAGATGAAATTTTTGGCCACCGAACTGAAAAAAAATTGCTTTATCTATGCACTTCTTCCTAGCCTGGTAGCTGATGTACAGGGAGCAGGCTTTGTGAGGTGATAGTCTGAAATGCCTTGCAATTCCCACTGCTTATCACACTCTGAGAAATGGCTTCTACTGCCAGGAAGTGACTGAAATGATCCAGGGCAATGAGAAAGGAGTGTGGTGGAGGCAGATACCACCAGACAAGGCCTGAAGTTTTTGGTCTCTGACTTCAGGTTGGGCTGAGGTCTTTGGCTTCAGGCCGTGAAGCCACCATCATGTGTTGTATGTCAGTCCATTAGTATGGTAACTCAATCAGGAGTCAGCAATAAGGCCTGGTTGCTGGAAGGTAAGTGTAGGAATGAGTTGGAAGGGGAACCTTTGAATGGCACCCTCCTGGATGAGAACCCTGGCCCTGCTGGGTTCAGCTCAGTGGTGGGATTGTGAGAAGACTCATTTGGCCAAGAACATCCTAATGTCAACCAGTCAAATGTAAGAAGGGGCAGGCCAAACCTTTCAGCACAAAGAAACCACAGCTGAGCTGAAGAGGCCTTTGTCCTTCAGTGAGCTGGGAACTGCTGTTGTGGACAGAAACTGTTATGGCCAGAGACTGCTGTTATGGTAGTGGCTAGATAAGCCTTTGCTCCATGAGGGTCTGGGACTACCTGAGGTGGATGAATGAATGGAGAATTCTTCGCAGTGCCAACCTGGCTGATAGGCAGATGTTCTCCATGGGAACATGAAACAGAATGTGATGGGCCAGAAGAGAGAGAGAGAGCTCACTGTAGACAAAGTGTGATGTATGGGCCAGATTTATCCCAGGTGGCTCCTTTGAAGTCAGTGGAGTGATACCAGGAATGAATTTGGCTTTGTGCCTCTTCCATGCAAAGGACATACCAAGCCTTTGGCTCATGCCTGGGGGACTCTTATATTTTATGTTCAGACAGAAGGATGAGAAAAGCCCTTTAGTCAACCTCTGGCTACTGGCTTCTGAAACCCTCCAAACGTCAGACCTGAAGCCATCAGTAAAACTGGGCTCAAAGGTTAAGACAGTTTTGCCTTGAGCACTGACCTTCAGGTGGAGCAGTAGATATCACTACTCACAGCCAGCACCTTGAGAAAGCCCTGGCCCAAAGCTCAATGGGGGGATGTGCTCCTCAGGGATTCCTGAAAGATACTGACATTGGGAAAAGCAGGTGGCTGAGGAGTTTAGCAGATGGCTGCAATGAGATAAACTAGGGAACAGAGCTATCTGCAGATGGTGCACTTATTCCCTTTGAGATAGTTTGTGGGCTGTCAATATGGTTGCAGACTTCAAATGCCAGTATTCCCACGCACTCCTGATATTATCATGATATTTCCCTCCTCAGGGAAGGGACAGGGATGTAGGTGGGACAGACAGACATATCCAGGGAAAGAGGGCAAGCAGAGACACAGTGAAAGACAGCACAGATACAGAGAGAGAGAGATGGAGATATATCAGCCTCTGAAATTCCATCCCTAACAATTCTTCACAAGAAAATCCAGTGCCCCTGAGCCTCTTCCTTGAGAATGCATTCAGGTCCCAAGCAACGGCTAAACACGGCTTGAAATGATCTGTGCAATAGTCTCCTGTCAGAATATCAGCAATTGGCTGTTAAAGTCTGAAGGCTTTAACTAGTGATTTTTCCAAACAAGATGTAATAACATTCATTGATGAAAGGCCAGAAATGATTTTTTTTTTAATACAGACCATATATAATTACTGACCATAGGCTTGAGCCTGTGTCGGTGCCTGATAGACACCTCATGGAAGTCAATGGAAAGGCCATAGGCACTGAACATCCTCGGCACATGTTGACTTTAAGGGGAGCTAACAGCACTGTTTACTTTGCAGAATCAGGTGCCATATAAGCGGTAAGAATCTTACATGTAACTATAGAAGCACCACACAAACAGTGTCTAGTGGGTGCTGTCTTGGGGAGGGGGGAATACCCCCCTGAGTTGGGTGGGCATATGTGCATAAGCTCCTTCTCCTAGGGAAGAAAGGTGATCTCTAGAGGTTTTACCATCCTGGCCACTTGGAATGCCAGAGAGCGGAGAGGACTGATTCACTGTGAGCATGCCAGGAGCATTTGCAGTCAGCGTGAGGTTAACACTAAAGCTGGTTGGATATTTTTCCTTAACTTTTTTTTTTACTAAAAATGCTGGTTTCATCAAAATCAAAACATTTCAAAACCATGTCAATTTCAACTACGTTTAATGTGGGGAAAAAATCAAGCATTTGATATTGTTGAAACATCCTATTTCAACATTTGAGGAAGAGCATATTTCATTAGCGTATTAAAAGGTGTAAGTCAGTATGAAACAAGTTCCTTTTATTGAAACAATGTTTCAATCAACCTGAAATAGACTTTTTATTAAAATTTTGTTTTGAAGGAAATTTGGAATTTTTTTTCATTCCAATTTCAGAATGGAAAAGGTTTCAAAATCTTGGAATTTCCTTCGAAAAGGAAAATCTGGTTCCCACTCAGACCTACTTAACACTCTAGCTCATAACAAGAAATCTCCATTACACTAATTCCCCAAGTGAAATTTAACAGGCCAGGCTAGTGGCCAAAGCAGGGGTCTCAAACTCCGCTGGCTTTAGGGCCAGTGCCAGGGGTTAAATTCTCCCAGCGGGCCAATGTCACTGAAGATGGTTGTCAGAAAAGAGAACATTTCTATTGTATATTTTATTTTGAATTTCTTAGCAATAATAAAACTGTCACACAACTTTATACAATTCTTCACCTGCCAGAGTTTTTAGTGTTTTGCCAGACACCTGGCAATGCTTCAGTTCTGTCAGTTTGTTGATGTTTGGTCTCAGTGACTGAACAGTTGACACCTTCAGGATTGCAGCAAGTTGTGCATCAGATAGCTATGTTCAGTATTTTGACTTTGTCATAAACAGACAGTAGGAGTTAATAGAACAGAAGTACTTTATATCTCTTTTGCCTGTGAAGGGTTAACAAGATCAGTGAGCCTGGCTGTCACTTGACCAGAGGACCAATCAGGGGACAGGATACTTTCAAATCTTGAGGGATGGAAGTTTTTGTGTGTGTTGTTAATTTTTGGTGGTTGTTCTCACTGGGTTCTGAGAGTGACCAGACATGCAACCAGATTTCTCTCCAATCTCCCTGATACAGGTTCTTATAGATTCAAAATAGTAAGTACTAGGTAATAAGGTGAGTTAGGCTTATGTTTTCTTTATTTGCAAATGTGTATTTGGCTGGAAGGAGTTCAAATTTGTATTTTGCTGAAAGGATTTTAATTTGTACTTGTATACTTAGGCTGGGAGGGTATTCCCAGTGTCTATAGCTGAAAGACCCTGTACTTATTCCATTTTAAATTTACAAAGATAATTTTTACTGGCTTTTCTTTCTTTAATTAAAAGCTTTTCTTGTTTAAGAACCTGATTTTTTTTATTCTGATGAGACACCATAGGAATGGGTCTGGATCCACCAGGGAATTGGTGGGGAGAAAGGAGGGAAGGGGGAGAGAGAGGTCAATTTTCTCTGTGTTAGGATTACTTTCTCTCTCAGGGAGAGTCTGGGAGTGGGAGAGAGAAGGAGGGGGGAAGGTGAATTTTCCTCTCTGTTTTAAGATTCAAGGAGTTTGAATCACAGTGATCTTGCAGGGTAACCCAGGGAGGGGAAATCTGGGAGAGGCAATGGTGAGGGAAAGGGTTTATTTTCCTTGTGTTAAGATCCAGAGGGATTGGGTCTTGGGGTCCCCGGGCAAGGTTTTGGGGGGACCAGAGTGTACCAGACACTGGAATTCCTGGTTGGTGGCAGCACTACAAGTACTAAGCTGGTAATTGAGCTTAGAGGAATTCATGCTGGTACCCCATCTTTTGGACACTAAGGTTTAGAGTGGGGGATTATACCATGACAGACATGTATATATTCATTGTGGAAAAAAGTGACACTGCGTCCATGGCTGACTTTGCCTGGTGACTAATGATGGTATCTGTCCCCCTCCCCCAGCCAGTGGGAGCTGCGGGGTGTGTGTGTGTATGGGAGGGAGGTACCTGCAGCAGACATTGCTGGCAGCATGTCTGCATGTGTCTCTCCTCCACAGGCTACAGTGGGGAGGTTCTTGGGCTGCAGATGGCCCACAGGCTGGGACTTTGAGACCCCTGGGTTAAAAGTTGGATTCTGGCATTAAACCGCCACCATATTACTATGTTTTCTCAGATTTCATTGGAGCTGTGCATACAAAACAGTAAAGGGAGTTATGGCACACTATTGTGCCCCAGGACGTAATATCTCCCAGGAATCCTGGCATGAAGGGGGAGTATGCATGCTATGCCATCCCTTGGCATGATGCAGCATACGTTCCCAACTCCATGGCCTGCCAGATTCATGGACCAGTCAATAGCTGGCGGGGGGGCAAGGTTCCACTTCCTGTCTACCTTTGCTCACCCCTTTTGTAGTAATCTGCGCCACAAGAGGTGCATGGAAGGAGTAGTTTCTGTATTCTACTAAGTTCAAATCTATTATCTTCAGTTCTTTCATGAGGCATACAAAGGAAAAGGTTCTTTGTGTTCCTTACCCCTACCCACTTGCCCTAGAGCCAGGGACAATCTGACCTAAAATATCCCTCCCGTTAAGGCCTCGATGGTCCCACAACAGAAAACTCCACAACACACACACACTAATGCCTCATGAGCAAGAAGAAATCAGGGACAGCTAGGTCTGGTCTACACTCAGAGTTTAGGTGGACATAGCTGTGCCATTCAGGCATGTGACAAATCCAAACTCCTGAGCACCATAGCTATGTTCACCTAACCACTGGTGTGGATGCAGCAGTGTCAATGGAAGAGTGGTTCCATCAACCTAGCTACTGGCATCAAGGAAGTACCTACCACAGTGGAAAACTCCCATCACTGCAGACACTGTCTATGGTCTGGTCTACACTGGGGGGGATCGACCTAAGATGCATTGACTTCAGCTACACTATTCTTGTAGCTGAAGTTGAGTATCGTAGGTCGACTTACCTCCCATCCTCACGGCACGGGGTCAACTGCCACCACTCCCCCATCGACACTGCTTCCACTTCTTGCCACGGTGGAGTACAGGAGTTGACAGCAGAGTGAGCGGGGATCGATTTATCACGTCTACACTAGATGCGATAAATCGATCCCCAATAGATGGATCACTGCCCGCCAATCCAGCGGGTAGTGTAGACATACCCTGTGCTATGGGGTTATGCTGGTATAGCTACAGTGGGTTAGCTCTGCTGCTGTAGCCCTCATAGTATAGACAAGCCCCTAGAAACTAGATGCAGTGAAGATCTGTAATGGTATGTTTCCCATGCCCCGGCCAGTCCTGCTCACTGTAGCATGTTCCCCCGTGCTTTGTCCATTCAGGTTACAAGTGATTAGGACCAGTTCTAGCTATTTTGCTGCCCCAAGCAAAAAAAAAACCCCTCCTATTGCCTGCTGGACTGTCAAAAGGGGCGGTGGGGGGAAAGAGAGCCCCAGGAAGCACGTGGAGGGCAGTCAAGGTAGCTTGCAGGTGGGTGAAGGGTGGCCTTGGGGTCCTTCTCCTGGCTGGGCAGGCAGAGCTCCTGGGGGCTGCAGGAGGTGCTGGCTCAGCCGCTTCTATAAAGGCACTTGGCCGGGCCAGGCCCAGAGTGGTGCAGGAGGTGGAGGCCAGTGCAGGCGGGGAGTGACGTGTCCCGGGGAGCCCAGCAGCACAGTGAGCGGTGGGGATTACTAGTTCCTGCCCCCTGGGCTGGGGTCCTTGCCTCAGCTACACTGGGACTGGCGGAGCATGGGGAGCTGGCTGGAGGCTCTGGATCTGCGGACTGGGCTGCCAAAGCGAAAAAAAACAACAACCCATGGCTGGAATGTGCTGCCCCAAGATTGGCTGGAGTACTGCCCCTTACAATGTGCCGCCCCAGGCATGTGCTTTCTTGTCTGGTGCCTGAAGCTGGCCCTGCAAGTGGTCCAAGCACCGGAGTTTCTTCTGCCCCTGGTCAACTTCTCATGTGCAGACGCTTGGTCTATGCTCTCTCCTAAATGACTCCTTTTGCTTATTTCATTTCCTCCTCCACCCTCTTCTCCCAAACTCAGGAGAGTACAGCACAGACAGACACACTAATGAGACAATTAACTCCCAGTTAGCTGATTGAGTGTCTCTTTATTTCTCTAACTAGCCAAGCCAATTCTTAATGTTGTGAGCATTTGACTTGAGTTTTACAGTGTAATTTGTATTCCCTCTCTCTTCCTTACATACACACACCATGCGAAAAACTATATTAAAAGAACACTATTAAAGTTGCAAAGTCAAACACTTAAAAATTAGGAAATGCCAGAATTACGGTTACTAGTAGAACCTTAGCTTCCTTGTGCATGTGCATTATGATGCAGTCTTTATTTGCATGATGACCTACTGTTTGTACACAGGACCCTTCCCTCATTCAGTGAACAAAATGGGTGGCGTTCACATAATGGGCAGCTATTTGTTTTCTCCTCATTGCTGAATGTGTGACTCAGATCCTTATTTACTGTACATTATTCAGATCCTGTTTCTCTGCTTGCCAGTTAGATGGGGAATGTGTGTACATGTGTTCTTGTGTGTAGGCCAAGTAGGGTAACCTTATTTTCCTATACTGAATACAGGACACCTGGTAAAATTACCCATATTCAAGCAAGTTCAATGGCAATCAATCAGAACTATGCAGTACAAATGTTCAAATTAACATCAAGTTGATTGAGTCCCTGTTAAAAAGGAAATACTGCATAGTTGGATTCTTTTTAATTACCTTCTTAACTTTAATGCTTTAGGGTTCGCTTGGGGAGGAGTGACACACATACACCTGTACACATACTCCTGTACATCTCTCACACATGGCAGGGTGACCAACTGACCCAACCTTCCCCACCCGGCACTCTCTGTCCTCCATACCAGGCTGGGCCCCCAGGACAGACCCACCTCGCCTGGTACCTGGCACTGCGTCTTCCTGAGGCAACATGTGGGGTAAGGGGCACACATAGTCACATCCGCCCTCCCATGTTTCTGCCAGGGCTCACACCAGAATGTGGCCAGCAGCAGCCTTTTGGCACTGTGTGGGAGCGAAGGGACTAGAGTGCCTCCTGCTGCAAGGGAGGACAGGGAGGGGAAAGGATGACCTGGCCAGCATCTCTGAAGAGCTCGTCTCTTACCACCCCGCAACCCACCACCTTCCCCGGGGCTGGAAGCAGCTTGTCCCTTCCTGCCCGCACAGTGTCAAAAAGCAGCTAACACCTCCAGGCTGCTGCTGGCCACCGACACAACCCAGCCAACTTCTTTTCCCTGGCTACAGCATGGGCAGGAAAGGGTTAAGCCCTAGAAATGCATTGTGCACCAAGGCCCAGGGAACCTGACTGCAAGGGTGTCAGCAAACCCAGCCAGAGAGGTGGCTGTGCAGCAGAGGGTGACTAGGGGATGGAACAGCCCCATGCTCCCTGGGGGCAGGACTCAGGGTTGGGAGGGGAGCAGGTGAAGAGGGTGCTAAGACCCTGCCTGGGAGGCTGCTGAGGAGCTTGCAGGGTCAGGGTGTGAACAGGCTGGAAATTGACACACTCCTCCTCCCCTCCACCCCCTGCCACTCCAGAGCTAAGCTTAAGCATGGAGAGGCTTCACTGTGCCAGTGCTCTGTGGGGCTTTGGCACATGCAGGTCTTGACTCCTCCTGGCCAGCGCCATGGGGCTGGAGGGTCTCAGGCTCTCCCACGGTGGTGGCCTAGCCAGAGGCAGTGGGAGAAGGAAGGAGCCTACTGGCCAGGTGAGCTGAGCGCTCTAACGAGGGGCTGGTTCTCCACCCAGCACTGGGAATGGGGGGAATATGAAGGAGTGGCTGGGATGGGTGAAGGGACAAAGTATGGAGAGGATAGCAAGAGGGGAACATGTAAAGGGCTGATGAGTGGGCAGCAGAGGTAGGATGACCAGACAGCAAGTGTGAAAAATCAGGACAGGGGGTGGGGGGTAATAGATGCCTATATAAGACAAAGTCCCAAATATCAAGACTGTCCCTATAAAATCAGGACACTTGGTCACCCTAAGCAGAGGGTACATGTAACCAGCCACTGCCTGGTGCCTGCCTGCACTCACCAGCCAATACAGCGCACAGCCAGCACCAGACAGAAACAGTACAGGGGGTGGGGCCCTGCTGGCTGAGAGCCAGCATGCAGCTGATGGACCAGCATGGGAAGGGGCCTGACCCCACATGCTGCAGCTTTTCCCCACCACCAGCCTTGCACAACCACCCTCATCTTCAGCCACTGGACCCCCCCACACACACACACTCACCCCTGGTGGGCAGGCAACTGGTGAGCAGGGATCCAGCCAGCAGCAGGACCACCCAGTACTGATGCAAGGGGCAGGGGGGACAGAAAATACAGGACAATTTGCCCATTTTTAAGAAAAAGTCAGGACACCTGCAGAAAGGCTTAAATATGGGACTGTCCCTTTAAAAATGGGACATCTGATCACCCTAAGGCCAAGTGAATATATCTTTTGACACTCTGACACTGAACAGTTAAGTCCCCACTCTTCTATCATAATTCATTCCCCACCCCCACTTATTTTAAAAGTGAGTGACATGACGTTTGGAATCTTGACCTGACTGTGATTTTGTAGAACCTGCCCCTTCGCACACCTTGTAATGGAATCCATAATGTATATAGAAATTGGCTCTGCTTAGAGTTGCAGGATTTTTCTTTGCCAGATCCTTGCATATAGCTAGAGCCTGACCTTACCATTTTGTTGGATGGGAGGTGCTGTCTCTCAATTTATTTTTAGACTTTTCTTTAGTGGAGTTGGCGCCTTTTGAACCAGGTGCCAGACACAAGAATGCTATAACAGCGAAGCCTCATTCTGACTACACTTTCCCCCTCGTTTCAAAGGGTCATCCAGCACTCTTCTCACCCAGCCTCCTTCACATTCACTCTTGCACGTGTGCGCACACACACATGCAGAGTGCTCAGTCTCACTGCACCTCCTGATTCCTCTCTCTGCCCTGTCTTCCGTCCCTCTCCCCACAGGCAGGGGGAGATAATTTCCCTAATAGCTACCTTGGGGCCAGTAAAAGCAACGAGGAGTCCAGTGGCAGCTTCAAGACTAACAGATTTGTTAGTCTTGAAGGTGCCACCAGATGCCTTGTTGTTTTTGTGGATACAGACTAACACGGCTACCCCTGGATACTTGGGGTCAGTGTTTCTTTTCTACCCCTAGGCCAGGAGAAGGGAGTCACCAGTGTTCTGCTCTTCTCTTGTCCCTGCCCAGCTGTTTGTCTGTCTGGCAGTATTCAGTGCCCGCCTTGGTATGTCTCTGTCCCTGCATATTCCTGGCATCCAGGCTCCTTTCTGCCTGCTAGGACTGTTTCAGGAGAGCAGAGGAGAGGCGGGAGTGATAGGAGGGTTGGATTCAGGATCCCTCTCTTGCTGCATTAGGGAACTGCCAGTCATAGCTTTAGAAACCTGCACAGGCAGCTCAGCAGTAGAGTGAGATGCTTCAGGACCCCTTGTTTTGGCCCTGTAAACTGCACCCCCATTCCTCATCCCCTATTATCAGTTCAGTTCTGGATTCCATGCCTCCCCTTGCCTGAAGGAATAGGCCTTTTGTTGGTCTGATGGGCTCTGTCCACCAGCCCCGTATTTAAAATAGGCCAGGCCTGCAAGTGCATGTCCCACCTATCAGTCCTTCCTAGCAGCAGCAGCCCCTGCCTGCCAAGCTGAGAGCAGTACTATGGTGTTGGAAGGAGGAGTGCACAGCAGGTTAGCTGTGCCCAGTTGGTTTAATATTTGAAATGTATCCACTGAGTGGCCACGTTAATGTATCAACCAATGAGCTGCTTGCCAACCACTCATTGTGCCCATGCGCTGCTCACAGTTTGCCATGTTCTTAATCCCTAAGTCACATGGTATATTTTTGGCTTGCTGATTGACCAGCTCTTAAACCCACCAAGAGCTGTCAGGGTGGCCTTGCATGAACATTTGTGACATGAACACATCTTTGTCTGAGCAGCCATGACAGCTTCCCTTTCCGGGGAGGCTCCTGTCAACAAAAAAATAACAACTTATGCAGGAGTGCAAGAAAAGAGAATCAGAGGGGCTGTAAATATCAACACATGGCTTATATGTTTGCTAATACATCCTAGAAGCATTTGCCCAGCTCTGACTACAGGGAATAAGAGAGGTTGCAGAAGCAGCACAGAAAACAGACAGTTAGGGTTTTTTCTGTTCCATTGCAGCAAGAGTGTCAGATATAAATAAGCTGAAAATGTAAATCCAACATTTACTCCATGGACAAACACAGACAGAGCAGGAGAGTGATGGAGGGAGAGAGGGAGGATGGATGGAGCACTGGATGTGTGAGAAGGAGAGAGATGCATCACATGGTATATTTTATATGTATTAATATTTATACCAGTTCTTCCCCCTCGCCCCCCAGGCTCTGTTTGCTGCTTCAGTTCATCCATCCAGCTCCGGGAGAGAGATGGATATCTCAGCTCTTTCCTCTGTGACTTTTTAAACTAGCGACTTGGTGTCAGAGATGTGCACGAGTTCCTTGCTCAGGGACTTAGCCACCTAGGACATCTGGTCATGCCAGAAGTAGCCAGGGAGCTACACCCTTGGGCAGGAAATGTCTTGAGGAAAGCCTGATCGAGGAAAGACTCTAGATGCCAAGTTTTGGAAAGAAGCCTAATGAGACCGGAATCTCTTAAGGCCTGGTATGTGGTGCTTTAAGAAATGATGGTGATTGTGTGGATTCACTACCTTTAAGGTCTGGAACATACTAGGTGGCAGAATTTAAATAAAATCTTGCCCTTTGGCAGTCCGCTGTAGCTGGATTGGGATCAGAGATTAAATCCAAGACACCAGTGGAGTTGAATGTAGTTTGTGAATAAAACTCAATTTACTAGCTCCATTCACTTTGGTGGTTATTTGGTGGTTCTTCTGCTCTAGTGAAGTCACTGTGGTTAACTAAAAAGGCATAACTGGTTTATATGGATCTGGAGACATAAGGAGATCATTACTGATGAAGAGGAGGATTGAGTCAGCTCGCTGGGACCCCAACAATGGCATCCTTTTGAAACCGCTAAGAGTATGTCTACCCTGCAATTAGACACCTGCAGCTGGCCTACGCCAGCTGACTCGGGCTTGTGGGGTTTGGGCTAAGAGACTGTTTCATTGTGGTGTAGACCTTTAGGTTGGGCTGCAGCCAGAGCTCTGATACCTTCCCACCTCAGAGTGTCCAGAGCCTGGGCTGCAGCCTGAGCCAAAAGGTCAACACTGCAATTAAACAGCCCCCTACCCTGAGCCCCAGCCAGTGGGCATGGTCCAGTTGCAGGTTTTTAACTTCAGTGTAGACATACCCTCAGAGATCAGTGACATAGCACAGAGAAAGGAACAGTAGGAAGAAAAGCACAAATAGGCATAGATGAAAAACAAATGGTTTCCACTTTGACAATAAAGGTGGAGATTCTGGAGTTTATGTGCAAAGGCTGCAGCAGTATTTTCATGCCAATGACACTGAAAACATTCACAAGGAGAGATCCATATTCCTACCTCTGCTTGGAAAAGAGACATTGGCTGTTCTGAAAGACTGATGCTACCCTTAAGTAGGTGATATGAATGATGACAACTTGATGGAAGCACTTAAAAAGCACTATGTACCTCAAACGTCACAGCCCAGAGAGAGAAATTTCACTTAAGAAAGCAAAGAAAAGAGGAAAGCATGTCACCTTTCCTGGCTAGCCTTCAAAATCTGTCCTCCAGCAGTCATTCTGGTATTCACCTGTGAGGAGATCTCTGGGATTGCTTTGTATTTGGGATTAGAAATATGGATGTTAATGAGCAGCTGCAGAATATTGTTCACAGAAAGCAACTTAATCTGGAGGGAGCGGTAGACATAGTATTTGAGTCCAATAACAGAAAAGGTGCAGCAGTTTGAGAGAGCGTCCGTGCCTACGTACTGCAAAGGAAGGAAAGGCCAGTCCACAGACCAGACTGACGACTGAAGTCACTACAACCGCGAGGACAATGGTAACCTGGAGGGAACCATGTTTCCATTGTTTAGGAACATCACAGCAATGTTTCTCCAGCTGAAATGCAGGAGCCATAGGTAGAGCAGAGATATGGCATGTGTTTGTCACGTCCCACAATGAAATTCAATGAAGAAAGATCATTTTCAGCCAGGTAACCAGGAAGGAGCCCATTACAGAATCTGTGCCTGTCCATAATGGAATGGCATCTCAGACCTATTTGGAGTGCAGGATAAATGAGATTCAAGTGCTTCATATGGCATCAGTGTAAATATAGTGAATGTGGCGATGAAGATGGGATTGATGATGCAGGTGCTGCAGTATCTGGAATTTCTGAAGTGAGATAAAGGGGAAAGTATGCTATTGCTACTCCTAGAGAAATTGACTCTCAGTTGAAAAATTAGAGCTG